>NC_041402.2:161294469-161993844 GCF_900747795.2 Erpetoichthys calabaricus | reverse complement strand
GAATAATGCAAATATATATATATATATATATATATATATATATATATATATATATATATATATATATATATATATATATGTGTGTGTGTGTGTGTGTAGTAAATAATCAACAGCTCCTCAAGCACACATCAGAACATATGGCTTGGATAAAGAAGACCTGCTGCTGTCAATAACAGGTTTGTAGGTGGCAATAGGATGGTGAGATCTACCCAGATGTACCAAAGATGTACATGTATATTTCAATACAGCAGGAACAATATATCTTTGTCTTTCCAGAAAAGGAACATGCCATTAATATTAGAATCCCTGAAGACTACGAAAAAAGTTGTAATCCCGGGCCACCTTAAATTCCTTCGTACTTCCTCATCAGAGTCTTTTGTGTTGCACATTTTTCGATCGGCACTGGCAGGCAGGCAGCCTGCTCACTCATCAACCCACAAAGGCAGCTGAAGTCAACTCAGACACTGAAAGTTATCTGGCAGAGAGGTGTTTTGAATTGTATAGGGTAAATAATATATTGTTATTTGGAATAGGCCTACATTCATTTCATGTGTGTTCCGTGTCCACAATGATGTGGTAAATGTAAGATGACAGGAAATGCAAGGCCAGAAATGTTGAACACATAACTAAAACAGAAAATTTTTCATCTTACGGTAATAATGACACAATGCAGATATGAAGTGTATAATGTGTGAAGACTGAAGTCCAAATAGAAAATAAACACTTTCACAAAAGGTATGGCAAAACAAATGGGCTTTTATTCAAGAATATACCCAAAGAAAAAAAAATCATTCAATTTACATGTTGCTCTCAATGAATGAAAACCAAATCACAAATATCAGCTGACATGTCTGTTTGTGTGGTGCAGAAGTAAGAACTGCTGTCTTGTAATCAAGAGGTCATGAGTTCAAGACCAGGTTATTCCCGTTTTGAGTAGTGAGCTGCTGTTAAATAATAAAAACATACATTTGATTTCAGTCTGTATCGGTGTAAATTTTTGCTACTTGTAAAAGATATTGCTAAAGGGATATAAACAGACACACAAACGCTAGTGAATCATTTCTTCTTGGTATCTTGTTGTCACTTGAATTTTTTTTTATTCAGTTTTATTCTTGAATAAAAGCACATTTGTTTTGTTATACCTTTGCAAAAATGTTTATTTTGTATTCCAGTAGCCACTTGAATGACATCAAATCTGTCTTAATTTCTCTTGCGCATGCACACACACATCCATACATGATAATGTCATTATTTGAAAGCGCTACGTCATTTGAACATGAGTTGTCATTTGAACATGGTATTTTTTTTCCGATCTTGCTCAAACTCCATGTTATGGTGCATGGTACTGAGAATGCAGACAGGTATCATTTTTTGGTCGCATACATCGTCAGCATGGCACTGCCAGATCTAAATTCTGGTGTGGAGAGTTGCTCGCATACTGAAGTGACTTTAGCTGCAGGTGGAAGTCCCAGTTTATTTATGGTGCCAAGCAGAGTTGAGTTGCAGTACAGTTCTGCCTTTGTACAGAAACAACTCAACGATCTTTATGACCACAATCTCGGAAAGTCTTTCTCCCATGGGATGACTGAGATCTTTTCCTAAATAAGGAGTATTATAGTACATGCACTTTGTCTCCAAATCTACTGCAATCCAAAACTTTATGTGAAATTTGTCAGGCTTGGTTGAGATGTATTTCAAGAAAGGACAATGGACCTTATTTGGAAACAGTTGCTCATCAATAGTAATATGTTGCCCTGGGTTGTAACTCAAAACACAGTTCTCAACAAAACGTTTCCAGATGTCCAAGATTGCAGCAAATCTATCGTTTTTCACACGTTCTGCACAGGTGTCCTTGTTGTAAAAACATGAATGCCGCATGATAGTCTGATAGCGGTCACAGGGCATCATATCTTTGATTGCCGGTACAACAAATAGTTCTGAGCAGGCATCAACCACAGCACCAACTGTGGTCATCGGTGCTCTTGTGAAAAGAATGGAGAAAAACGCCATCAACTCAAAGAGGGAGAAGCAACGTTCGTTGTACCTTGTCTTTGTTTGAAAACTACCAGTGTCAGATTGGGGGTGAAGGGGCATGAACTTGACTGAGAGAATAAAACTGAACGAAGCAAAATGCTAACTTTTACAAGCAGTAAAAATTTACACCAGGTGTTATAGACTGAAATCAAATGTATGTTTGTATTATATAATAGTAATAATAATAGCTGCTCACTACTCAAAATGAGGAGAATCTAAGCAGACATGTCAGTTTGGTGTAGATTGATATTTTGACTTGGGTTTTTACTAATTGACAGCACCATGCAAATTGAATGATTTATTTATTTATACTTGAATAAAAACCCAATTGTTTTGTTATACCTTTTGTGAAAGTGTTTATTTGATATTTGGACTTAAGTCTTCACACATTATACACTTCACATCGGCATTTTGTCATTATTACAATACGATGAAAAATTTTCTGTTTTAGTTATATGTTCAACATTTCTTTCCTTGCATTTCCTGTCATCCTACATTTATCTAGATCCGTTGTACACTCTGAACACACATGAAATGTATGTATTCCAAATAACAATATACTATTCAACCTTTACAATTCCAAGCACCTCACTGCCAGATAAAGAGACTTCAGCATCTTAGTTGAAGTCAGCTACAGCGGGGGGGTGGGTTGGGGATGGGGAATGGGTTGATGAGTGAGCAGGTTGCCTGTTGCCACTGCTGATTGACAAATTTGTAAGGCAAAGACGCTGATGAGGATGTGCAAAGGAATTTAAAGTGGCCTGGGATTACAACTGTTTTCGTAGGCTTCAGGGATTCTAGTGTTAAAGGTTTGTTCCATCCAAAGTTGCCTGGTTGAAGACACCATCATTTAGAATGACTACTCTTTAGATGATCTATTAAGAGAAATGCCAGTAAAACCATACTAGTTTAATTTATAGAATAACCCCTGTAAAAGTAATCCCCATGTTATGGCGTCTTGTGCGATGTCGATGTTGTGGGATGCCCCCATATGGAGGTGCGGTGGATACTGCTGATTGCTTTCACAAAGTTAATATAGTTGAAATGGAGAGGTTTTTGGAATTCAGCATTCTGCTTGATGATGTTTTGCAATACAAAAATCTACTTGCTGCATGACCGACCTTGTCTGAACCCAGCCTGTTTTTCTTGCAGTAAGTAGTTGACCACATTACGCAGACGTCATAGTAGTATAAGGCAATAGACATTTCCAGGGATGGACAATAGCATTATTCCTCACCAGTTTTTACAGTCCTTGTTAACTTCTTTCTTAGGTAATTTGATGATAACCTCCTGTCGTCGACTGAAAACACTTGTTACACAGCCTTTGTTATTCTTCCAATTGGTCTCTTCCTGGGGCATTGTTTTTTCTCAGGTCATGGATTGCTTTTCACACTTCGGTCATTGTAATTACACATATTATCCAGTTCCAGCATGGGAGCTATGGTGTTGAAGTTATGTCCCTGTGGGTGCTGGTTAGTTGAGTGTTTTCTTGAAGTGTTTGGTCCACCGAGTATCTTGTTCTTCTTTTGTAAGCAGGATCTTGATATTTTTGTCTGTAATCGGGCTGCTGCTGCTTCCACCTATTCCCATTAGTTCACGTACAATGTGGTATAACATTTTACTTTAATTTCCTGTGGTTGCTTTCTGGGCTTCAGTCCCCATTTTTTTCAGCCAATCTCTTTGATCAACCGACAGCTGTGCTGTACTTGCTAGTTCATCTGCTTCCTTTGTTTCTTAAGTTCTCTCTTGGTCTCTCTGCATATTAACTACCCTCAACTCATTGATTAATTTCCATGATTGATACTGTATCCAACACCTTTCTGCTGACATACTAAAGAGGAAGAAAAAATCAAACATCTAAGATAAAATTAATATAAATAAATTTAGGGTGGCTGAACCATCAATGACTTGTCACACCACTGAAACAAGATCATTGATTAATATACCTTATTTACACCATGTTAGAATAAAAGGTCAATTTATAATACTTTGAGCTGAACTAATATTTTGTATTTAAACTAAAAAATGAAACATTGTGCTAGAGCTGAAGCATTCATTGTCTTTGTTCCAGGCCAAGTAGGGGGGAAAAGCAGAGAAAATGAAATATTTCCTCGTCCATAAGAGTTATACTGGAAAGTACTAACATTCTAGTGTTGATTCCTTGCCTAATACTCTTATCTGCTCTGCCAAGATTTGAAGACATCTACCAATGTAGAAAATGTTCCATCAAATAAAATAAGCCTGAGGAATGGATTTAAATAAGACACAGCTCTTTAGGAAGACATACACCAAACAGGCAGCAACAGAGAAGTCTGCCAAGCAGATTTGCAGGCCTGAAGCTGAAATTTGCACACCCACTACCTCCACATGAAGATACCGAAGACTTCAACCCTGAATAATACAGAAAGCAATGGTAAGCCTTGAAGAGAAGAATGAGTAAATGTAGAGTCAGAAGGATTTGCTACTTATGCTAGTCTCACCTTAAATCACGCTTGTTCTGTTTGTAATATTATTTAAATGTAATGGTTCTACTAAAAGTAATGAGCACATTAATATTATGATACACTAAGGATATAAGTAGAAAATTACTACATGTCCATCAAATTAGTTTTGTTTACTGCTCTACAAACTCCATACAATGATGGGCACATTTTTGTTACTCTTCTACAATTCTAACAGCTAATCTCCATTTCTAGTTATGCATAAACAATTGGACCACATTGTAGCCTATTCTGATTTTCTGTGCCATGTAACTGTCTCAGTTCTCTGGTGAGCTCATCAATTTTTTATTTGCTGCATTCTATTAAAGAAGCTTTTAAGAAACAACTACAGGGCAGTACAGTGCTAGCACCCATTCAGATGACCACATATGAACATTCAAAGTCAAGAAATGCCTTGAATTTCCTAATGTGAAATATAATCACTGCAAATTTTTGAAAATATGTTAACCATTGTCTTAATTGAAATATGAATATGTAAATGAGGCAGGCAACATCTTCTGCCATCCATATGTGAGCTCACAGATGGATCTACTCGTTATAATGCCACACATGTCAATATTGGCAGGTATTTCTTGGTAAATCCAATATGTTCTTTACTTTTGATAGAACACAAGGCATAGCACAGGATTGTTAACTCAGTTCTTAGACACCCACTGTAGTTTTTGGTTTTTATTCCATCTGTATGGGGGCTGTTTTAACCTTTTCAACTTGCAGCTTTGAGATAAAGGGCCAAGACCTGAAAGACTTGTCAAGCAGAACAGAAGTGAAGTGCTATCTGGGAAAGCTGAAAGGCAAAGCAGGACCTGAAATGTTTCGTATAGCCAGTCAGTTTGAAGCTTAGTGCAGGTTTTGATTCTCATGGGTATCTGACTTGAGCTTCTGTGATAACATTCCTGTATTTTGAGAATCTGTCTGCTCATCTATTGAAAGAAAACTAGATGCTCACTTTGGGTGAGAAGTGGGGAGATAGTGGCTGCCTTTCATTAGAACTTTTTTTTCAATAAGAGTCCCGATTCAGTTTTCAGTTCAGTTTTTAGTTTAGTTTAATTGGTGCTTTGTTGCAAGGATGGAGTGTTTGGTTCATTTGCTGCCTTTCTGATGCTTTAAGAGGAGGCACAGATATTTAAAAAGGCACTTGTTATCTGCTTAGCTGCTGGACACTTTCCAAGGAGCTCTGTCTCATGCATGAAACCTTTTTGTACCTTTTAAATAAGAATACTAATAACTAAGGAACTGGGCCATCTGGAATCTATCATCTGGAACAGAATGAAATATACATAATGCCTGAATGAACCAAAGAAGTTTGTATAATTATTTGTATTGCTTATATTTCCTGTTATTGAACATAGAAATAAATAAAATAAATGTTTAAACTCATTGCCTCTGTCTTGATTATTGATTACCAGCATTGCTGAGAGGCTACAGTTGTTCGTTGCTTGTGTAGCTGTATAAAAGGCAGAAAGGACACATTGTGAAGATCCCTTTTGGTGGTAAACCGGTTTGAATTAAAGGAGGAAAAATAACACAGTGAACCACCTGCCATTAGAATCTAGAGTTGAGTAGAATAAAGAAACTGAGGCACATAAGAGGTTACAGATAACAGTTACATACAGTAGCAGGTTTTCACAATTCACCCTGTCCTCCATTAAGAAAAAATCCTAAGAGGTTAGTTGGTACCTTTCATGTTAGAGGATGTAATAACATAGTAAAATACCAATGAGCATCTATAGTTAAAGATGCAGTCTCTTTCACAAAACAGATTTCTTTTACCTTTTGTACGTATGAATTTACAAGACATAGAGAAGAATCAGATATCCTAGTAACAGTTAGAAAGATTCTGTTCTGCAGTGTGTTTTTAAATGTTTTAAATTAAACACATTGTACTGACACTGAGGTAGCTACGTCTTTGTACCATTCTCTGGTCTTTTGTGTCAGTGTCTCCTCACCTCTTTGTTATATTTAAGTCCATACAGTCCGCCTATCGAACAGGACATGGGTAACCCAAAGGCTGCAGTGAGGTGCACTTGTGCGTTCATATGCTGTGGTTCACTCATCTTGTCACATGTGTTGCTCACATGTCACGTTATCCTGGGCATCACTGCTCCAGGACAGATTATGAAGGAAAAAAGAAAGGCAACTCCTTTGAATGTGAAACTAAAAGTGATCAAGTGAATATTAAGTGCTTTGTTAAACATTACATCATTTGCTTTGATGACTAATGGTATTATCATACTAATACTGTCAATTGTTATGTAGTGTGGTTTTATTTGAACAAAAATAGGGCTCATTTTTGGGGCTAGGAATGCTGAAAAAAGTTATCTATTTACATTAATTGTAATTAATTGTTTATGTTATGAAAATTCACTTTCTAAAGGGGACTCAGGAATGGTTCAGCTACTTCTTAAAGTGGGAAAGCCTGAATGCCTCTCCTATTGGCGCCCTCTCCATTGAATTAAGATACAATGATTAAGATGTCGGCTAACATTGACTGCTTCAGGTTGTAGTTATCTGGCTCATACTTTAGTGAGTGTAAAACAAATTACACATAAAAACAGGGCAGCCTGAATTATTTTAACACATTGACTACTGGACCGTTTATTACCCAGGATGCTGCATAATAGGTCTATGAAAATATGATAAATAATGAACTGTACCAAAATTTGTAAAAAAATGTAAAGAAATGTACTAGAATACAACTGTTTTATTATCAATAGTAACTCTGTCAAAAATGTAAAGAAACTGTTAATTACTTTATTTTGACCAGCAACACAACAAAAAGTCTCCATTTGGATGAGAGTCCCAGAAGCCAGGCACCTTGCAAAGTACAGGCTTCGAAGAACATGTGCTGCAAATATAATGCGTTTCTTTGCACTGTCCACTGTGCACAAAACATATTTCATGGATGGTGACTGTTTGCACTCGGTGTGCAACAGAATGTCCATGTAGTACTGAAAGTTGTGACAAGTCGGACCCCTTGTGATGAAGAAATGCCTTTGGGGCAGCTATCCATATCAGTGCCAGAGCCTACAGGTTCCATATCATCCAACTGATTGTTATTTGATCACTGTTTTTATCATCAAAATAGTTATCTTGCAACAAATCTAGTTGTTTCAAAACATCAGCAGTTTTATACCTTTTTCATAACTACATAACTACAGACTGTATATCTGTAAAACTAGCTGTTGCATCTAAAAAAAAATCTATGAATATATAGATAACTGGATAACTGAGGCATGGTAGCAAAGTTCAAGAGCAAGTGGCTGTATGTTGTAATACAAGTTCAAATGTACGCCGCACCTTGACAGGCTGAATGACATACGACTTAACTCATACCTCACGTTCATAGTGTTAATATTGTAAAAAATATATATTAAACAAGAGTGGCATGGTGGTGCAGTGGTAGAACTGCTGCCTCTCAACCGGGAGACTGGGGTTCAAGTCGCAAACATTCCCTGTGCTAGCCTGTTCTCTGTGTCCACATGAGTTTCTTCCTACAGTCCAAAGATATGCATGTTAGGAGAACTGGCAATGCTAAATTGGTCCCATGTCTGTGTGTGCGCTCACCCTGAAATGTTTTGGCACCCAGTCCAGGGCTTCTTCCCACCTTGTGCCTGTTGTTTGCTGAGATAGGCTCCAGTTTCCCATGACCCTGCTGTGGATAAGTGGGTTTGAAAAATGGATGGATATAAAACAGGAAGAGCATTTTCTTGTACTTACTGTAAGTATGCAAGTAGCTTTCTTATAGGCAAATTTTACTTTCACTTGAGTACATTTTCAGAATGGTGTCTCTACTTTCACACAAGTATACATGTCAAGTAAACTTTACACAATACTGGAAAGCAGTGAAAGTTACATTTAAATGCAGTTTCATTTGTTCATATGCTGGAGCTTGTCAGAAATCAGAAATGATAATTAAATATTTCAATAACTGAAAACAAAGAAGACAAATAAAATTACATTGTGAAAGAAAGAAAGAAAGAAAGAAAGAAAGAAAGAAAGAAAGAAAGAAAGAAAGTTTTTTTTGTGCCAAATATATAAATTTAAGGCAAAAGTAAGTAAGCATACACCTTTTACATCTCTACAGGGTGGCATATAGAAGTGTACACAGGCTTTAAAAGTCTACAGCCTTAATGTACTATTTAGGCCTGCTTTTGAATTGTAATTGCATTTGTTTCCTACACAAGTGATACCCCTGTGCACAGTGTCTGTTACAATCTACAGTGCATCTTGAAAGTATTCACAGCGCATCACTTTTTCCACATTTTGTTATGTTACAGCCTTATTCCAAAATGGATTAAATTAATTTTTTTCCTCGGAATTCTACACACAACACCCCATAATGACAACATGAAAAAAGTTTACTTGAAGTTTTTGCAAATTTATTAAAAATAAAAAAACTAAGCAATCACATGTACATAAGTATTCACAGCCTTTGCTCAATACTTTGTCGATGCACCTTTGGCAGCAATTACAGCCTCAAGTCTTTTTGAATATGATGCCACAAGCTTGGCACACCTATCCTTGGCCCGTTTCGCCCATTCCTCTTTGCAGCACCTCTCAAGCTCCATCAGGTTGGATGGGAAGCGACGGTGCACAGCCATTTTAAGATCTCTCCAGAAATGTTCAATCGGATTCAAGTCTGTGCTCTGGCTGGGCCACTCAAGGACATTCACAGAGTTGTCCTGAAGCCACTCCTTTGATATCTTGGCTGTGTGCTTAGGGTCATTGTCCTGGGTCGTCGCCCCAGTCTGAAGTCAAGAGCGCTCTGGAGCAGGTTTTCATCCAGGATGTCTCTGTATATTGCTGCAGTCATCTTTCCCATTATCCTGACTAGTCTCCCACTTCCTGCTGCTGAAAAACATCCCCACAGCATGATGCTGCCACCACCATGCTTCATTGTAGGGATGGTATTGGCCTGGTGATGAGCGGTGCCTGGTTTCCTCCAAACGTGACACCTGGCATTCACACCAAAGAGTTCAATCTTTGTCTCATCAGACCAGAGAATTTTCCTTCTCATGGTCTGAGAGTCCTTCAGGTGCCTTTTGGCAAACTCCAGGCGGGCTGCTATGTGCCTTTTACTAAGGAGTGGCTTCCGTCTGGCCACTCTACCATACAGGCCTGATTGGTGGATTGCTGCAGAGATGGTTGTCCTTCTGGAAGGTTCTCCTCTGTCCACAGAGGACCTCTGGAGCTCTGACAGAGTGACCATCGGGTTCTTGGTCACCTCCCTGACTAAGGCCCTTTTCCCCCGATCGCTCAGTTTAGATGGCCGGCCAGTTCTAGGAAGAATCCTGGTGGTTTCGAACTTCTTCCACTTATGGATGATGGAGGCCACTGTGCTCATTGGGACCTTCAAAGCAGCAGAAATGTTTCTGTAACCTTCCACAGATTTGTGCCTTGAGACAATCCTGTCTCAGAGGTCTACAGACAATTCCTTTGACTTCATGCTTGGTTTGTGCTCTGACATGAACTGTCAACTGTGGGACCTTATATAGACAGGTGTGTGCCTTTCCAAATCATGTCCAATCAACTGAATTTACCACAGGTGGACTCCAATCAAGCTGCAGAAACATCTCAAGGATGATCAGGGGAAACAGGATGCACCTGAGCTCAATTTTGAGCTTCATGGCATAGGCTGTGAATACTTATGTACATGTGCTTTCTCAATTTTTTTATTTTTAATAAATTTGCAAAAATCTCAAGTAAACTTTTTTCACGTTGTCATTATGGGGTGTTGTGTGTAGAATTCTGAGGAAAAAAATGAATTTAATCCATTTTGGAATAAGGCTGTAACATAACAAAATGTGGAAAAAGTGATGCGCTGTGAATACTTTCCGGATGCACTCTATCTATCTATCTATCTATCTATCTATCTATCTATCTATCTATCTATCTATCTATCTATCTATCTATGCATTTAGAGATATGTGCAAGAATGTGCATATGTTTGCTGTCTAGAGTGTGCTGTATAACAGTAAGACTGCATCATAATCTCACTTCTTCTACTAATGAGTTTGATGGATAGAAACCAAATTCTTTAGCGCATACAAATTTTCATACTTACATAAATAAATAGTTAGGCATGCTACAGCTTAGACAGATATTGAAGCATGACTGACATATGCTTACTACATCTTCTTCAAGTTCATGAGATGACTAGGATAGAGTGCAATTCACTGATTGAAATTTGATGGGATAACATCGGAGTTAGCAATATGAATGCCTATTTTGAAGTTAATGGAATTTGCATAATAATGGTATTTCCATCCTCTGTACTCAGATGTGAACAGACTTCACTTTTATTCAGGAATATGTAATAAAGTCATCTGGAACATGCAGCTGTTTACTTTTTCTTCCAGACGGATGGTTATGAAAGAACTACAAATTGAAACTCATTTAAAGAAATAACTGTGTAGAAATAACTGAGCCTTCATACATCTGTTCTGGTATGTTGTATTAGAGCTTTAAAAGTTTAGCCTTTTATAATTCCCAGCTGCTTCCAAAAAGTAAATGATGCAGAACACAGTTCAGTAAGTTATATAAGGGGAAAACAATGGATGTATTTTGCAAATGTGCAAAGTCCAGTACTGAGTCATGGGGGTTATAGTGAAAACTAGTGTTTGGGCATATTCAAAAGAAGATTCCAAATTGCTTTGACCTCCTAAACGTTACATATCATCACAACTGGTCCACAAAGGATGCCATATCCCTTGGACTGTATATTATTTTGGCACATCTGAATAATAAGAATTGTTATTCCAATAGCATTTAACACTATACTGTCAAAGTTCATCACCAAACCTAAACTCAGAGTGCTGATAACCCTCTCTAATCCTTGTTTACCTATGAATGTGTGGCTCGACACAGCTCCAACTCTGTCATTACATTTGCTTCTGACACCATCATCATAGGCCTCATTTCCAACAATGATAACACAGCTTACAGAGAAGACGTTTATCTGAGAATAATCTCATTTTTAACAAGCTTGTCATAGACTTTAGTAAATAGAAAGCAGACCACGCTACCATGTGCATCAGAAGGGATGCTGTTGAAGGCGTGAAAAGCTTTAAATTTCTTGGCATGACTGTATCTGATGAGCTGAAGTAAATACAACATATTTGAACTATTGTCAAGAAGACTCACTAATGCCTCTACATACCCAGACATTTAAGCAAAGTGTAGATTTCTCCAAGTATGCTCAATAAGTTCTACAGGTGCACAGTAGAGTCCACCTTATCCTGTAGCATTACACCCTGGTACAGCAGCTGCTTGGCTCAAGAGGGTTAAGCACTGTAAAAGGTGGTGAAGGCCACAAAGAATATTATTGACATTGACAGGGAAAAAAATCTTGAGGCCAAATACCTCTTGATCTCTGGTTCACTTAGTCGATAGAACATAACGCCCATTGGGACTTCAACAAGTAACAAAAACACCACTGGAGCGCACAAGATGTCATTCCTTCCTCCGTTGTGGTAACATTCTTTATTCAAACTGAGGTTTTATAGATATTAAGATGCAGAGGACAGAAAGATATGGAAAAAGATGATTCACTGTGGCAACCCCTAATGGGAGCAGCCGAAAGAAGAAGAAGAAGAATATACAAGAGCATCTATAGCATATAGCTCATAGCATGTTAATTATGGGCAAGTACATTTTATTTTGTTATGTTGGCAATCTTATGGCATCAAGGATTGTTTGAACCAAGCTGCATCTCTTAATACAACAAGGGGGCTTCGCCCCCTGCTCGCTTCGCTCGCCTAGCCCCGGCGTTTTGAACCCGTGCCCGCTGGGCAGCCGTAGTTTTAGACGCGCGTTGTAGGAGCTTGCGTTGTTTTGAACCCGTGCTTGCCCTGCTTCTGCGGTTTGAGACGCGCGTTGTAGGCGTATATCCGTCAGTCGAGCTCATTTGGTTTGAACCCGTGCCTGCTTTGTCTCCGCAGTTTCAGACGGTGGGTCGCGTTCGCTGTTTTGTATGATCCCAAGCAGCACATTATTCCTAACTTCACTACGCAGTAGTGCCACTCACAATATGGCGGCAACGCCTGCGCCTTCCGTATTATGTCGGGTTTTACCATGCTGTGTAGGCGCCTTTGCCTTTCGTACTTTCCCGCGCCTTCCGACGCGCGATGTAGTCGCCTGCTCCTTCCGGGTCTGCCTCCGCTGTGTGGTGTGGACGTTTAACTGTCATTTTTTCTGCTTTTATATTCTGTATCTAGCTGTGCATGTGTTTCGTGCCTAGGTTTTTTTGAAGCTGTTGCATTCCAGTTTTCATCATCTGTAACCTGCTCTCTATGTGTTTGGCCCCGTTCTTTAACCTCTTTATGATGTTTTACTTTGTTTCCTACTCTGTCTTTTATTTCTGACCTCGCTTTATCCTGCTTGCAGCATGTCAGACGGTTCGTAGTCTCTCCCGTTTCGCTCTGGGGCGGGGGAGGTTTGTGTGGCGCCTGCGCACATTCGTAATCTCTCCCGTTTCACTCTGGGGAGGGGGGCTTTGTGTGGCGCCTGCGCACTATGTCTCCTGCGTCCACGGGCAGGTCCCTGCGTCCATATTCGGTTTACCATTCTCGGTTAGTAATATGGATGCTTGCTTATTTTCTTGCTTAGAGAAACCTTATGAGCCTAAGAACCCATGACAGTAAAGGGCTATAAAAAAGATTTTCTCCAACAACAAACAGTTTCCCTCTGTTCAGGACATACACAACATTCTAGAATATGGTGTTTTTTTCTTCTTCTTTCTTTCTTTTTACCCTCTACCTTCACAGGCTTTCCAGGGCCTGATGCTGCCCTAACCCTAACTATTATCCCCTACCCTAATCCTAACCCTATACTTCACAATAGGCATGGTGTGTTTTTAATAATGTGAATGTTTAGCATGTGCCAAACATGACATTTAGTTTAATGGCCCAAAACTTCTATTTTGATCTAATCAGACCACAGAACCTTTCAGCTGACTTCAGAGTCTCCTATGGGCCTTCTGGAAAACTCTAGCCAGAATGACATGTGTGGTTTTTTTTTATCTTTCTCAGTGGATTTCTTTTTTCTCTCCTATAAAGCTGTGACTGGTGAAGCACCCAGGCAACAGTTAATGTCTCATTTGTCCCTTGATGGCCTCCCTCACTAGTTTTCGTCTTCTCACACGATAAATATGATTTTTTTAGATGGCCTTCTCTAGGCAGATTTCTAGCTGTACCATACTTTCTCCATTTCTAAATGATTGCTTTAACTGGACTGCAAGAAATATTCAGTAACATTGATATGTTCTTGTCTCCATTGTATGACTTGTGCTTTTCCATCACCTTTTCATGGAGTTGCTTGGAGTGTTATTTTGTCTTCATTGTATAGGTAAGGCCATGACATTGATTCTCCAAAAGTTGGACCTTCCGATAAGGTGCATTTATATGACTATCAGTTACAAGCCCCCTTGACTACAGACAGGTGGTCTCCATTAAAATTATTCTGTGACTACTAAAACCAACTGACTGCAGCAGAGAAGATTTAAATATGTCATATTAAAGAGGGTGAATACTTATGTGATCAAGTATTTCGAGTTTTATATTTGTAATTAATTTAGACCACTGTGCGGAGATCTGTTTTCACTTTGCAATTAAAAAGTCCCTTTCTGTTGATCAATGTTAAAAAAGCCAAATGAAATCCACTGTGATTCAGTGTTTTAGAGCAATAAACATAAAAATCTTCCAAGAGGGTGAATCCTTTTTATAGGCACTGTAGATAGATAGATAGATAGATAGATAGATAGATAGATAGATAGATAGATAGATAGATAGATAGATAGATAGATAGATAGATAGATAGATAGATAGATAGATAGATAGATAGATAGATAGATAGATCAACTTACTTGCTGTTTTTCCACATCGCATCTTTGCACCAGTTTGTTTTTCATTTTGCCTGACTGCTTTCATCCTTCATCTGCTGAGACCCCGGGGTCGATTCACCATCCACCATATGCCGAGGAATCACGGTGAGGTTGTTCCATTTGCCGGGAAAATCAAATGACTCATTTACCACTAGTTCAGTCATCTGTATTCAGGACAGTTTTTATAACCGGACTCAAGTTCACAATCATTCAGTATATCATTCAATTTTGTTATTCGTGTTTTGTGTTATATGTTACAAGAGCAAGGGAGGGTTTTGTTGTATTTATATATGGTGGTGTCTCATTGTTGATGTGGTGGAGGGATATTTATATTTATATATGTTTCTATTTTTGCATTTGTCTTGTGGTTTCATTTAATACATTTAATCAGTTTATTTTTTACATCATCTGCTTTGTGCGTGCTTATATTTACACCGTCGATTTTGGGGGAAAAGTATAATTTGTTAGAGGTACGGCTTGATAGTTAGATTCATCTCAGTAAATTATCCAGGCCACAGGTCTTGGAGGTGTAGCTGCCGGCTGGGTATGGGGTCGGCCATTACAAGATAGATAGATAGATAGATAGATAGATAGATAGATAGATAGATAGATACTAAATGCACATATACAGAAAACATTACAAACTGCAGACATACACATTATTTATCTTTCTAAATTTAAAATATAAAGTTGTAGATAATGATTAATTTGTGAGTTGGTCCAAAAAGTAGAAACACTGCAAAAAATAATTTATGATGAAAGTTTATTTTATCATTTTCTTCATACAAGTGGCCTTAAGGGGCGGCACGGTGGCGCAGTGGGTAGCGCTGCTGCCTCGCAGTTGGGACACCTGGGGACCTGGGTTCGATTCCCGGGTCCTCCCTGCGTGGAGTTTGCATGTTCTCCCCGTGTCTGCGTGGGTTTCCTCTGGGCGCTCCGGTTTCCTCCCACGGTCCAAAGACATGCTGATTAGGTGGATTGGCGATTCTAAATTGGCCCTAGTGTGTGCTTGGTGTGTGGGTGTGTTTGTGTGTGTCCTGCGGTGGGTTGGCACCATGCCCGGGATTGGTTCCTGCCTTGTGCCCTGTGTTGGCTGGGATTGGCTCCAGCAGACCCCCGTGACTGTGTGTTTGGAAGTGGCCTTAAATGCAGGGTTGGTTTATTGTCATCCTATAGTACAGTGAAATTCTTACTTTCATGTCTCCTCAGAACAGAACAAAACAAGGCACACACACACAGTACACGAACTGCAACATATACAGCATACAGTGCCAATAAAAACTATTCACCCCCTTTGTATTTTTCACATTTTATTGTTATGCAACGTTGAATCGCAGTGCAATAAATTTAACTTTTTTGACATTGGCCAATGGCAAAAGACTTTTAATGTTAAAATGACAACAGATCTCTGCAAAGAGATATATTTTAATTAATTAAATAAATAAAACACAACGTAATTCATCACATAAGTATTCTTCCCCATTAATCTGACACACCTATCCTGTATAGCATCACTGGTGCAGCCAATTGTTTTTAAATGTCACAGAATTAGTTCAATGGAGATCACATGTCTGACAGACTTAAGGAATGTAATCCATCCACCCATTGTCTGAAACACTTTTTTAAGCACCTGTACCTGACACCAAGGCATACTGCCAGCCTCTGTTCCACTATGCCACTCTCTTATCATTATCCATCCATGCATTTTCTGGACCTAACCCCTTAAGGAACATGCACACATGTCCACAGTGACTCAATTTATTCATTCATGCATGTCTTTAGAAAGAGTGACAAAACCCACATGGACATTGGGAGGATGCGCAATACCAACAAAGACAATGACCAGGCCAGAAACTGAATCTAGGTGCTTGAAACCAACATGCAAGATAGGAACACATTCAATTAATGAATTTGTAACCATTTTGAAATGTAATATTTAAATAGAATTTAAATGAATCAGAAACAATGGTAGCAGTATTTATGTATATAATATGTTTCAGTTTCTATTGAAAGACAGCATGGATCAAGACCCCAAAGATAAAATTACACATCTGTTAATGACAGGATCCTGACACAAAGGGAATTTCCTGATTCTTTTCATGTTAAATTTATTCTATGGACTAATCTGCTCTTAGAGTGGAAACATTTCTGGACTTCCTTTTGCATTTTAAACTTTCTTTCACAGCTTAATAGTAATGGTTGCCTCTTCCTGCAACAACATTTTTGTTCATTTATTTTTTAGAAGAAAAGCCACATTTTAAGCCACTTTAAAAGTGCACATCATTTCTCGGTGCAGAAACATTTGTTGCATAAATAGAAAAAACTGTATTTTATTTTCAGTTTGACGAAAAACAATATACTAATGGTTACTTTATTAAGTACTTCAATAAAAGTGTATTATTCCTGTCAGTCTGTCAGTGACAGCATTGTGGGTGTAAAAATGGTTATTTAAATTACACAGGTAGGTACCAAAAGATCATGCCTGTGTGTGTGTCTGTGTGAATGCGATCATGAAATCTGGAGAAAGAATAGACCAGAGTAAAGACTGAAATGGCTTTAAACAGAGTATATTGTGGGCACCAGAAGTGTTTTTCACACAACGCAGGATCATGAAATGGGTTTTTCAAATGTGCTAATACATCAGTTAACGAATCCTTCAGTTAATGAAGTCGGCATACAACATGCCATGGCTCTTGTGCAAGTTCAAGTACCTGTCTGCTAGAGCACTGTGGAAGTCATTGTGCAGTCTCTGTACATGGAATAATTGTCTGTCATTGTTATCATGTATACTGCAGAAAAGAATGTTATTATGTATGAGTGCTTAGATATTTCATGCGTATTGCAGTTATTATAATATTTTATAATTTGCCCAGCATGTCATAAAAACGTAAAGCAATATCCTTAGAAACCAAAATGCAAATTATACACAGGGTAGAAAGTGGAGAAAAGAAAAGAAATATCACATTGCAGAATCATTGGATTTGGAAGCAAGCCATGAAAAGAGCCGTGTGGGTGTAAGAGGGGACATGGACAGACAGCCTTTACCTGTAAGCAGGGGGTGCATCTGTTCTGCTAAAATCTTTTGGCCTGGGGGAATGGCCACTGACTTGTGCCCCTAAAAGGATGTGTGGAAAGTGAGGCAGATGGTTCTGCCTCTGACCCAAAATGAGGCGTGAGGCAGAGTTGGTGGCATGGATGTGCTGCCAGGGGAAGAGGCAGCTGAGAGCAGGTAGACCCGTGGAATATTGGGGTAGCAACAGTGGTACTGGAGGCAAAACCCCCCTTCCTTAGCTGCTACATATCCATATTCCTCCTATTGTACATCTACAAACTAATGAAGGTTCTTATATTGAACAAAAGTCCTAGAATGCATCAGCATCGTTATCTGAGCTATTAAATGAAGATAATTCAATAATGATCCACATTTTTGTGATAATTTTGTTTGGCTTGGCTCTGCAGGTTTCCCTGCATACATGTGGAAACTTGGTGTGCACGTGGTCACAGTGGTGAACCTTTGACCTTGATCAGTCAGTTTCTTTTGTTGTGAACATGCACCAAAGAAGAGCAGTGAGCAGTGGTCCACTTTTTATAGATTGAAGGTATACAAGGGGCCAAAATTCATAGTAAGGTTTCATCACAGTGTTTTGCCACACAGAAGAGTGTTTATGAATGGATTGAGTAATTTAAAAATGGTTGGACAAATGTTAAGCACAAAGAAAGAATGTAATGCCTGTCCGCATCCACTACCAAAATTGAGCAAGTTCTTACTATGATTCTGAAGAGCTGGCATGGATTTTGACAGCCTTGGCCTGCTCTGTCTTCATTTGAAGCACTTTTCTGACAATTTCTTAAATTCTCAATCCATTCGTAAACACTCTGCTGCAATAAAACACTGTCCCCGTATTGGTCAGAAAGCCATCTAAGGATTTTGGTGCCTGCTACAACTTCAGTCTATAAAAAGTATATCACAATTTGCTGCTCTTATTTGGTATAAACGGAGAGTCAAACAGCCATGTTTATTTATAGAAAACAACAAGAGGAACTGATGGATCAATGTTGAAACTTCTCCACTGTGACCACAGACTCTAATATGTATGGGGATAGCTGTACAGCCAACCCACAATGGGAAGTTCACAGGAAATGTCATTATGATTCCAGACAAAAACAAAGAAAGAAATTTACATCTTAATACATAAAAAATACATAAAGAAGTAAAAACTTAACTGTGTGAAAATCTATTTATAGAACAATGTGAAAGTACTTTTTTCTATAAGAGATAAATACATAATAATAAAGAATCACTTGGTGTTTCATTTTGTATCACTAGGGGGCTTCGACCCCTGCTCGCTTCGCTCGCCAACCCCCCCGGCCTGCGGTACACACCAGCCACTTCTCATCTCTGTAGCTCAAGTTGTGAAGAGGGAGGCTGAACGCACCCCAAGTAGACACGGTCACTCCTCCAAAACCCCCTCTTAAATGGTGATACAATACAAAGAAATACAGTTTTTTTTTTTACCTCCTCTTTGCTCGATCAGCTGCTTCCTTACTGCTGCTGCCATGCCGCGCTGCGTAATCTGCATCTTGCACAGCGCTTTGAACACGTAAAAGCCTCTAAATCCTACCGCAGACATCCTCTGCTCCTGTTGGGGGTCCCACTCCCGAGGCGTGCCACTATGAAGAAGAAGATTTTCTATTCTTTTAATTGAGAGATGGAACTGTCCCCTCTGACTACACACAGAACTCGATTCACTCCTGAAAGAGACTTATGTTTGTTTGAAGTGTTTGAAAAAAGTTTCTGTCTCTAAAATCTCCTGTGTATTTGTGCAACTCTGTGACCCAAGCGTGACAGCATATGTGGATTTCACTTTCACCAAACAACAAACCTTTTAATTCTCGCTGATATGCCTCTTCTTTGGGAAGAAACACTACTTTTCCCTGATGGCAACACGAATTAGACGATCTACAAGTCTCCGACTTAAAGTTTAACTCCAAACAATATGTTTGATCTCTTTTTGCTGTTCCGTTATTTCACTGAGTAATAATTTCCGTTTGTTTGTGCTAATGCAATCTTTACTATCATTTTTTGAAGACTTTTGAATTTTAGTACTTTCATCATCTCTAACCTGCTCTGCATGTGTATCGCGCCAACGTTTTTCAATTGATTACGATGTTCTACTTTGTCATCTACTCTTTGTCTTTTATTTATGGCCCCGGGCGTGGTTAAATCTCTTGGCACAAAGTCTCGTCTCATGGGATGTGAAAGTATCTCTCTGAAAAAGTCATGTCTCGTCCCTAGATTTTTTTATTATAATGGAGAGACTTACATTATGCTGCTAATTCTTCTAAATACATTTTTGTATACAATACATAAATGATATCAATGTATTAAAAAAAAAAAAAAGATACAGGCAGGACTTGAGATGAGATCCTGCCGCCTATGCTATTCTGCAGCTGCTCTAGACTTGGAACTAAGATCACCCTTTTTCACTATTAAATGAAAAAAATCATCATGGTTTTCTCTATTTTCTTCCCAACCGAATTAACTTTCCAGTCTTTAATTATAGATCATGTGGTTATGAGCTTGAACCATAACAAGACACTTTAAAGAGTAAATAGAATAAAAATGCAATAAAGCAAACTAAAGAAACAAAAGAAGAACCAGGAACAGATACTATCCACAGCTTACTTACTAGAGTACTTCAATACATATTGGAGACTTGGCACTTACTGAAAAAACCCAAACCACAGCAGAAACATTAACAAATCATCCATGCACGTGTAGAGATCCATCTGATTATCACATTACAATTAAAAATATTACCCTTAGTGACCACAGGCCTTGTCTAACACTTCAAATCAAATTGTAGCCATCTTGATCTCTCCATGGATGTGACACACAAACAATGTAACCAGCTAAAGTGAAGAAGTCTTCCTGAATCCTAGGTTGTCAGATTTGTTGATGTCTGTTGGGAGATGCCATTGATGTACCACAATGAATTAGAAGGTCCCATATTCTAAGTGAAGGTTCTTGCATAACGCAGTGAAAAGTTGCTGCCATCTTGTTTTAGCATTACAGATACTGTCACATCCCTATCTGTCTCAATTACTTCATACACATTTCTTTGATAAAACTTTTGACCCTTTGGTCTGGGTTGTGGTGGCAGAAAGTGGTGTCTCTCATCAGATTGTGTTTGCATTACACTGGCTTTACACATTTAGTATATTTTACTAGTTTTATGTGTGTAATATACTGGTTTAATGAGCATACATTATTGGGTGTATGTAATCACCAGGAGCGTCAATAGCTTTAGCACTTATTAAGGGCTCCCTCTGTTAATACTACTAGTTGGAAAAGGGGTTGGTCCCTGTGAAATTTTGTGCCAGTCTGCCATGAATATTACAAACCTAAAAGGCACCAAAGGAGACTGCCATCTCAAAGTTCAGGGACTGGAAGCCAGAGATCATGAGACGGGTAAGGGTAATGCTGTCAAATTCAAGTTTCTTTATTGACATCCCATCCAAACAGAGTACAGGTTAAGACAAAACCGTGTGTCTTCAGGACCATTGTGTAAATTATACAACATGCAGTGCAACAAGACACTGGCATACATTATTTTCTATTGGTTTTATTTGTATATTATAATACATGTGTGTTTGAATGGTACTGATTTTATGTACTTACAGTATCAGGTATAATGGATATTGTGGACTGATTTTAATGTATACATGGTATCTTTTTGGATGTGTACTGTTTTAGGTGACCAAATGATCCTGTGCAATGAGCAAAAAAATCTCTGATGAAGGTGCTTCCATTATGGTGCAGAAGGAAGAAAAGAGGTTTATACTTTAAGTTTGATATCTCTGGAGTCCAAACCCTTTTAAACAAAGTGAACATAATGTTACAAAGTGGTAATTTTTCACAGTCCCTTATTTTTCTGGAACAACCACATTTTTTTCTGAAAATGATAAATCACTTTCAAAACTGCCAAAATCAATATAGTATTTACACAAAATCAACTGCAAAATGTGAAATTTATTCCGATACATTGCTTTCTGAGCCAACAGAGTGTCATTGCAAAAATGTGATAAACGATACTTTTCAATTTTTAGAACCACTTATTCCTGCCTTGCGTCCAGCATTGCTGGGATGTGCTCTGAACTCTGTGGCTCTGAAGTGAATAGAGCAAGCGCAGATGATGAAATGGATGACAGGCAGAGACTGCATTCAAGTGAAGGAAAAGACTAGACAGTAAGGTATAAAAGTGTGTGAATACAAAATGCAGTTTAGCACAAATACCCATTTTTGTTGCTTCAAGGATGTATCCAGCATTCTTAAAAGCAGATTCTGGCAAGAGTAATCTGTCATTATTCCTAATAATTTCAATCACTGGCTAAAATGAAAACTCAAGTTAACTGATGTCCTTATTGACAAGAAATAAAAATGAGTATGCTTTCATAGAGGCCAGGGTAAGTTCCAGTTTTTACAAGCAAGTGTTTTTAATCATTATCTAAAATGCACATGAGAGCATGCAGCGTCTCAGCTAGGATATTGTTTCCCTTGTCAATTATCTGAATTCTCGTCTCCATTTAACAGTAGGAGTTTGAGATACATTGACTCCTTTTTAGATATTTAGTCAGCATGTTCAAAGTCCAATAATGAAATGCGTGTGTACACAATTTGCTCCTGGGGATTTTGGTAAACAGGACAATAATGTGTAATGCTTGCTACTTCTTTATGCAAAATGAGACTACACAACACCTTTTTCCCAAACTTTTCATACTTATTATTTCTTTTGATTGATTTATCTTTTTAACTCTGGGGCACGAAACCTATCACACTAGCTAATTAACAGTTACCAGGGAATGTTAAAATTAAATGTAAAAGGAAATACTTTTTGTCATATTTTATCCTATGTGGATGGGAGCACAATGGCACTGTTGTTAGCATGACTTCAACTTCGCAAATGCACATTCCTCTCAGTTGATTTTCCCTGTTTGTCTTTTAATATATAATTGTGAATTTATTTCCCCTTGGGATTAATAAAGTATCTATCTATCTATCTATCTATCTATCTATCTATCTATCTATCTATCTATCTATCTATCTATCTATCTATCTATCTATCTATCTATCTATCTATCTATCTATCTATCTATCTATCTATCTATCTATCTATCTATCTATCTATCTATCTATCTATCTAATAACCCAAAGAAACACGAGTTAGGTAGATGTACTATGTGTAATTTTGAGTGTTTGCCCAAGTGTGCCCTTTCTTACTAGAGTTGTTTCAAACCTTGTGCCTTTTGACCATGTATTGGTGTAAGCAGCATTTTACCATTTTAAGGAGAATGTGCCTGTGTGAGGAGGTGGTGTAGGATCGATGTTTCTCAGTATTGTGGTATGGGTTGGCATAACCCTCTCAATAACAGACATTTAAAAAAAAAATTTAAAAAGAACTGTATTTCTACTAATGGACATTCGAAGGACCCTTTTTCCCACTCATTGTTAATCCTTTATGATAATTGTTTTTGTGTTCACGTTTTATTAGTGGAGTGTTTTGTATCATAATCCGTCAATGTGGGAGGGTCTGTTGCAATGAAGGATTTGTGTTAATCACAGATTTAATAGTTTACAGTAATAATTTAATTTCAGTTATACATTCTGCTTCTGTTGGCATGCTCTGTACTTTGGCTAGTAGGGAAGTAGTGTTGGTCACTCGTGCTCCAGATCATTTATTCATTTTTTGTTTCTTTTTGCTGCAGATCTAGGGTTCAACATGTGGTGGGTGCAGCAACATGCTGTATCAGAGCATGCTCCCAACCTTCTCCTCCTCCTCCTCCTCTTCTACAGTTAGTTAGTGCGTATTATAATCATGCTGTCCCGGGGAAGGAAAAGGGTCCCGAGGAGCACCCAACCTGTGACCTTTAACTTTACTTTGTTCATGACCTTTGACGAAACTGAAAGCAACCACATAGCAGCTAGTAAATAAAACCACTGAAAGGGACTCCTGAGCAGAACAATATGGGGTTGTGGGAGAATGCAATTAAATATGTAAACATACTAAAACAAATCCAATTGAAAAACTAAAGTCAGGAATGGCTACAGTGGCTTAAAAAATATATACCTAAATAATTCATGTGAAAAAAAAATAAAAGATTAACAATGAAAAACAAACAATCATGACACATACTAGAGGCATTCAAGTCTATTAATTGCTAAAGGGTACTTATAAAGTCAGAGCTGTACTTGACCTGTTAGCCTAACTGTTAGCATACGGTGATAATAACAGCAAAATCATAATCTTACCAAAGCAGCCTCACAAACTATAATTTATATTTTGTAAAGAATGTCAAGATGAAAAGACTGAATAACACTGAATAACAATCTAGCCCAACAATGGGCAGGTTTGTTTAGCAACAAGATATTGTAACTTTATTATTCGAAAAGCCTAATGCCCCCAATCATAACTTCCCACTTTTGTCAAATAAGAAGCTGACTATTGGAAACATTTTAGCTCACCAAGAGTGAACATGAAAAGTGTCATCAATCAAGTCATAGATGGTGATAAACGATGGAGGATGATACTGGCCGATTTTTAACACATTATAATGTAAGCCCATTTGAGAGATGTGTATACTTTAAATTAAATCAGCCTTTAGCAATGCAGTCAAAGCCTATGGTTGCAGTCCTGTTGCCATGTTAATTGTTTAATTTTATCTTGTCTGTGTCTTCTATTCTACTGCAGTGAATAAGAAGAGTGTCATCAATCAGTGAACAAAAAAGGATGAATTTCAGCAAGTTTTAATACAAGTTTTGAATTAAATTCTTTTGGGAGACTTATATTTTGACTTTGAATTAATCAGCCTTTAGCAATGGATTCAAAGCCTAGAGTTACAGTCACATTGTGTAGTTGATCACTTAGTTTTATTTTGCCATGTCTATGTCTCCTTTGGTGCTCCAGTCGAAGCATTATTATTATTATGTGTTACCGTTAGGGTTGTTTTTGTTTGATAAAGAATGAATCACTAAAATTACAAATTTCAAGCAAAGAATTTATATTTTGACGTGTCAATCCATCCATCCATCCATCCATTTTCCAACCCGCTGAATCCGAACACAGGGTCACGGGGGTCTGCTGGAGCCAATCCCAGCCAACACAGGGCACAAGGCAGGAACCAATCCCAGGCAGGGTGCCAACCCACCGCAGGACGACGTGTGAATCCATGACTTGCAATCCAAAACATGAGGCTGAGTCTCAGTACTTTAGCAAAACCAGCTTTATTCCGCGTGAAACAGGAACAGCACGGTTATTTATTGTAGCGGGATCTACCACTCTCCTATACACAGATACAGCAATCAGGCAGGGTCATTGCCAAGTAATCCTATTCCCTGCATTTATAATGTTCTTTGCATCACACATTGATGACAGGCACTTATAGCACAAACACGGTCGGCTGTGATTTGCTTTCGCTACGAGCCTCTGCAGCGATAGAAGCCTGCAGTTGCCCCGGCAATGGATAGGCTGTCATCCACAGATGCAGCAATCACACTTCAGGAGACTCTTCAGCGTGTCGTCCTGTTGGGGATTGTCCCAAAAGATTTTAAAAACCTTACAATATTAATATTCTTGTTATTCCAAATAGTACAAATATTTCCTATGAATTGAAAATGAAAAAAAAAACCTCCAGCTTTAGGCTTTTTATCCTCATATGTCTGTTTGCTCTGTGCTGAATCAAGAGGCGATTGGATACTTTATTTCAATCTCCAGCTAGTTCAGTTGCATTTCACATAGCCAACTTTGAAGCAAACTAGAAGTAACAATAAACACCGTGCCGGCATGCCGTGGACTTCTTTTTTTGGGCCCTGACGATTTTTTCCTGGGAAAAATCATTATGGAGGATGGACCACCGTCACACCGTCACATTTGCAATAGCTATGTATTTTGTTTACCGTAGACAGTTCTGTGAGCATAATTATCTGATAACTATAAGAGAACATGAAAATGATGCATTTCATTTCACTGTATGATGTTTTGTATTTACTCTCTACTAACCTACTATATGAACGTCACCTCAATTTAGTTTATCTTAAATTGCATGTCTAGAGTTGTTAAGCCCATAAATATGTGTTAATAATGCTGGAATAACATTTACTACATAGTATCAAAGTGAATATGTCTTCAGTGTCCACAATGTGCCACAAGCGTGTTCACATTGAGAGGATACCCATCCATGTGCAGCACTCTTGTGGTATTAGGGGGTTTAATCATCAGTCGTACAAGGCATTCATTTCTCACCAAAGAGAGTTACACTCCCCGAACACAAGTGCATTTCCACTTTTCCACTTTTTTTTTGTTTGTTTGTTTTGTTTGACCTGATCATAAAAGAGATAATAAGGCTCTGAGGCAGAATCAAGTGATTAAGACTGATCTGGCCCAATGTTTTCTGTAGCTAGATCGGTTTTGTGTAGGATCACATTCATACTTCACATCAACCACTCCAGGGTTTGCTCGGTACCACACTGAGTCCACCGTTTCTAAAGGGTCTCTGTCTGGTAGCTTTGGGCTGCACCTGACTGTGATTACCGTGTTCTCATCTACTTGTACATACTGGATTATGATGAAAACCACACCAGACTTGAAACATGAACCAGGTATAAAAATCTCTTTAGTCGTCAATGATTTTCAGCAAGTATTCAAAACCTCTGCTCTGATGTGTATCAAAGAGCAGGCTTCTCAAACCTGAATTTTTATTGGTTCCTTTAAATAAAAGTGCTGCTGCAGCCCTCTGCTGCTGAATCTTTAAATATCAATGGTAAGCAATAATCAATTAATTGTAGGCTGTTGATTGCAGTTACTATACTGAATTATTATTATTACTATTAAGTTGTGGTTTATGAATTTTTGCCCCCCAATGTGTATGTCAAGTTGGCACTCATTTGCAAAGCCATGTCATATGCTGTAGGTAGTAGTAGGGTTTTGTTCCATGTTAGCCATAATGAATGTAATGAGAAGTCAAGCAAAATGACACCTTTTATTGGCTAACTGAACAAATTACAGAATACATAATGTAAATGGGAGAAGATGACATAACATGTCACATGACCTCCTTATCAGAACAATAAGAAGAAAAACAAATATAAAAAGTTCAAAAATAACATTAGCAGAGTCTGTTATTACAACAAACATTGTGAATTTCCCATTGGGATTAATAAAGTATCTATCTATCTATCTATCTATCTATCTATCTATCTATCTATCTATCTATCTATCTATCTATCTATCTATCTATCTATCTATCTATCTATCTATCTATCTATCTATCTATCTAAATTGTGTAATCATTTAAAAGAGAGTACAGCTGAGTACAGTTTGTTCCCTTCTGGAGCCATGTAGTTTTCTGTCGGCCACTATGTGTTGCCACCTTTAACCTCTCCAACATTAGCTTCACTCTCACTTTTAACCCTGGAATCTCCTGGATTAATTGCAGTCTACCATCCTGGGTGAACATTGTATTCCTTCGATTGAGTGGCAACTATCTCTCTCACAAAACAATAGGCAGTTGCCCTTCCGAGTCACTCAGCATCCTTTAAAAACATGCTACTATCTGACAGGGACCAACAGTTCACACTGCCATGGCTTCTTGCATTGTATCTTTTTTTTATTTTTTTTGCCTTGTCATATTCTGCAAATAAGCCCCGGCATACATCACTTGTTAAAACTCACCTCTGTGATTATAACATCTTATGGGAAATATCAATTACAATGATCATAAACCCGGGTTCGCTTCCCGGGCCCTCCCTGCGTGGAGTTTGCATGTTCTCCCCGTGTCTGCGTGGGTTTCCTCCCACAGTCCAAAGACATGCTGGTTAGGTGGACTGGCGATTCTAAATTGGCCCTAGTGTGTGCTTGGTGTGTGGGTGTGTTTGTGCGTGTCCTGCGGTGGGTTGGCACCCTGCCCAGGATTGGTTCCTGCCTTGTGCCCTGTGTTGGCTGGGATTGGCTCCAGCAGACCCCCGTGACCCTGTGTTTGGATTCAGCGGGTTGGGAAATGGATGGATGGATGATCATAAAAAATTATTTGACGTGATCATGTTTTATTTTAGACACATATCTATCACATTTAATGTCAAAATGTCAGGTATATTACTGATTAGGCAGTATGCCACATCATTAAATTATTCTCTTGATGCGTTCAATTCCTCAGCTTAATACATTTCACTTGAAGTTGCTGATTAGTCTGCTTTTGTAAATGCCACACCACTCTTAAAGACTTGTGAGCTGTAGGTCTGATTTTACCTTCCTTTAGCAAATCCTGTAGCAGGTAACTGAGGACATCTTTTCTTTTTGTGATGGTTTATCCCTTTATGACTTCAAATTTAAGCAATGTGAATATGGAGACTGGATACAGTGGAGAGTTATAACCCCTGCCATTGCATAAGATTTCAAATCCAGGCACAGTCACTGTCTGTGGGGAGTTTATGTGTCCCCCCACCAATGTTTCCAGACGTTTCATTGCTGTATCACTATTTGCATCACATACTCTTGTTATAGCATAGGAACACTGAGTTTTAAGAACTCTATGGGCCTCAACACCTGATATTTCATACCCACAATCAGGAACCACACAGGAGAATTCATAAAATGTCCAAGCAGCTTAGACAATTCAGAAGAAAGGAAAATGGCTCTAGATAGACCAGATTTTCTGATGAGAAACATACAAACATAATGGAGGAACAGGTTATTATTGGATCTGAAAAGGAATGACATGGAATAATAAATGTGCTTTAACATTATATAAAAAAAGAATTTTCACCAAACTGACAACAAACATACCAAGCATGTCTGCTCTTCCATATTCCCTTCTGAGATCCTATTTTGTGGTTCCTTGTGTGCCTTATAAAACTCATAGGCATCACATAGTAAACCTGGCATGCAGAGGTAAAGCATTATGTTAGTCTGTTTTTCTCCATTTTTTTCTGCTCAATAAATTCTTCCTGGAGGTTTATATTTCTTTTCTACTGTTTTTTAATGTGGATTCTTTTAAAACAATTTTCACAAGTGCTTAGTTTGTTTTTTTGGCAATGAACATAGGCTGAAAAATCTATGCTAAAATACAACAAAGGGTGCTGAACAATTTTCAGGACTACTCTTGAGAATTTTTTGTTATTATTATTAATAATAATAATAATAATAATAATAACAATAATAATAATAATAATGCAGTGCCTTCATCCAAGGCAACATACAAAGCAAGTTATAATAAATCTCCTCCCTTAATGTACATGAGGTAAATTGAATAAATAAATGAGGAAATAAATAAATAAATACAGTAAAACCTTGGATTGCAAGTAACTTGGTCTGCGAGTGTTTTGCAAGACAAGCTAAAATTTTTAATAAATTTTAACTTGATAAAAAAGCGAGGTCTTGCAATATGAGTAGTACGTATAAGCTTTGTCCGCCGAGCATCACGTGGAGATTGTGGGGAATCGTCTCCCATTCTTGGTCTCAGTCGGTGTGCCTAACTCATATAGTCAACATCCAAATGAGCGTATACTGTTTACTATAGCATGGTGACCACGTGTGTGTGTGTTGTAACATGTGAGTCCCTGTCATGCACTCCAAAACACGAGGCTGATTCTAAGTACTTTAGGAAAACCAGCTTTATTCAGCATGAAACAGGAACAGCACGGTTATTTATTGTAGCGGGATCTACTGCTCTCCTATACAGAGACACAGCAATCAGGCAGGTTAGTGGCTAAGTAATACTGTGCTCTTGCATTTAAAATGTTCCTTGCATCACCCATCGACGGCAGGTGCTTATAGCTTGACCATGATCTTTTCTGATTCACTTTTACGGCGAACTGCAGGGAGCCTGCGGTTGCTTTGGGACACTCTTCCACATGTTGTCCCGGGAATCCCAAAAGAGTTTAGAAACCTTACAGTGTGTAAAGCATTTTTTTTTTATTTTGTGCCCAAGTGTAGTGACTCTTCAGGTCAAAAGCAACTGTCATTGGATAGGTTCCTTGTTAAAGTTGCAAAAAAAAGAAAAAGATTCCAGTGAGCCAACAGATAGAAGTGATTCTGTTAGTTAGAGTGAAAGTCATCCTGCACAATAACCCTTTTCCTCCTCCTCCTCCTCCTCCCTTCTCTCTTCTCTCTTGTCTCCCTCACACCAGCCACAATTCTTTTCAAAGGTAAAGTGCAGGTTAATTTGTTTTATGTATTTTTACTTTATATTTTGCATTAATCATTTTTATATAAATATTTCTGGGTTGTGAAACAAATTATCTGAGTTTACATTATTTCTTATGGGGAAATTTGCTTTGATATACGAGTGCTTTGGATTACAAGCATGTTCCCTGAATGAATTATGCTCGCAAACCGAGGTTCCACTGTACATTTTAACAATGAGGTTCTGCCAAACATATTCCAAAACAGGAGGGCCCAATTCCAACCCTGGAGGGCCACAGTGGCTGCAGGTTTTCATTCTAATCATTTTCTTAATTAGTCACCAGTTTTTGCTGCTAATTAACTTCATTTAATTAATTTTCTATTTAAGACTCAGACCCTTTAAATTAGTGGTGAGCAGGGTCGGTCTTGGAGGGTCACAGTGGCTGCAGGATTTTGTCAGCCCAGTTGCCTCATGAGAAGTAATTTATTGCTGATGAAGCACTTATTGCCCGAGTGACATTCCATCCATCCATTTTCCAACCCGCTGAATCTAAACACAGGGTCACGGGAGTCTGCTGGAGCCAATCCCAGCCAACACAGGGCACAAGGCAGGAAACAATCCTGGGCAGGGTGCCAACCCACCGCAGGACACACACAAACACCAAGCACACACTAGGGCCAATTTAGAATTGCCAATCCACCTAACCAGCATGTCTTTGGACTGTGGGAGGAAACCGGAGCGCCTGGAGGAAACCCACGCAGACACGGGGAGAACATGCAAACTCCATGCAGGGAGGACCCGGGAAGCGAACCCAGGTCCCCAGGTCTCCCAACTGCGAGGCAGCAGCGCTACGCACTGCGCCACCGTGCTGCCCCCAAGTGACATTTTTATGAATAATTTCTGAACCCTTAATTTCTTATTTTAGACTTAAAGAGATGAATTCACTGTTTTTAATTGCTCCATGACTAAGGAAGCAGCAGTTCACCTCCTAACTTGTATCCTTTAACAGCCGTGTGTATTCATTGTGTACTATTTGGTTTAATAAAGTACTCAGAAGGGAACTGAAGATTAAGTGAAGAACTGAAAATTACTTATCCATTGCAGGCTTTATATCATTTGGATGATATCATTAGAAAGGAAAAGATAGCTACGATTCAAGAATAAGACATGATCCATATTACTAACCGAGAATGGTAAACCGGAAGGCACGGACGCAGGTACACGGCGATGGACCCAGGAGACATAGTGCGCAGGCGCCAATAAACCACAAGCGAAGTCTGATCCACCGCAAAGGAGGAGTCACGGCTCAAAAACGAAAGAGCTCAACTAACGTAAATAAGACATGAAGCAACAACGTGCCCATAGCTAACGACTAAAGACACAGCCACACAGAAAAGAGGATTCTGCACTACACCCCAGAGTCAAACGGAAGACACTACGGAGTCCGCAAAGGTCCACAAAGATAGTACGGAAGGCATGAGAAAGTACGTAAGGCGCAGGTCCACACTACACAGCATGGTCCGGGTAATAAGAATAAACGAACTCTCCGTATTAAATGTACGGCATCCTCACACGTCCAAACCATATAGCATATGTGAATCACATTACAGTGATGCATTATTAACAGTACAACCACAGAAAACGCTCCGTATTAACAGTAAGTGCAATTATCCATATTACTAACGGTAGACAACGGATAACTAATGGAGTCACGGTCACGGCTCCAAAACGATCCAGCTCAACTAACGGAGCTACAAAAACAAGCCCGCATGGATAAAAAAAATAAACGTAGGCGCCTACAACGCGCGGCTGAAACCGCGGAAGCAAAACTGTCTCGGCTCCAAAACCAAACAGCTCGACTAACGGAGCTACAAAAACGAGCCCGCATGGACAAATACAATGAACATAGACGCCTACAACGCGCATCTGAAACTGCGGAAGCAAAGCAGGCATGGGTTTAAAACGAAAGACCACAACTGACAGAGATACAAAAATGAGCCCGCCTGGATAAAAACAATGAACGCAGGCGCCTACAACGCGCTTCTCAAACAACGCAACCAAAGGAGTCACGGCTTCAAAACGAAACATCTCAACTAACGGACATACAGAAACGAGCCCGCCTGAATACAATTAATGAACGCAGGCGCCTACAACGCGCCTCACAAACAGCAGAGGCAATAGATAAATGGCAAAGAAAGGAATGACAAACAGCCGCTAAACAATTCCGACAATTAGCTGACAGTGCATTCTGTAATGAGTCCACTATTGTTCCACATGCCATGCGTTCAGCTGTTGTTCAGTCCAGTTTGAAATACGCAGACAATTGGCATTACTTTGAGACAATATATTTTGTACAAAACATGTGATGTCCAGATCCAGAATATACCAATTGGTTATTGCAACTAGGAGATGGAAACCTTACCAATACATATGGACTTCACCCAGATATTATTCAGATCCCTCAAGCCTTTATCTGCGACGACTTAGTGACGTAGGTGTTTGGAACAGCAATCACATTAGACCAGATACCACTATTAACACAACGGGCTATATTATGTCCAAAGAATATTGACGTTGATCGCATAAATAACCAGGTAATTGCGTTACTTCCTGGAGAAAGCCACCTCTTTCTAAGTACTGACAATGTTGATTCTGAAGGCGAGAATGAGCATCTTAATTTCCCCTTAGAATATTTAAACACTATTAACCCAGCCGGATTACCACAACACAATCTTAACCTTATTATCGGGACAATAGTCATGCTATTAAGAAACCTTAATACTAAACAAGATTTATGCAACGGTACACGTTTAGTCATCAACACCATGACAGACAATGTTATTGAAGCAAACGTACTTACAGAATCACATTCTAACAATACTGTTCTGGTTCCTAGAGTTGACCTTACAAGTTCTGACCTGGAATTACCTTTTACACTTAAACAATGGCAATTCCCCATTAAGCCTGCATTTGCCATGACAATCAACAAATCCCAAGGACAGACCATGGACAGAGTTGGCATATACCTCTCTGAGCCTGTATTTGGACATGGACAACATTGTGTGGCCTTCTCAAGAGTTTGTCGTTCATCTGACATTAAAGTTAAAGTTATAGATACTCCATACCAAGGAGAACTCATTCAAGGACAACACACCATCTTTACTACAAATGTTGTGTATAAAGAAATATTCCAATAAATCCTTCTAATGTGCCATGCTATGGGTTCTTTACTTCCTTTGTTCGTCATCTACACCTTTACACTCCAATATATCTCATACATACATCAATGTATTTCGGGTTACCCAACACCAGGGGTATTAAATAAGGGCTATAAATGACAAAGATTGCTTAATTAAGCAACTTGGTTGGATAAAACATGTAGACACTGCAGGACTGACGTAGATCACCTTTGTTCCAGAACAAAGAGAAGTTACATTTTTTGCATAAGCTGGATGATTCAGGGTTTTTATTAATGATATGTGAGAGGATTTGGTTTGAATGTCACTTATGCAATTCCCATATCCAGATGCCATCTTTTTGATTGTGGACCTTTGTGTCAGGAGGAGAGCAGGATTCATTTTCACAAAGTGGAGATCACAAATAGGCAGAGAAGCTGGATGAATAACCACATTACAGATACTTCGTAAGTGTTATTAACAGCAAAAGAAGCTTTTGCTAAGGTGTTTTTGCATAGTGAAAAATGTATTTTTGTAGCACCTAAATTAAAGTGTTACCATTGCTTCACTTGTAATAAGTACTGCTGTGATTAATATATAGATGTAAAATGCACTATAAAAGTGCCTATAAAAAGTGTACTTGTAAACTGTTTTGGGATGATGAAGACACCATATAAAATAAAGTTTGCTTGTTAGAAATTATAAATTTCACTTGTCAAAATATTCTTTCATGTTGTTAAACAGCCATAAAATCTGGCTAATGTAGATGGGACTCCACGGCTTCTTTTAATCCAAAATGGGATCACTGGAGGCTAAAATCTAAACCAAGAACATCACAGGCAAGGCAGAATTCAGTCATGGAAGTGACACTAAACATCACTGGGTCCACTCACCCATCCTCCTATTGATAAAAGGCCAGTTTAGAATCAATATTTATTTAATATAGCTATTTTCTCTTCATTCTGGCTGTACTTTCTTCAAGCATGTCCACACAGAGCTCCCAGGACACAAATTTGGAACCACACCCTGCATTGAATATCACTCTGGGTTGGCAACACCACTTTAAGAGAGGCCTACTGAATGAACAAACAAGGCATATTCAGTTATGGTACCACTGTTGGCCCACTGGAGGAAAGAATGAAGACAAAACTGATGGTCATTATGAACAATGCTTCACGTTCTCTCTCTGACACACTTGCATTAAGTACTTTTAGCCAATGAATTATTCAGCAGAACTATGTCAAGAAACATAACTGGAGCTTCTTCATACCAATGACAATACACAATGAGAATGCCTCACTGTGACTGCTCTCTTACCTTTGGCCAAGTCCAAAGTTTATTCTTGTTTTTTCGTAATTCTTGTGTGTGTTTGAGTGGGACTAATGCTATTGTTTCTTATAAAATTTCTTGTGATTCTATAAAAAGCTAAACTTCCCCCTAGGGACAAAAAGTACCATCCATCTATATATCTACCCATTCACTTCTTTAGAAGTATTGTAAAATAAATAATCGATATATAAATTTCAGGCTGTATAGTCAGTTAAGACTTTAAAAGGTCAATAACCAGCAACACTGTGACTGACATCAGAGTGGACATCTGAATCAAAGGCACTGGAGTCACAAACATTCAGAGGCCTTCTCTACTATGAGCTGTGCATGACCTATATTAAGATCTAGGCTCAAGCATTTCACAGAAAAAGGCCAGTAATAGCCTTTATCATGATTAAAAACACCAGCTTTTACAGCCATGCTGGCCAAGTTTTTTTTTTCTTTCCTGTTTCCCTCTCTGTCTACAAAATTGAAATCAGTGGAATAGTCACACATCCGTGATTGTCAGCACACTGTTGCTGATCCACTGCGGTTTATTACTTGTTTGTCTTTCTCAGCTTGCAGCATGATTATGCCAAGTGCAGTTTTTGCCGATGAACACTAGGAGAGACAATAAAAAGCAACAGTGATTTTGATGTACATTAACATTAAGTTTAGAGGTGAAGTACAGAAGCAAGGTAGCCTCTAAAATGCACAATTTCACCCAAAAATCAAAATCAATGGGGAAACAAGAAACTCACTACTTTTACATAACAGTCATTTACAGTATATGTTACAATGTTTTAACACATAGTTTTTCACTGAAGATTTTAAATGCAACATCATTGACCCTTAGTTGTTTCCATTTGTATTCCATTTATTATTATTATTTGTAGAATTTTCTAAGGTATCAAGAGTTAAATACTACATTTACAAAAGACATCTACATTCTCACACCTCCTTAATATAATTACAGGATTGTTGGGACCTATCTCCATTTTTTTTTGTAATTACTAGTTTATGATAAACTCTTTTAAAAATTAATTTCAGATTTATAATCACCTGGCTTCTCACAATAAATTTATTGATAAATTTTAATTTGATTATATGCTGATGTCAACATAAACCTGAGCATCAGATTGCCTCAATTGCCTTTTGGAGAAGCTGTAAACTTCAGAGAAGTCACAGGGTGAACGAAGAGGATCTGAAGGCCACCTTACATCTGTACATCTGAAAAATGTAAAATAGCCTGGGGAACCTAAAGTGAAGTATAATAAATAATCCTGTAGTCAACCAGGTAGCACTGTGATCACTAGCTCCTAAGAAGCTCTGTTATGCCTTATCAGAGAACCGCTCATCTGAAGATGGAAAGAGAGAAGAACCTGAGCAAGGATAAAAGTATGGTGGAAAGGTTTCAGGACTGGCCTGTCATTACATAACAAGGAATGCTTGATTGCTTTTGAATAAGATGATTGAAATGTCTCATCTCATGGTGAATCATGGCACATTTAGGTGATGTTGCATTGTGTATATTATTAAGAACTGGCTTAAACATCTTATTCCAGATACTACCTTACAGCTGGATGAATTCCACCTGATGTGGCCAGATGTGGACTGGAAAAAAGGCAGCTGCGGGACAGGACATCTACATTATGTGAGTGAGCAATGATGTAAAAGCAAGCACATTACAATTAAAGCTAAAATGTGAATTCCAGACATAGAAATAGTGGCTGTCAGATATCTTCCATATTACCACTTAAGGAGCTAAGTTACATCATCTTAATTAATGCTTATATTCCTCACTCTACAAACAGGGTTTCAGTAACGGATGTTCACTTCGTTATCAGCACACGAATAATAAGTCATTCTGACCTTGGAAGGGCAGTGATTTCAACCAGGGAAATTTTGTAAAGATTAATGACATATTTCCATCTGTATACAGTATGTCATGTTCCATTTGTGGATACAACAAGATGGACATGCTTTATTTAAATGTTAAATGCCTAAAAATGTAAACATGTGCCACAAATAGGCAGATCTGACCATAATCTGATCCATTGTACTTTTATCTACAAGCCTTTCATTAGATTGCAAAATATCTTGTATCATTATCCCAGCCTTGTGTGTGTTCAAGGGGTTGTTTGTTATAATATTTATATTTTTCCTGGACTCCTGTAATGTCTTAATTTCCCTTTGGATACAAATAAAGTTTCATCTATCTATCTATCTATCTATCTATCTATCTATCTATCTATCTATCTATCTATCTATCTATCTATCTATCTATCTATCTATCTATCTATCTATCTATCTATCTATCTATCTATCTATCTATCTATCTATCTATCTGTCTGTTACAACAGTACTGAGTGCAAGGCAGGAACCAATCCTGATCACAGAGCCAAACACATTTAGACATACCGTGTATCGAGTGCTTCTAGGATTAATTTCCACATTTGCTAGGGACTTCCATGTCACTAATGTTATGCCTTATAACTTGCATTCAGAATAAACAACAAGATTACTGATTCATACCTTAAACAACTTCTTTGTGCGATTGCAGTATTGCATGCCTTTTGGCCTTTGATTCATAGCTGTCCTCCCTTCATCCTTGTTAATGGTTGTATATCTAGGTGTTGGTAGCAGTACATGTTTTGGTTATTGTTTTCTTGCTATTCTCATTTTAACTTCATTTATGCTTTAACACTTCAGTTTTGGCAACAGTTTCACTGACATTCCTTATTGTCCCTTGCTACAGTTTCCATGATTTGGTCCAGTTACCATTCCTTAGCAGCTTGCAACGTTCCACCTTGCCGCCAGACCATTGCAGGACTTAGAAACAAAGGTTGACAGTCCATGCTGTGCTTCAGTAAATCAATTCTAGATGTTATACTGGCAAATCTTCCACCTAATGTCAGTACTAAGCTGATATCCATTTTTGTAGAGATTGTGTGGGTTTCTTCTCCAGGGACTTTTTGACTAACTGACCACTCTTAATCAAATAAGTAGGAGACTGAAGTGCCTTGAGGCAATCTACTGCTCCTTCTGGGGTTGTTTCCAGCCTCAAGACTTTTGTTGGCTCCCCTGCACTGGAATAACTGGGTTAAAAATGATCAGATGGACTAAATATAATTTCCCTTCATTAATTGATTTTCTATGCCAGCATCACTGTGTTCAAAGCAGGAACCAATACAACAATTTCATGGACTCTTATATAAATTAACACTGTAATAGAACTTACTCAAAGCATTGTTTTCAATGCGAGGTAACAAAATGGCAGGTCTCATGTCTCCATTTTCCTGAGTTTGAATCCTGAAAGTGATAGTTTCTAATGTAGAGTTTTCCACATTCTTCCTTTGCCTACATGAAGACACTACAGCTTTCCTCCCACATCCCAAAAGACCCATATGTTATGATAATTGGCAGCTCCTAATTGGCCTAGTGTGTGTGTACATGAGTTGGCTCTACAATGGTCTTTCATTCTATCCAGGGCTGGTCCCTTGTGTCCAATGAATCTAAAATAGGCTCTAGCTTCCATAGATTCTGTGCAGGATTAAATTGGCTTGAGAAGTTTTTTGTTATGCTATTATACTAAGCATTCAAATATCATATATGTTAATGTTATCAACTTTTATAAATACATGTGAGCGAACAATCACATCTTTCTGACAATACATTGTTTTGATTAATTTAGATGATAATTATTCATCAATCTGTTTTCTATTCTGTTGATGGCTGCAGGGAACAAAGTAGCTCTCCCAACAGCATTGGATGCAAGGTAGGACCAAACGTTGAACATGATGGTTGCCCCTTGCAGGATGCAATCATACAGAATAGGCTGATTTACAGGAGTCATAATTTGACACATGTGAAAACAATCCAAATGCCAATAGAAAAAACAGTCCAGACATGGGACTGTGACCAGGCCAGGAAGTTAAACCCAGGACACTGGATCCATGAGAAATCTACTCTAATAATTACAGAGAAAAGGTCTGAGAAGTGAACTGTTGTTCAATAATTTTATTTTTTCTATCGTATTGAATCTTTCATTTGGTAGCATTAGCTATATGAAATACATCTTTCTTTCTTTCTTTCTTTCTTTCAAATCCTAAAAAGCTATTTTGTAAAGTAATGGCTTTTCCCTAATTTTCCAAGTACATTGTGTTTTTAATCTGACTGGGCTGCTCCATTGTTTGAATGCAATGCCCTTTATTGCTGAAAATTTATTTTATTTCATAATTTAAATAACTTTTCCATTTCTTTTTGTTTCTTTTCTTTGAGCCAGCAAAACAGTTAGCTAATTTTGACCTCTACAGTTGTTAGGAATAGCAGCATGAAATTAATTCTGTAAATGAAGGATATTTCAATGTTGGCAGAGAATTCAAAGCAAAGTGGCAGTTCTGAGAAACTGGAGCTTTGGATTATTATTTGATTTCATTAGTTTAATTTTGCTGTGAATGAATATCCTTAATGTAAGTCAAAGAATAAAGTATAGAAAATGGTACAATCTTTAGTGGGCACTTATGAGCAACTTCCAACTCAGAATGATGTCTATTATTTGGGATCAACAGTACAGAGTAACAGGGAGTGTGAAAGAGGGTTGAAGAAGAGAGTGCAGGCAGGGTGGAGAAAAGTGTAAGGAGTGATTTGTGAAAGACGGGTATCAGCAAGAGTGAAAGGAGAAGGTCTGCAAGATGGAAGTGAGATCAGCTATTATACAATATATGGGTTGGAGACCCATATACCACCACCTGGACTGTTGATAGAAAGTGGGTGAAGTGCATGAATTCACACTGCTCGTGCCAAATTCTGACCCTATCATCTGTGTGCCTCAGCACAAATCAAGATTCATAAGACCAGGCAATGTTTTTCCAGACTTCAGCTGTTCAGATTTGGTGAACCTGTGTCCTCTGGTGCCTCACCTTTCTGTTCTCGGCTGACAGGAGTGGAATTCAACAAAGGCATCTGCTGTTGCAGCCCATCTGCCTCAACTTTCAATGTGTTGTGAATTCTAAGATGCTTTTCTGCTCACCACAGTTATACAGAGATATTATCTGCGTGGCTAAATGCTTTTATGTCAGCTCAAATAAGTCTGGCCATTATCCCCTGACCTCTCCTATCAACAAAGCATTTGCATCTGCAGAACCACTGCTAACTGGATGCTTTTTGTTTTTCACATTATTCCGAGTAAACTCTAGAGACTGCTGTGCATAAAAATCTTAGGAGTTCAGCAGTTATATAAATATTCAAACCAGCCAGCCTGGCATCAACAATCATATAACTGTCAAAATAACTGAGATCACATCTTTTTCCCATTATAGTGTTTGGTGTGAAAATTAACTGAACCTCCTGACATGTATCAGCATGATTTTATGCATTTTATCACTGACATATTATTGGCTATGTAGATAATAGTACATATAAGCAGGTATACAGGTGTTCCTGTGTTCTGTCCTCCTGGTGGTCTCTCGTCCAACTCTTTAGAACAAGTTTCCATCTTTCTTACCAGACTTTGTTTTTCTCCTAACATCAAGGCTAATCAAACCCTGTCCCTATCCCGTAGATTCCCCCCTTGCCTGCACTTCCCGTGAACACCTACACATCTTTATCAATATACACTGTTAATAAAACTTGCCTGCAGCTCTCACTTTGCCTTTTAATATACACATTTCTTTTGCCTTTATGGATTCTGTCTGCTGCAATCTTAAAACTTGACTTTAAAAATGTCATCTGATAACTGGGCAGGCTCTGCACTAAGGCACAGCGTCACTGAGATTTTGTGATGTTCTGCAGTTCAGCACCTACCGGCATCCCTTTCAACCTGGATCAGCAAAATAGTGTGCTGACAAATTACAACTGCAGTACGCAATACATAATTGATGCTTAACCAAAATTCATGAAAGAGAAGCACAGCAGTTTTCTTATTCATCTAATGACCTGTCCCAAGGATGCAAGTTCAGGTCTTATTTTCGCTTAAGAGTGTTAAAAAAGAACGAGAAAAGAAAGAAAAACAGTGGACTGAAGCATCTTGTAACTTAAATAAAGTCGATGTCGAAATTGGGAAGTGGTCCAGAGCACCTGCAAGCAGCAAAGCAGCCAAACCTTCAAGCAATAGATAATCTTTAGTTTTTAATAAAGTGGAAAGCGCAGGTGGCAATGCAACTTGATGATATTTGGAAGCAAGTGACTCTCATAAATAAAGTCAGCAAAACTGTTTACCAAAATACTTGCTTCTCAAAAAAGAACATATTTAAAATAACACTGAACATCTTACACTACATATTCATATACTGTAGGACAAACGTGATATGGGCACTTAAGTGGTACTTTTGAATTCAATTTATTTTCATGATACAGTTTAGGTTCAAATTATTTACTAACATGTTGTTCATCAGGAATCAATTATTATCTGAAACCTTGCCAACCCAACTATGATTTCATCTTTGTTTTCCCCATCGTCTCTAAATTTAATCCAAGACTCCTTAGTGCTGCTATAGCCACAAATCCAACATAGTATGAAAACGAATCCAGGAGGTAATCCTAAAATGGAGATCTCAGTTCAGAGTAACGACTGTTCCTATTGATAAGGAGCCTATACTGAGCATGTAATCTGAAAATCCAACTCTTATAGGCATGGTGGCTCTAAAATGAATGTTTTCACATCTCCACTAACAGTAATCTTATAAACTTTCTTTTGGGTGTGTTTATATGAAGACATTTAACATGGTTCATAACCAATGACTGCAAAAAAATACAACAATTGTCACTGGTCATATTAAAAGATTTAGGATATTGTGGTAATCAGACTTTGTTTTTATCCACTGTGTGGAATGTAACTAGCTGACTTATTTATTCAAATGTTTTGAGGGACAAGGGCCTTTATTTTGAATAAAACAAACATTTCTTTGATCAGCTTTATTGAATGCAGCAACTCTGGTCATGCAGACCATGTTGAAAGAAGAATTTAAGATCACAGTGTGTTTAAGATTATTTTAATATTTTTCAACTTTATTTATATTATTTCATGGGTTTTTTTTGCCATATCTTGATTAAGTCATTCATGGTTGCTGTCCTATCTCAGCAAGACAGGAAGAGATTTTATGAAAAGGATAGAGAGATAGAGATCCGATTAAAAAAACAACCCGGGTTCAAATACCAAAGAAGTCTGACTTATCTTTTGTCAATTCTAATCGGATTGGTGGCTCTGAGGTTAAGGCTCTGCGCTGGTATCCAGAAGGTTTCCGGTTCGAATCCCTGTCACTGCCAAAAGAAATCCTGTTCTGCTAGGCCCTTGAGCAATACCCTTAACCTGTAATTGCTCTAGGGGCGCTGTACAATGGCTGACCCTGTGCTCTGACCCCAAGAGGTATGCAAAAACTAACAAATTCCTAATACAAGAAATTGTATAAGGTGAAATAAAGAAAAAAAAAATCTAAGTTAAAAAAGCACGAAGCAGAGGATCAAAAAGCCAGTAAGTACAGAAACAAATGGTATAGCACAAAAGAGGTTCAGTTTATTCAGTTTTGGATAATGGGGGTTAGCATGTGGTGATTTAAATGCCATTACATATTATGATACCAGAGGTTGTGCTCTCCCTGGGGCTTATGGTAGGACCGCCATAGTAAAGGGAAGCATTGTACTGAGAAAATGGTGGCACACATATAAAAACAAAATAGTACTGTGATATAAAAAAAATTTAAAATAAACTTTAATAGAAGAGATATAAAAAACAACCTCAAAAATAAATTCTACAGGGTAAAAATCTCTGAACGGGAAATACATAACATCTCTAAACACTCCATTAACGGAACAATAAATTAAATATCATGATATTTGCATTGAGCTACTTACTGTTTTCTCTTCATATTATTTAAGGAATTGTGGACAAATTCATCTGAATTTTCCTTCAAGGAAAGACCTAAAATCATCAATGTTCATTAAAGAATTTCTTGCATAAGAATTAAGAACTCTAACCTAATACTTACTTATGCAGTATGTATGAAGTATTATATAATCATTTTTTTTATATAATTTTACAATAAGCCTGATAGTGCTGATACAGCCATTGAATTTGAAAGTCACTACTGTAGTACTAGGGTGTTGTACCGTGTTAGCCATTATGAATGTAGAGAAAAGCCAAGCAAAATGACACCTTTTATTGGCTAACTAGAAAGATTACAATATGCAAGCTTTCGAGGCAACTCAGGCCCCTTCTTCAGGCAAGATGTAATACAGAAACTGAAGTTTCCTATGTTTATATACACACTCTAGGACAAGAAACAACATTGGTAAATCTTTAAATGAGAGATTTTGTATGTAAAAAATTAATAGATTCATTCAGGCTAGGGTTAGTTTAGCAAGAGAGAAAAGAACAATGTATTGTCAAGATCTCTGGATAAGATAACTGTCCAACAAAGTCTTTTGAAGTTTGTAATGAGTTTTTCAAAACAATGTGGGTCTGTAGACAGGTTGTCTGTCATTCTGAGAGATGTAAACAATCCTCATATCTGGCCATAAAACTCTTGTCTTTATTCAATCCATGTTGTAAAGTATTAAATTTTAGCATGAGTTTAACTTCCCATTCTTTTCTCTCTTGCTGTGTTTTGAAGTTGCCCATAAGCACTGTGACCTTAAAGTCCTTCTCACAGTGTCCATGGCTGTTGAAGTGGGCCGCCACAGGGACATCTGTGTTGCCATGTTTAATGTGGAACCTGTGTAAGTTCATTCTCTGGCGGAGTGTTTGTCCAGTTTCTCCCACATAGAGTGCAGTGTCAGGACATTTCATGCAGAAATTTCTCTGGGGTTTCAAGATGTGCTGTTTAAGCTCTTTTGAAGAAGCACAAAGACACGGGCAACGTTGAGGATCGTAGATGCAGTGGTCGGCCAAGAAAACTTAGTGCAGCAGATGAAAGACACATCAAGCTTATTACCCTTCGAAATCGGAAGATGTCCAGCAGTGCCATTAGCTCAGAACTGTGGCCAGAAGTGGTCTTCATGGAAGAGTTGCAGCCAAAAAGCCATACCTCCGACGTGGAAACAAGGCCAAGCGACTCAAGTATGCACGAAAACATAGAAACTGAGGTGCAGAAAAATGGCAGCAGGTGCTCTGGACTGATGAGTCAAAATTTGAAATTGTAGCAGAAGGCAGTTTGTTCGTCAAAGGGCTGGAGAGCGGTACAATAATGAGTGTCTGCAGGCAACAGTGAAGCATGGTGGCGGTTCCTTGAACGTTTGGGGCTGCATTTCTGCAAATGGAGTTGGAGATTTGGTCAGGATTAATGGTGTTCTCAATGCTGAGAAATACAGGCAGATACTTATTCATCATGCAATACCATCAGGGAGGCATATGATTGGCCCCACATTTATTCTGCAGCAGGACCATGACCCCAAACATATAGCCAAAGTCAGTAAGAACTATCTTCAGCGTAAAGAAGAACAAGAAGTCCTGGAAGTGATGGTATGGCTCCCACAGAGCCCTGATCTCAACATCATCGAGTGTGTCTGAGATTACATGAAGAGACGGAAGGATGTGAGGAAGCCTACATCCACAGAAGATCTGTGGTTAGTTCTCCAAGATGTTTGGAACGACCTACCAGCCAAGTTCCTTCACAAACTGTGTGTAAGTGTACCTAGAAGAATTGATGCTGTTTTGAAGGCAAAGGGTGGTCACACCAAATATTGATTTGATTTAGATTTCTCTTTTGTTCATTCACTGCATTTTGTTGATTGATGAAAATAAATGATTAACACTTCCATTTTTGAAAGCATTCTTTGTTTACAGCATTTTTTCACACCTGCCTAAAACGTTTGCACAGTACTGTATATCATTTATTTATGTGTTTATTGAGCTTCTGTAAAAATTCAAATTTCCCACAGAGACAAATAAAGAGCTGTCTTATCTATCTATCTATCTATCTATCTATCTATCTATCTATCTATCTATCTATCTATCTATCTATCTATCTATCTATCTATCTATCTATCTATCTATCTATCTATCTATCTATCTATTGTAAATGAGAGAAATAACAAATCATAAAAAGTGACCAAAAATAGGCTTAGCAATTATCATTTCTACTTAGATCACCAGTGGCGAATGAAATCATTGAAATTTAAAATTAATTAAATTCTAACAGATGTAAAAGACCATATTTTTAATTGCATTACTGGGGGTCAGTGGGCTTATTTCTCCTTGGAGACCCATGAGTGGCATTCCACTAAGGCTAGTTTATTCTTGACACATTCCCGGAGAAATTATGGGTGGATCTGGTGTGTGAGAAAATATTTCTCACTCGCAGCGGCCGTGTATTCCAAGTGGTAAATTTCAAGGAGAGGCTAGTTATGCTTGTTCCACAATGATGAACAATGGGCTGAATATGATGCAACAGATCACCAGAACAAAAGGAAGACATGCACAACATTAGAAATTCATCTGTGTATCATGCAAGTCCCCTGTTATGAAGTTATCTGTGCCCCATGGAATTCAGTTGACCCTTCTGACTTGGCATGTGCATATAATGGTGTGATTATCACTGATCCCTTATCGTGCCGTTTCTTTTCTCATTTAACGCATGCTCCATGCAAAATGCCTGCTTGTCTGTCAGTAAACATCTAGACGCAGCCACCTGCCTGCTCTTTCCTCACGCACAGCAATGTCATGATGTCTGTATTTTAAGGTTGCATGTGTGTTACATGTTATTGTCATTTTACTGGGGTGCTTTGTTAAAATGGTATCAACAAATGTCACTTTGTAAGTTGTTACTTCCATTGATTTGCTGTGCGCACTATACCAATAAGTTTTACAACTTGAGCTCATCAACAAAAAAACATAGAAAATAAGATTTAGTAAAATAATAATAATAGTAATAATTATAATTAATAATTCATTAGTTGACACCCCAGAACTCTGCACAAAGACATTTAAAAGAAAAATCATTAAAACAGCAGTACTAATCCACTTTCACGCCATACGTGGTTCTTTACTTTTAAACATTTACGCAGGTAGTTTTTTTTTTTTTGGTGAAAGAGGCTTTTTTGAGGAACTCAGATTTCACCTGTGGCATATGAGTGATTAAAACCATGTGAATGAAAAAAAAAAAAAGGAAAGCTAAAATTCTTCAAAATGTATTTTAAAAGGCTGCTGTCTCACTTCAAAGAAGAGGAAAAGAAGACCAAATTACTCTGACACTGATATTCAGTGACACAAACTCAGAGCATGAGTTAAACTGTACATAGTGTGAAAGGTATCATGACACTCAGTTACCCAAATCATCAAGATGGACACAAAAGCACAAGGGAAACATGCACTGAAAAGAAGGAAAACAATTAAACACACATACATGGAGGTCAGTAAGGTAAGAGACTGAAAGATTTATATTTTATACATTTCACTATTTGCTTCGGTGGGATAGCGCCCTGCCCAGGGTTTGTTTCCTGCCTTGCGCCCTGTGTTGGCTGGTATTGGCTCCAGCAGACCCCTGTGACTCTGTAGTTAGGATATAGCGGGTTGGATAATGGATGGATGGATTTCACTATTTGGCATCTAAATCAAAGCTATTGGCTCCTAATTTTTTTCTTTTAGGAGTCACTGGTTCCTTGAGGTGAATTTTTGTCTGGAGTGCTGCCCTGTACTTTCATACTTTTTTTTGTATGAAAATGTGCTATATAAATAAATGTTGTTGTTGTTGTATAATTGGAAATTGGATAAACAAAAGGAAATGTAAGTATGTCTTCTCAGACACAAGCCCTCATGGCAGTGGAGACAGTTTTCAGGTGGACAGAGCGGAGGAGGTGGGTTCAGGAGGCCAGAAGACGGAAGTGATGTCAGAGATGGAATGTCCATAAATCATCTCTAATACAGAGAAAGGAAGAGAACAGACATTAAACAACAGCATTACCAGTTGGCTTGGAGAGTAATTGCAAGATGATGAGACTTGAGATTGTCTCCCATATGTATGTGTCTGATACTATCTATGATCCAGCTAAAAGCCTACAGAGGGTCAGTAGGATTGAAATGGCAGCTGACTGGTAGTACAGGTGTTTATATGTTAGGAGTCTAAGTCGTAAGTGAACTGGATGATCATGTATGAGTTAACAGTTTACTGTCTGTTTGCTTGTCTACTGGTGTGGTATTAAATTCTACAATACCATTTCCTTGATGGCAGGTAGGTATAACGAAGAGTATTTTGCTGGGTTGTGGATAAATGTGGATTAGATTATGTCTACATAGAGAAACTGGGCTATTTTAACCACCCACTTCAGTGCAATTGCCAAAGCAGATTGGGATACAAGACGTCAGTCCACCCTATACTGTACATTTATAGATGCGACTGCTTTATTTAACCTGTGTCAGTAATTAATAATAACAATAATAATAAGAAGAAGAATTCTTTACATTTATATAGCAGTTTTCTCTCTACTCCAAGTCCTTTACATTGTGAGTGGGCAGATACTTCAACCACCACTAATGTGTAGCATCTACCTGGATGATGCGATGGCTGCCATTTTGTGCCAGTATGCTCACCATACATTAGCTGTTAGGTGGTGAAGGGGTGAGAGACAGTTAGCCAGGGGATGATTTGGAGGCCAGAATGACTAGGCTGTGGAGGGTAATTCAGCCAGGACATTGGGATACACCCTGTTCTTTATGAAGGATGCCCAGGGATCTTTTATGACATTGAGAATCAGGACCTTAGTTTTACTTTTCATCCAAAGGATGGTGACATTTTTACAGCACACTGTCCCTGTCACTGCACTGGGGCATTGGGATCCACGTGTAGACCACAGGGTAAGTACCCCCTGCTGGCCTTGACAACACATCTTCCAGCAGTAACCAAAGATTTTCCTGGTTGGTCTCCCATCTAAGTACTGGCTGGGTTTAAGTGTTAGGCTTCAGGTGGTAAAAGGACAGGGGGAGTAGACCAAAGGAAGAGGATCCGATCAAAAATAAAGCAGAACTACAAGCACAACAGTGTAACACTCAACCTCTAAAACAGGAAATGTTGTTAAAACAAATTATGTATTGCAATTTCTAAGATAGGCTTCCCAGTGGCCTAAGCTAGATAAGTGGGTGAGAAAATGGATGAATATCTAATTTGGATTTCTAATACCATCAGCCTTGTGACTACTTAATGTGTAAAATGACCTTCTATGTAAAAATAACAGATAACCTTTGTATTGTTCAGCTGATAATGCAGCACTGAAATATTGCAACTCATCATCATACATAACACAGCACATAACACTTTCCAACCTGCTTAATCCATTTCAGGGTTGTAGAGGGCCCTGAGAAGTGTGCCAGTCTGTTACAGCCTCTCTCACACAGACAGCCGCGCTCAGACTCACCCATGACAACCACCAGTTAATCTATCATGCACGGTTTTGGGGAGGTAGGAAGAAGAACTGGAATCTCTGGAGAAAAGATAAAATGCCACATACCGTAATACTCTCTTTTTATTCATATTTATTAATGTAGTTGTGATGCTTCATTTCCTAGAAAATAGCAATGTCATTTGATTAACTGAGCAAGAGGGGAACTGTCCGTACAATGTATGAGAATGTCAACATGGAAAGGCCAGTGTATCTGTAAACTAAAAGAAAGAAAGAAAGAAAGAAAGAAAGAAAGAAAGAAAGAAAGAAAGAAAGAAAGAAAGAAAGAAAGAAAGAAAGAAAGAAAGAAAGAAAGAAAGAAAGAAAGAAAGAAAGAAAGAAAATCACACATTAAAAAAGACAAAGAGTGTTGTGACGTGCCAGGGTTTGTCCCATTCCAGCTAAATAACTGGCTGGAGGGCATTGCTTGAATATTCTTTAGTGCTGATTAAAAATCCAGCATTTCTTGTCATACTGAATTTATGTTGAATTTAGTCTTTTGCGTCTACCCTAACCGTCTGGATCTCTAAGTTCATAGTCTCACTGGGAGGCTTCGTTTCGGAGTAAATCATATTGCTGTATTACATTTCACACATTCAAAGAAGCCATTAACACACTTAAATGAAGAAAGACAGAAAGACTTGCAGTTTTCCTCAAATCTGTCAGGAAAAAGAATATTAAGGGCAGATGGTTCAGCTCGGTTAATTTACCAAGGAAACTAGTGGATTCAATTCACAACGGCCAGTACATAAGGTGAATGAATAGCAGCCCAATAAGCTGTATACTCGGTTTTGTTATTGCAATTTTTTTTTAAATTTTGTTAGTATTTATAGGCCCGTGACCCTGTGTTCAGATTCAGCGGGTTAGAAAATGGATGGATGGATAGTATTTATAGGCTGAAACGTCTTGAAACATTTCAGCACACTTGGTTTCTTTGCTAAGCCCCAAAAATTAATCTTGGTTTGGATCATTAATAACTTTTACCAATATTTAAATGTAAAACAGGCCTTATAATCAATGCTCTATTTTACATATCTGTATTATGGACACAATTATTCCATTTCTCAAAAATATCAGAAACAATCCTTGGATGGGTCACAAGTGCATCTTAGGGCCCATGCCCCCATACATTCACACACATACAGCCACTTTAGAACAGACAGTGGTTCCGGTTAAAAAGCATAAGCCTAAAATGTAAAATGTTTGTACAGGTTTTTCTTGGGAAAACTGGACCCTTGGCAATTTGTCTTTTAGAGACCATTGTATTATTGCCAGAAATGCTCAACATCAGACAATCTGGGATTACTGTACTTGAAAGTGTTGGAGATTGTTGGGAAAAGGATTTCTTTCCAGGTTGGAGAGAAACTAGTGAGCCATAAACATTTCCTGTGTTGGATATCACGCTGACTGGTTAAGGGGATCTTGTTCCTGCACAGTTGCCTATTAACAGAAATAGTTATAAGAATTGACAACTGAATGGGATTGTTTATTTGTATGGAAATCTTCTGCTTTTGGCTGCCGTTAGAGGTTGCCACAGCAGATCATCTTTCTCCATATCTTCCTGTCCTCTGCATTTTGCCCCATCGCAAAACCACCAGCATGTCCTCTCTCACCACATCCACAAACCTCTTCCTAGGCCTTCCTTTTTTCCTTTTTCCTGGCAGCTTAATCCCTAGCATCCTTCTCTCAATATACCCAGCATCTCTCCTCTGCACCAATGCAATCTTGCCTGTCTAGCTTTTTCTCCAAACTGTCCAACCTGAGCTGACCCTGTAATGTACTTGTTCCTAATCCTGTCTGTCCTCGTCACACCCAATGCAAATCTTAGCATCTTTAACTCTGCCACCTCCAGTTCTGTCTCCTGTCTTTTTGTCAGTGCTACCAGCTCCAACTCATATGACATAGCTGGTCTCACTACCATCCTGTAGACCTTCCCTTTCACTCTTGTTGATACCCATCTGTCACAAATCACTCCTGACACTCATCTCCACTAACCCCATCCTGCCTGCACTCTCTTCTCCACCACTCGTCAACACTCCCTGTTACTCTGTACTGTTAATCCCAAGTATTTAAACTCATCCACCATTGCCAATTCTACTCCATGCATCCCCATCATTCCTCTGACCTCTCTCTCATACAAACATATGTATTCTCTCTTGGTCCTACTGACCTTCATTCCTATCCTCTCTATACCATATCTCCACTTCTCCAGGGTCTCCTCAGCCTGCTCCCTACTCTTGTCACAGATTCAATATTATCCGCAAACATCATAGTCCACAGGGACTCCTGTCGAATCTCCTCTGTCAACCTACCCATCACCATTGCAAATAAAAATGGGCTTAGAGCCAATCCCTGATGTAAACGCATCCATCACTCCTGCAGCAGCCTCTACCACTGTCAGACTTCACTCAAACATATCCTGTCCCACTCTTACATACTTCTCTTCTACTCCTGACTTCCTCATACATTACCACAACTCCTCTCGAGGCACCCTGTCATATGCTTTCTCCAAGTCCACAAAGATACAATGCAACTCCTTCTGGCCTTCTCTATACCTCTCCATCAACACACTCAGAGCAAACATCACATCTGCAATGCTCTTTCCTGGCATGAAACCATACTGCTGACTCTCTTCCTTTACAAGTCATACTGCCAACATTCAAAGTTCCTACCCTCACTTCAGCTCTCCTAAACTTCATCCTCTCCCTCTGCCTCCAAACATGCCTTCCCAACAGTAGTTCAGTTTTCTCAGCACCCTGTTGCCTAACAGTAGTGGTGGTCACCATTGTTAACTCAGGCCTCAACTTATCCATCCATTTTCCAACCTGCTGAATCCGAACACAGGGTCACGGGGGTCTGCTGGAGCCAATCCCAGCCAACACAGGGCACAAGGCAGGAACCAATCCTGGGCAGGGTGCCAACCCACCGCAGGACACACACAAACACACCCACACACCAAGCACACACTAGGGCCAATTTAGAATTGCCAATCCACCTAACCTGCATGTCTTTGGACTGTGGGAGGAAACTGGAGCACCCGGAGGAAACCCACACAGACACGGGGAGAACATGCAAACTCCATGCAGGGAGGACCCGGGAAGCAAACCCAGGTCCCGAGGTCTCCCAACTGCGAGGCAGCAGCGCTATCCACTGCGCCACCGTGCCGCCCAGGCCTCAACTTATTCAGTATGGAAATCTGTATTGTTGTCCGCATATTGATTTTTTTAAATTTTATACTGGATGCCCTTCCTGATGTAACCCTCCCCATTTATCTGCTCTTGGGACAGACACTAAGAAACGCACTGATCTGTGCATCCCCCGTGGCTGTGTTTAATTTTAACTATTTGCTTTTTGTGTATATGTACCCTCTATGAGCAATATTCAAAATATCACTAAAAATTGATTGGAATTGGTGTCATGTACTTGAGTATATGTAAGTTTTAGGACTACACCTTTCCTATAATTTTATCCCAGCAATACAGTAGCACGAAATCCTTTTATCTTAGGACTCGTCTGTTACAATTCTAACATACAAACTAGAGTACCTGGAGGAAAACATGCAGACGTGTGAAGAAGTTATAACCTGTTCATAGTCAGGCAGAGAATTTGAATCCAGGGCACTGAATCCATGAGGCTATGACACTAACAACCTCAGCACATGTAAGTTTTGAGTGATGGAAGAACTTAACATGCTGACCTTAACAGACTTCTACATTCACCAGAAAAAAATGTTTAAGTGTGTTTGACTAAAACTGGTTGTTGGGTATGAGGAGTACAGACATCATCACCACAGTATATTGTGTGTTTATATTGATACCTTATTGTTATATTTTGTGGGCTTTATATAATACCATTCCATGAAAATGATGTTACTATGGCAATGAAATATTTGCATATTTATTTTATACATAACAGTAAAATGATTAAAACATACATGTTTAGAATGAAATTTCATGGGGTGGATGTTATGTGCAGCAACGGGAAAATCTTAATATACAAGGGACAAAACATCACAGTGGCACATGAGCTAGGACTGCATTCTTAAAGCTCTGAGAGATTTGTTTGAAATCTCAAAAAGATTTTGTTTGTGTGGATCTTGCATGATTTGCTATTATGCACATTTTTTTTCCTTCTTCAGCTTTCTTTCGACATACTACAACATTTCTGTGTCAGAATAATTGTCATCATTTTACCAAAGCTTTAAGGTAGCACTATCTACTGCACCCCCATCCTTTCTTAGGTAAAATTAAATACAACAAATTCATTTTCATTTAAGTTTGAAAGAAAACATTAATTTCAGAATTTCACTGATGGATCCTTTGATTCTGCCTTAGTAGAACGTAGCTATTTTAAATGACAAGGATATAAACCTGGCTGTTTGAGACTGTAATACTGGATGTGTGCACAGTGCTTACAAGAGTCAGCACAAAAGAAGGATGAGTTGGGGAGCATGCACTGGTACAGCATGTTGCCATATCCACCACACAATGAAACAGCTTGGGATTCTGGTTAGGAACTCCTCAGGCAGACACACGGTCCAGTCTTATGCCCCAGAAATGACCATCTATCTGCTACAGCCAGGTGTTGCATTGGCCTCCAATTGGACTGGTCCAGCCGCTTAGGTCCAATGAGGATCCTGTGAGCCAGATCACCCCCAAAACATCCATCCATCCATCCATTGTCTCCCGCTTATCCGAGGTTGGGTCGCGGGGGTAGCAGCTTGAGCAGAGATGCCCAGACTTCCCTCTCCCCGGCCACTTCTTCTAGCTCTTCCGGGAGAATCCCAAGGCGTTCCCAGGCCAGTCGAGAGACATAGTCCCTCCAGCGTGTCCTGGGTCTTGCCCGGGGCCTCCTCCCGGTTAGACGTGCCCTGAACACCTCACCAGGGAGGCGTCCAGGAGGCATCCTGATCAGATGCCCGAGCCACCTCATCTCATTCCTCTCGATGCGGAGGAGCAGCGGCTCTACTCTGAGCCCCTCCCAGATGACTGAGCTTCTCACCCTATCTTTAAGGGAGAGCCCAGACACCCTGCGGAGGAAAACAAGGATAAGAAAATGGATAAATAACTTTTATGCTTACATGCTTCAATGTCTACTTTTGGATGAATGGCAGAACAACGATATAAAGTTGTGACACCAATGGTGAACTCTGTACAATAGATGAAAAAATAGAAACAAAGACAATCAACAGACAGAGCTGTGAAGGGATGTCTTCATCAGACAGTGGTCTTTTGAGACTGAGTTTCAGATGGTGGCATCTTACTTTTATTAGACCTGGAGGAAGGGTATGGTCCAAGTAGGCAGAACTGGAAGTGATGTCAGAGATCTTTGCACCATTGAAATGCTGGTATGATGGTGAAAGGAAACAAGAGGCATGAAGAGATATCACCAACCCTCGACTCAGGGTGGAATTACTAGTTAACAAGCCCTAAAGGTCCCTCCAATTTGTGCATGTGTGATAATACATTTAACTTTAATTTTATGCCTGAATACTTTTTAAATATAAACTTCTACACTTACGTAACTCCTTATTTAATTAAATGACATACTGTATTTAAGCAGAAAATGCTTCCTTACACACAATAATTTGAGGAAACACTTTGTCTTCATTGGAAATTGGTTTTCCTTGTTTTTCCATATCAAGAACATTAACTTCTATTCTTCAGGTTGCTCTGGACCACCCATATGCATGCTGAAATGTCAAAATGACAACGATAAATTAACAATAAATATTAATTTATTATTATTAACTGTTATAATTAATGATAATAATTAAAGATTAATGAGAAACATCAAAAATATTCAAAATTTGCCAAGCGATGGTGTTTTGTCTAGGTAGAGTAATATATATATTGCTCTACTTTCCCCTATTGTATTATTAATATGTAGCCTTAGAATGCCTAATCTCACAGACTTACCACTGTTTATAAGGTATTATTGTATATAACTTATCCCCACCTTCCCTTCTATATCTATAACCTTAGGCAATTAGAAATAGTAAAAGACAAGCAGAAGTTAAGTTACAGTTTAAACAATGTATTAGTATTATTGATAATATTCATAAATAATAACAAAATGCAAAGTACATTTGAATATTGGCAACCATACAACCTGATTAAATGATGATATGTAGTTCAGGTGGCACACAGACTTCTGGTTACTTAAATGTCTCTAGTTAAGGCATCATTGATGCTCAGCTTTCAGCCACATGTCTGTTCAAAATGGCTGCTGAGCTGTGCTGTTCATTGTGTTCTCTTCAGGTTAGCAAGAGAGATGCTTCTTCATCATATGTTGGTTGGTAAGAGAGAGAGTGTGAGGTTAAACACATACATTTATAGATGTTCTGTCCAACCTCGAGAGCCAATAGCACATCATGGTACTTAAAGGCTTCTGAACCAAGCCAATTCCAAAATGACATACTTCAGACCAATGGGGGAAATAGAACATCTTAACACCTGCCCCCAAACCATATGTTAAAGTACACCTTAGCCCATTAGCGGGGGTAGAAATGACTTTAGCAAAGAAACACTTGCCAAACTGGTTTAAAATACACATCCCCCAAATCCTGTCGTAAAATTCAAACAGACCCATTCCTAAAGGTGGGGGATTGGGGTGGGGGGGGGGGTAGGGGGCTGGGGGTAAACACTAAATTACACTGCTTTGTCTAAATTACAAATAAAGATATACAGTACAAAATATTCATCAAGTTATATGTAAATTCTCACATCACAACAGATGGAAATAGAGGAAATGACACAAGTGCTTACACTCCAAAATGTGGTATAGAAATTAATCCAGTAATACGGTTATAAACACACACATCTGCATCAGCCTTAAACTATGTATTCTACATGCAGCTTGTCCAAACTGGACTTTTGTGTGTGTGTGTGTGTGTGTGTGTTTATTATTAACTAAATATTCACAATGCATTCATTTCTGGATGTTTCATGACTTTATGCTATTTGCTGCTTGGGAATATATGCACAACATTCAAATTTTTGAATTCTTACCTGTCTGGGATCTGCCCATAGATATAAGGACTTGTTATTAAAGGTTTCATCAGTAACGCTTTAGAAAGGGGCTCCTTAGCTCCATTTATTAAACTGTTACTGTTATATAACAAGATCCAAATGTTCAATTTGTTTTGTCAAAATTAATTCTTTCAAATCACCAATGACAATACTTAAAAAGAGTTCTGTTTGTAGCTCATCTATTTGTGACTTATTGCTGTGAGATCTTAATAAAGGCTTTCAGTTCTATAGAAATAAGTGACTAACAGATGGACATTAGCAAGCTCTTAACACTAGAATTACCAGAGCCTACGAAAAAACTCGTAAATCCATCCCACCTTAAATCGCATCTTAAATCCGTTTGCACCTCTCTGCCAGAGTCCTTTGTCATCTAAATGTGCTGATAAACAAAAGCTACTAGCAGCCAGCTATTCCATCCCCCCACCGACTTAGAACGAATTTCTCCTAGCTCATGCCTTGCCTTGATTTGATTATGTGGGATTGATGTGGAGTTTTAGAGTGGAAATAATATAGTGTTATTTGGAATACACGCATTTCATGTGTGTTCCGTTCCGTTCAGTAGTCTGTGCAAGCACATTTTTAAAACAGAAACATTTTTCATATTCTAATAGTAAATGACAAAATGTAGGCATAAACTATATAACGTATGAAGCCTGAAGTCCATATATCAAAGAAACACTTTCACAAAAGGTACAAATAAGAGAACACGTGTGCTGTTATTCAAAAATATAACTGCACAAAAAAAAAGCCGCGTTACCATGCCACATTGACACTTTTACTACAACCACCGCGGTGGCATAATGATATCAGCTTCTGACTGGGAATCAGAGGGTGGCGAGTTCGATCCCGCACGGCTCCACTTCGAGAAGTGAACTGCTCTTATTCTTACAATTTTAGAATAACAACATAAATTTGATTTCAGTCTGTAACAGCCGGTGTAACTTATGATACTGGTAAAGGTTAGCTTTTTTTTTTTTTTTTTTTAATTCACTTTTTATTCTCGCAGTCGCATTCAGAATCAATCCATACAACCCCATCTGACACAGCTGTTTTCACATAAATAAAAGTGCATTTTTATTCAAGAGTATAACCGAAGAATAAAGAAAGAAAGTTACAGTTGGTGGTTGATACAACAGCTTGCGTGGTGCAATGCTAAGAACTGCTGATTTCAAGTGACGGTGAGATACGAAGAAGGCAGCTTCGCCAGCGTTTGTGTGTCAGAACCCTTTTGGGGGGGTGGGGGGGCGGTGGTATGCATCGTGGTACACTGCAGACCTATAGCGCGTCTTTATGTCAGATGGGGTTGTATGAATTGATTCTGAATGCGACTGCGAGAATGAAAAGTGAATTAAAAAAAAAAAAAAAAAGCTAACCTTTACCAGTATCATAAGTTACACCGGCTGTTACAGACTGAAATCAAACTTATGTTGTTATTCTAAAATTGTAAGAATAAGAGCAGTTCACTTCTCGAAGTGGAGCCATGCGGGATCGAACTCGCCACCCTCTGATTCCCAGTCAGAAGCTGATACCATTACGCCACCACGGCAGTTGCAGTATGAGTGTCAATGTGGCATGGTAACGTGGCTTTTTTTTTGTGCAGTTATATTTTTGAATAACAGCGCACGTGTTCTCTTATTTGTACCTTTTGTGAAAGTGTTTCTTTGATATATGGACTTCAGGCTTCATACGTTATATAGTTTATGCCTACATTTTGGCATTTACTATTAGAATATGAAAAACGTTTCTGTTTTAAAAATGTTTTTGCACAGACTACTGAATGGAACGGAACACACATGAAATGCGTGTATTCCAAATAACACTATATTATTTCCACTCTAAAACTCCACTTCAATCCCACATAATCAAATCAAGGCAAGGCATGAGCTAGGAGAAATTCGTTCTAAGTCGGTGGGGGGATGGAATAGCTGGCTGCTAGTAGCTTTTGTTTATCAGCACATTTAGATGACAAAGGACTCTAGCGGAGAGGTGCAAACGGATTTAAGACGCGATTTAAGGTGGGACGGATTTACGAGTTTTTTCGTAGGCTCTGGTAATTCTAGTGTTAAACCCCCAGTTCTAAAGTGTTTCCAAGCCATCTTTCTACTGTACTTTAACATATATATCAGTTCTTTCCATATTCCATTAACTTTCTAAATCTGTTTAGTCCAGAAGAGGGTGTAAGGCATATTTCAGTTCTTGTTGGGGTACTATATCATTGCAAGTTACAACTGAAAATACTACACTCAAACTTAAAAGAATACTCCACCCAAAATTATTATTTTTAATACATTACTTCCACCATGTAGTTTGCAGTGATGGCTGAAAAAAAATGTAATCTTATGTTTTTGTGGAGAATGAACATAACAAGCTCCTGACAGAACAGGACCCAACGGTGACTAACACTGGACAACAGTAACCACTATGAAAATGTCCATGAAAACATCTCATGTTATTCATGGTGCATAATCCAAACAACAGCTCATCCAGCCATATGATCAAAACATGCAAACCACATGTACTTTTTGCAAAAATATTGTTAAATAAATAACTCAGAATATTGACAGTAATGCACAAACAAGAAGACCCTCTGCATGGGACTGTGCTTTTGAATTAAAGACAAGATTCCTGACCAATGAATGAGGGGAAGAGGCAGGACTTCAATTTCAAAGTACAATCCCATGTAAAGGGGCTTCATATTTGTGGACTACGTGGGGTAAGTAACATATAAAAAAAGAAGTTAATTTATAGTCACATAACATACACAGAAATACACACACAGATAGTGATAGATCATGCAAATCCTGCTAAAACAACTAGTTACATTAACTGATGCTTCATGCATCCTGCCATGACATGTTAACAAAGACTGAGACAGGAGGATAAAATAAACTTTCATAAAATAAAATGATCAAAAAACCTCTAGAACAGAATCAACACAATAATAAAAAATAAAATCAAAAACATGTAAGTGCTTAAAATCAATACAATATAATAAAATGCTACTGTCTGTGTGTGTGTTTGTGTGTCCGGTTCCTTTGAGTAATCTGATTGGTCAATTTGGCTGTGGTTGCTCAGTGGCAGAGATGATGACATGATACTTAAATTGTCAGTCACTCATTTTCTAAGCTGCTTAGTCCTGAAAAGGGTCACAGGTTTCTGGAGCTCATCCCAGCATAGGATACAAGGCAGGAACAAACCCTGGATAGGGTACCAGTCCATCGCAGGGCACACGCACACACCAGCCACACACTAGGACCAATTTAGTATCGCTAATCCATCTGACTTGCATGTCTTTGAACTGTGGGAGGAAACCCACGCACACAAAGGAAGAACAAGCAAAATCCAGGCATGGAGGACCTGGGATGTGCTCTTCTTACTGTGACTAAGCAGAGGTACCAATGCGCCACCATGCTGCACAAAACTTTTTGGGTTTAAAGTTGAATTCCTGATTGTGACAATGTTTAAAAAAAAAAAACAGTCAAAATAGAGCATTTCAATGACAAAGCAATGATGAGGTGCTAAATACAAAACACAACCCAAGTCCCCTTCAAAAATTTACAGTTAACACAAATGATGTTATTACAGGCGGTACTGAGGGCCCATCTACAATTGGTGGTAGTCAGAAAGCAGACAGGAGAGGAAGCAGCAGGCAAGACAGGTTGAAACACATAGGACAAATGCTATTTTTTAATTTATTCTATTACCTGTCCTTGTAGCTGGTATAGATATAAAACACCTTAATTATTACAAATAGTAACCAGAAAAAAAAAATGCATGGACACAAAAAGAGAGCACTACAAATTCCACACAAGTTGTCACCAGTATGGGGTTTGAACCCAGGATACTGGGCTCATGAATTAAAAGCATTGACCCCTGCACCATACAATCTGCTCTTACAATGTATACAGTAAAAAGAATAAAGGCATTCCACGTATGTGATTGAAGATTCATCACCAGGCCATTTCTTTTAATTAGTGGTCTCAGTAATATTTCATAAGTAAATATAATCTAGCGACTATAATATTATGAGGTAAAGTTTAATTTATTGGTAATAAAACAAGACATGAAAGCATGCAGGATTGCTTGAATGATACTTTTGCAGTTTTGCTTGAATGTTATTGCTTTTGTTTCTGCCTAACAAACCAGAAATTATGATTTTTTTTCTTCTTCTCCTTTTAATGTCGTTCCTTTAACTAAAACTAGCAGCAGCATTTTCACCTCAATTTGTCTTCACTGCTCCGTGCACCACTGCAGAGATTAAACTGATAATATTATTCTACAGGTGCACTGAAGAGTACAAAGTTATTAAACTGGGATGTCTTCCAATATCCTCCTGCTATCATATGTTATTCATTTCGGAGGATCTGCTGGCTTGCTTTTGAAAGCATGTAATTAGTTCAACGCTCACGAGGAGAGATGCCATCTGAGTGAGGTCCAATTGATTTTTTTTCTTTACTTTGGAATGAGGTGTGAGGAACGTTTATGAGGGCGCAGTCCTTCATCTTGGTTCATGTTCAAACAGAGGAGCCATAATAATAAAAGCGGGCCAACATCAAACGAAGCCAGATGTGTGGGCTGCTGGTGACCTCCGGAAGAGAGCAGGTGGTGACAGTGCTCCAGTGATGGAGGACTCTTCTGATCACTTCAGTAGAGAAGGCCCACTGCTTGAGCGGCCTCATTGAATTTGCTTTTTCATTTGCTGGCTCACATCCATTTTTGATTTATTTGCTTATCCTCAGCTTATTAACTGTTGTGATGCCTTTTGGGATTAAATAGATGGAAAAATATATATTTATAAACATAAAAAATTTGTTAAAAAAAAAAATCTTTTTTAATGAAAATGAGGACTATACAGTATCAAGATCTTTAAAATGCAAATTCATGAATACTTTTTTTTTCCAAGTCCTTTATGTTGCCTTCATGAGATTAATGAATAAGCTAATTGCTATTATGTTTCCATCTTATGTTTCATTTTCTGAACTCTCTTAATTCAGCCCAAGCTTATGAGGTGATTAGGGGAGAACTAACCCTGGCCTGGTCACCAGCCTATCAATGGATACATTCATGCACTCACTGGTAAAAACCCAGTTTAGAGTCACCAATCAATCTAAGCTGAACAACTCCGGTAAAACCCCAGCATAGAGGAAACTCCACTCAGCTAGTCGCCAGGCTGGAATTTGAGGTGGCATCAGTAAACAGTTTGCTGTCAGGTCTATTTTGTGAATTAGTCCTGATTAGCCTTAAAGATTCTCTATTAATCAATTATTTTTCTGTACCCTATTAAACTCTTTCAACGACACAGGAGATAAAGCCTTCTGGCAGCATCAAAGGGCCACCCCTTTAGTAAATGGGGTACCAAGCCGTTGCAGGGCACATTCAAACAATGGGCCATCTATTGTTGCATAATAACATGACAGAGTTTAAATGACGTGGGACAAAATCATAAAAACCTGGGAAAGCCTAATGGACACAGGGAGAACGATTAAATCTCACCCAGCCATTTGATTTCAAGCAGTGTCCAGGAATATTTAACATACATCACCACTGTGAGACACCTTGTGCATAAGTCATTAAATGGCCATTAAATGTATCTGAGACATTGTTTTGCTTGTTTTAAGTCCATATCACATTATGTGGCTTCCAGTCAGAGTATGCCAAATGTCACATGGATAACAGCCAGGTGTGGGATTTAAACCCACAATGACTTGCCGACTGCAGTTGTTCATCTTGTCGCCAGACCATGTAAAGTTAAACAAATCTCTGGACATGTCAAATTACACAACTGTGTGCTGACTTTCCAGCACAGTGGCACTTGCCTCTTTTTCTGACAACAAATAACGTCCTGCTTGACAGAGCCAGTACTGTATGAAGGGGTAACAGGTTCAAACATTTCAGCTGCAATCTCTGACCTCTTTTATTTTTTCCACTCTGCTGTGGTACATACAACATGAGACATTAGACAGACAAGCTTCTCTTCCTTTTGTGAAATCCAAAACACCCGCGTTCCTTATTCCTCATTGCTGAATTATATCCGTTACACTTCTAGATGAGCATTCATTGGTTGTCAGCTCACATGAACACAAAGCATACCCATAAAATTAAAGAAGAAATTAAACCTGTTTATTTTTGTCAGATCATGTCACGAAAAAGTTTGTATAAGTCATTGGGTAAATCAGACTAGATGAGTAGCCTTTATGGGAGTATGCTGCCAACTGCCTCTGACTGACTACGATTATGTAAATGAAGGCTACAACTAAAAATCCCTGGAAAAGTCATCGTGACATGGCCTTTAGAGGTCAATGCACTTCAAACAGGTATTCCACCCAAAGCCACCCAGTAGTTGGATGGGAGACCATCTGGGAAAAGCTGCCACTGGAAGAGGTGTTGGTGAGGCCAGCGGGGGGTGCTTACCTTGTGGTCTGAATGTGGATCCCAATGCCCCAGTGCAGTGATGGGGACACTGAACTGTAAAAATGGTGCAATCCTGAGACGTAAAACTGAGGTCCTGACTCTCTATGATCATTAAAGATCATCCTTTGTGAAGAGTAGTGTTTATCTCGATGTTCTGACTAAACTGCCCACCATGGTCTGGTTATTCTGGCCCCCTAATCATCCCCTGTCTATAGTTGGCTAACTGTCTCTCACCCTTTCACCACTTTACAGCTGTAGACAATGGATGGGCCTGTATGGTTGTGTCTTAAATTGGTTTCAGTCTTACTTAACAGGTAGACAATTCTTTATTAGTTGTGGTGATTATACTTCAGAGGCACATGATGTTGTATATGGTATACCACAAGGATGTATACTGGGTCTGCAGCTTTTTTCTATCTACTGTGCTACCACAGCTATGCAGATGACACACAGCTTTATTTGTTGTTAGCACCTGATGACCCTGATGCTCTAGGCTCTCTGATCCAATTTCTTAGCAGTATTTCTGATTGGATGAGTAGTAAATTTTTCAAACTAAATAAGGATAAAACAGAAATCTTAGTGATTGGCAAACATGGAATTAGCAAGGATATTGGAAATATACTTGATCCCTTAGATTTAAAAATTAAGTTGGAAATGAAGAATTTAGGGGTAATCATCCACTCTGACCTAAACTTTCAATCACTCACATCACAGATTACTAGGACTACTTTCTTTCACTTAAGGAACATAGCAAAAGTTAGACCTCTAATAACTTTACAAGATGCAGAAAAATCAGTCGACTAGATTATTGTAATGCTCTCCTAACAGGATTACCCAAGAAAGACATCAATCTGTTGCAATTAGTGCAGAATGCAGCAGCCAGAATTTTAAATAGAACAAGTAAAATTTGTATCTCACCAGCTTTAGCGTCATTACATTGGTTGCCTGTGTCATTCATAACTGACATTAAAATACTACTAATGGTTTGTAAAGCCCTAACTAATCTTGCTCCGTAACATATTTTGGAATGCCTAAATACACTCCAAGTCATTAGCTCAGATCCTTGAATGGTGGTCTGCTTATTATTCCTAGAACAAAGCTTAAGAGAGGTGGTGAGGCGGCATTTTACTGTTACGCACCTAAAATCTGGATTACTTTACCTATAGAAATTTGTCAAGCTAACCCTGTGAAACATTTTAATAAATTGCTATAAACTCATTATTTTAATATGGCTTTTGTGTAGCTACATTTTAGTTGTATTCCCAATAGAATATAAGGACATAGAATTATCATATTCTTCAGGGATATGCAATCTGCACTAATGTCCACTATTCTCTGTTGTTTTCTCCGGCTGTTCGGTGGTGGTGATCTGTGCCACCACCACCTGATCAAGGCACTATGCAGCCCCTGAGATGATTCAATGAATTGTGGGTGTCTCAACTGTCTACAAGACCAACTCCATCAAATCCCACCTTGTTAATCAGGAAATCTACGAGGTTTGATTTAGGAATAATAATGTTAAGTAAAATACCTAGTGGGGGCTGCGCAGACTATTGGCCTTGGAACCCCTGCAGATTTTAGCTTTTTCTCCAGCCTGTTGTGGTGTGAAATATTATATATAAGTTGATAAATATTTTGTATGTCTTTATTTGTAACTTAGACAAAGCAATCCAATATTAGTGTTATATCACTGATTAGAACAGCAACGGTTTGATATTTAACTAACCACCAACCCTTAGGACTAAGTCAGGGTAGTGAATTTTATGATAAGGCCGGGGAAACTGCCCAAAACCAGTTTGGTAAGTAATTTTCTGAAGAACTCTCCCAATCAACCCCCACAGTAAAACAAGTCTACCTAGCTGGCAAGCATAAGCTCAACAAAAGGTTTTGGGGGTAGGAGTAAAAGGTAGGTATTGGTGTCTGAAGTATAGCTGTTTGGGATTGGTTTGAATCAGAGGCCATTCTGTAGCACATCATCCTATTGGTGTAAGGATTTGGACAAAGAATGTATAAATTTGGTTGCTTTACCCCATTCTCTTTTTCACATTATCATGATGAAGGATCATCTCACACACCATGGACTGAAAAGAAGACCACACTGAGAAGCACAACTTGGCAGCCATATTGAGACAGGCATGCGGCCTATTCTGAAGGAAGCTGACTTATCTAGAGACATTTTAAGTAACTAACAAGTCTGTGTGCTGCCTGAAACTACACATCAGCATTTATCAGGTTGAATGCTTGGCAATATTCAAATGTACTTTGCTTATTATTATTATTTTACAAATATTATCAATAATACATTTTATTATAGTTGTATCTTAACTCCTGCTTGTCTTTTACCCTATGTAATCGCCTGAGATTATAGATTTAGAAGGGAAGATGGGGAGAAGTTACTGTATATGGTAGTAAAATCTGTGAATTTCCCCTTGGGATTAATAAAGTATCTATCTATCTATCTATCTATCTATCTATCTATCTATCTATCTATCTATCTATCTATCTATCTATCTATCTATCTATCTATCTATCTATCTATCTATCTATCTATCTATCTATCTATCTACAATACCTTATAAAGAGTGGCAAGTCTATGGGATTTGAGGCATTCTGACAAAGGCTACACATTAATAATACAAAAGGGGAAAGTAGAGTAATAGAGAGGTCTACCAAGACAAAACAGGGCCCTGACTCCTAGCCATCTGAGTTAACCTTGTCATGTTATTATTTATTCTTTAATATTATTGCTTATTTTTATTTGTTTTCTCTTCTTGTAACTTTCTTTTTGTCATCTTGTAAAGCACTTTGGGCCACATTTCTGTATGAAAATGTGCTATATAAATAAATGTTGTTGTTGTGAACGTACTGGTGCAAAATAGCTGCTGTCGCATCATCCAGGTGGTTTGAAGTGGCTCCCCACGCACTGTGTAAAGCGCTTTGAGTAGTGTGAAAAGCGCTACAGAATGGTAAAGAATTATTATTAAGTTAGTCATCACATTTATCTTCATAATAATATTTTTTTTCACTATGTTCAAAATGAACATGATTCTACAGCAGCACTATTTCATCTTTGTTGTGATGTTTTGCTGTGTTTGTTGCCAAGCAATTGATAGGTAAAGGTCAATCACAAGCATGTAGGGTATGACATCTTGGAGTTAAAGGAATAAAGCTTAGAAATGGAAACTTCCTGGATGGTCCACGTTTCTGGATATTCAAAGAAACTCTAGCATTCTATTTGTGTGATTAATTTAAAAACTCTTTGATTATGAACTCCAGTCTGTCCTAGATGATTATTTATGTCTTTTGTTTTCATGTACTAATCTGACTTTTAACCCTTTTACTCCGTTGTGGACTTTGTTACTTGGGTTCCTGACTACGTGGTTTTAACCTTAACTTCCTTTTTGATCTTGTTCTATCTTCTGATGTCAATTTCTAATTATAACTGCTGCCAGCCATTGCAGTCAGTACAGATACAGGAGGTCAGTTGTTGGGTGAACATTCACCAGCTGGGAGGGTAATGGCCAGGAGTTTGAAGAGAAGAGAGGGAGAAGGAGATTTGGGAAGTGCTGATTTGATGCATTTAAAAATTATTATAACTGCTGCTGCAGATGTTGGATCAGAAATGTTAAAAGAACCAGTGTGCAAAGAAGGTACTTAAGACAAAATCAGAACATTACTGTAGTTTAGGGAAAGATGAAGACATAACACTGGAGGTCAAAATATTAGCAAATGGATTGAAAGGAACTGAAAGACCTCAAGTCAGGACAAGCAGTGATCAAAGGAAAACTAAACCAACCTTTTTCCCTTTTGGATTTGTCCTTTCTCTATAACACTGTTTGCCCGTCTAGTTTAAGGCACGGTTTGTACTAAGGTTCTACAGCAATTAGGAATGCCATCACCTCAGGGACATTTGGCCACAGTTCTTTCCAACAGAACAGCATGTGAGTTGGTCCGAATGTAAAAAGTCTTGATTTTGAATTAATCATTTTGGTTTAGTTCTTTGCTTATGGGTTCTATAAGGAGTTTAAATTTGGGGTTTTTGGTAATTATTTTTTTTTCTAGAGTAATGAATTTGTTAGATCTATAAGTCTGACAATTCCTTAAGTTTTTAGGTGTTGTGACGGATGGCCGGGGCCCATGCCTGGCCGGGACGCCCCTTCACCACATATACCAGGGGAACAAGGGTGGGAAACCCAGTGTCTCCCCCTGGGTGCTAGATGGCAGCCTCCCTGGGTTGCAGTGGTGCCTCGGACTCCCCCAGGGCTTCAAGCGGGTTGGAGTTCTGTGCAGCTCTGTGGGGTTCTGCAAAGGAGCTGCTGGCCCCTTTTGGGCACTGGTTTCGCCACACCCGGAAGTGCAGCCGGAAGTTGGCAATCAAGCACCTAGAGCACTTCCAGGTACCCAATAAAAGGGAGCCAGCGACCACCACTTAGGGGCCAGAATCGGGAGGAAGAGGACGAGGTTGCCTGGAAGGAGTGGTGGTGCAAAGAAGAGAAAGTGTGTTGTGTGGTGTGCTTATACTTGGGACTGTGTTGTGTCTGTGGGTACGAGGAAGGTGTAGCCCACAGATGAAGAAAATAAATATTTGTTTTTACCCGTGCCTCCCGTGTGAATCTGTGTCGGGTCGGGTGCAATATAGCGCCCTTATCTTACAGTGTGCATGCATATAGCACAAAAAGCATGTCCGTCTGACTTTCCATCTGCCTGTTGTCTGACTGTCCACATGAAAACCACAATACCCCCAAGGGACCATTTTGTTTGAAATTTGACACACTCATTCTTCAAGGAAATCTTCATTGTGATGTCTTGAATATAGTGAAATTTCAAAAACTCCTACTTGCTATGATCTAAATTTATTTTTTTATTACCTTCTCTTGCATCTTTTTTGGTCTAAGTTGATCCTTTTGGGGGTTTGGATATATGGAGAATTAAATTTCATTACATAGTAAAATAAGTGTTTAAGTGTTTTTAGGAATGTTAAAGATATTTAACGTCTTCCTTTGGCTCTACTATTATTTTGTTGACCGTTCTGTTTCTTGTTGCTATGGTTTTGTTTCCCAAGAATCATCATGAGTGCGTGCAATGTTATGTCATCAACACAACAGTTTAAAGCAGGGGTGGGCAAAGTCATTCCAGGAGGGCTGCAGTGGCTACAGGTTTTTGTTCCAACCCAAATTCTTAAGAAGAAGCACTTATTGCTCAAGTAACACTTCTGCTTCATTTTAGTTGCCTCCTTCGTTAAGATTTTGAACCCTTATTGCCTATTTTAGTCTTAAACAGCTGTATTCTTGGTTTTTTATTGCTCCATATTTCCAATAAGATGCAAATGACAAAAGAAACCAGCATTCCTCCATTTAACATGTTTCCATTTACACCTGTGTGTATTTATCGTGCACTGTTTGGTTTAATTAAACACTTGGAAGGAAAGCAAAGAGAAAAAAGTGAAGGACTGAAAATTACTCTTCTGTTTTAGACTTCAAATCATTTGGATGATATCCTCCCTCTTCTACGCAGTGGTGTGCTGGGGAGGCAGCATTAAGAAGAAGGATGCCTCACGCCTGGACAAACTGGTGAGGAAGGCAGGCTCTATTGTTGGCATAGAGCTGGACGGTTTGACATCCGTAGCAGAGCAACGGGCACTCAGCAGGCTCCTGTCAATTATGGAGAATCCACTACATCCATTAAACAGTGTCATCTCCAGACAGAGGAGCAGTTTCAGCGACAGACTGCTGTCACTGTCCTGCTCCACTGACAGACTGAGAAGATCATTCCTCCCCCAAACTATGCGACTCTTCAATTCCACCAGAGGGGGTAAACGTTGAACATTATTCAAGTTATTGTCTGTTTTTTACCTGCATTTTTTATTACTCTTTAATTTAATATTTTTTGCTGCTGGAGTATGTGAATTTCCCCCTGGGATTAATAAAGTATCTATCTATCTATCTATCTATCTATCTATCTATCTATCTATCTATCTATCTATCTATCTATCTATCTATCTATCTATCTATCTATCTATCTATCTATCTATCTTTGAAATGAAAAAAAAAATCTAGGTTATGACAATGACTTGATATGGCAGAGGTAGCGCACTAACAAACCACAAAATTAAATTATTGGCAAGGATTGTTTTCTAATTGACCAACTGGGTTAGAACAAAAACTGTGGCCCTCAAGGACTGACTTTGTCCACCCCTGGTTTAAAGGTTGGCACATGAACCCCCTTGTCATCCAAGTTAGCAAGTGCATTTCTTTAGTTTGACTTTAGTGTACTGATCTTTGGCAATGACTTTTTGACTTTGATTTCAGCTTATTGTGTCTAAAAGAAATTTTCAGTAACAAACGTTAAAATTAATGTCTCATCTTATGGTGTCTTCCATTATAAGTTCCAGCTTCTTCACTGATGCAAAATGACACTGAACAGTACCTCACAGGTGGCGCAGTGGTAGTGCTGCTGCTTTCCAGTAAGAAGATTGTGGGTTCAGTTCCTCCCTGTGTGGATAGTGCTTTGAGTACTGAGAAAAGCGCTATATAAATGTAATGAATTATTATTATTGACAAATTTTTAGAGAAACTTTCTGTGTCACCTGGTTTACTGTATAAAATGTATCTTCAGAGAGGCACTTCCACTTATATGTTTTGCATTTTTTACTCTTTAACTAGTCCAATAACTGCTCCTGATGGTAAAGCACATCCCTAATGCACATTAGTGTGAAATGCCAGCAGAGCTGCACATGCAGCAGCTTGTCTCTAATGCTGCCCGGAGAAGCAGCGGTGGCTACTTGCACAAACCTCTGCCTTACCATCTATGTTCTCCTCAGGTCTGAAGTTGTACCTGGTAGAGTAAATGATCCTTGGGACCTTAGAAATTATAAAATGCAAACAACATAAGTAAATTAAAGGGGAAACGCTGTAAGTCATTATGCACAGTGTGAAAATGTGTAATTAGTATTTATGCTACAATAAAAATAATGTCATGTGCATTATCTGCAAGTTATAATGATTTAATATTTCTCTTACAACACAGTTTTCGGCAGTGCACTTCAATGACCTTCTATCCACCCAGGTCTGTTTTAGCCAACAATTTTAGCTTGAGAGTTCGACATAAATTTTTCCTCTCCATTGTGTACTTCTTTTAAAAATTTTATATTTAAGAAATATGAAATACAATCAGCCATAAAACCTTCACAACCAACAACTAACTATAGTAAATCAATCAGTACAGATTTTACATCACCAGCCCTCCACAGGCCTATCTGGACTAGATATTGTAAAATGCCATTAAAAATGTGTGTTTTATGTATTTTACTAACAAGCAGTTGCATTCTGTTATCACTGTTATTTTTGAATATACTATTATATATTTAATAAACAAAATGTGATAAATGACTCTGATAAAGAACCTAAACAAAAATGCAGAATGCTCCTTCTATCAAATTCAAACACACCTCAATGTTACACCACGTGTACATTTTCAAAGTTGTTAGATTTACAAATTTGTTTTCCATTTGGGCTTTGCACATTAATGGTTATTTTTTTTCTTTTTACAGTTTCTTGCTTTTATTAGCTAAGGTTTGAGGTAATTATAGTTCCTCTTTTTAATTTGCTCTTTTAATTAAATTATCCTCTCCTGTTTCTTGTTATTTTGTTTAATTTGTACTTTGATTGTTGTTAATTAAATTAATGCTCCATATTATGTTTAATTTACTAATATACCTACTTATCTTTAACTTTGAGTGGATTTTTTTAGGTTTTGTCTTCTTAACAAATGTATACAGTGACTGAACATGACTACGAGGGACGTTCAAAAAGTTCAAAATGACATTGCATTATAAATCAACATATAATGAAAAATTAAATTAACAAGTCTAAAACAAAATTACAATATGAAACAAACAATGCTGTCATAACGATCTCAAATTTGCTCTTTATTTTTGTCCTTATTTTTTTTTTTAACAATCTTTTCCTTGGCCTCTAAAATAACAGAGGTATTCGGGGTTTTAGACGTTAAGGATTTCTTTTTATTTTGGACATTTGTGAAGATATTAAGCTTGAAATACATCTTCCCTAGGTGCCATTTTTTGTTATCAGTGACACCATTATTTGCTGTTTGTAAGGCAGGGTTTGCCAGGCTATTGCTAGGCAAGATATCCAGAAGTGCAAGACATAAGACATTACTTATTAAGCTCTATACACTCCTTTACTTTCCAAGTTTGAGACTTAATTCAAAACCTTAAACTCTAGCATCATCGTTGTTAAAGATTTCTCTGGCTATGAATTATTTTCTGTTTTCTTTTCTTTGACTTTGATTTATGTCTTGCATTTTGGCTTTTCCACTATGATGGTCCAGGTTGGCTGCAGCTGCCATGTCCCTCTTAATCCAAAATGAGCCAAGACAATGAGAACACACAACCAGCATGAGTAAGGCGACAAATTGCAAGAGTGCTTTTTTTCACATTCCAAACAAAGTGCAAGTTCTTTAACAAATAATCCGTCCGTAAAAACAAGTGTTCATGTGGAGGATAGAAACACTAATAAATAAATTAAAAAGCCCAATGTAAAGCCAAGCACATTTCAGGTTCTTTTCTGCTCCTGTCAGCCCAGTGTATCTTTCTCTCACCCCATCAGATCTTGCACCTAGCAGATATGATGGCAGCTGAGGCACTATCCTCCAGCGACTGCCTCTGTCAACGTCTGCCACGAACCTCTGACCCAGACCTCCATCTTCCACACATCCTCCTCAGCATCTAGGAGGCTGTCTGATCATTCTCTGCTTCTCCCATTTATTCAACAGGGAGCAGTCCACCCCCGCAATGCTGGAAGCTCACTCCTCCATGGGGTTCACCGACCGTCTGCCTTCTTACCAATGCACATGTCCTGACTCTGCCTTTGCTGTTTCTTAAAAAATGTGATCTTCCCAATGTCTGGTTCAGGCTCCTTGTAATTACAGACCCTGGAGCTTTAATGAGGCAATTGGCTGAAATGCATATGGAAGCATGGACAACCAATCACTCCATTAACCTCTGGAGCTGCTCATCATGATAATACGCACACCCGTACCCCCTCCCAGCTTGAGGGCATCTGTCTTAACTTTTGCAAAATGCACAGCCAAGGACCTCTCTGACTACAGCTACATGAAATATTCTGATTATTGGCACTATATATATATATATATATATATATATATATATATATATATATATATATATATAAATATATCCCTTGATTTACAATTTTTTTCTCACTTGCTGGCCATTGTTTATTTGATTCTCATCCTCCCACTTTGGATTATTATTATTATTACAGTCTGTCTCCTGATCCCATCCTACTTAAAACTACTGCTGCCTGTGCAGCTATTACAAAGGCAAGGAAGTCCCTGTAATTGTAAACCACACAAAAATATGTTGATTTCATAAGTAAATTTATAAAGCTCAAAAAATATAAAACACCAGAATTATAACACAGATAAGAGAAGTGGAGAAGTCACCTCAGAAGACAGTTGGTTGGCACATCCCATTTCGGCAGAGCTAGAGGAGTAGTGGGGGATTTTTTGTTGTTGTTCTGCTTAGCTTTGCATGTGATGTTCTTCTGATTTCTGTGCTTGCCTGTTGTATTTTACTAAATAAATAAGCAATTTTAATATAGTCACTAGTGTGAAGACACTTAAAGATTAGTTCTCCTAACTAAAATTCACTGTATAAAGTGTTATGTATGTTCAGTGTAAAAGTCACTATATACATTTTACAAAATGACCATGGGAAAGGTGCTACAGTATATAAATAAAATGCATTATTATTAAAATGTGATTTCTGAATAGTATGTTACCTCATAGTCTCATGAAGTAGTAATTATTATTATATAATTTAAAATCCCATTAGAAGTTTATTAAATATGAATAGCTGATATAGTAGGGCTTTTCGGTGAACACAATCACAGGAAACTTTTCAATCCATTGTAATACAAAGCTGTGACACTAAACAATTAAAAATGCTTTAGTTAGTGGCACACTGTTTCATTTTTCTATATTGACTTTTCTTGGAAATTATACTTCCACTCGAATTAGAACAAGAAAAAATGATTTGTCATTGCGTTGAATGTGAAATGTTCTATATTAATGAAAAGTAATTGATTTATTCTTAATATTAGATTTTCCTGTACTGCTGCATAATAGTTATTTTCTCAGTATGATTATACAATACATGGCGATTAAGAAGGCCAGAGGAGACCAGAGCTGGCACCAAAGGTTGCGTAGAGTTCATAGCACTATTAAATAATGTGTGTCCTACTGAAAGTAATTGGTAGTCATACTATGATGTGAATGCAGCTTGATATACAGTAGTTGTATAGCAACATTAAAATGGATCAACTTCTTGTATTTATGTAATTCAAAGATGAATGGTGCTTTTTTAATTAAATTATATAATCACTGTAGTAATGAAAGGACTTGCTGATATAATTTTTCCAGTTGCCCTTGAATGTAAAGTCCCTTTAACCCAAGAGGTTTCCTAACTCATTCTTGTTCTTACATGTATTATGAAAGAGAATGTAAAAATAATAATAATAATAATGAATTTATTTATTAAGCAGCAGTAAATGGAGTTCAAAATATTTATACTCATGTGAAAGCTGTTGCCTGCTGCATCAGCGGTAAAGCCAGAAATTGCAAAGTGAATGGGCCTTAAAAATACTGGGTAGGCAAGCAATAAGTTGTCCCCAGGGTCCTCCCTGAACTTTTGCCCAGGTTGATTTAAATAAAAATATTACAGAGGAACCTTGATTCTGAATGGGGTTGGGGAGTGCTGCCTAATGAATGGGAAGGACTGGACTTCATCACTGTGCTGCATTAAGGCTGAGCCCCCTTCACTGAGTTGTTCTTATGTGTGTCACTATGTACAAACAATTGTCCAACTTCAAGTCATGGTTTGGGGGGTCGTCAGATTGGCAGGATAAGTAACATTGATGTCATGGAGGAACGATCTGAAAGTCCAGATGCTACAAATTGGTAGAATTTCAATTTCAAAATAAACAGACACTCAGTTACTACAAAGAGAACCGTAAAATAGGTAAGAATGAGATTGTTCAGTTATGGAAGGCAGATGCTTTTAGGTAAGGTAATTATATTCACAAATCATGGTGCTGAAGAGTGGTGATGCATTACATGTTACTTAGCACATGCAAGCAAGAATTTCACTTACTCTGTGCGCATGCCATGCCATCTATGTTCTCCTTTGGTCTGAAGGCAATGACGAGATTATCTAAACATATATGTTGCAAAGTTAACTGACTGGCTCGCTCAACATCAAAAACACTGTTTCCTGTTTAGTGAAAAAGTTGCAATTTTGGCAAGATTGTACATCTAGGGCAGTAGGTATCATCTAAGAATATCAATACATCAATATTTGGGGTAACCCCCTATTCAAAACACATAAACTAAATACCCCAAAATCTCAAAATAGCCTTGAAGGATTTGATTAAAATTTGGTAACATTATAGAAAAAATAAAATTAGCTGACTGTCAATCATTTTTTTATTTGTTGATATTTATTAGTATTATGCTAAATTACATGCTCTTGACTGTGCTAACAGTATACTTCATGTAAATAAAGGACACAGCACATTACCACTACTAACCAATGGGGTGGAAGGAAGTTTATTGTTTTTTAGCTATAGTGATACCAATAACCAAAATACACTAGCTGGCTTTTTCCTAACTACTACGGTACAATCAATCCATCTTACTAACCGAAGGTTGTAAACCGGATATGGACACAGGGCGCTGGGCACATCGAGGCGCACGCGCACTGCCACCCACCACAGAGCAAAAAAAGAAACGAGAGGATTCGAAGGTTGTATTACAGTACGGACGGAATTCCCACAGGTCCATGCTGTGACAACGCGTTTGCGAAAGGAGTCACGGCTCAAACCAACTGTGACAACGTACACGCCTACAACGCGCTTGCGAAAGGAGTCACGGCTCAAACCAAACAAAACACAGAAACAAGACTACGACCTGTGAACTACACCTGGGGTAAAGCGTGCACGCCGGGTTGTACAGCCGCCCGGACGCGACCACCCACACCACCGCATATACCTTCCATGATATGTCTTCACGCAGCGGCTTCCCACCGTGGTGCATATTGCGTTGTGGCGCTTGCCCCACAGTTCAAGCAATCGGTGTCAGTGAAGGCAACAGACTCACGCACTCTGCCGCACTGCAACGAGCCCACTGCCTGTAAACTAGACTTGCTCTAATGCACTGTGCCAGTAATGTACATCACATAACGGACGCAGGGCGCAGGGCTGAACTTGCTGTGCTCCACTCTGCCAGCAGTCGGCGTCAGCAAAGGCAACGGAATCACATCTCCACAAAACGAGACCTCTTTACTACAGATATGCGTATGTAATTGAATGACATTTCCCCAGACGCACCCACCCTCCATGATATGTCATCCATCCAGATATCGGACAGAACAGAAACTGATTGCCATTCTTGGATTTCCGATTCGCTGGCGAATCGCAGGCTTACTAGTAGTCCTCAGAATAAAAGCAGGTGCACTTATTGTCTGGTTTCTTTTGACTCTTGCTTTGTTCCTATCCTGGTTCGTCTTTTTTCGGCACACATTGAATCAAGTTCTTTGTGCTTTTTTCTCTTTATTCAGGGGCTCTTCTCCTTCTTTGCACCTTTTAGCTGTGAACAATACTACAGTTTTCTCCAAGGTTTCACACACAGTGACCTTGTTTGCCAGCATACAATTTATGTTTGCTGGGTAATCAGCGATCTCTGTCAGCTTCCATCTTTAGCAAGATTAACACTTGGCTTTCCTATGTTCTCTGCCTTGCTCATGCAATCTGCTTTGCTTTAGCAAGGTTTAGACTTGTGGCATTTGCCTATGTCCATTACAGACAAGTTATCCACTTTTCCAGTTCAGCAACAGGATGCTCTTTGGAGTAAAAGGAATGGGGGTCCTACTATGGAGATGAGGTTACAGCTTGTCAGAGAGCACTGAACGTATAGAGAGCACATGTCATTGCTTTCTTGAGTACACATAAGCCCATCCTTTTAGTTGACAATTGATAGATAGATAGATAGATAGATAGATAGATAGATAGATAGATAGATAGATAGATAGATAGATAGATAGATAGATAGATAGATAGATAGATAGATAGATAGATACTTTATTAATCCCAGAGGGAAATTCACATACTCCAGCAGCAAAAAATATTAAATTAAAGAGTAATAAAAAAAAATGCAGGTAAAAAACAGACAATAACTTGAATAATGTTCAACGTTTACCCCCTCTGGTGGAATTGAAGAGTCGCATAGTTTGGGGGAGGAATGATCTTCTCAGTCTGTCAGTGGAGCAAAGTTTTGTCCAATCATTGAATTATGGCTTTTTGTTCACTGACCAAGTGTTTAAATCGTGCATCAAAGAGACATCTCTGGGTGTCACTTTGTCTGTGACTGATTGGTTTTATCAGATAAGGCCCAAAAACTACATTCTGAAGAGGCCCACTGGAGAGAAATGTGACACTTGAGCTGACGTTAAGAGGGTCTGGCAGATGCTTTTTAAGAAAAACAATTGTGTACCAAAGTATTGCAAAATGGATAATGCTACGTCTGTCCTACACATTATATGGTGTGCAGACATCTTTACAACCAGTGCTTAACTGGATAGATTCTGTCTGCATGTTTTTCTGTGCGTGTGTTACATTTAGGGTGTGGAAGTAGGCCAATCCTTAGAGAACATGGTAAGTTCCACTAGCTCTACAATAATACAGGCATCAAATTTATTAATCAAAAGGTACTGGACAAAGTAGTGAAAAGCTAAGTACATTGACTCCTGGAAAGGATCTATAAAGCTTCAAGTAAGTTTGTCTGCAGGTAAAATAGGAGCCTTTAACACAATACAAAGAGGTACACAATATAAAGCTAAGATCACAGGAACAACCTCTAAATAAGAATAACAGATAAAGTCACGATCAAGCTTAACAAAATATAGAAAAATCAGACTGAAGAGAGAAAAATGCAGAACTAAAATCACATCAAGCATATGGAAATTCAAATTGCATATGAAGATCAAATAAGCCTGAGGAGCTCATGGGGATCAAAAAGTGCACGGAGGTCTCACAGAAAGTGAAAGAGCTTTCTAAAACATATAGAGCAACTAAAAAGGCTTGCGGGGGATAATGATACAGAGGCACGGAGATTAGGAAATCAGGTAGAGTTTATATATGCTGAAGGGAAAAGTGCAGTCAGATGTTCATAGTGGCGATATTGAGATATGAAGATCAAAGGTCGCATCTCAAGCAACTGCAGATGAAAATCACTTTTAAAAAAGATCAGAAAGGAAAAGCCAAACGCTCTGTGAAAATCTATGTAGCATGTAAAGCAGAGTAAAGAGATTAGGAAAAAAAAAAGCCCACGAACATTGCAGTGAGCAGCGAATGCCTAAGGAAAGGAAAAATTGTATAATGTGCACCAGATCATGGTGGCAATGGTGGCAGTCAATAGTAAATACAACCAGTGCTTTTTTTTCTAAGATTAAAGGTGGGGGTCCTCACGTGAACTTTTCTATGAACGTCATTTTATAGGAACTTCCATACTTTCAACATATCTTCTGAGGCTCCTTCTGCTTCTCTTGATCACTTCTTGCTCTTAGTATCTACTGCAGAGTGTTGTCCTCACAGCAGTCATATCTCCACTTATCTATCTGGGTTGAGCCTTAAGAAGTGGAAGTCCTATGATTTTGAGGAACATCAGTGCATAGGTTGTCTGTATTAACAAAGATGACCTCAATGGGGTGACAGTCAGATTAATCTAAGAAAATCCTCTTTCACATTCACTTGATGATATAGCAATAGTGTTTAAAGTGTGTGTTACCCAAACATTTTATCCTTCATGTAAAGCCATTCATTTCTCTGGAAGAAATCATTTTTCGGAGTTGCTGTCCAGAAATCAGGCCGATCATAACCAGAATCGTGTTTCACGTTATCTACACTACCAGTACTGGCAATGTTGCTTTCACTTTCTTAATTTTTTGCAGGAGCAGATGATACTTCTGCATCTTCACATTTTCTCTTGTGGCTTACCAGCATGAAATAACTGCAGATTTTATTCTTATCAGAAAATTGATGGATCACTTTGTGAATAAAAACAACTTACATGGCATGTGCACTAAGCTGCTAGAAAGTGAATATATTTCTTATGACTATTAATTATGACCCTGATTGAGTTTGCATTCAAATTTAAGTCTTGAGCACCCAGACTGCACTGGATGCTGAAAAAGTAACAATGATGGAAAAAACAAGTATTTACTAATGCTTACCTATTATAGTTAGTGCTCATTCCTCACAGATCAAGCATCTTTTGGTCTCAGTCCCCCACTTGGTCCCAGTCTTATTAGCCTCATTTCATTTTTCCTCTGGGTACTCTGATTTTGCTCCTTTCAAAGTGTTCATGCTAGGTTAAACTGGCTTACCTTGTATGAATGTTTCTTGTGGTGGACTGATACCCCATTCAGGGCTGGCCTTGCCTTGTCTGGGGTAGGCTCTCACCCCCTGCAACCCTGATCTGGATTAATAGGAAGACAAAATGAAACTTCATTTTAGGTCCATATTAACTTTCCCTTAACTTCATTTTTTTACTAGTTTTTTGGTGAAAGGGTATTATTGAATACCAGTAATGGTGCACTGCACAATAACGTACAGTGAATACACTTGACTTGAGCATTCATAGTTTCCATCCTCTTTCTCTGTACATTTAGCACTCGTTTACTCAGAGGTTGATGTGCTTGCTGCTTCCTGAGCAGCTCTTCTTTTCTCCACCCTAGTGGCCCACTTCTTCTCTTCTTTAGTCTGCATCTTTTCACATTAAAACTGATTAAGTTAGTGTTTGTGTTGCAATTACTTTAATTTCTTTAATTTTTCACTTAAGCTGGCACTTAAGTCTTCAATCTGCCTCAATAATGATTTAAGATATGAAGAGGTAGGGAAAGTCACAGCGTAGGTGGTAGGGATAAGAACAGCGCCCATACAAATGCACCATATGGCCCACCCTGCTAGCTGCTGCTGAGAGTTGATTCTACAATAAAATAAAATAAAATAAAAATAAAAAGAGGAATAACCTTGGAGATCAATCATCACCCTGAAAGTGGGTAGTAGATGTCATGAAGTATATGAGCAAATTTCAGGTCAATAGGTCGAACGGTTTGCGAGCTACAGGTGATTTAAAATCCTGGACAGACAAATGGACAGCCACGGTAGCGTATTACATATAAAGATCGTATTTGACCATTCCTGTATCCCAACTAATCTTTTCATCAAGCGAAAAAATAAAAAAAGTTTTTAGTTTGCTTGGACCTGCTATTTCCAAATACCTAAAAGCTATCAGTGAAACAGAAATTCACCGAACAAGAGAGTCTTCAAATATTTCTTAAACACATTGGGGAAGTCGGAGTTTCGAATGGAGATGGCCACCCCAGTCCACCAGTTCGGATTTACCCAAGAAAAGAGTCTGGATTGAGATTTGATGGCATTACTAGATACTGTTTAGCAGACCTGAAAGGGTGAGAAAAAACATAGGACCTCACAAGTGTCTCCATATATGTTGGTATTGACCACTTTGTAGATAATCATCAGGGATTTGAACTTCATATACTTTATTAAAGGGAGCCAATGAAGTGATCTCAAAAAATGAGTGACATGTATCTGCCTACTTGGTTGAAACCCAGGTGTGCTGTTGCATTTTCAATAATTTGCAGTGTCTTGGTGGCACATGCTGGTACTCCTGCCAGTAGAGAACTTCTCTAGACCTGATGTGACAAGACCAGAGTGTGAACCATTAATTGTGCTGCATACTCCATCAGATGCAGTCTGATCTTGTGGACAAGAGAATGTTGCCACAAGGTTAGTGAAGGACAGATGGTCATTGATCACTGTTCCAATGTTGTGTTGAGGCTTGAAGGGTGTTAATGACAATAAGCCAAACTAAACAGAGATGGGGTACTGAACAGACAAATGAGCTGAGATAACAAGAAGGCCCATCTTTGCCAAGTTAAGCTGGAAATTGTGCTCCTTTATCCAGGTTGCAATAACAGTGAGACATGCAAAGATGCTAGTTGATACTGCATGGTCCTCTGGTGGGAATGACAGGCACAGCTGGATATTAATGGAATAGCACTGATAAGAGAAACCATGGGTCAGGAAGAATAGGGTCTAGTGTGCTGGTGTGTAAAGAGAAGAGGAGAGAGCCCAACCTTGGCTGGTGTACCCTTGACATCTCTCTTCACCAACAAACACAGCAGAATTGGTCAAACAGGTAGGACTCAAATCACCTGAGGGCAGTCCCATTGATGCCAAGGACAGAGAGGGTGGCAAGAAGGATGTTATGGTTGATTGTGTCGAAGGCAGATGAAAAATTGAGCAGAATAAGGACAGGTGACATGTCGGTAGCTCTAGCCAGCTATACAGTGTCAAACTGAGAGTAGGAAGAGCTGTCTCAGTGAAATGGGAGGTGCACAGTGACCCAGCCCTTTAGCTGCTAGCCTTCAAACTTATGTAAGACTCAAAAACACCTGGGGTGTTGAACACAAGACTTTGATGTAGTTTGATTTAGTTTCAGAATTTGACATGATGGCCTCTAGAACCCCATGTCTCCAAAACACTTCTGCTCACTCACTGATTAAACAGTCAGTCTTTTTAAGAAATCTTGAGTTCCTATTTGTATGTTTTTGTTGTATTTCTTGCTTCAGTGGATCCAAACTTTTACTGTTGTTGTTGTTATTTTTCTCCACTTGATTTGAAACAATTGAAAGCAGTTCTGATATGCATATTTTTTTTTATATTTGATACTGATTAGTGCTTCATATCCTAACTTGAGAGTTTTGCCTGAAAATGCCTCTAGCAAAATTTTGGAAACTGTTGAGATGCATAATGAGGGCTGTACCTGTGGCCACAGGATAAGCCCACATCTCTTCTTTTGGCCCTCAAAAGTATTTAATTCATAATAAGAAACTGAATAAATTAAAGCAAATTTATTCCCATATTGGGAGATAGATTATCAGATGATAAATTCACTAAGATTAAAAACAAAACTGAATATAACCCCCCCCCCCCCCCACACCCAAAGTATAATAGCATAAAGACCAAAAGCAGACATAGACAAAGAGAACAATCCCCTCTCCCCATAAGTAAGGGAGAAGTGGCATTGTCATTACCATATAAAACAGAGCGCCACTTTTACAAGCAAATCATTTAATGTCTCTTGGGATTGTGCAACATTCTTGTTTTTTTTCTCTAACAGACAAAGCGTCGCATTAACTCTTTTGCCTGCAGCTTCCATGTGAGAGCACTGTCCCTGAATGTTAGTTATTCTACAGGCATACATAGAAATGTGAAGCCAGTTATTGGACATTTAACCTTTCCAATGCTGAAGGGAGGGTCAGTTTATTAGTGTGCCTTTGTTAACTGACATGAAAGTTGCACCAATACAAAGTCACTTTACTGGGACAAGAATGACCAACCACTGGAATTTCCCAAGATTGATTTGTAAAGTTCCATCCATCCATCCATTATCCAACCAGCTATATCCTAACTACAGGGTCACGGGGGTCTGCTGGAGCCAATCCAAGCCAACACAGGGCACAAGGCAGGAAACAAACCTCGGGCAGGGTGCCAGCCCACCGCAGTGATTTGTAAAGTTGAATTATATAAAGAGTTTTAGATTTTATAATGTAGCTATAGCTTATAAGACCCAGGGCAGGGAAGGATCTCCACTGGTTTGTCCTAACTAGCCTCATCTCAGTCCAGCCAGCTCCTACAATATTGCCTGAAACTAAAACATAGCCAGGGCCAGAAATGGGGGAAACAGGCCTTAGAGTTCAAAATGTCTTCAACAGATATATAATATCTAAGATGTCTCTTAAGGCAATTGAAACTACAAAAAAAACCTTTGGCTTGAGGAGAAAAACAAAGCAAGAAATCTTTATAAATGAAGCTTTATTTCAAAAAGGGAAAGCTACCAGAACATTTTCAAAATAGGAAAAAGAAGTCCTAACAGGGCTTTCTAAGCAAACAAGTCCCAAAACACAATCTGAAAGAATAATTCAAGAAACACAGTGCAAAGTAATCAGGCAACCATAAACTTACAAAGAAAAACCTGTACTTATTAGACTCAAAGGGGAGGGTCATGGAGGTCCTGCCACTTGGGGTACCACCCATAAAACACAAGAGTCAGAGGAGAACACTACGTAACACACAGAAACACAATAGTTATATCTTAGATAATTCAGGAAAACAAACTCAAAGAGAAATATTATTTTACATAAAAGAGAGAAAGAAACAGGACTAATGGAACATAAAACATAATGAACAATGACAAAAACATTAAATAGACCAAACATACACCTAAGCCAGTGCTATAACCCTGCCTGAACCATAACATAGTTCATCCCTTAAGAGGTGTTGTTATAACTGGACTTTTGTATAATATTTTAGTTGCTTTTCTCTCCAAAGTTTCAGGAGATTGGGTACTCATCTGGGGAATTTTTCTAACCATTTATTTCGATTCTGAAATCAATTTTCAATTTTGTATACTTTCATTGTTGTTAAAGTTACTGGTGCTGGTTTGGCTGCCATTTTGTGTTTATTGTGGCTGGTGCTAAATTGTGCTCTTGTCATTAGGGTAACATTCCACATTGCCAGGGAGAAATGACATAATCATTTAAAAGATTGCCTTTGGATTTTCTTTCTTATCTGAGCTGATGGATTCTAAACATCTTTCTTGCATTTCAAAGCTAATTAATTTCTTTGACTTTCAGTTTTTTTGATTCATACCTGATATATTGACTTTGATTTTTGTATTTTGGTTTAGGTACTGTGCAACTTTCTTATCTGTATTGACCTCCGTTGGCTTCTTGATAATATCTGTTCTTCCAGTTGTATCTCAAAACATTTTTGCTAGTTTAACTAGCTCCATATGTGCAAAGCATTCAATTATTCAACTTAAAATCTTTAATCGAGCACATCTATCTCAATTAAAATTTTCCAAAAAGTTTCCAGGGCAAGAGCCAACCTGTGAACGTTGCAATCAAGCTCCAGCCTCATTAAGCCACATGTTTTGGGCCTGCACGAAATTAACATCATTCTGGACCAAAATCTTTAAATGCCTTTCAGACAGCCTTGGTCTCACAATCCCTTCTAATCCATTAACAGCTGTGTTTGGTGTACTCTCAGATGGGCTTAAAGTTGAGAAGGACAAACAGACTGCAATTGCCTTAAATTCACTATTAGCACGTAGACTTGGAATTGTCTTGTCTTGGAATCTTTAGATCTTGTCTCAGTTTCACAATTAAAAAGTACTATTGACACCATTAAACCTTCTCTCAGTCCTCTTGATATTGTAACACCACGCATCTTAGTGGAAGCCTTTGATGTTTTGGCTCCACCTTTACTAGCCATTATCAATGGTTCTATTAGTGAGGGGGTTGTGCCCTCATTTGTTAAACATGCTGCAGTGCATCCCTGTCTAAAAAAGGCAGAATTAGATCCTGGAGTTTTAGCCAATTTTTGCCTGATTTCCCAATTGCCATTTCTGGCTAAAATATTAGAAATAATTATTTATAATCAATTGGTTGATCACCTTAACTCCAATAATTTATTTGAGATCTACCAATCTGGCTTTAGGTGTTATCATGGTGTTGAGACGGCCCTCCTGAAAGTATTCAATGACATCTCTATTATTACTGACTCAGGTGGTGCTGCAGTCCTTTTCCTCCTTGACCTGTCCGCTGCCTTTGACACTATTGACCATGAGATATTGCTGTTGCGGCTTGAACATCTTGTTGGGCTTAAAGGGGCTGCTCTTAACTGGTTCATGTCATATCTAATTGGTAGACACTTTTCAGTGACTTTAAATTCCTCTTTTTCGTCTACTGCTCCTCTTAAATGTGGTGTTCCTCAGGGATCCATTTTGGGTCCTATCTTATTCTCTATTTACCTTCACCCTATTGGAGCTATTTTTAGGAAATTTAACATTTCTTTTCACTGCTTTGCTGATGATACACAGGTTTATATTCCCATCTGCAACTCTGTAACAAATCAACTGCACAACGGTCTTTTTGAACTAAGATCCAGGATGGCTAATAAATTTCTTGATCTGAATCAAAATAAAATGGAGGTGCTTATAGTGGGTCCATCAGTCTTGGACTTCTCGGCTCTTTCTCTGTCTTTTGCAAACCTCAAGTCCGCAATCTTGGTGTTATCTTTGACAGAAACCTCTCTTTTGAGAAACAGATTAATTCTGTAGTCAAGAGTTGCTTTTTCCATCTTCGTCTTTTAGGTAAGTTCAAGCCTTTTTTATCTTCTATGGATCTTCAGAAAGCTACTCATGCTTTTATCTTTTCTCGCTTTGATTACTGCAACTCGCTGTATTCTGGGATTAGCAAGTCTCTGATACGCAGGTTACAATTGTTCCAGAATGCTGCCGCTCGCTTTCTGGTTGGGGCAAGAAAGTCTGATTCTCTTTCTCCAATTTTAGCTTCTTTATACTGGCTGCCTGTTTTCGAATTGATTTTTGAATTGATTTTAAAATCTTGTTGCTAGTTTTTAAATCTTTACATGAGCTTGCTCCTGCCTATTTATCTGAATTGTGTGCTTTACACCAGCCATCTAGAGTGCTTAGATCTTCTGGTCAGTTGTCTCTTGTTGACCCTCATACCAAGTGTAAAACTAAGGGGAACAGGGCTTTTGTAGCTGCTGCTCCTCGCCTGTGGAACTCTTTACCTCATCACATAAAGGAGTCGTCTACAATTGAACTGTTCAAAACAAGATTAAAGACTCATTTCTATTCACTTGCTTTCCATGACCTTCAGTAATACTGATGGTTTCCTCATTGTGATTATGTAATCTTACTTCTATTTATTATTTATTTTATTTATGTTCATTTATTTTATTTCTAATTATGTTATTTTAGTTGTATGTTTTTTTCTTCTTTTATTGTAAAGCACTTTGGCCACAGCATTCCTATGTTGTTTTAAATGTGCTATATAAATAAATTGACATTGACATTGACTTATCTTGCTCAACTGGAAGAATCCTAGCCCACTTCTTTTACGTCAGTGGGTAACTGATGTTATATACTATTTGAAATTGGAAATAATCAAATTCTCATTTAGAGGATCTGTTCAAAACTTTTTTAAAACCTGTCAGGATCTAATCAATAACATTTTAGAATAAGCATTTATACTAACAAGAAGGGCTCATTTCCCTCTTTACTACTCTCAAAGTTTCACTCTGGCTGTTGGCCTTCCTCTCTTTCTCATGGGTGGGGGTTGAATTAGTTTTGTTAAGGTTGACTTGATTTTACAGAATGTTACATGCTTTTAATAAATTCAATAAAAGATTAAAAAAAAAAAAAGTTTTACTAGCCTTAAGCCTTAAGAGGTGGCTTCTACATATATCAACCTAGTCCTAAATGTTCAAATAACATCTGAGAAGACCTTGGTCATGGCTGACTTGGATAACTTTGGTCGAGAGTGAAAAGACTTTGGCCCAGGGGGGCAGACAAAGCGAGAAGCCTTTAGCCCAGAGGGACAGATGAAGCAACAAGACTTTGTTCTGGAGGGGCAGACAAGGCAAAAAGAGTTTGGTTAGAATGGGCAGACAATGCAATAAGACTTTGCTCCCAAAGAGCAAGCAAGGCAAGAAGAGTTTGGTTCAGTGGAGCATGATGAGGGGAGAAGACCACCTCCCAGCAGACAGAACACGTACTGACAGGGATACATGTGATATAACAGATAAGATGTGAGTATGTTTTGTAAATACTCACCTCTTATACTTTATAACCCTTTTGCAATGAGGTTGACTCATGGCTCTCAGATGGTGAGTTTGGCTTGATTAATATGAAAAATGACAAGACTAGAGGTGAAAACTCAACAGGGAAAGGCAAGCAAGGTTGGAGTGGGTGGATCAAAAAATGATGTAGAAACTGTTGTTGGAAGTTGAATAATACTGGCAAAAACAGGTTCTGAAGGAGTAAGTTCATACAAAAAAGCACAATATGCTGCAGTGGGTGGATCCTTCACCATAGCAGCACAAATAGGAGTAGGAGGTTCAATAGAAAACACTGCATACCTTCGGGTGTATAGTTCAAATGTTTCAGCAATGAATTTTGGAACTGGTGGGTCAATAGAAAAACAGAATACAGGAGACTTGAATTCAATGGCTGAAGACTTCATCTTCTGGTTATTTTGAACAACACTTCTGGTTCATACTGGCTCCAGAGGTCTGCTGTGTTTGCATGGTATAAATGTAATGTCACAAAGATAATATTCATCATCATCCACCTCTAAATCAACAATTTTGGAGATAAAAGTGGCAGCTGTATCAAGCTGAGTCACAATATTCTGTAATTCAGAAGAATTTGAACAAACCTTTTCTGGACATCTTTGTAAAAAATAGTGCATCTATACATTTACTTCATGGAGAGATTTTTGCAAAAAATGTATCCCTGTTTGTGCAGAGCTACTCTAAGGCTATGATACTTATTTTATATGTATTGTTAGCATTGTAGTGTTGCATTCTGTTCTGATTTGTAGTTAGGACCATAGCAAAAAGGACATAAGGCTTTCAAATAAACACCAGAGCAAGTCAGGAATTCCACTTGTCTTTCCAAACTAGCCTCACTCCAATCCAGGCAGCCCTCACCATACTACCTTAGGCTGTGGCCTACTCAGGGACAGACATGAGGGAAGTGGCTTTAAAGTATAATATCGATGGTGTTTCCCTAAAGAAGAAGAAACCACAAAAAACCTTTGAGTTCAGAAGACAAACTAAAGAAAAACACCAGAAAAATCTCAACATTCTGAAAAGGAGTTGGCTAATAAGGAAATCCAAGCAAACAAGTCGCAAAACACAACCTGGAAGAATAATCCAAGAAACAAAGCAAAAAATAACCAGCAAAGTCCAAACAAGAAAATAACACTTCCAAGTCTTTTTCACAACTTCAATGCACCACTTGTAAGCTCTCCTTTTCTCTGGCTTAAAAAGTCAGAGGGGAGTCTCAGGAGTGGCGATGGAAGGGTGGCCCTGCCCCTCTTGGGGTACCACCATCAAAACACAAGGGACATAGAAGGACACTACATAACACACAGAAACATCACAGTTATAAATTAAATTATTAAAGGAAACATAAAGAAAAAATATTAATAGAACAAGAAACAGAACTAATGAAGCACGGAAACACAATAAACATACACAAATACCAGGGCTATAACCCTGGCTGAACCACAACAGTAAATATGTTCTTGTTTATCTTGGTGCCGGTGAGTGGTGACTTGTTACTAATACTTTTCTACGGGTTGTTATCTCTCTGGCTTAAATATAGTATTATGTATTGTGTTCTTTAGTTAATCTTTAAATAAAATTATTTTTAATATTAGTTTTTGTGTTATGTTTTAAACATTTTCTTTAATCAATTACGTTGTTGAATTTTGTTTTCATGTGTTTAGATATGTGGATTGTCCCGTCTAAGTGGAGCTTCAGGTGGTAGGGCCACCATAAGGTTTCAGCTGGAAGATTGCTCCATGCCTATATAAGAGGTCTGTCCAAAAAGAAACCAAACTTCCTCAATATTACACCAACGAGCCAACATATCAGGCTTGCAATAGTGGCAGTGTGTACTGGTGACCTTGACCCTTAAATCCCTCTCACACTACGTCAATTAGTCATCCAATACATGTAGTAGAGTAAACTTGTCACCTGTGCCTTTCGTGATTTTTTTACAAGTTGAAGTGTCACAGATCTTGAAGAGCATGTTATTTCCATTAAACTTTCTGTGAAATTAGCAAAAACGTTTACTGAGACTTTTCAGATGATGCAGCAATCTTATGGAGAGGATTGTTTAAATCGCACACAATGTTATGCATTGTATCAATGCTTCTTATGATTTGATTTTAATTGGTCGACGATGATCATGTTGAGAGGGTGCGTGCTTTGATTCGTTATAATTGTTGCTTGTCAGTGAAATTGCTAAAGAAGTGGGCATCAGTAAAAGCGTATCATATACTGTAGTTTTGACGGAAAAACTGCATATGCATTGTGTTGCTACTTCATTTGTGCTGTGTCTCTTGACAGATAAGCAAAAGGTGAACCATCTCACATTTGATCACTGAAACACTGGTGAAAACTTCCTGTAACATGTCTTAACAGGAGATGAAATGTGAGTGTACAGCACGTATGGACTTTTATTTGTTCCCGAAGTTGAAATCCACCCTGAAAGGTTTCCAATTTCAAATGATGGAAAATTTGCCGTGGGACCTGCATGACATTCCACAAAACGAACTCCGGGACGGATTCAAGAAATGGAAAAAGTATTGGGAGCAGTGTATAAATAGAGAAGGGAAATCCTTTGAAGGAGACAAGTTTGATTAAGTTTTAAGTATATTAATAAATGTTTTTCAAAAAAAGATTAGTTTCTTTTCGGACAGACCTCATATTCAGGGCAGAGGGTCAGGGTCTCCAGATTAGCACTCAGAGTTGTTTGGTGAATATTGTTATTGTTACCTTTCTTTAAAAGGCAGTGATATTATGTTGTTTGCAAAAATTAAAAATAAACTTAAACATTCAAAGCATTTTTTAATATGTACAAACAAAACAAAGCTATTTGAGCATGAAAAATACTATGCAAATTTCAAAACACAAAGTATAGAGATGGAAAGTACTGATCAGAATGGGAATAATCAGACTAGAGCTACGGGGAGCTCAGCGCCTGCGTCTTAGGCTAGTTCATCTCAGTCCTGGACCTGAGGGATCTTGTCGCCACAGATTTTCATGTTAACCAATTTAGAAATTAAATGAAGAGTCTGCATTTAATTGATCTTCTTTAATTAGCAGGGCTGTTCACTGTCTTCCAAGTTAGAAATTCCAATATGGATGCTGTGGAAAGAAACTTGGGTGTTTTGCCCTGCACAATATCTTCATTCTTTTTTGCTTTTCTTTATTTATATTTTAAAACATTTTTAGATTACCAGACACACTAGTAGAAAAGTTGTGGGAAAGTTGTAGCCAAAACTATTTTTTTTTGTTATATACTTATCTGCATTCCATATTGGGACAATTTAGCTGTTAGGTAACCAAATGTGCCAGATGGACTGAAAGGTCTTCTCTAATTTGGTAAACGTCCAATAAAGCATAAGATACTTTTCTGCTGGCTAGCCTATTGTTATGTGATGACAGTGCCTTAAAAACAGAAGAGTATTAAATTAATTACATTAGAACTTATAACAATACTAACAAAATAAATAATAATAATTGGTGTTTTGTCTTGGTAGAGTAATATATTACTCTGCTTTCCTCTTTTGTATTATTAATATGTAGCCTTTGTCAGAATGCCTCAACTCTCACAGACTTAGCACTGTTTATAAGGTATTATACCATATAACTTCTCCCCACCTTCCCTTCTACATTTATAACCTCAGACAATTAGGTGTGGTAAAAGAATAGCAGGAGTTAAGTTACAATTTAAACAATGTATTATTGGTAATATTCATGAATAATAACAATATGCAAAGTACATTTCAATATTGGCAATCATACAACCTGATAAATGTTGATGTGTAGTTTCAGGCGGCACACAGGCTTGTTAGTTACTTAAAATGTCTCTAGGTAAGGCATCTTTTGTGATCAGCTTTCTTCAGAACAGGTTGCATGCCTGTCTCAATATGGCTGCCGAGCTGTGCTCTTCATTGTGTTGTCCTTTTCAGTTCATGCATCTGTTTGGTAAGAGAGAGAGAGAGTGAGATAAAGCAAGCAAATTTAAAGATTTTCTGTCCAACCCCTACAGCCAATAGGGTGTCATGGTACTTAAAGGCTTTTGATACAAACTGGTTTCAGGCACTTCCCCCAACTCTGTCGTAAAATTCACTTTCCTGACTTAGTTTTGCCTAAGTTACAAATAAAGACACACAAAATATTTATCAACTTATATGCAAAATATCACATTAAACAACAATTGGTAAGGGGTTTATACATTTCTAAAAAATAAAAAGAAGCTTAGTAACACAATATTTCAGCTATTGAAGATTCATCAGATGTGTCAAGAAGAAAAAAAGGAATGAGAAAAATAGAAGGAAAAAGCGGTATCATTTTAAAAGCCCTTAAACTGTACCCCAAAGGATATGGCATTTTCTATCTTAAAAGTGTCTTTTATAATTGGAGCCACTGGGGTTATTCACAAGAACCTTTTAGGAAAAAAATAATTTCCATTTCTAGCAATGTAAAGTAAGCCTCTGTACTACAACTAAAATACCACTGAAATGTGTCTTATGTGACAGATCCATCCTAGATTAGAAAACTGCATATAGTGATGTTTCCTTAGAAAACACCTTACATTGCCCCTAAAGTACAGTGGATTTGAGTTTGCTTTGACCCATTGATATGTACAGTATGTACAGGATGATACATAACACACGTTGAATGCAAAAGTACATGAATGGCCTTAAATACAATGAATCTGTTTACAGTTATTTTCCAGATGCCTCTGTCTCTATGGACAAGACTACAGCAGATGCATCTTACATATGGTAGCTTGTATAATTTCAATACAGCCAGAGCTAGAAAAGAGGTCTTTATCATTAAAGGCACACTTAACTAGATAGCTCTAATAGGAAATAACACATGCAGTGAGTAAGATCAAATAATTATAAAGGGAGCAAGTGTCTCACTCCTCCTGCCACAGTTTGAGTGAACAAAAGTAATGGGGGTGCCTGTTTCATTCTTTTACTAAAAACACTTGAAGGCTTTGGGTTTTTTTTGGAGACCTTGGAAACACTGAGGACCCTTGCTTAGCCAAACCCCAAAGAAAACAATGCTGGACGAACCTGGAAGCAATAAGTTCTATAGATCTTGATAAACAAGCTGCTAAGGGTCCTCAGAGTCACTGAAGTCCCTAAAAGCATCTGAATGTTCTATCTTCAGCTAGTTACCCAGGGTGCTGTAAACATGTGCCAGCCAGCTCTGTGGGGTCCTTCAGCACCTGTTCTCCCTTTGCTTGAATTTGCAGAGAGTTCCCCAGCTGCGGAAAACATCCTGTGTGGTCCCAGTGCCAAATAAAAAGCATTCCAGTGATCCCAAGGACTTCAGACCAGTTATTCTTACTTCATACATTATAGATAGATAGATAGATAGATAGATAGATAGATAGATAGATAGATAGATAGATAGATAGATAGATAGATAGATAGATAGATAGATAGATAGATAGATAGATAGATAGATAGATAGATAGATAGATAGATACTTTATTAATACCAGGGGGAAATTCACATACTCCAGCAGCAGCATACTGATACAAAAAACAATATTAAATTAAAGATTGATAACAATGCAGGTAAAAACAGACAATATCTTTGTATAATGTTAATGTTTACCCCCCCGGGTGGAATTGAAGAGTCGCATAGTTTGGGGGAGGAACGATCTTCTCAGTCTGTCAGTGGAGCAGGACAGTGACAGCAGTCTGTCGCTGAAGCTGCTCTTCTGTCTGGAGATGATACTGTTTAGTGGATGCAGTGGGTTCTCCATAAATGATAGGAGCCTGCTGAGTGCCCGTCGCTCTGCCACAGATGACAAGCTGTCCAGCTCCATGCCAACAATAGAGCGTGCCTTCCTCACCAGTTTGTCCAAGCGTGAGGCGTCCTTCTTCTTAATGCTGCCTCCCCAGCACACCACTGCGTAGAAGAGGGCGCTCGCCACAACCGTCTGGTAGAACATCTGCAGCATCTTATTGCAGATGTTGAAGGACGCCAGCCTTCTCAGGAAGTATAACCGGCTCTGTCCTTTCTTACACAGAGCATCAGTATTGGCAGTCCAGTCTAATTTATCATCCAGCTGCACTCCCAGGTATTTATAGGTCTGCACCACCTGCACACAGTCACCTCTGATGGTCACAGGGTCCATGAGGGGTCTGGGCCTCCTAAAATCCACCACCAGCTCCTTGGTTTTGCTGGTGTTCAGGTGTAGGTGGTTTGAGTCGCACCATTTAACAAAGTCCTTGATTAGGTCCCTATACTCCTCCTCCTGCCCACTCCTGATGCAGCCCACGATAGCAGTGTCGTCAGCGAACTTTTGCATGTGGCAGGACTCCGAGTTGTATTGGAAGTCCGATGTATATAGGCTGAACAGGACCGGAGAAAGTACAGTCCCCTGTGGCGCTCCTGTGTTGCTGACCACAATGTCAGACGTGCAGTTCCCAAGATGAACATACTGAGGTCTGTCCTTAAGATAGTCCACGATCCATGTCACCAGGTATGAATCTACTCCCATCTCTGTCAGCTTGTGCCTAAGGAGCAGAGGTTGGATTGTGTTGAAGGCGCTAGAGAAGTCTAGAAACATAATTCTTACAGCACCACTGCCTCTGTCCAAGTGGGAGAGGGATCGGTGTAGCATATAGATGATGGCATCCTCCGCTTCCACCTTCTCCTGATATGCAAACTGCAGAGGGTCGAGGGCGTGTTGAACCTGTGGCCTCAGGTGGTGAAGCAGCAGCCTCTCCATGGTCTTCATCACATATGATGTCAGAGCAACAGGCCGGAACTCATTCCGCTCACTAGGACGTGATACCTTTGGGACTAGGGTGATGCAAGATGTTTTCCAAAGCCTCGGGACTCTCCTCTGTTCCAGGCTCAGGTTAAAGATGCGCTGTAGAGGACCCCACAGCTCAGATGCACAGACCTTCAGCAGTCGTGGCGATATGAATATTACGATATTATGAAGGCCTTTAAGAGGTTGTTCCTCAAACAGCTACAGAACGTCTGGATTCTCTGCAATGTGCCTATCAGACACATGTATGTGTGTTGGATGCTCTTATCTACATGCTTCAAAGAGCCTACGTCCACTTGGTCAAAGCCGGCACCGCAGTCAGGATAATTTTCTTTGACTTTTGCAGTGTCTTTAACACCATTCTGCCTCATCAGCTAGAGAAAAACCTTAAGGCTTTGAATCTTGATGTTCCCACAATCTTCTGGATCATAGACTACCAGACAAACAGATAGCAATTTGTGAGGCAGAGGGACTGTGTGTTAGAAATGGTGTTGTGTAATACTGAAACACACTAGGGAAATGTCCTGTCTTCCTTCCCTTTTTACTCTCTACACAACAGATGTCCAGCATAATACAGTACCAGTGCTTGCCATCTACAGAAATTTTCAAAATACTTGTCCATCATAGGCAGCATTAATAATGGAGATGAGCAAGTCCTGGAATGCTGTGGAGAATTCTGCTTTGTGGCCAGGGACAACAACCAGCAACTCAGCATCAGCAAGACAAAAGAGCTGGTGGTGGACTTCCGCTGTGCCAAGAATCCTCTATTCTGCTTTTTCTGCCTACCGCTTTCAGGCAATTAAGTGCCTCCACACTATGAAATTTTGCATATAAGTTGATAAATATTTTGTATGTCTTTATTGGTAACTTGTAACACTAATGTCTATCGTTGATAAGAACAGCAATGGTTTGCTGGTTAAGAACCAGTCCTTTTTAATTTTATGACAGGGTTGGGGGAAGTGCCTCAAACAAGTTTGGCAAATGATTATCTGCTGGAATCTCTCAGTCAACCCCAACAGGAAAGCCAGGCTGCCTAACTGGCAAGCTTCACGGGGGGCAGGTGTGAAGGGGTTCTGTGCCCCATTGGTCTGAAGTATGGCAGTTTGGAACTGGCTTGTATCAGAAGCCTTTAAGTACCATGATGTCCTATTGGCTGTAGGGTTGGACAGAGAACCTATACATTTGCTTGCTTTACCTCTCTCTCTCTCTCTCTCTTACCAAACTGATGAAAGACCATCTCACACCATGAACTGAAAAGGACAACACAATGAAGAGCACAGCTCGGCAGCCATATTGCGACAGACATGCGGCCTGTTCTGAAGAAAGCTGACCACAAATGATGCCTTAACTAGAGACATTTTAAGTAACTAACAAGTTTTTGTGCCATCTAAAACTGCACATCAGCACTTATCAGGTTGTATGGTTGCCAATATTCAACTGTACTTTGCATAGTGTTATTATTTATAAATATTATAAATAATACATTATTTAAAGTGTAACTTAACTCCTGCTTGACTTTTACTACACCTAATTGCCTAAGGTTATAAATGTAGAAGGGAAGGTGGGGAGAAGTTATATGGTACAATACCTTATAAACAGTGGTAAGTCTGTGAGAGTTGATGCATTCTGACAAAGGCTACATATTAATAATACAAAAGGGGAAAAAAATATTACTCTACCAAGACAAAACACACCCGATGCACTCATTTGATTTATTTTTTATTTATTTATTTACTTATCAATTGACTAGCTGTATTATCTGTCCTGTGAGTCTGTATCTTTGTCTTTTATGTTTCTGTTCCTGTATGCATCTAAATTTCCCCATGGGATTAATAAAGTTTATCTAATCTAATCTAGTCGCTTTTGTTTTCTTGCACCACCACAGGTTTCAGTGAGTGTGACAGAGTAAGAGGAAAAAAAGTGTGCCACCATTATTAAAATTCCTTCATTCTTTTCTGTTGTTTTTACTTTGTGCATTCAGTTTGTGTAAAGTTGAATTTACAAGCGTTTTATTTGCATAAACTGAAGTTCTGCAGGAGATTCATGTAACTCAACCTTTGTATAAACCTGAGGTGTTGGGTATAGATCAGATAAGTGAAGTCAGCAGTCAAAAGAAATAATATTAAAAATAATAATCCATTGATTTGCCAATCTGCTCATCCATTTCAAGGTGTGCAGAGGGTAGGAACAAACGCAAAATGGAGCACCAGTCCATAGCAAAGCCTAATGTCAAACAGACCCCCACCAACTCACAGCAGGGCAATTTAGAGTCAACAATTAACATACACATATTCACTTTAATTCGTTTTCCTTTTAAATATGCTTGTCACAGAGTAGAGGCTCAGAATGCTAAGACTAGTTAACAGGTGATACAGAAATGATACATTTACAGAATACATAATGTGCACACTTACAGTAAAAAACAGACTTGGTTAAACAAACAGTAAAACAAAACTATTTGAAAGGTGATATAACAACAACAACAACAACATTTATTTATATAGCACATTTTCATACAAAAAGTAGCTCAAAGTGCTTTACATAATGAAGAAAAGAAAAATAAAAGACAAAATAAGAAATTAAAATAAGACAACATTAGTTAACATATAAAAGGAGTAAGGTCCGATGGCCAGGGTGGACAGAAAAAACAAAAAAAAACTCTAAAAGGCTGGATAAAACAATAAAATCTGTAGGGGTTCCAGGCCATGAGACCGCCCAGTCCCTTCTGGGAATTCTACCTAACATAAATGAAATAGTCCTCTTTGTAGTTAGGGTTCTCACAGAGTCACTTGATGCTGATGGTCATACAGACTTCTGGCTTTTAATCCATCCATCATTGTTGGAACATCATGGTGCTTTGAGTAGATGGTGGTGGTGCAAGCCACCACCAAAAGGACACCGGAAAAGGAAACACAAGAGAGTGTAGGGGTTAGTACGGATTTTAGAGCCACCATGAATAGTTATTATAATGAATTGGATATACACAGTATCAGGATTTAAATTACAGTGACGTTATGAGAAGGCCATGTTAAAGTAATGTGTTTTCAGCAGTTTTTTAAAGTGCTCCACTGTATTAGCCTGGTGAATTCCTATTGGCAGGCTATTCCAGATTTTAGGTGCATAACAGCAGAAGGCCGCCTCACCACCTCTTTTAAGTTTTGCTCTTGGAATTCTAAGGAGACACTCAGTTGAGGATCTGAGGTTACGATTTGGAATATAAGACGTCAGACATTCCGATATATAAGATGGGGCGAGATTATTTAAGGCTTTATAAACCATGAGCAGAATTTTAAAATCAATCCTAAATGACACAGGTAACCAGTGTAGTGACATCAAAACTGGAGAGATGTGCTCAGATGTTCTTTTCCTGGTTAGGATTCTAGCAGCTGCATTCTGCACTAGTTTCAAACGATTTATGTCTTTTTTGGGTAGTCCTGAGAGGAGTGCGTTACAGTAATCTAGTCGACTGAAAACAAACATGTGAACTAATTTCTCAGCATCTTTCAATGATATAAGAGGTCTAACTTTTGCTATGTTTCTTAAGTGAAAAAATGCTGTCCTAGTGATCTGATTAATATCCATCCATCCATTTTCCAACCCGCAGAATCCGAACACAGGGTCACGGGGGTCTGCTGGAGCCAATCCCAGCCAACACAGGGCACAAGGCAGGAAACAATCCTGGGCAGGGTGCCAACCCACCGCAGGACACACACAAACACACCCACACACCAAGCACACACTAGGGCCAATTTAGAATCGCCAATCCACCTAACCTGCATGTCTTTGGAATGTGGGAGGAAACCGGAGCGCCCGGAGGAATCTGATTAATATGCGATTCAAAATTTAGATTACAGTCAGCAGTTACCCCTAAGCTTTTTACCTCCGTTTTGACTTTTAATCCTAATGCATCCAGTTTATTTCTAATAGCCTCATTGTATCCATTATTGCCAATCACTAAGATTTCAGTTTTCTCTTTATTTAACTTGAGAAAGTTACTATTCACCCATTCTGACATACAAGTTAGACATTGTGTTAGTGAATCAAGAGAATCGGGGTCATCAGGAGCTATTGATAAATACAGCTGTGTGTCATCAGCATAGCTGTGGTAGTTCACGTTATGCCCTGAGATAATCTGACCTAACGCAAGCATGTAGATTGAGAAGAGCAGCAGACCCAGGATAGAGCCTTGTGGAACACCATATAGGATATCATGTGTCTTTGAGTTGTAATTACCACAACTAACAAAGAATTTTCTTCCTGCCAGGTAGGATTCAAACCAATTTAAGACGCTGCCTGAGAGGCCCACCCATTGACTAAGGCGATTTTTAAGAATATTATGATCAATGGTGTCAAAAGAGGTCCCAGTTGTTGATGAACCCGATGTCTTGATTCTTGCAGAAGCCCTGCAGCCAGTTGTTTAATCCTAGCAGATGACTGTAGTACTCGTTTGATCGTCTGACGAGAGGCAGTGGACCCGAAATGAAGATCTTTGCCGATGAGGTCCTCTCCTTCGTGTCTGTAATTAATGCTGTGAAGTCAGCCTTGAGGATTTCCGATTGTCGGTGCCTTATATCGTTTTACACCGGCATGCAAAACAATTGCTCCAACTGCCCTGTTCTTGTGCTTCTCGTAGATTGCCGGTGCATGTCTCATCACATCTCGGACATGAGCACCGGGAAAACAAGAAACAAACGATTTTCTATTAGGGCATGCGATATTGAGGTTTCTAACAATAGAATCACCTACTACTATTACATCACCAGGGGCTGAAGGCAAACTGGGGACACGGAGAGTTAAGATGCTTGCCTGTGCCGATGGAGGTGTTCTGGCCTTGAACCCCCGCCTGCATAGCTGAAATACACCGAGGTCATCATTGGTGTCGCTCCTATGAGGTGCGGGGGTGAAGTTCACTTGAGTGGCACAACGCAGGGTTGATGTTACGCCGATTACAGATGGCGAGGACGGTTTATCCAGCAGCCGAGCCTTCAGATCTCTAAGGTATCTTCGTCTGGACAGGAGTTTCTGAATCTGTTCGTCAAGTGCCTGGAGTTCTTCTACTACGACTGCAACGCGATTCATCTCACTGTCAGCCATTGTCTGCTTCTGCTTCCGCTTCCACTTCGTGCCCTAGGAAGAATGAGAGAGAGAGATTGGTTAGCCAGTATATATATATATATATATATATATATATATATATATATATATATATATATATATATATATATATATATATATTGATATACAGTGATATGCAGTGAATTCACTTTCTAGATGATTTATTGTGTTGTTGATTTCATTTTAAATGGATAAGTATGCCATTTTCGCAAAACATACAAATTGCACAGAAAGTGAAGAGGCCTGGATACTTTCTAAATCCACTGTATGTGGCCTTGACTATGGAAGAGAAGAAAACAAAAAACTCCAGTCAGCAGCAAGCCTGGGGAAAATAAACTTTTGGGAGCCCATGGTCAGCTAGACAAAGTCAGACACAGTCACAGTTTTGGAGACCTCAGCTAACTGGAGGGCCACCCCACTGCTGTGCATTCTACTAAATTATATATGATTGTGCTGAGCGGCCATCTAACAAGATGACAAAATCCTTTCATCTTTAAATATATCCTTGGAGTTTAAGGCTTTCAAGTATTTCTGGCGAATACATTAATAAAACTAGAATGCTCAGAGAAATACTCATGATGGCATAGGTAGAACATGGAAACTTTCGCTCGGGCAATGCCCAAGATGAGATTTAAGATTGAGATGCAAGGAGGTGGAGATAATAATAATAATAATAATAATAATAATAATAATAATAATAATAATAGGGTACAATTACCAATAGAAAAAATATAATACAGTCACCTACTAAATAGCGAAAATGAATGCAGCAAAAGCTATGATTAAAATGTTAAGTCACACTTAATTGCATTTCTGGTTTGACAAACTGGGTTAAATGGCAAAGCTTTAAAATTAAACAAGTAGTGCAATTAAAGGCAGGAATTTATCACCTTAGAAAAACATTTAGTGATTAACACAAAAACCTTCAGCGATAGTCACCTTTCAGGAGCAGAACTGAGAAATGCCACCTTTTGAAGAATCATGAGGGTCTGTCTAACCTTGTTTGACCTCAAACCATATGGGGCCCTCAGCTTGACTAGCCTGTACAGACACACTCTGTCTTCTGCTTGCCCATTTGTCTTCTTAGTGCCCCACTCTCTTAAAGAGCCACTTGACAGCTCTGGCTCCATCAAGGCCAAATTACCAGTAATTCTCAGTGTATCATCATCACACAGTAGCAGTTTAACTCTTCTGTTGTCAGCCCTACATTGTTCACAGATTACATGTACCCTTGTAATGGCCAAGCATCCCTTCCAGTATGGGAGTTCTGACTGCACTTTCATTGCTTTAAAAACAGTAATTCAGCTTTTTGTGACAATGAATGTAACAACATGTATTACATGATGGACAAACATTAGCAGTCACAGCAATCAAGATGCTGTGAAAGTATGTAGGTTGTATAACAAAGTAGGGCTCTCACCACGTTTAGATAAATAAAAGGCATTAGCCATGAAAAAAATTTGGAGTTAACTTTAACTAACAAATCACACATTAGAGGGATGCATAGGAAAAAAGATAAACAATGGAAGTAGAAGACAAATATTTTGTGCCTTCCTAAATAGGTATAATGCTTGTCTTATGTGTGGAATCATTCACTTGTCCATCTCTTAGGCACTCTAAAAACTTTCCTGACTGTAGACTCTAGCTTTGGGTGACTTTAAACCCTGCATCATTACTAATCGAGCCAGAGAAGTATGTGTTTTGGCTCCAAGGGCATCAGAACATGTATTCTTATAGTGGTATCTTGTGTAAGTGCACCCTGAGCCCTTCTAATAAGCACCTTAAGATGGCAACATGATCTTGTTACCCAAGGATAGAGATCATATACTAGAGTCCTCTATGGCCACACTTCTTTTTATGGCAGTACAGTGAAAGTATTCACCGGTATGAAACCTAAACTATCATATATGTACCAGGAGGGCTTGTTTTCTTTCTGGTCCACCATGGCCTTTTTCAAATTTTATGTACCCCTAAAATTTTGTGGCTCATCTAATCTATATGACCCTGGGGATTCTCTTCAGGTTTAACTTTTTATACCAAATGCTTTCTCTTTCTTTTCCACTGGTATCCCTCCCCCATAGAAGTCTTTATATTTTATTGTTGCTTTCTTTTTTATCTCTTAGATTTCCTGTAGAAAAATTATCATTCCAATTTCAGGATAAAATTATATTTATTTGGTGGTATTTGTTAGTGAGTACCTAAAGAGGCTCAGCTGATCTACAGCATACAGTAGCTCATGTATAAGCAACAGAAAAAGTATTATAAGAAAAGTACACAAAGAAACTGTGTCAGTTGTGGCATTGGGCTGTGGATTGATGTTTTAATAAACGTATAACATGAAGGACAGTACAGTACAGCCGGGGACAGTAGACATACACTATGCTTAATAACATATCTTATTTAAAAAACTGTGGTCCTAGTGGCCTCTTAAACTGCTATTCTTTTTTAAGGCAGCCCAGTGCTAGCATCCACTTGTATGGAACCTGAGCTATCATAATTTCACCATGAAGTCTTGTTAGCTCTTACTAGTCTTTCATGGCTTTTCCCAAGCTTTAAGCACCCCTAAAATTTGCTGGGTCATCTGATCTATGGGTTGAAATCAACAGCGCATTACCGTACCCACCACATGATGAACCACCTGGATTGAGATCCGAGTGTTGTCATGCAACGGGTGACACCTGAGGACCCAGCAGGAAGCTCTTCAAGCTCCAACTTCTCCACCAGTTCCTTTGTCTTTCTATTGCATTGGTATCTCTGCCCCCAGTGGTCTTTATCTTTATATTGTTGCTTTCTTTTTCTTACTCTCATACATATCCTTTAGGAAAATGATTCCACTAATTTACCTAATTTAAGCTTTCTGGCCTATAGTTAATCGGATCAACCTGATCACCCTTTTTATACAATACATAGATATACTGAGCAATATATATGGGTTTACAAATATATAAAAATGGTTATATACGGAATATAATAAAAAAACTGCACATTACCAAAATAAATTAAAAAGTATTTGATATTTCAGGCTCAGTCATTTTGAGGCAATATTATACAATATATTACAACTGAACACCAGCAAAACCAAGGAACTGGTGGTGGATTTTAGGAGACCCAGGCCCCTCATGGACCCCGTGATCATCAGAGGTGACTGTGTACAGAGGGTGCAGACCTATAAATACCTGGGAGTGCAGCTGGACGATAAATTGGACTGGACTGCCAATACTGATTCTCTGTGCAAGAAAGGACAGAGCAGCCTGTACTTCCTTAGAAGACTGGCATCCTTCAACATCTGCAGTAAGATGCTGCTGATGTTCTATCAGATGGTTGTGGCGAGTGCCCTCTTCTACGCAGTGGTGTGCTGGGGAGGCAGCATTAAGAAGAAGGATGCCTCACGCCTGGACAAACTGGTGAGGAAGGCAGGCTCTATTGTTGGCATAGAGTTGGACGGTTTGACATCCGTAGCAGAGCAACGGGCACTCAGCAGGCTCCTATCAATTATGGAGAATCCACTACATCCATTAAACAGTGTCATCTCCAGACAGAGGAGCAGTTTCAGCGACAGACTGCTGTCACTGTCCTGCTCCACTGACAGACTGAGAAGATCATTCCTCCCCCAAACTATACGACTCTTCAATTCCACCAGAGGGGGTAAACGTTGAACATTATTCAAGTTATTGTCTGTTTTTTACCTGCATTTTTTATTACTCTTTAATTTAATATTTTTTGCTGCTGGAGTATGTGAATTTCCCCCTGGGATTAATAAAGTATCTATCTATCTATCTCTATCTATCTATCTATTATACTGAGCAATGTATATGAGTCTACATATGTATAAATATGAGTATATATTGTATATATATATATATATATATATATATATATATATATACATATATATATTGTCACAAGAACAAGTCAAAGACATCATGAAGGTTTGGGGTAGCCACCCACATATTGTTCCAAGGCTGCAAAATAGGTTTAAATTTGAACAGACGTGTTCACAGATCCGAGTCCAAAACAGAACTGAAAGGTATGGTATCAAAGATGGTGTCTTCATTAGTCTGTGTAGGAAGTGACATCATCGTAGGCACCAGAATGGGAAGTGACGTCATCATAGACGCAAAACCAGAAGTGACGTCTTCAGAGGCGGCAACACCGGAAGTGATATCATCATAGGTGCTGAAACCGGAAGTGCTGTCTTCAGAGATGCCGGAACCGGGTGGGATTTCACGAGAATGGTCTGCAAGGAACTGAGGGAGACAGTCAACGCACCCCGCTGCCCCATGGTCTGGCGTGGAATTACTATCACTTAGGCCATTTATCTGCCTCCTACTCGCATGTGTGTGACAATATATATATATAAATATATATCCATCCATCCATCCATCTTCAAACCCGCTGAATCCGAACACAGGGTCACGGGGGTCTGCTGGAGCCAATCCCAGCCAACACAGGGCATAAGGCAGGACACAATCCTGGGCAGGGTGCCAACCCACCGCAGGACACACACAAACACACCCACACACCAAGCACACACTAGGGACAATTTAGAATCGCCAATCCACCTAACCAGCATGTCTTTGGACTGTGGGAGGAAACCGGAGCGCCCGGAGGAAACCCACGCAGACATGGGGAGAACATGCAAACTCCACGCAGGGAGGACCCGGGAAGCGAACCCGGGTCCCCAGGTCACCCAACTGCGAGGCAGCAGCGCTACCCACTGCACCACCGTGCCGCCCTATATATATATATATATATATATATATATATATATATATATATATATATATATATATATATATATATATATATATATATATATATATATATATATATATATATATATATATATATATATATATATATATATATATAAAACTATCCACACTACCAGTATAAATTAAAAAATATTTGATATCTCAGACTCCTTGCTTGCCTACTGTCTGCTTTTATACTATCTGTCTCTGTTATGCAGAAGGACATGGACAAACACACACAGAGACTTTAGCGTTTTATTATATAGTAGATACAGAAGAATATATAAAATTATGCATAAAAATATTTTCTTTCACACAATAAAATGGCAGCTTGACTTTTTTTAAAATCAGAATACAGAAATATCTATATTTTCTTTAACTCAATTATTTATACCAAACAGAGGTATGGTTATATTCCTTAAGGCTTATGCTTTTAAAATATCCATAACAGATGAACAGAAAGAATATATATATTAGAAGCAACAAAAATTTCTAACGAAGTGTCCCAAATCTTACTAACATTTAGCTTTGGCAAACCCTCTTTGACAGCCCTGAAGGTAAATGGTAACTCCCTGTGTTACATACCCAATTCTAGAGCCAGTACAATTTCTGCTGTCTACTGAGGAATGAAGTATTTGGCCCCTGCTGGCTGTCAGCCCCCTGCATATATATTTCTTTGGATTTTAAAGACATACTGTATGCAGTTCCTACACTGACTATCTGTACCCTGCATTTGCCCAGAAAGGCTTTTGAAAGAGTTCTGCCCTGTCTGGTGTGACCTTTCTAGGTGTTATTTCACTGCCCTGAGCCGTCACTTGACAGGCCACAAACAGTACAGTGTAGACTCTGCAACATCACCTATAATGTCCTTTAATCATTTGAAGAAAGTGCTTGCAGCTCTTCTGAAGTTGCAGAATTGAAAAGGTTAAGCTAAATGCATTCAAGAGATTTAGGGCAAATGTAAACCTTCCCAACTTTTAGATGTATTATTAAAGAGGCTGCCATGTGCAAATTTCCTTTCGAGCACTATGCAAGGTGTGGGGAACAAGGACAGCTGAAAGTGGAGCTAGGAGATGCCACACTATTGCAGAGTGACTATGCATCAAGGCACCATTTAGTGAGATGCTGTAAGAGTTGTATAGCTCACCCAGTCACCTCTTGTAACATCAGGTTCATCCAATAAGGACACATACACAAACACACAGACACAAAGAGACAGTGTATCTGGCCTGTAAGCACCATATTCTGAAGCCTGGGGCAATCAGCACTTCACTTAAGCCTGGATGCATTTAAGTCAAAGCTGTTTAAGCAACCCCATTATTCTTTTGTTTAATGCTGTTTTCATAAACAGAACAGCTTTCTGCGGCGACCCTTGCAAAGTGCTTTAAAATAAGCCGACAAGCCAGAGATGTGTTGAGCAACCCATATTTAATTTGAGCAACGTGCATAATTTGTTAGCCTTGAATAAATTGTGTATGTACAGCACTTAAATAGCATCCACTGGACAATTAAAGTCTAACAGCCCACTGCAGCGATAAAAAAAATCACAATAAGAGCTGGAGAAATAAGAATGGAAAAAAAAGCGCCTTGGTCTGCCAATTGGCTATTATTGAATGATTAATTAACTGAAGGTTGTGCTTATGGACTAGGAAGGCTCCTTTTCTCTTAATTAACGTAACGTAATTATTAGAAGAACCCTGCCAGATTAATTTCTGCAAGTAAAACCTCTGCAGTAAAGAGAAAAAATATATCCTGGGGGGTTTAAGGAAGGCATTTCAGTCATTAAAAGAGCAAAACCAGGCTCATGCCAGATGTGTTTGTACTCAGACGCTCTTAAGTCTGTCATCAGCCGAAATGGAAAATACAAAATCGTTATGGGGCATGTGCAGTCTTTCAGGCATGAAAAATAATCTGTGTTGCTTGGTTTTAAAATCTGTTAGGGTGGACTCCGGCTCTGCACTGCACGGAAATTGGAAAAATTAGTTCAGGAAATAAATGAATGGATGGGTTTGGTAAGTAAATGGATAGGCTAAAACTCCAGTTTATTAAACAGATTCAGATGAGGCTTTCTAAGTGCTATTCTGTCCTCTTGTCAAATACAATATCCAATTTAAAATTTAGGTTACTGGAAAAGGTTGGGACCTTGCAGCTTCTGGAGATAGGGTTCAAATTTTAGAGTGTATTTTGTAAGTTCTCCTCATGTCTGTGTAGAGTTCTCTCTAAGTTTCTCCAATTTTATTCCCAAAGACATACAGGTTAGATTAGTTGGTAATGCTAGATTAAGTATGGGATTGATCGTGGGTCTGCCCTGCAATAGACTGCATTTTTCTGTGACAGAGGGAGTAGCAACAATGCTTTTCATAAGTCTTTAAATAAATTGTAAATTGACTTGAGTTAAATTGAAGATCCATCCTGAGTTGGTTTATGCCTTGTGCTCAATTCTTCTTCGATAGGTTTTAGCCCCAGTGACCATAAAATTTAATAAGCCAAGTCAATAAATGGATAGACAGACAGATCAATCTGGTCCCTCCCTCAGATTTTCCTGTTTAGGGTTGGTTTTACTAGGGAGTGGTGGTATGGTGGTCTGCGGTGGGTTGGCACCCTGCCCGGGATTGGTTCCTGCCTTGTGCCCTATGTTGGCTGGGATTGGCTCCAGCAGACCCTCGTGACCCTGTGTCAGCGGGTTAGAAAATAGATGGATGGATGGTATGGTGGTGTAGTGCATACACTGCTCCCTTACAGTTCAGAGACAATGGGTTTAAGTTCAAGAGTACAGTTTTTAAGCCGTCCTTATCTTTAAAGAATTTTTTTCTCAAAGACACTCCAATTTTCCTAGCCAAGTCATTAAGGTTAACTCAAGACTATAAATTGTGTTTGATGATTGTGTGTGAGAGAATCCAATGATGGACTTGAAGACATATTCATTGCTCACTGATACCTTTTTCCCAGTGCATCTGGCATAAACACCAGCACCTGTGCTAACCTAACCTAAGATTTTGAGTGAGGACAGCAAATGGAAGGATGGATGCTTTAAAACTTTTGACTATGATCTAAATTAAGGTTAAGACATATCACAGACTGTTCAATTTCAGAGTAAAAGGTTGGAAAGGGGTGGTGCAGATTATAGTGCCTGTGCCTTACAGCATTAGGGTTCAAATTCTGTAATGGAGCGTGAGCATTCCTCTAATGCACAGTATATAAATGTTCTTCTTGGGATACCCCACTCTTTTACACTCAAAGACGTTAGATTAGGTTATAGACTCTGAAACTGATTCAGTGAGATTATGTATTTGAGTATAGTCTGCGATGGACTGAAGCGCCAGCCTGACCTGGTTTCTGTCTTGCACTCATGTTTCTGGAATTGGCCACTGCAATTATTAAATTGTTTTAAACAGGCATTAAAATAGATGGATGGAAATCAAAGGGTTCATGAATTGCTTGCTCCCCTAAGATAGGAGGTGAGCCGTAGGAAAGAATGACTTATTGTAAACTGGGCCAACTATTGTAATTACTTTAGATCACTTCACAGAGATCTGCTTTCATTTTGACATTAAAGGCACTTTTTCTGCTGATCAATGTCAAAAAATCCAAATTAAATCCACTGTGATTCAGTGTTGCATAAAAATAAATTTGAAAACATCCAAGGGGTGTGAATACCTTTTACAGACACTGTGTGTGTGTGTGTGTGTGTTTATATATATGGTCAAGCAAATAGGGGTTCAGATTGTTTCAGATATACTGTATATTGGTTCAGATACATTGTTTTGAATACACCCGTTCAATTATATACATTGGTTGAGATATATATAAATTAATTGGAACAGATCTGGCCAGATATATATACATTGGTTTGGATACATACATTCAGAAATATACATTGGTTCAGATGCATCCATTTGGATATATAGGTCAATCTTTATATATATAAAATCCAACATCTGTCTGTCTGTCTGTAGGTCTGTCTGCTTTTCATGAGAGTACTACTAAGCGGATTTAGATCAGGATTTTTTCTATACTTTGCTAGAACATTCCGGTTGAAAAAAAATTGAGACATGAGTGTTTCGGCTTATGCCATTAGCGTCGTACTTACAGACTACGTGGGCGAACTAGTTTGGTGGTGCACAATGAAAGAATACGCAGTAATGCAGCATATGAGTGAGGGAGTTGGCAAACTAGTTTGGTTGTGCGCAGAGGAAGTGTTCTGTTTGTGTGGCTTTGTTTGGCGACTTTGTGGCCCTTATCATGGCTCCTAAACGAAAGTCAGAGTCTTCACATGGTAGTGCTTCGAAGAAGAGGAAAGCCATCACGATGGAAGTGAAATTAGACATTGTAAAGAGATCAGAAGGAATAAAGGTAAGGAATTTTTTTTTACACTCATGTTTTGTCATTTTTTCTGTTACTACAGTACAGTGTACAGTACAGTATATTTATGTCCTTTTCCTTTTTCTGCAGCTTAGTTGTGTTTTTATGTTCTAGATTATGATTTTGCAAATATGTTAGGATAGGTAAGTGACTTAGGCTAGGGTGTGTTTTGACTTACACCAAAATTCAGGTTACATCACTGTTGTAGGAACGGAACTGTGTTGTAACCTGAGGACCCCCTGTACTTGTATATGGTTGAGATGACAATAAAGTTCGCTTTGACTTTGACTTTGAACTACTTAACAGATTTAGATCAGGTTTTTTTCTATAATTTTCTTGAACATTCTGGTTGATTTTGTGACTTCTCTCATCGCGCTAAGAATCATAGTTCACTTGCAGGAGCGATATATACGCACTAATCCGAGACAGAGGCTGCGGGCCAAGGGGAGGGGGAAGCGTGACGTCAGGAGTGGGGAGCCAGGCAGGGCAGGGCCCGTCCCACTGTCCTTTTCACTAATACGCAGGCGGCACGACTAGCTCAGATATATACATCCATTTGAATAGAACAGTTGGCATTTACAGGCAAGTTTAGTGCCTCATATATTTCTGAATCAATCTTTTTTTTACTAAAATACAGTACACACACACACACACACACACACACGCACACACACGCACACACACACCCACGTACACACACACACACACACACAGATATATATATATATATATATATATATATATATATATATATATATATATATATACAGGGGGCATATATATATATATATATAGTATCTGTACAAGTACAAGTAACAACTCAGTCACTGAAATTATGATAATTGTGGTAATGTTTGACTTTACCCAGGCTCACAGTGATAGCTCCCTCACGGATCTGTTTTCCAAACACTTGAGATTTTTCTCCCATTCCAATTAAGTTATTTTAAATTGCCTACAGTAAGTGAGTCTTGGTATTTACATTATTGTTTGATGTGCACTCACTTTAAGAACGTCTCTTGCTTTGTGCCAGAAGTTACTGGTATTGATTCTGGGAGTCCTGAAACAAACAAAGTAGTTTAGAGGATGTTCTGTTCATTGCTTTGGCCACAACCATGCTTCACCTTAGGCATGGTATTATGCAGGTGATGAATAATGCCTGGTCTTCATGGGACATTGTGCTTGGAGTTCTGCCCAAGGAGTTCAATTTTTTGCCTCATCAGACTAGTTCTTTAAATGCTGTTTAGCAGATTCCAAGCAGGCTGTCATATGCTTTTTACTCAAGTAGCTTCCATCTAGCCTCTATACCAGTGGTCCCCAACCTTTTTGACAGCAAGGACCACTTTATTAAATGCAAATTTTTCCACGGACTGTTCGGGGGGGGGGGGGGGGGGGGGGGGTTAGGGGGAGGCGTGTGCAGTTTTATACACAATTTACATAACATTTCTATTATTATTAAGCAGTTCGCATACATTTGCAACCTGAGATTTTTCTTCTTTTTTTGCATATAACAAAGACATATTCTTTGCATTTGCCATTCCAACAGATTGCACATCACAAACATTAACACTGTTATTGTTTTTTTCATGTCTGCCGTTTCTATAGGAGGGTGACAATGAGTTAAATTCCAATGGATGTTTTTCAAATGTTGACAAGCAATAAGCAAAAGGTATCACTGAAAACCACAGAAAACAAAAACAGCAAAAAAAAAAAACAGTACGAGGAAAGTTCGAAGAAAGAATTTTTTTTACAATGTTTCTGTTTGGGGATCGTTGTGCAAACGTACACATCTGAGCTGCGACTACAGATCTAACTGCTCTGTGGATGATTCATTCAGGCATTTCAAGGTCACTTCGTTGTAATGAAAGCATCTGCTGAATGTACTTCATAGTAACGCGATTTCTATAGACTTGTGTCATATGGGGAAACTGTCGGGACCGTAACAATACTTTGTTGTAATACTCTCTCACCTCTGTCTCTCTCCTCTCTCTGCACCACTGCAAAGCCCGCCAAGTGTTCTGAAAAGTCTGAGTGAGTCTCTGTTGCCGGCAGTTCTCTCGCGGCCCGGCTGTCAGACGGCTGCGGCCCGGTAGTGGGTCGCGGACCGGTGGTTGGGGACCCCTGCTCTATACCATAAACACCAACTCTTAGAAGAGTCCTGGTGGTCCCAAACACCTTCCAATTCACATTTATTGAGACCATGTACTCCTGGAAACACTCAAAGCTTTAGAAAAGGTTGCACTGATTTATGCCTCAGCACAATAAGATTGTGGAGGTATGCAGAGAGTTCCTTGGACTTCTTAGCTTGTTTTCTTGGTCCCAACATGCAGTATGAATTGTGGGACATTCTATACACAGATTTACACCTTTCTAAACGATGTCCAATCAATTCAGTTTGCCCAGGTAGATGCCAGTCAAGTTCTAGAAACATCTCAAGAATAACTAAAGAAAACAGGATGCACCTGACCACAATCTGGAATACCACAGCAAAGGATTTGAATACTTACAGTATATTAATGAGAGGTTTTAGCTTTTGATTTTTTTACATTTACAAACCTTTGTGAAAACATGTTTTCACATTGTCATTATGGGTTATTGAGTGTAGAGTGAATAGCAAAAATGGTAAATTTATCCATTTAAAACTAAATCTACAGCAGAATAAAGTGTGAAAAGTGTAAAGTTTTGAATATTTTGTGAATCAACAGTATATACAAAAAGGAAAATCAAGCTTTTTAGTGTAGTACTATGTAGAAATATAATATATAACCAGGTTATATGATTAAAAACCTTACAGAATCACAGACCACAGTGATGCATTTAATATTGGTTTAACTTCATGGCTGACTGCACAAGTCTTTCAAGGGTTTGGGCTACTGTTGCTTGTTACACCAATTTTCTGTGACTGTTGAATAAATATCTTAAATCCTAAGTTTAGTGTCCTTATAATTCTTGCACTTCATCATATTGTTTCTACCTTAATGTTAAAATTGCACCATTTTTGCAGCTCTCTGGGGTTGTCCATCATTGAGCAAGCAACAAGCAAGTGCACCATTACCAGTGGCATTGTGGGAGGAAATTAAAGCTCCCAAAGGACTCTGCAACCTAGATACTCAGATCCTTGCCAGTATGATAAATTCTGTGGTCAGCTGTGGCAATTAGCAGCTGAGATTAATCACATTTATTATTAAAAAAAATGTAAACCCTGTGATCTTGTGTATGGGTTGAAGGGACCTAAAGTAAGGCAGAATGCTAGCCAGGGCTCAGGCACACACACACACATCTATTCTTACTTGAAAGGACATCTGGGTAATTTACACTTGGCAGCATTTATAGTAGAATAACATTTGATTTTGGCAAAGTATGATATTAGATGGTTGTTTGGATAAATAAAAATAATAGCTTTTACATGATTTTACCCAGGTGGGCTGGCTGCCCTGTTAAAATCCTCTTCCTCCACCTGCTGTAATTATGGTTGCAAGCTATTGCCCACCACTCCTTTCCTTGTTTTTATGCCATCCTTCACCCTGTCTTCATGTCCACACTCAGCATATTCATATGCTCAGATCTCCCCAGTCTATTTTGCCTTTTTATCCATAAATATGACTTATTTTATTTGCCTTTCAGATTTTTTCCAACATTGGCTTCACAGTTTCACCAGATCAACCATATCAACTTCCATACACCACATTACTACTTAAAATAGGTTAATTTAGAAATCAGAATGACCACAAGAGCCCCCTTAAAAGTCTAAACCTCCAACCTCACATAAATAACACAACTTTTCTTTTATTTCACCAGTATAACTTAAGTGCCATCATTATCCGTACGTTCCTGGCACATATTCAATAGACTCTGTCATCTCTTTCTGCAAATGTACCCCCACACCATGAAATCCTACGTAAACCCACCTCCATCATGACATGCACTGAAGATAGGCCCCATTGGTACTTTAACAGAGGACATTACATAGAGGGAAACTACTAATCCCCAAATCACGTCCATTGTAATAAAATAATTGCAGCATTACAATGTGGCATCAAAGAGTTGTGATCACTATGCCCTCCAGGCACAAAATAGTGAAAAAGTGTGATAAAGCCTCAAAATCACACAGACAAGACCACAACTTGAGGCAGGCAGGCTTTGGCCTGCACAGGCCCAAATTGGGGACTGGCTTAAAAAAAATATAATAAAACCTCGATTACCCCTCAGGAGTCAGAACTGAGGCTGTGATGGATAAGAGAAAAGACTAAAAACAAAACAGCTACTTTAAAAATGATATGCGAATAGTCATATTTATATACAAAACAAAGCTATCTATATAAATAAAATTCTTTTCGTGTTTGAAACGGAAATGACGTATGACCATGGGTAATGAAAATTACATATGACCACAGAACATATTATAATATAGGAACTTATTATTTGTGTGTGAGTTATTTTAATGATATTGAAAAGAAGAAAAAAGACTGTTTAAATAAGGAGCTGGGAAGGTGAATGTAAAGAAGAAGCCAGTGGTAAAGCAAGTGAGACTCCATTATAAGGAGGGTTGGGTGCACGGAGAAGGAGGTGCCGGCTAACCTTGAAGGACCTTCGGAGCACACAACTTTACTTTGCTTTTATGGTGCGGGCATCGGCCATGGACTGACGCTAACGCCAAGACACCCGGGTGAGACGGACTTCTTCCTTCAACAAAGGAATCGTCGCCAGGCCAGTGAGATCGCTTCTTTTACATTTAAATTCAGTATACGAGTCAGCGGAACGTATCTGACTTGATCACTAGATTTATTGCAGATTTCCCACGCCGTGTGAATTTAGACTTTAAAACAAAGTTGATAGAAAAGAGACTGGGGAACATGTGGGGATTGTGTGTGTGTCTAATTTATATTTGTATATAGATGTAATATAGGTTTAAGTACTGTGAATATATTTGTGCTGTTTGTAAATAGGGTAATTTTCCGTTTCTTTTCCTTGCTTGCTTTCTTTCTTTGCTGTTTCGCCGTTTTCTGGGAAGTATATTATAGAGTGTTTAAGGGGGTGGCATATTAATTAGGGTTTGTGTAGTTATTATAGATTTGACAAGGATTTAAAGGGTGCTTATTGTTTTGTTTGATTTATAATATATTCTTTTTTGATTGTTTAAAGAATTGTTGGGCGTGATTATTTCCTTTGTATAAATTCATAAAAGACAACTCCAGATGAGGATATCAAATTGGGGCTAAGGTTCGGTTGGATTCCGTGCTTAATAGAATTAATTTTCCTAAGAGTAGGAGATTTTTGTGTGTGCTGGGCTCCTCATTCAACTTAAGAGGAACGAGCTACACCTTGATAGCAAGAGAGATGAAGTAAACAGCTTTGCGTATTTCTACTTTTTAACTGCGCCGAGCTGTAAACAATGTGAAGACGAGACCGCCTTCAGCGGAGAGGGGTCGTAAGAACAAAGTGGACGCTGGGAGGCGCGGAATGTCGGGCTTTTCCTCCAGGTCAACAGCTTCACAGTTTCGGGCAGCGTCCTCTCTTCTCGCACTGTTTGTCACACTTCAAGTGCCCCGTCGGCTCCTGGGACAGTGGAAATCTTTGCGAATAAGTGTAATCAGTGCTGTCGAACCGGGACTCTCTTGGTAAATTGCGGTGAATGGCTACTTACTGTCCCTTAAGATGAATTCGGGTCACTAAAACTCCCCAACATTCAAGGTTGATTTTGTGATGAATTCTTTTAAGAAAATGGAGTGTTTACATCTAAAAAGATGTACCGACCTCTTCATGTTAAGTATTAGACTTGGGAATTTTTTGGACCTTCTGCCCGTTAAGCACGGAAAGGCAGCGTCCACATTTCTCACAATAATTTTTTGCTTAATCACAGGCACATAGTGCAAGGTTGTCAAGTAGGTAGTTTGCCCGAAACCACTGCAGTAGTACTCAATGTATATTTACTTCTAAAATGTTAATGTTTGACTGTTTAATAATTTATACGCTTCTTATATCTTCTTCAAATTCTTTTATCAAAATGTTTCACTACTTAATAATTAATATTTATATAATTTCTATTTATTGTAAATGCTCTTTATTTGTTCAAAAATAACATTGGTAATTAACAAACTTATTTTATAAATACTACATTTTAGTTTTTTTCCCTTGCACTCAGTGAGCGAAGTGACTGGGTAATCAGCTAGTGTATTAATAAAATATAATACATCCATCCATCCATCCATTTTCCAACCCGCTGAATCTGAACACAGGGTCACGGGGGTCTGCTGGAGCCAATCCCAGCCAACACAGGGCACAAGGCAGGAAACAATCCTGGGCAGGGTGCCAACCCACCGCAGGACACACACAAACACACCCACACACCAAGCACACACTAGGGCCAATTTAGAATCGCCAATCCACCTAACCTGCATGTCTTTGGACTGTGGGAGGAAACCGGAGCGCCCGGAGGAAATCAGAGGTACTGAAGTTTTCTAAGTCTTTGTTCCGTGACAAACGGTGCTCTGTCTTATACTCCATCATCTGGGTTATGGAGCACGCCTCCAAAACAATAAAAATGAAGCTTCCCCAACCAAACCATCTATCTCCAGCCACTCCTGTTCTTTCTTTCTCTATACTGCAAACACTCCTGCTTATTGTCTACTGACCCCCTACTCAAACCTTCCTTCCACCACACCTTCCTTTTTCTCCTAAATTTTCCTGTCACTCATCTCCTAAGAGGAGTGCCCACCCCTTACAGAACAGAAGCCCATTACCCAGTCCCATCACTTGCAGCATTCCACCCTTTCTGCTCCTCACAGAGCTTCACCAGCTGCCTGCACATCACAATATATTAACAAAGCATAATATAACAGAATTTAAAAAGAAAATTACAATACAGAAGAACAATAACATTAGTACAGAATAACATTACCGTCACTGGTTAATTTTCGACATGTTTTTCAATTTTGTTGGCATCACACTTTATATTGTTCACTGTTGTTCTTCCTACTTTGTAAATTGAAGCAATACCTGAAGCACTTTCACCGGTTTTTGAACATTTAATAATTTCATGTTTCGTGACAATTCCAATACCCCATGCTTACATTTATTGCACATAACAATGTATAGTAAATTAATTATAGCAAAAGAGAAAAGCTATGAAAACGATTTAAACTGAAGATACATCACTGGCACTGTGATTTCAAAATGCAGCATGACATGTGGTGCTGGGGAAGAACACTACGCACTTGCACAAGGGACAGTTGTTTAAATTGGCAGCTCTCACAGCGTACACCATGGCAGTAGTAGTACAGTAAGAGGTAGACATGGGTCTACAAATTTTTTTTTTCGGCCCTGATGGTTAACAGAGACTGATGGATAATCAAGGTTTTACTGTACCTGAAATGTTCAAATGCCCTGCTAGGGAGAAGATAAACTATAAACATCTGGATTAAAAAGACAAGGCCTACACAGAATCTTCATAAATATTTTTAATAAAGAAATAAAGCACAAAAAAATACAAAAGTGGGAAAAAGTAAAAAATAAACCCCAAAACAGATGCTTGAAATGGCAACCCAAGGCAAACAAGACCAATCCATAAACTAAAGAAACAGGCCAAAAATAAAAGAAAAGAATCCACAAACCTGTAAATCAGACCAATACTCACTTGATGCCATCTCAACAATTTTTCAGTGACCTCTGCTGGAACTATTTCTTTCCACCAGAATGTAAAGGTGGATGGTGGTCCCAGCAGCAACAGTTTCAAGATGGACCCATCTCTTAGGGTTCCAACAACAGATCACAAGTAATAAATTTAAATATCTTAAATATGCCAAGTGTAAATACTACATAATAAATATACACAACAATATTAACAGATATTACATAAGAACATGAAAAAATAACTGAGAAATAACAATAAGCACAGGAAAACACACAAACACATGGGGAAAAGTCTGGCAATAACATAACTCAGGCTAACTTTAGTCTTTTTTAATTGCTTTCCAGTTTTGTATGAACTACTCATCATTTCATGTATTAACCTGTTTAATTCGGTTAAGGGCAGCAGGGAGTTGGAGCCTATCAGGAGTAGCAACTGCAGTTTGGACAGCAGCCCAGTACAGAGCCCACTTTCACACATGAATCTACATGGGGAAAAGACAGAATCTCCAAAAATGTATTAACTTCATTAACCACTTACAGGGCATCAAGATGGTGTAGTGGTAGCACAGCTGCCTTGCAACAAGGAGGCTGCGGTTTACATCCTAGGTCATCCCTGTGTGGAGTTTGCATGTTCTCCCCAGGCACATGTGAGTTTACTCCAGATGCTCTAGATTCTTCCTACAATCCAAAGTCAGGTGGGTTAGGTGGATTCCCAATGCTAAATTCACTCTACGAAGGACTGGCACCCTGTCCAGGGACTGTTCCTGCCTTGTGCCCTGTGCTTTCTGGGGTAAGCTCCAGCTTCCCCTTGAACCTCTTCAGGATAAGCGAGTTTGGAGGATGATGGTCACCACTTACACCAAGCTGGTTAAGAGGAGAATTTAACATGTATTTCCTGTAGGCTGAATTCAGTTTTGAATTGGGTGCCAGTCCCCTGCAATGCATGTGTTATACATTCACTGTCACTCACACAGCCATTATAGAAATTCACAATCAACAGCCAGCCTAGCAGTATGTTTATGGATGTTGGGAAGAAACGGAAGCTCCACATAGGCAGTTTCATAACCTGCTCTCTCCATAGTATAACATATGAAACCAGCTTTCAAGTTAATATGGAAACTTAGGATTACTAGGATTGGACAGATAACCGAATATGACTGCCATTAGACTGAGAAGAACCCAGAGAAATGTGTGCATTTTGTGTTTACAATAATTTGTGATTCCAAACTGACATTGTGTGGTTGTGTGTGCAAATGGGCACTGTGAAGAACTGGCTCCTGCCTTAAGCATGAAACTTCTGGGATAGGCTTCTGGCTCCCAAAGATCTTCAATTGACCTAAGCATGGCAATAATCTTATGATTAGCATCATGCATACGGACTATGGAAGGAATTCTGAACAGAAGATATGCTGGCCTAAACTCTAACTCAGGAGTCAAGACCTGCGCTAATGGCAGCAAAAATATACTGTATCATAATGCCAATGTACTTAAAGAAAAATCTGTAAGATTAATTCTCATTCAGATCAATTTGTATTGATAATTTACCATTTAGCATTCATTATGTTGAAAGAATACATTTTTTACCTAAACCACTTGCTTCAGTTAAGTTGTTGGGTGAGCCAGTGTCTTTTAAAAGTGAAACAAAGAGAAGAAAAAAGCTTTTTAAGAAAGAACAAAAGGTGAAAGAGGCAATAACAACCAAACATATATAATGATGACACAGCAGTATTTTCAGAAGTAAAAAGTAATAGAAGAAATAATAAACATACAGTATAAAAATACACACACACACACACACACACATATATATATATATATATATATATATATATATATATATATATATATATATATACATATACACAGTATATTCCTTAATTTTTATAGAAAAGAAAACTCAAGAAGAAAACTGAGCATCTCTACCTGGCACACTTCTCTATAATTGTAAAAAAAAATGTGCTGGTTGTGCACATTAATAAAAAGTTTAAGAGGAGGAAGAGGCAATATTTCATTTGATTCCATCTGGTGATGAGTGAGAAAATATAGCTGGGATAAATGGTGTAGAAAACAGTGATGTAATCAAAAAAATTAGAGTGCTACTCTGGATATTAGTGCTTTGAGGAACTTCAAAGCTCGACTTTATGACATTTTCCAAAAGTGGAGTGAGTAGTGGTTAATGAGCTGCAATAGGCCGAATTTACTGTCTGCATTAAAATTGTCCATATTTTCTTATGACATAGTAAAGACAGAACATGAATTGAAATTAGCAAGAATGGGGATGAGGTGGAGGTATGGAATGTCACAGAAGGACAAGAATACAATGGAATTAAGAAAGAGACCTGGATTGAACACAATTGGTGTTATACTAAAGAGAAAAAGACTAGGTTTGTGGTTTGGACGTGCAGTTAAAGGAAGAGGATGATTTGGTGTAGAGGAGCACCATGAAGGACACGGATGGGATGAAACCCAGTGGAAAGTCAAAAAAGCCATGGTTAAAGGTGGGAGTGGATGACATGAGAAGAACACCATCTCCTGGACTATGGAGAGTCAAGTTAAGAGATTTGAGTCGCAAGTAGCCAACCTCATTAAATCCAGATATTAGATGTTAACTTGATGATGATGATAATGAAAATATATTTAATGGTTGTGTCCAGGGCACCTAGATGGGCAATGCTTAGTAGAGATCAAAACGTATACATTGTAGGATATTAATCTCACACGAGACAAAAAATAAAGAGTTGGGGAATGGTCCCCGTGTAATGACTGGCAATCTTCACAAAAAGATACAGCAAAAAAGTGATCAAAACCATTACAATTGATTATACAACACAGGTGATGGTGGGTTTAAATAAAAAATGGTGACTGGAAGAAAGTACTGATGGAAATGATGTCATGACTGTGCAACCGGAAGTGACATCATCCTGAGGCGACCAGAAGTGACGTCGTCTTCAGGAGTCGGAGGCGAAAAAGGAGCCATTTTGGGACTTCAGGACTGTCAGTGAAGTGAATTTGTTTATTGTTTTTCTTCGTAAATTCTGGTGAAAAAGGAGAGAGGCGTTAATACCTGATATTACCCCTTTGTCTCGCGATCTTTCACTCACCTCAGGGTTTGTTGACTGCCTCCTAAGGACACGTGTGTGACACATGTAAGAAAATGTGTTATGAAAAGTCAGAGACTTTCTAGAATCTCAAGTCAAAATTTGTATAAATAAAATTAGAATGCTCTCTGTTTTATAATTTTTCAGCTCTGTTTGTTATCTGTCCATTCTCCACACCAAGAACCTCATTTCAACCTTCAGATTGCATCTTATGTATTGACATGTTTGTTTGTTTGCCAATCACACAAAACCTGCTGAACTGATTTTCATGATATTTTGCATATAGGTTACCATTGGTCCAACTTAAAATACAGGCTGTATGGCTTTTCAAAAATTTCATCAGAGTGAGAGCTGTGTGAATGGAGACCAACACAAAAATAACTCATCACTCAAAAGTAGTTATATCAGCTTTCATGAAATTTTCATATTTACATTATTGTTGATGCAATTTCAAATATAGGCTTCATGGAGTTTCAAAAATTTTATTTTAGAGTCATAATGGAAGGTCCAACACCACAGAAACCAGACATTTCTCCAAAACAGCTGGGTAGATGTTCATTAAATTTTGGATGCATAATTCATTTAACCTAACTTAACACAGAGAGTTTAAAATGTAACATATTTCATCACGAATAGGAGTTCAGTAGAGGGAACAACATAAAACTAGTAGTTTTCCCCAACCTACATGCTGTATCAGTAATTCAATTATTCAACAAGTCATTCAGTTTATTAATGTGGGATTAAACATGAATTTGTGTAGGTGATAGATGGGATACCATAATGAAAGGGGCAACCTTTAAAAAACACCTAGAATTTGAATTCTTACCTTAACCATAGATATAGACCCAGGCTCTGCTGGGTACTTTGGTTGTCTCCATTAAATGGGATGTTTTATCTGTTAAAATTTCAAAGTTTCATCGATGCATGTGGTGGACTCACACAGAGGTTGCATTTTATCATTTTGAGCACACTTCCCCTTTGGGATGTGAATTTAGTTTCTTGCACTTGTTTAGTTTGTTTTGTAGTTTCAAAAGCACATCTCTTAGAAATCTAAATAACAATTTAGGGCTTAGAGTGTGAGAGGCAATCTCATTATTACCCCTGTATATTTGCACACATTTTTAATGGTCTCACTTTAGCTGTTTTACATGATGTAACGAGAGGAGACAAGCCATCTAAGGACTGTGGTGCCACCGTGGTACCCCATTAAATGGAAAGTGAGCTTTCCCAAAACAATGCAGAAAGAGTAGTTAGTACAATGAAGGATCATTGGGCCTACTATACAAAGTGTCTTCAGTTCAATGAAGTTCTCAATAGGATCTGTCCCCTAAAAAAGTTGGCCCTAAAATGAATGCTGACTTCCAGTTACCTTGTGCTTTATACATGAAGGAACTGGAAGAGGCAGGACATCCAGTGCCACGGCAGAAATGGACAATATTGCTCAGAGGGGTTTTCTTCTTCCTTTATAAAGGGATACAGTGAAAGGCAGTTACTGACTGTGTCACCCGTTTCTCTCTCCCTGTCATATTTATCTTACCAGAGGAAGTGAGATGCTTAACAGGCTTGTGTGTGCAACAATATACTTACACCTTTCACAAATCCCTATGGAGGTCACATTAATATTAGTGGTTATTTCATAGAACCCTAGCCTGAATGCTGTTGGTCTGCAGTTTGCATGTTCTCCCATGTCTGTAATAGGTTCTCTTTTGGTGCTCCTGTTTCCACCCACATCTCAAACACTTGCAAGTTAAGTAATTGGAGGCCTCAGTGGGCCTGTGTGTGTGTGCCTATGCTTGTCTGTGACGGACTGGCACAACTTTCAGATGTGGTTTGTGTTTTTAATTCTATTCAATTAATTGCATTATTTGTATGATGCACTTCACTGAGTACTACCTCACAGAGGTTACATATAACTCAATGGTAAATTCTAAACCATTCAAAATGTACATTCATAAACAGACAAATTGAGTTAAACATACAGTAAAACAGTATGCTGTAAGTCTTGGTGTTTAACATAAGCATATCAATAGGACAGAAGAAAATCCAGTTAATTGAGACATAGCCTGTTGATGCCAATTGAGACATAGCCTGTTGATGCCAGGGAAAGGAAAACAAAAACTCCAGTCAACAATATTCCTGGAAATATTTCCAAAGTTTCTTTTTTTTTAAATTTTATTGAATTTATTAAAATCAAATAACATTCCATACAAGCAAGTCAAGTTTTACAAAACAAGGTTCCAAACAAATCAACCCCCAGCCCTGAAAACAAGAGATAGGCCAACCGAATACTAAATAAATAGAATAGAATAGAATAGTACTGTATAAAAAAAGGGAAGAGAATCCGCTTCCTCAATTTAATTGTTTATTCTAAAATGTTATTGATTAGATCCTGCCCAGTTTTGAGTAAGTTCCGTACAGATCCTTTAAGTGACAATTTGATTTTTTCCAGTTTCAGATAATATATAACATCAGTTATCCACATACTTAGTTACTTGACAAAGTTACTTTCTGATGACCTTTCTATCACCCACAATATTTAACAGAGTCCATGATGAGTTCTAAGAGACATTCACATTTTTGATTACCTATGGCCCCAGTCTCCTCAAGCCTACTTCAGTAAGTGAAGAACATGAAGAAAATTGTACTACAAAGCAAATTGTTATGATCCCAATACTGCCTAACGTACTGTACATGACCCTGAGCCACATGGAGTATGCTGCATGCAGATTTTCTTTATTTGATGGGACTCCCTAAATGGAACCTACACAACATTCAGACTTGATTAAGTCCTCATGACCTCTACATTTAATCTACCAGTGTTAACTCATCCAAATAGTGTCTACCTGATCATAACAGAAATTTGCCCTGATGATGCCAGTCATTTGCTTAGTACCAATCCAGATTTTGTCATAACCAAACTGCACACAGAGGTGTTACCAGATTTACATGAGGTTGAAATCCTAATGCTTCAATACAGAAACATCTGTAAATGAAAAAAGAAACAAACCACTTCTAGTATTACATTCCCTCAATTATTTATTGCTATTAAGACCACTCTAATGCTACTTCAAATACTTTTGGACAGCAACTGAATTAGTTTGCACTAAAATAATCATGACGTCATAGCGCCACTCCCATCTATTAAAATCATACTGTGCCGTATGTATATGATCAGGTACTTTCGTAATATTAAAATCATCAGTAACATTGACTGCTACCTTAACCCTCTTCTAATTTATTATAAACAAGGAGTTTAAAAAAACAGACTAACTTGGCATTTCATCAGACAATCTGTCATCAGCTTTGAAATCTCGATTACTTTTTAGAAAGAGATTTTTTAAAAACTCGTCTTGTTTGTGAACAGAGAGGAAGTAATGTCAGAATCAAAGGCAAGATGCAGGAAGGCTTGAAAAAAGAAGGAATCGACAGAATGATAAATGTGTGAAACAGCTGCCCAAATGACACTTCCAAGAGCTATAATGCAAGGGACATTCAGGAATCAATTACATAATACCCGCAGGCTCAAGGTGCTACTTACGGACATATCGAAGGAAAAGGTCGTTAGCAAAGGAGATTCCTGTGTATCTGCAAATTCTGATTGGGAAGGAGTTATGATTCCGGTTACAGATTATCGAATGACATCAGCAAATATGTTATTAATGCCATTGACAGCCTGGGAAATAAAAAAAAGATTAATGTTTGTGGAAGAAACATCAATCTAAATGGATCTCTAACAAACTAAATAAATAAATAAAGTGAAATGAAAGCTGATGTGAGCACTTTGCAGGAACAAAATAAGCTATTGCTTTTTCTCCCCAGGCTGGCCATCTTTCAGACAGTTCCTGAGCCAGTGAAATACTTTGAGGTCTGGTGGCAAAAACGAGCCTGGAAAATGAGTTTTACTCCATTTTAACCACTTCTTAGAACAATATTTTAGAAGCCCAGGTCTCTCCATTGGAAGCAAAAAATGGTCTGGTAAATGTTTATGAAGAATGGTAAGGTAGCAGTCTTGGGCAGTATTATTTTTTCCTTCGGGGTTTTCTAAATCACTACCACCTATAAAATCACCATCATATTAAGTGTAACAAGGTTAAGGGGATGGATGACCTCATGTAAGAGGTGTGATGACATTTAAATCTATTGTGCCCAACAAGACCAGTAGTAGAATTCTAGGCTACAGGAGCATTCATTTAGCTCAGCAAGCTAATTTGTTTGAATGTCCGTGTCACAAATTGCAGGGATGTAGAATCGAGTGTTGAAGGAAACAATGGTTTCCTGGTAAGAATTTGAAGTCATATTTTTAGACCTGTAATATCAAGTTCAATTTCAAATTTATTGTCATGTGTACATAGTGCATAGTATGCATAGCACAAAGAAATTCTTACCTTCCTGTGTCCTTAAATCAGTGACAATGCACTTGCGACAAAGTCGCTTCTATCATATTGTGCCTGTCTTATCTATTTATCTACCTAAATATCTATTTGTATATACACATATAAACTGTGACTTCTGTGGGTGGTATGGTGATGAAAAAACCTCAAAATGGACTTCCTGAATAATAACTTTCAAGCTTTTTTTTCAGACATTTGACTGAAATGGAAAAGTCAGGGAATGTTCAGTGCTCAGTGCTATACTGTTTCTGGTGTGTTTGATTACATTTTTATGGATAAAATTAAAAAGGAGTACAGTAAAATGAAAAGGAATCCAACAATATATGTTCTTTTGGCTATGTAAGAACAAAAACAATCCCTCCCCTGATCCTACTCCCCAACACACACACCAGCGCCCACACACCCAACTACTAACTATACAGGAGCACAAATAAAAAAAGAGTTGATGGGTAAAATGGCATATTCACACCTAGCACAGGAGTGAGGGGCAAAGTTAGGGGGAAAGAAAAGCAAAGGTGGAAAGGAGAAACTTCATCATGGAGCAACCTCCAACCAGCTCTTGACTAACTGAACCGCATGAACCCAGTTATGCATGGTTGAGGCAGAAGAGTAGCTGATCTGAGATGTGTAAAGTTCAAGAAGGGTAAGACTGCAAAATGAATACTTTCAGATTGTAGGAAAGACAAAACCATGAGATTACCAGCGATGGTAGCAGTTATTGAAAGCCTCCACTGGGAGAAAGAAACAGAAAGGTCCAGTTGGAGGAGAACTTCAGGGGACAGAAGAATGAGGAAGGAAAGAGTTGTGGAGAGGGATTTGGCCACATAGCACCAGAGAGCTGAAGCTAGAGGACATTCTCAGGACATGTAGAAGAAGGTGCCAGGGACTTTAAAAGGGCAAAGATGACATTGAGGATCTAGGTCTAGTCCCATTAGGTGACATGTCCTGTGGAGTAGGGTACAGTCTATAGACACATTTAAATTGTGTGTACTGGTGATTACAAAGTTTAGAACAATTTGTTATATTTTTACAGTGTAAAGGATGGGGAAAGGTCTCTTAGACAACCAGACATGATTAGAAGAGTACTGACGGAAGCTTTGTGAAGGAGGTAGTAGAAACCAGACACTGGTTTGGACATAGCAGAAAGGGCTAAAGCAAATGAGTACCGGGGATGAACTGGAAGGAGGTCAAGAGAAGAGAACTCCACATGTCTCACCTACAAAGACAAAAAGTAGGAGATGGAAAGGGTAGGGTGCCTAGATCAAAGAGAAAGGAATGTTCCCAGCCCTGACTCGCTAAATAAGTCTTCCAGCACCGAGGTACCAGACTTGACATCAAGGGAATGTAGAATTTTGATGACCTCCAATATTCAGGGCAGAATTGTTGACTAAAGGAGTGTGGAGGTGACATCATGGCAGCAGGACATTCAATTTGTCAATATTTCTCCTCATCAGAAGAGCATAGGATAATAGGAAAAAGGGACTTTAATACAGTAGAAAGAAATGGGAATGATGTTGAGCAATCAGGGGACTTTACTATAGTAGCAATTACAGTTGAATGTGGCAGATGGAGCAGAACAGAAAATTCACATACTGACTTGTAGCAAAGGTAGCATCCTATGACATTGTCACATGTAAAGTCACTGAGCTTTTCAGTATGACCCATTCTACTGCCATGCTTGTCAATGGAGACGGCATGGCTATGTTCTCGATTTTATGCACCTGTTAATAGCGGGCATGGCTGAAACATGTGAACTCAATAAATTGGAGGGGTGTCCACATACTTTTGGCCATTTTGTGTATAAGGTTACAGAACAGTACGTGGATATGGTAAAATATAACAGAAAATGCCTTAATCATGAATAATATGAAAAAAGCCCCCAAACACAGTGCATAAAACATACACAAAAACACACAAGAAGTCAAGTTCACTACATTCAAGAACCCGTCTGTGTTGAAATATAAATAAATATAAAAGTAAAAACAGATGTGAAAACTCAAGTAAGACAAATTGTATGATGATGGGAAGCATGAATGGGGTGCGGTGAGGCACGTACCCATACTTTCTAGAGAAGACACTTGAAGTCATCACCTCCTAAGCACATTTTCATTCACTTTATCAACATTTTGATGTCTCTTTTATATTTTTTTAAATATCTCAACATCTGAAATGCATATTATATTGATCTCACATACTGAGTGAGCACCACCTGGAGCATCCGTGCATCATTACTAGTGTCAGCTCATTTAGCAACCCCACTGAACCTAAGCTTGAGATCCACTGACATAAGATTTTAAAAATAATCATGAGTCAAGAGTCAAAGATTCACCAGGTGCTACTTTTATCTTCATAGCAAAAATGAACAATAATGAAAAAAGAACAAAGAAGATAAAAAGAAGCACTTTAAACATGGGTAAGGGGAGTGCTGACAGTCTTTCTCAATCTCTTGCAGACCATCCACGGGAAATCTCACAAGGTTCCAACGCCTCTGATGATGTCACTTCCAGTCCAGAAGATGTCACTTCTGGGTCCGGCACTATTGATGATGTCACTTCCTGTCCCGAAGACATCGATTCTGTACTCTGGGCCCGATGACATCACTTCCTGTACTGGCCTTTAAAGCCACCATCTTGCCTCCATACCATAAGTTCTGTTTTGGACTCGTACCTGTGAACATCTCTGTTCAAATTTAACCAATTTTGCAGCCAAGGAACAATATACGGGTGGCTGCCTCAGACCTTTCTGATGACTTTGTGTCATTCCTGTGACAACAGTCACTCAGGTGATGTCATACTCTGCTCACTTCTGGTCCATTCTGGGTAATAATCATCAGTGTAACCATCAACACTACTGTACAGTGTTGAAAAATGGCAGCATCCATAGTAATACAAAATGTAATGCTTTAAAAAGATATTCTTTTTCAGAAGCCTTCTAGGAACAAACAAATGTTTAGAATGCATTCATTGGAAACACAGAAATGGATGCACACATTCATTCTAGAAAAAGACTCTGGAATTCCCACAATAAATTATCATTTTTATTATCATAAAATTGAGGATGTACACTGATTTATAATCTGGAAGACAGAGATATAGTCAAAAGACAAACTAATATTGAGGGAAGCCTAACCAAAATAAACACACGCAAAAGCTAGGTTACTCTGATAGCCACATCGCCATCTTAAATAGTCATGTCTCATGATGTCTCACATCTCGTCAACGTCGGTCAGATGGTAGCAACCACCCTAGTAACCAGTAGATAATACGGCCAATTCCCAACAGATATTACTGCAAAATGATCACGCAAATGGTAAAAAAACTCTGACATCATCATCACCTAACAGAACAGAACTAAGAGATTTAAATGCTAAACAAAGTGAAAGCTTTGCAGCAACCCACTGCTTAGTAAAATGTATTGGTTTTGAGCTGCCCAAATTGAAACAGCAACACGTCAGGTTTAGAATCAAACAGTCTTGAGGTAAATGTATTGCCAAGAGGTGTGAAACATCAGGTCACAAGGGCACTCAAAATGGAAGCAGAATGATGTCATCATTGTAATGATCAAACTGTATAAATAATGCATAGAACAAATGAGTGTAGAAATTTAACAGGGAAGGAGGTACAATGTGATCACGTGTCATTCTAAACTGCTTACTTAAGACATCTACAGATAGAAACTTTGAAAACTGACAAGAGTCTTCAGCACAAACTTCATTCAGGGAAGGATGACAGAACAGTTGTTAAGGGTGGTACATCATTTATGCAGAACTGATTAACACATTAAATGTAATACAGTGAAGGCTATATTATGGGAAAACATAGTATGTGCAAATGGGTGTAAAAAGTGAAGACCAGATGACAAAGTACAGAAGACTTAACACATAAACTCATCTTCTCTGAAAGATACTACTATGCACAGTGGTAGAGAGGTAAGGAACATATCCTGTCAGTTTTCACGGTCATACTTAGGAGAGGCTAGAAAGGAAAATGCTCAACACTAAAATTCTGTTCATTTTTTACTCATCTTTCTTTTCACTTCCATCTTTTCTAGCTGATGTACACAGTATGCCTTTGCTAAGATGATCATCATCACTATTGTTGTGGAGGAGCATTGTAGGAAGGCGGTTAGTACTGCTGCTTCGCTGATTCAATAGCCTGGGTTCAAATTAAGTGCCTAGTTGTTGTCTATGTGGAGTTTGTAGGTCCTCCTTCATGTGGGGTTTCCTCTGGACATCCTCAAAGATGAGTAGGTTAAGTAAATTGATCAAGTATATGTGAATAGCGACTTCAATGATGCCTGATTCAGAGCTGTTTCCTGCGGTGAGAGCTTTTTAGGGATGGCCATGATGTTGAATTAGATTAGGCAGGTTTGAGAATGTAATTTTATTTGTAAAAGCCAATCTTAGAAAGTTAAAACTTTGAGTTAAACACATATTAGAATTTGCTTAATTTCAATAAAATATCATTTTCTTTCATAGTCATAGACAATGGTATAATCTCTTCCCCCTGTAAGTTAGTATGAGATAGAACTTTCTTGCTATAACTGAGATACCGTGTCTTAATTGAGTCAGTTTTGAAGTGATTTGTAATGATTTGAAATGTAACAAGATTTAAGCTTTGAACAGAACTTTTCTTAACAAGAACTTTTCTTTTTTATTTTGCTATTTCCATTTTCTCTTTTTTGTATGAACTGTTTTACTTTGAATTTTAACTAAAACATTTAAAAACCAAGATACTTTGTCTGTGGAATCATTTCAGCTCATCAGGCTTTTGTTGAATCCCATTTTTTATGCTATACTTTGGTAATTTTGGGAAAACGCAGCTACATTTTCATTTTGTCTTTCTCTATGCTAGTTTGCATCCCTAGGGTTAATTTAATTTCTCTAACTTCTATTCATGTATTGTCATTTCTGTTTTATGTGCCTCAAACAATTGGTGCAGCCTGAATCTTGATACTTTTAAACAAAACTAAGAACAATTCCCTTGTGAACACCAACAAATGGGAAATCCGGCACATCCTAGTGATTAATTTCATTTAAATTGTATAGAGTAACTGGTGTATGAGACAATGTAGTGGGCAGCTGATATAGTGGGCATGTGAATGCCTTATATTCTGTCTCAGAACGCCTGTTATTAGCAAGGCTTCTCTCCTAAGACCCAGTCTGTACGGAGTGTGCGTCGCCTCACTGGTTGTAGTGAACGTGGACAGATAGTTTTACTCACCAAGAAAGTCAAGGCTGAGAATCTGTATACTTTAATATAGATTTCTGGCAAGAAGTCATACAAGTATTAGGATGTGAAAAATCATTGACTACTCGAAGGTAAAAGGACAATAATTTTCTTAACCTAAAATGCAATATGGCGGAAGGTAAAGTAAAGACTAAAGCAGCGCCAATAGTAAAAAGGGAGCTAGGGACATACCAATATGTATTAATTAAATAGGGGGTGGGGGTAGAACTGTACCAAACAGTCTAATAACAATATTATCACAGGCTGCTGTAGCAGCACACTCCCCGTCTGGTATCGTCAGATAGCACCATTAATCTTGAATATTAACATTACAATTTTTTTTTCTTTTCTATAACAAGTCTGTAACATAGTAGGAATCCATCCTTGGGAAGCCACAATCAACAGTAAACTTTAAATGAGTTCTCAGATACAATAGTCACTAGTAAAAACTTCTTGTAAACTGAAGATGGTGGATGGTGGTGTGACCTCTGAAGGTTCAGGTTACATCAGCTGTGGTAGGACTGAATTGGTCTTTCTGACGAAGTAAAAGGACAACCTCGGTGACTGGTCTGAAGAAGGTCTTAACAGTCCCATCTCTGGCAGTCTTCACTTCAATCTTGCAGACCCTTCTGTCATCACTGGGCATGGTCTTTACAATGAGACCCATGGGCCAATTGATCCAATGAGCTTGGTGATCCTTCAGTAAGACCAAATCCCCTTCTTGAAGGTTAGGCATTTGTACTTGCCATTTTCTGATTCTTTTCCAGAAGCAATTGGCAAGGTGTTGTACTTGTCTCCATTGGTTTTTGTGAAGGTTGTGGCTGTCAAAGACTCCATGTGGAGTTGGAATAACCCCAATTTTCTGTGTCAAAAGGGCAGCTGGGGTCAGAATAATGGGAGACTCTGGATTTGAAGGAACTGGGCTTAAAGATCTTGAATTAATTATCGCTGTCACTGCAATGGGCTCTTTCCTGAACTGTGTGAGCATACTGATAAGGTTGTTAGTTAGGTTTGAACCTTTTAAAAGTACTTTATTGAGAGATAGGCCTCTGTATTGTGTATTCGAATCAAACATCACTCTAATTTGTCCTGGCTTGCGAGGATGGCATATGCTAAAGGATGAAAGACAGCAGCATTCTTCACCTTTCCCTCAATAGTTGAGCTGGTTTGGCATGATTGTTATCCAGTATTTTCTGCATGAATGCTATGAAGTGCTCTGCTATCTCTGGTCAGTTCTTCAGTGTTCTCTTTAGCGAAGCAAATCTTGTCACCGCTTGCTCACGTTTATTTGGAAGAATGGCTCTTGGATTGTGGAAGGGTAATGGAGCTAACCAACTGTTAGAACTATCTTTATAGAATTCCTGGTCCATGATTTTGATGAAGTCCTTTCTTCAACAGAAGGAGCTACCTTATTGTCATCACTGGAGGTCTGGAAAACTGTATGACCGGGGTTGTCTTCAGGCATTTTCCTTAAGATGAGTCTAGAACTTGACTGGAGCACAAAAGTGACAAAATGAATTGTTTGGACATCGTTTAGAAAGCCACACACCTGTGTATATAAAGTGCCACAATTGACACTGTATGTCAGGACAAAAAACAAGCGACAAGGAACTCTCTGTAGACCTCTGCTATCAAATTGTGGTGAGGCACAGATCAGAGCAAAGGGATACAAATACTTCTAAAGCTTTGAGTGTTCACAGGAGCACAGAGGCCTCAATAATTGTGAAATAGAAGAAATTTGGAAACTCTTCCTAGAGTTGAATGTTCGGCCAAACTGAGCAACCAGGCAAGAAGGTCCTTGGTCAGAAGGGTTACCAAGAACTCAATGGTCACTCAAACAGAGCTTCAGAACTTGGAACTCCAGATTTGGAGTTTTCCAAACAGCATTTGAAGGACTCTGAGAGCATGAGAAAAAATGATTCTCTGGTCTGATGAGACAAAAATTGAACTCTTTGGGCATAATTCCTAGCATTACATCTGGTGAAGACCAGGTACTACTAATTACCTGCCTAATACCATCCCTACAGTGAAGCTTGGTGGTGCCAGTATCATACAATAAGGGTGCTTCTCAGAAGCAAGAGGATGGAGACTGTTCAGAATTGAGGGAAGGGGATGAATGCAGCCAAATACAGAGAGGTCCTTGAAGAAAGACAGCATACAACCTTGGACTGGCGTGACGGTTCAACTTTCAGCAGGACAATGACCCAAACCAAACAGTCAAGACAATTACGGAGTGGCTTCAGAAAAAGTATTTGACTCTCCTCGAGTGGGTGAGCCCAAGCCCAGACTTAAATCCCATAAAACATGTGTGAAGAGACCTGAAAATGGCAGTTTACAGATGCTTCCCATCCAGTCTAACAGAGCTTGAGAGAATCTGCCAGGAAGAATGAAATAAACTGCCTGAATCCTGGTATGTAAAGCTTATAGAAACTTACCCAAGGAGGTTCTACAAAGTACTGAATTAAGGATCTAAACACAGTCTTTGATTTTTAATGAATTTGCAAAGCTTTCTGAAACACTTGTTTTCAGTTTTTTGATATGGGTTATTGATTGTAGACCAAAGAGAAAAAATGGCAAATTTATCAATTTAAAATTAAATCTACAACACAATAAAGAGTGCAGGAAGTGAAATGTTCTGAATGATTTCTGAATCCACTATATATCACGACATCAATGATGTCATTCAACACATTTTCTCTGGGATGTTCTCTGCCAACCCGCAAACAAGTTCTTAATTAACTACGCTCAAACAAAGACAAAATGGTGTTTTGGTAATTCCAAAATAAATAATTTTTTAAATGTCATAACAGTAATTAATAACAAAAATAACCAAATATTCAGAATCCTGAATTTCAAAAACATAGAAACTGTACCTAACCGTACACTACAAAAATCCCTGAAACCAGTAAAAAATTGAACAAAGTTCAGAATTGACAATAGTAAAAAACATCAAGCCATAAAAATATTGAAAGAATGTGCAAACTACACACACTCTACGATTTGTACATACATGCTGCTCTTCTTTCCACAGCAGGATGCTGCATTTCTCTGAAGCAGGAGCTTTATACTTTTTGCTTCTATTCCACAAATTAAAGGAGGACACAATGGCTTCCTTCGTGTTGTTTTGAAATTTCACACAGTGCAATCGAGATGCACTGTAATATCTGGCGATAGATTTAATCCTAATATTGATCTGCATCTTTTTTTCAGAATACTGTGGCTACCTTTGGGGTGCAAATATACTGGACTTTTGGGAATTCTTCGCTGGCATGTGCTTCATTACCATGACTGGGAGAACCTCAAACTGGAACTGCAAACACACGATTAATCACAACAGGCAGTCCTCAATTGAATATCAGTTGTCATGGATGGCTGGGGCCCTTGACTGGCTGGGACGCCTCTGCCTTGGAAGGGCCGGGGGAGCAAGTGTGGACAGAGCATCACCTCCCCCGGAACGTTAGATGGCAGCGGTTCCTCGAACTTCTGCAAAGTTTCATGAAAATTGGAGTTTGTTACAGCCCTGTTGGGATCCAGGGGTGTCGCCAGGGTTTGCTGCAACTATTCCTGAGCCCGTGTGGGCGGTTATTCCGCCACACCTGGAAGTGCTGCCGGAAGTAGGTCAACAAGCACCTGGAGCACTTCCGGGTGACCTATATAAGGGACCAGCAGACACTATATCGAGAGCCAGAGTCAGGTGGAAGTGGACAAAGCTTGCTGGAGAGGGTTGGTGGAGATAGAGAGAAGAGGATTAAAAATTGTAGTGTGTTTTGTACTTTGGGGACTGTGTTATGTGCTCGTGGGAACAGAGAAGTTGTTCCACACGAGTGAAGAATAAATAAAGGACATTTGTGTTTTATCAGTGCTTCCCTTGTCTGTCTGTGTCAGGTTAAGCACTGGTATAGCGCCATCTATTATCACACAGTGAATTTCAAGCCCACACACAAAGGTCTGGAGAATACTCCAGGGCCAATTGGTTCAGCACCTGAGCCAGAACCAGGCTTGCAGCACCAAGCACAAACTACAAAAAGCAATGTTTTTCTACACAAGTAATGACACTGCGCATATGATAGAAAATTGACAAAGATGTGGGTTGTTATACACATTTTAATAATAGGTTAAATTACTGAGGAAAGATTAGTACTTGTTTTACACAAAATCTGGTGGGTCCCACTGGACCTTAATGCAAATATGCCAATTATGCATCCCCCGATATCTTTACACCACCTAAGTACATCAATGTAAGGATTTGAATCAAATATCTCTCTACTGCCAGACAGAACAAAGCGTTGTCTTTGTTAAGCATCCAAGTCCAACTGGTCCTTTGGAGTGGTAGTGGAAGTTATTGGTAACATTTTTTAAGAGCTCAATTTAGGAAACTGAAACTTTGTAATAACTTAAGGAACATGCCATGGATCTGCCACTGAGACATGTACATCACTAATGAAGCTGCTTTTTGACAGAACCTGCAAAAGGACTTTCCAGTTCTTTTGGAGTTTGACTTCAACATTATCCCATTACCACCAACCCCCTCACTCCCCACATACTCTCTTTGAGCCGACCAGATCAATCTTGACTCTAGACTCCATTAGGCCCATTGGCAATAAATCACAACACCGGTAATTACTGCAGTGAGGTGACTCGGAGCTGGAGAACACGTGGGAAGTAAGCGAAGGAAAGTTTGATCCCTTGCTGATCACATTGCAGGCTGGAATAATTTCATCAGAAATACAACAAAGAGACATCAGAAGACTTAGCAGGAGGCCGCAGGCAGTATGTTCTCAGTCTGAAAGAGGCCAAACTTAAAAAGACTTCCCAGTTTCTCAGTACAAAGTCGGCAGGAGATGAGCCATTAATCTATGCAAACACATCCAAGAACAAGTGTAATCAGATACATGGATTGCTCAGATATTACACACTGGCACTTAGAGGCACATGGCTCTTACCACTGCACATGAAAGACTTGTGGGTGCAGGCGTGTGCTAAGGAAGCTGACTGAACTGTGAGCACATACATAAAATTGCAGGTTGTCTATCATAAACCACAAGCATAGAAGATTTTGTTTTGCAGCAATCTATGAAAATATACTGAATAATAACTCCCACTTTGGAATATTTTGAATCAAAGTGAATATTTGCTCACTGGAACACATCAAGCAATGTGAATCCACACATGTAGAGGGTGCCTCACTTAATATCACACATATTTTATTGGCACACATTCTCTGATACATAACAGGCAATGCAAACAGACAGCCTGTAAAGATGGCCACACAAACAGAATAATAGGGAAGTTCTGAAGTGTTGTATCTTCATCTCTACTACTGAGCTGCCAAAATCAAACTGACCAATCAGATTGATAGGTGTGATCAGAAATCAGAAATGGTTTTGGGAAGAGAGACAATGACTACTATTCAATTACATGTTACGTAATATAAGTCTAAATAACAACACTAAATTATTATGCAAATTTATTAGTATAGTACAGTAAAATCACATAGTTTTGGCATGTGAATATGTTGTTTGTATTGTTTTCTGTCCCATTTTCTAATTTAAATTCACATATCCTAATTTATTTTTAATTCTGTTCACCAGTGTAGCTCCCATTAATGCATTATGCAATATAAAATACATACAGTATATATACAGCCACTTTAGTAGATACACCTGTTCAACTGTTTGTTAACGCAAATATGTAATCAGCCAATCACATGGCAGCAACTCAATGCATTTAGTCATGTGGACATTGTCAAGATGACCTGCTGAAGTTTAAACTGAGTATCAGAATGGGGAAGAAGTGACTTTAAACGTGGTATAGTTGTTGGTGCCAGATGGGCTGGTCTGAGTATTTCAGAAACTGATGATCTACTGGTATTTTCACACACAATCATCTCTAGGGTGTACAAAGAATGGTCTAAAAAAAGGAAAATATCCAGTGAGCGACAGTTCTCTGGGTGAAAATGTCTTGTTGATGCCAGTGGTCAAAGGAGAATGGCCAGACTGGTTCAAGCTGATAGAAAGGCAACAGTAACTCAAATAACCACTCATTACGCAGAACTGTATCTGTGAATATATAGCACATTGAACTTTGAAGCAGATGGGCTACAGCAGCAGGAGACCAAACCGGGTGCCCCTCCTGTCAGCTAAGAACAGGCAACTGAGGCTACAATTCATACAGGCTCACCAAAACTGGACAATAGAAGATTAGAAAAACGCTGCCTAATCTGCTGGGTCTTGATTTCTGCTGTGACATTGGGATGGTAGGGTCAGAATTTGTCAACAAAATGAAAGCATGGGTCCATCCTGCCTTATATGAAAGGTTCAGGCTGGTATTGGTGGTGTAATGGTGTGGGAGATATTTTCTTGGCATACTTTGGGGCTCTTAGTACCAATTCAGCATCGTGTAAATGCCACAGCCTACCTGAGTATTGTTGCTAGCCATGTCCATCTCTTTATGAAACCAGTGTACCCATTTTCTGATGGCTACTTCCAGATGGATAACTCACCATGTCACAGAGCTCAAATCATCTCAAACTGGTTTCTTGAACATGACAATGAGTTAACTGTACTCAAATGGCTTCAATAGTCAACAGATCTCTATCCAATAGAGCACCTTTGGGATGTGGTAGAACAGGAGATTTGCATCAAGGATGTGTAGCTGATAAATCTGCAGGAACTGTGTGATGCTATCATGTCAATATGGACCAAAATTCCTTAGGAATGTTCCCAGCACCTTGTTGAATCTATGCCATGAAGTATTATGGCAGTTCTGAAAGCAAAAGGGGGTCCAACCCGGTACTAGCAAGGTGTACCAAATAAAGTGGCTGGTGAGTGTATATCATGTGCCTACCACACTTTGAATAGATAAATATTACATTTCTTAATATATGTAAAACATGTACTGTATGTATGTAAAAAAGGAGAAATATTGCATACTCCCTGGAACATCCCACACGTTACAATAACTGTAGAGCATGGACCATTGTTCTTTGTGCCCATATAAACATTTAGTTTTCTACTGGTCTAGCGTCAGATATAAGCATCAGTGTTTTCATGTGTCTGGTACTGGTAATTCTATAAATGATACATACAATAAGGTGATTTTTGAATAAAAAATTGGATATACAGGGTTTATCAATCCATTCAGGGTAGAAGACTTCAGTCATGTTAGAAATCTATCTATCTATCTATCTATCTATCTATCTATCTATCTATCTATCTATCTATCTATCTATCTATCTATCTATCTATCTATCTATCTATCTATCTATATACATACAGTATATATACACACACTACCATATATTATTACATGAGTAGTTCCTATGGTTTTTAAAAAACTTCAAACTGGACCCTTTTGAAATCTTGAACTCCGAAACTTATTTCTTATTTTCCTAACATGGGTTTTATCAGAGTCATGGTTTTTGGTGCCCTCTGTTCCATGTATGTATGGGAAATGCCAAGGTAAGTTAGCAGAAACTGTTTTAGCTAAATCGCAAAATTATACAAAATTCACAAGATTTCCCTGTGACAGGTTATTCACTATTAGATTCATAATGGCATAATTTAGCATTGCAAATCACAGTGGCAGTGTATATTAAAAGAATGGGAGGAACCTAAAAGCAGCCTGGCAGGGTGAGCATTCAAACTTCACACATAGGGTCTGCCAGCTTACATCCAGACCTCGACCTTGGAGATGTAAGGTGATGATGCTATTATAAATTGTCACCAAAAATGACAGCTGTGACCTTGATGGAGGATTTGATAAATTAATACTATTATTATTTATTTAATTTCATGTTTTTCCCTGTGTATAATGTCAGAGGGTCATGTCATCACATTTATTCTAACAAATTAAGCCCACAATTTCCTGAGTTCTGCCACTGTGTCACTCTCATTAAAAATGATTATCCACACATCCTCATTTGCCTTACGGAATAGCAAAGCATGTAGGTGACATTAACAGCCATTTGTCGTGAAAGTTTGTCCACAATGCTTTCAGAAATAAGCTTTCTGGGGAAAATGGAGCTCTGCATACTATACGTGTTTCACCCTTGGGCTGTGTTAAAGACAGCTTGTTGTTTCTGCTTTTCACCTTGTAAATAGGGTAGCCCATTCAAATTGTTATTAAAACTATTATAAAATAAACATTGGAAGCATTACTGTCTTTTTTTTTTTGCATTTCATATTTTTCAAAAAAGATCACATTTTTTTCACATGAATGGAAAGAACTGGCCAACAACATTCATTAATGCAATTTAACTGGAGTGTTTCCCTATTTTAGCTATCAACCTAAAAGAAAGCTTATAGTGATGGTGACAACTGTCATGCACGCGTGCATAGGGAGAGCAACATAGTATATCGTGCCAGGGGACAAAGGCAGGGTACTAACCTCTCTTTCTTTATCTCCACAGAAAGACAGAAACAACGCCACCTTGATTTCACCTGGACTCCCTAACCACACGCTACCACTTCTGCATTCCATCCCTTCCTCTGGTCCACTTCTGATGACATCATGGCTCCCATACACCACCTCGGTTCATTCCCAGTATTCCATCTGTCTTTTTCCAGTCCCACTCCATAAATTGTTCCTTTCCACCATTTTCATGCTGTCTGTTGTAACGCTTGAATGCAATATCACTGACCTTATTTTGAAAGTGTACAGTATACGGGGCTGAAAAACCCCAAACCTTTATGATCTTGTTGTTTCTTTATTACACAGTATAATCATAAACGTATTAGAGAGAGACAGGTTGGGAGCATGCACTGATACAGTGCATTGCAGCATCCACCACACAATGAACCACCTCAGGATCCTAAATTAGGACCTGACCACTGCAACGGGTGACACCTCAGCACCGCACTACTTTGAATGGAATGGAACAGTGTGAAGTTTTTTACAGTGGCTGGAGTGGCAATCCTGCCACCAACACCCGGGTTTCCTCTAAAAGTTGGAGGACCTGCTTGCAGGTTAATGTCTTACCCAGGACAGAGCAATTGCAAGTTAAGGGCCTTGCTCAAGGGCCCAATGGAGTGGAATCACTTCTGGCATTTACAGGATTCAAACCAGCAACCTTCCGATTGCTGGCGCAGATCCCTTTCCCCTTTGCCACCACTCCAACTTAGTATGCAACCCCATACATCATAACAAACATAAATTAGACTACTGTCTCTTAAATAAAATGACTGAACTAAGATAATCTCACATTTAAATATAAAAGTTATCGTAAAACATTTACCCATAAATCTTGTTTAGTGATCTTCGTCAAGTATGCAAACAAGGCAATATAACCATTCAATTAGTGCATGATGCCACCCGATTACTTTTATTTATTTAATTGTTTTTTTTCCTTAGTGACAGATTATGGAGAACTTTTTTGCCCTGCCATAGGTGGTGATAAACAATGAACGACGGTATTTTGTGGAGTTTAATGCAACTTTTACATTGAAGGGAAGCTGAAATTTTTAAATGAATCAGCTTTAAGCAAAGCCGATAAAGGGTACAGTTGTAGTCATGTTGCCTTGTTTATCATTTAGGTTTATTTGGCCATATCTGTGTCTTCTAACCTACACCACATGTTATAATTATTTACTAGGCTCACCCGCCTTTTAAGGCGACTGACTTTTATCCTCAATTTGTGCGTGCTCCATGCGTACATCATGCATGTAAGAGTAGGGAATGAGAACATCAAAGTGCCAATTCATAACATCTCCCGAAAACCTAAGTTTTTTTATCCCCTCGAGTGCCTGTCCAAACTTGGAGTGTAGGACTCCATAATAATATACTTGAAACTCATAGGGGAACAACTCTCCCGCAGCCATTAGCTCAGAAATGGTACCATAAGTTTGAGACTTTGACATTTCAGTGAGATACTGAAGCTCATTTGTATAACAGATTCCTGACGGCATCATTGTAAATGGCTGAAACCTTGACCAATTACTTAAAACATGTCGTATAATGTCAGCCCGAATCTGTACCTCTAAAGACAGAGTTTCATGCACTAAATAACGTCCTCACAGGTGGCGCAGTGGTAGTGCTGCTGCTTTGCAGTAAGGAGACTGTGGAAGATTGTGGGTTCGCTTCCCGGTTCCTCCCTGTGTGGATAGCGCTTTGAGTACTGAGAAAAGTGCTATATAAATGTAATGAATTATTATTATTATTATTATTATTAATAAGCTATAGATGAGAATAAGCAAGCACCATCTCCTCTGATATTTACTACACGGTGAGGCATTTGTACTCCATCAACATTAATTATTTCCAGAGACATAATTTTGTTTATTTTTCCAGCGCATCGCATACAAAAGCAAGGGAACGATGGGAGCACCAGAACTCTGCTCACATCGCGTCACTTCGTACCGCAAGCCGCAAGTGGTAAGTCTGTGATAAGCAGAATACCGCTACGCTTTGCACTCACGGGACGGAAGGACAATCCTGACCGCTTTTATATAGTGTTGATTGCTGGTATTGTTAGATTATTGTTTATGTTGTTGCTTTTTTTTTGCTCCCCATGTTTTTAAGATGAGTCAGGGATTTTCAAAATGCATGCAAAATGGGGGCCCAATAATAAATCTTACATGCCTCCTTAAAAACATCTTGTTGTGACAAGAGGTATAATGAAGGCTCACCAAAGAGCAAAAGAATATTGATATGGAGATCCATATGAGGGCAAGTACAGAAGGCTGAACTAGAAGGGACAGTATTTTACCACGGGGGATTCAGATAATCCATCCACTCATTATCAAAATGCGTAATCCATTTCAGAATCATCGTTGTGGGAAGAGGGAAATAACATGAACATAAAAGTTAAGACAAAGCTGAATGTGTACAAAATTCCACTGCTTTGACTTATAGTTTGGTTTCTATTAGTAATGTGGGAACTATCAGTAAGGCTGCTGTTTAGGTGCATGGACATTTAAAAGATGGTTTTCTGGATGTCAGGCATTAACTAATAGGATTAGCAAGTGAATTAAAGGAGTTGTTTTGGCAAGCATGAGAACTATAAGGAGCAACCTGAAACAAAGAAGCAGAGAATGAGTGTCCTACTTTGGTCATTTTTTTAATTGGAGCAGAAGCAGCTGTGGCAGGGTTATAAACAGTAAGCTTACCTCCTATATGCAGTATGGGTTATTCTTCTAACCAAATCACTCAGAGCATTTTTACAAATGAAAGCAAGGCTTGTGCCTTAAGACTTTATTGCTCTGCTCAAGTGTTTTACATAAGAGTTTAAAAATAAATCCATTCTTACATAAGGCCTTAAAAATAAACCTACCCTTTAAAGACTACTGAATCTTCTTTCTCATGAATGGTGTGAAAGGCATTAATTCAAAAAACGACAGCAGACATCCTTCCAACAGAGATGTCCTATTGTTCAGAAAGAATCTAAAAGGAAAAATGATCAGGATCACTACAAGCTGTGTTCAAAGCTCCACCTGAAAAGCTTAACATATAAATGTATTCCACTCCATGAGGACCACATAAACTTTGGTATCTCTACCTTGTACACCAGGGAAGGCTTCATACTTTGGTATTGTTTCCCACTTTCTTTATCTTCTGATGAAAGCGTTACATGCTCTTCTGACCACATATTTTATGTTCAGCAGGGAGACGAGAGTTAAGCAAATTTCACTAAAGGGCAGCAGTATGGCACTTGATGGGTGCCATAGGGTATGAGATATGAGGAATGATTCAAAAATTGATTCCTTTATGCTTTTGAAAACTGAAAATAAGAGAAGATATGAGAGAAATGTTTAAAAGTATGTAGAGAAAAAACAAGTTTGATGCCAGCTGTTACTTTAAAATATATTCTTCAGCCATAACTTGGGGTCACAGATGGAGGCTCATTAAATGTAAACATCGCACAAATGTCGGAAAATGTTTATTCCTACAGAGGAGTAAAGAGGCATGAAATAAGTTACCAAGTACCGCAGTAGAGACACTGGAACTTTTACAGTACATCTCTGTTTGACTTGCTTCTTAAGTTGTCAGCTGAATTAAAATTGTCAAACTGTGTTGGGCTAAATGGGATTTTCTCATCAAATGGTTTCATTATGTCTGTTGTGCTTGATGTTCCAGTAAAGGATCTACACTTTGGTGTGGCTTCAACATTTCATACGTCTATGATGAAAGTGTCCTCTGGCCTTCTCCTGACTTTGTATTTATTCTTAAACAAAGATGGCAAAATCAAGCAAGCTTCAGCAGTGGTCAGGGCACCCTTGACACCTCACTTGATAGGTGTCATAAAGTATGATCCATATAAGATTTTGACATTCGAACAGTTCAGTATAAGCAAACTGTAATTACAACAACAACAACAGAAAAAACATGGCTGACGTTTTTCAAGTTATGAAGGAAATAAACAGGATGGATACCAGCTGTTACATTAAAATGCATTCTTCAAAAATGACAAAAGGGCAGAGGCTAAAACCAATACATTTAACTAAAATGTTTCAGATTTTTTGTATGCAACGATGTGTAGGTTCATGTCACTAAGTTACTTACTAGTATGGTGGAAGGTAGCTGTTATGAATAAACTACTGAACAAAAGACTGAAAACCCAAGCTACACATTTCAGAACATCTTACACTGATTATTATTTAGTTAATAAGAAATATTGATTTATTAAATAAACTAGCCATGTTACCACAGGTAATAGAACAAGTTTAAAAACATTTGATATCTGATATCTCCTGCCTTATGAGTACCTTCAGAGTTATTTGTATGCATGTCCTCAGTATCTGTCTGAACTTCTCTGTCAATCCCATTCCTCTAAAGCCTGCTTCTCATACTCTGTCATTTCAGGGCACTTTGTTCATTTCTGGTCTGCTTCTTGACTACCACCATTGTTAGATAGGCCTCTATTACCTGCTGTGAAAACATCATTCGAATACTTGCTGACTTTGAAGGTGATTCTCAATATGTCACTTATGCCTTTACTACTCCTCGTCTGCCTCAACCTCTTCTTCCTGACACTTCCTCTGTTGATCACTTTACCAAAGCCAAACTGACCAATCAGACCCAAGGCCAAATTAAAGTCAGAAAAACATTTCAATATGGTGTAGCCTGTAGTGGGTTCAAAAAAGCCTTGTGTTCTTCTTTTTTTTTCTTTGAGCAGGCCTTTTTACCACAGTATAAATGGTGTCACACACGTGTGAATAGGAGGAAGCTGTATGGACCAAGTGAGGGTAATTCCACCCCAGGCCAAGGGGTGGTGGGGTGCACTAAACCTTCTTCTGTTACCTCTATGGACCAAACACGGGAAAAGCTGTCTGACTCATCCCTAAAGATGTCACTTATGGTACTGGCGCCTAGAAGAACATCGCTTCCGGTTCCGGTGCCTAGAAGAACATCACTTCTGGTTAAGACGTCAGAAGGAGGTCACTTCCGGTTCCCTTACATCACTTCCGGTCTTGGCATTTAAAGCCACTATCTTAACCACTAATCATCAGTTCTTGTTTGGACTCCTTCAAAGACACTACTGTCTTACTTCCAAAGCCCATTGCAGCCAGGGATAATTTACGGGTGGCTGCCCCAAACCTTTTTAAGTGTGCCGAGTCTGATCCTTTCACAATTGATTAATTACATTCAGCTACCTTTGATTTTATTTTCTTTTGCCTTCACTCCAGGTGAGATTTGTCTCAGTCTGCTCCTGACTCTGGCTCACCTGGCTAAGGAGGACAGGCTTCATTTAAAGCGGTACCCAGAAGTACTTCCACTATATTACCAGTATACCTTGGAAGCACTTCTGAGTCAGAGACATGAGGGAAGATGCCCACAAGAGCTCCCTTCAGTGACCACAGACGTCTCTGACAGGGCTGCATACTCCAATTTCAGTCCCCATACAGCCTTGCGCCCAGACTGGAGCAGCACCAGAGGCATGCTGCCATCTAGGGAATCCATTCCCAGATGGGTTTATCCATTCCTGGGAATTGAGGAATCCCACATGTCATTCGTGGGAATACCAGGCTCCCGGGAATGACACAGTGCATGGGCATCTCACATGTGAACGGTTTTAGAACGAGCGACACTTATTTTTAATAAAACTACTGCAATATGTTGACACCAATAAAAGACTAACCTTAACTACAAGCAGTTCATGCTGTCATATAAGTACATGTATCTAGTTAGTTGTGGTAAGAAGAGCGTAGAAAGCACAACGTGTTGAGCGTGCGGTCGTCCAGGCGAGAGCTGAGTACGCCAGCCGCTGAGAAAGCACGCTCTGCCTCCACTGAAGTAGGCGGCACAGTCATCAGATACCGATACACTTGTTCTAAACAATGCCCGCGCTTGCCGTTGCTCTGAAACACCGCCGTTTCAGCTTTTACTGATGCATCCAGTTTCTTGTCATCATTCTGTGATGGCAAGTTTCTTAGCACAGATAATGCGGATGCAACAGACTGACGCATTGCAATTTCAAGTTGCTGTTCAAAACTGTCAACAGCACAGACGTCAATGAACTCTGCCCTGTCCCGGCATTCGAGGGCAGTCCACTGTGCTCAGTCAGCCGGGAGATTGACTGCTGCTGGTCTGTTGTTGACTGAATTAATCAGCAACACACGACACTGTGGGCCAAAAAACCGTGCCATTTAATTATTTTCAACTATAACTCTGTTATTTCTTGATCGATTTTTACACACTATATATGCGAGCTTGGCCGTTCCAGTTTTCCCAGGAATTATAGCAGAAATGTCCAGGAAACCCAGGAATGGATTCCCTACTGCCATCCAGCTTAATGGGCAAACATAATACTAGCAGGCAGTCCTCTACTGCCCGTCCATTATCAGTATCCCCTCCGGGAAAAATACCATCAATCATTATTGACAAGTCACCTGTCCATCCATTAGTTCATTCACAATAGGTAAAGTTTGATTTTACAAGGAAATTAATCTAAGTCAAAGACTTATCAACAGTTACAAAAGATGAAGCCCCAATACAAACAATTATACCTGTCCTAATACTAGCTAATAAGGCAAAAGTCTAAAACAACCAAAATTCTAACTTACTTTCTATAAAAAAAATGAAAAATTGATATAAAACCTTCTTAAATGATCAATAGAAGAAATTGATCTATTACATGTTTCTCCTGTATTGCAGAGTATCTCATCCTGTCATAACTCTGAGAAATAGCTTCACTTTGGTCACTTGTACTTGCAATTTCATTCTTTTAGTCACCACCCAGAGTTCTTGACAATAACTGAAAATGGTAATGAAGATTTACCAGTGAATTAGCAGGTTATAATGTAGCTCCCACTACATCACCACAGTCCAGTAAAACCTCATAAACATTCTCTAAAGGCAAATGTTTATTGATTGATCTTATAACTGTTACTCTTACACAGCTGCTCACCTCTTACCTCCTGAGTGCATGCCCCTCTTTTTCCGCAGAGGACCATGTTTTAGGGATACTAATACCCTAACCGCATCATATTCAGCTGTGAACTTTTCCAGTGCACGCTAAAAATCAAAAGAGGCCAACTTGAAAAATTATCTGTAAAACAGCAGAGAATAAATAAAATGCTTCCTTCATAACACCCATATTTAACAGATCTGATTTAATACCAAGTAGAAGAACACAACCCATCCATCCATCCATTTTCTAACCCGCTGAATCCGAACACAGGGTCACGGGGGTCTGCTGGAGCCAATCCCAGCCAACACAGGGCACAAGGCAGGGTGCCAACCCACCGCAGGACACACACAAACACACCCACACACCAAGCACACACTAGGGCCAAAGAGCATGCAGATGTAGCACTGGAACCAACTCTTGCAGCCCTTTCAATAAGATAACATGGGGTTTGCGGTCAAAAGTGTTTCCTAAATTCACATACGTACATGCAGGTAGCATTGTAAAACTCTCATCAAGTATTTTCGCATGGATAAAGAGCTGGTTCTCTGTTCCACTGCCAGTATGGAAGCCACATTAATCCTCCTGAATCTGAATTTCAACTAATGGTCAGAGTCTCTGTTCCAGTACCACAAAGACGAAGAAATCAACTAACTATGGGGAGGTAGGATAGATGTATTCAAGATCATACACAGAATAATTTGAATTATTTCCCAGTGTTACTTCAAATACATTCTTTACTAAAGAACTGAGAGCACAGATATAAAATGGTAGAATAAATTTCTCTCAAATTTTGAAAATATTTCAGTACACAGAGAAGTGTGGAAAAATGTACATAGGACATAGAAGTGTAGCTGTAAAGTGCATCAAGGGGACCTTCAAATCTCAACTTTATTATTATTTTGGACAGCGATAATCACAAATGATGAGCATTCTTGAAGTGAGCAGTCTATTAAGATGAAATATTTTTATTACATCCGTTGTTCTTCATGGTCCAGGGAAGGTATTATATTTTCAAAAATGTCCTGAATTTCTTTCTGCACTAACGTTTTACACTTTCTCTTCCTGACTTTCAATTTAATCTTCAACACCGAGAAGGATAATAGTAAATTTTTAGTACTGGCAAAGGAGTCATTCGTACCGCTGTTGCTAAATATCAGACTGTAAAAAGAAATTTACATGAGGAAAAAAAAAAAGAAATCAGTATGGAGGCAGATAATGAAAAACAAAACCAACTTGCAATCACAATCTTTTCTAACCACAGGTAAGAACAAAAGCTCCACAAGTCTTATGCATAAACACACTCCTGTACACTTCAATTGTTCTCTCCCCTTCTGCGTGCATTGGTGAGAGTGGCAGAAGCAAAATAGTGAATTGAAAATGAGAGGTACTTTTGGGAAATTTCTTTGCACAGTTGGACAGGCAACAGATATAATCTTTCCAGTGTGTCCTGGGTTATTCTAACTAAGAGTATTGTAACCAATTCAGAATATTAGTGAATTTCTTATTTGCACATCTGACCTGTTTGCAACACATCATTGTTAATGGCAAGTGCTTGTAAAGGCTTAATAAAAGAGATGGTGGTGACCACAAGAAATGTTGTTTTCAACAATCCAAAATGTTAAGCAAAAATCAAAGTCTTTTACCAGAAAGTAGAGAAAAGCCAAGCAAAATGACACCTTTTATTGGCTAACTAGAAAGATTACAATATGCAAGCTTTCGAGGCAACTCAGGCCCCTTCTTCAGGCAAGATGTAATCATTACATCTTGCCTGAAGAAGGGGCCTGAGTTGCCTCGAAAGCTTGCATATTGTAATCTTTCTAGTTAGCCAATAAAAGGTGTCATTTTGCTTGGCTTTTCTCTACATTCATAATGGCTAACACGGTACAACACCCTAGTACTACCAGAAAGTATAAATTCTAACATTGAAATGTATAACCCTAAACAGTAACTACAACAACACAATTTTGTTGTCTTTATCCGCAAATTTGGAGGTGCTGATGCTGACCTTATATCCCATTGCAACAATAACTTCAGTGCCGCACATCTCCACATGACATTATATATCAACATTGTGACAACCTATACTTAAAATGGTGGCATGCATTAAAAACAAGATGGCATCATGAAAAGAAGCTAAATATTCATAACTATCTAAAAATAAGTTCCTATCTATTCTGCAACCTAAACAACTTTCTTAGAATACAGATTACTGCAAAAAGTGTTCAAGAACTGTGCAAAAAATTAATAATGAACACAAATCATAGCAATCACCATTCTCTGGCACCATGAAAAATAATGTTTTAAGATGTAACTTTATTTTAATTAATAGAAAACACAATCCAGCTTATTCTCTATCTGTGTCTCAGTACTACTTATTGAACTGGATGTCAGTCCACAGTAAGCCAAACCCATACATGAACCCGCACTCACTCATACAAGGTAAATCGAGAGCCAACAATTAACCCAATGTGCACTTGCATGCGGATAAAAGGGAAATTTCATCGGTTTGAGAAAATTAAAACTGACAGTAACTGGAATGGGATTTGGACAACCAAGCAAACACACATCTTCTGGAAGGCATCTAGTAGATCCTCAGCACATGCTCAGAATACTACAGTTGGCTTTTCCCAGTCTAGAGTACCTGTGGTTAATTTAATAAGTCCTCACATTTTGTTGAGCCTGCGGTGGGTTGGCACCCTGCCCAGGATTGGTTCCCTGCCTTGTGCCCTGTGTTGGCTGGGATTGGCTCCAGCAGACCCCCGTGACCCTGTGTTCGGATTCAGCGGGTTGGAAAATGGATGGATGGATGGATTTTGTTGAGCTCTTCATGCAGTTGCTGATAGAGAGAGGGGGAGAAAGAATGAGAAAAAGACTCCCACAACCCTATGAAGCAACTAAATATTTACATTGTTTACTTCAATCTTATGCTCTTAGTCACTTTTCAAGATGTCTGTATAGGTTAGGTGTTAGGACTTGTGTTGCAAAAAAAAAAAAAATCAAGCCACCCTGATACACTGCTGAGTCGCATTGGTAGATACCATAATCAGAAAAATGACCAACTAATAAACTAACAAGAATGAAGCAGAAAATTCCCTGACACAAACCAAAGCATGCTTGAATGTGCAATGTTCAATCACACTTTAATCTAGTGTGAGTGCCTGCCTATATAAACTGCTTCCTAATAGGCATTACTAGAACATAGTCAAAATAAAGGGTACTAAATAAAAAAGGACAAAAATAATATGCTTTAAGGTGTCAAAATGTAAAACACTGCCATTCAACAAAAAAATGAAGATCAAATACAATAATCAACCCTGATGATGGTACCCAAGTACCAATACGAAAACAACCTCTACAATGTCAAATACTGGTCTACTTGACTTTGCCCACTATGTCATATTATGACATTATGGCAATCTTAATTTGTGGGGAAGAAGTGAGAATCACTAGCAAAATATAAAATGTGAAGCATCATAAGTTAGTTTTACTTTTTACATATTTTAAACATTTTTGATGCTTTCATCACCACTTTGTCATGACCACTTCCATTTTGTAATTCCTGATGACTCTTGTAATTCATCATATAAACTTCATGCAAGACTGATGAAACGTTTTCAATTTTGATTGACAACACTATATTTTTCTTTTTAAAAGAATAGATTATTTTAAATTTTTTTACCATTACGAAGCATATACTGGGACACTTCTGCTTCAAAAAATCCTCTCTGAGCATTTATTTCTCTTGGCAAACCTATTAAAAAACATAAAAAACAAATAACACTTTTTGTGCTTTCTATCAAAAATTATTATTTTTTTAATAACTATGTTAATCTTTTTAGAACAATTGATACAATGATGTGATGTAGATTGACTAAAAAAACTGTAAACTGGTAGGATCCTGAGAGCACTAAGATCATATTGGATCTTTTATCATGTATATACAAGATGGCTTTTGGTCACACACAGTTGAAAAGACGTATTTTAATAGGAAAAAACAAATTCAAAACATAAATATCTGCATATTCCTAAGAATAAAGAAAAACGTCCAGTGTCATCATTCATCCTTTCACTGACTCCAGCTTTTCTGGGCAAGAATATAATCAATAAACTAGTTACGTTTGCAAATAATTCCAAACAACAAGGGTATGAACATGCACAGTGCAGTGCTCTGCCATTAGTCTAGCTGGCCAAATGAACACAGACACTCCGCTGTGATTGCACCATTTTTGAACAACATGCTATAGTGGGATTTCTTTGGGCAGAGGAGGTGAAACCTGCTAAAATTCACAGAAGGATGTTGGCTTGTGACCAGTAAGCTTGTTTGTGTACCCATCCTGCTCATTTCTTACAGTACTGTCAAGTCATAATGCAGTACAGCATGTGCAGATTCATAGCTCATCTCCAAATGTGCAGCAACAGCAAGCAAATTAATCTGTCTGTCTTCTCTCATAATGACATTTGTCATGTTGATGTTGGCTTATATGCAAGAGTAGGGAGCAAGTCGAGGAGACCCTGGAGAGTTGGAGGTTTGCTCTAGAGAGAAGAGGAATGAAGGTCAGTAAGAACAAGACAGAATACATGTTTATGAGTAAGAGGGGGGCCAGAGAAATGGTGAGGATGCAGGGAGTACAGTTGGTAAAGGTGGATGAGTTTAAATACTTGGGATCAACAATTTAGAGTAACAGGGATTGTGGAAGAGAGGTGAAAAAGAAAGTGCAGGCAGGGTGGGATGGGTGAAGAAGACTGTCAGGAGTGATTTATGACAGATTAACAAGAGTGAAAGGGAAGAACTACAGGACAGTAGTGAGACCAGCTATTTGGGCTGGAGACGGTGGCACTGACCAGAAAGCAGGAGACAGAGCTGGAGGTAGAAGAGTTAAAAATGCTAAGATTTGCACTGGGTGTGACAAGGATGGACAGAATTAGAAATGAGTACATTAGAGGGTCAGCACAAGTTGGATGGTTGAGAGACAAAGTCAGAGAGGCGAGATTGCATTGGTTTGGATATGTACAGAGGAGAGATGATGGGTATATTGGGAAAAGGATGTTAACGACAGAGCTGCCAGGAGAGAGGAAAAGAGGAAGACCTAAGAGAAGGTTTATGGATGTGGTGAGAGAGGACATGCAGGTGATGGGTATAACAGAGCAAGATGCAGAAGACAGGACAATATGGAAGAAGATCCTCTGCTATGGCAACCCCTAACAGGAGCAGCCGAAAGAAGAAGATGTTGGCTTATGTGCATGCAGTTTATGTTCAACCACATTGAGCTTCATTGGTTACACTTGTTTTTCTTGCTTTGAACATTTTTTCCCATTCAAATACTTCTTGTTGAGTCATGCTGGTTTAACTTCCATACTGAGCCAACAACCTTTGGTGAATTTCAGCAGGTTTCACTTCCTCTGTCCAAAGAAATCTCACTATGGTGGATTGTTCAACAATGGTGCAATTCTCTAGTGGAGCATTCATGTTCATTTGACCTTGGCCTCAACTAGGCTAACGGCAGAGCGTTGTGTGAATTCAAACTATCTATAAGCCATCACACCCGTGTTGTATTGTGTCCGCTTCTGTTCATCGTGTTTACCACATAATTTTCTAATTGCCTTTACTTTTTCATTTGCCACTGTAAATAGAAAGCAGATAATGTAGAATCAGCTAAATAGTTACAAGGGATTTTGATATCATACAGGCTTGGGCAAATTTGTAGCAAATGAAACAATGTATGTAAAAGTAAGGTATTACACATAAGAGGTAGAAATGTCAGATTTAAGTACATAATGGGAGGTCTATTAATTGAAAGTACCCCTTATGAGAAGGATCTAGGAGTCACAGTGGACACATCACTATCAACTTCCAGACTGTGTACAGAAATACTAACAAAAAAACTAATAGGATGTTAACTTATATATCACAATGTGTAGAGTACAAGCCAAGTTACTTTATGCTTAAATTATATAACACACTACAGTAGTAGGCAGGCCTCACGTGGAGTACTGCGTTCAGTTTTGGTCTGCATAAAAAAGATATATCAGTGCTAGAGGAAGTCCAGAGGAGAGCGACTTTTGTAATTCTGGTTCTATGAGCTATGAATGAGCTATGAGGAGAGGCTAAAAGAGTTGAACATTTTTAGTTTAGTCAAACAGAGTTTAAGAGAGGGCATGGTTGAAGTGTTTAAAATTATTAAAAGAATTACAACATATTCTTTAACAAGAACACAGGGACACAGTTGGAAATTTGTTAAGGGCAGATTTTGCACAAATGTTGGGGAGTTGTTTTTTGCACATGGAATATTACCAAGTAGTGTGGTGCAGAGTAGGATTTTAGAAACCTACAGATCTTGACTAGATGTTAATTTGGACAATCTAGGTGAATGGGATGGACAAGCACAATGGGTTAAATGGCTTGTTCTTGTCACAACTTTTCTAAGTTTTTTTTTTACATTTTAGAACTGATGGGAGTCAGAGTCTTCACTGAATTTCCCATCGGGATTAATAAAGTATCTATCTATCTATCTATCTATCTATCTATCTATCTATCTATCTATCTATCTATCTATCTATCTATCTATCTATCTATCTATCTATCTATCTATCTATCTATCTATCTATCTATCTATCTATCTGAATGAAATAAAGCAACTGACTCTGGACAGGAGTCACCAATTAAATGTCCTTTAGATGTGAAATAAAATAATGGCAGATACATTTATAAATAAAAAAACACAATTTTTACGAAATAGAGCAGCACACTCTTTAGCATTTACTTTTATCCCGGAGTTTCCTCCAGTTACTCAAATTTTCCCTCCACATCCCAAAGACATTTACATTTAGTTAACTGGTTATAGTAAATCAGCCTGCTGCAAGTGCACATGTTTGTGTGACCATGCATTGTGATAAAGTGACACCTCAAAGGTTGGCTCCTGTCCTTCTGTTGATGATGCTGGGACAGACGTCTATAAAGTGGCAAAAATAATTTGCCGGTGGCCTAAGGACAGCTTGTTTAAGTGAGAAAAACTTTGAAAATATCTATTCTGATTGCACCAAATATGACAGGTTTGATTAAGTTGCTCTGTGTGTGTGTGTGAATGTGTGTGTATTGCTTATTAATAATCACAGCATAGGGGAAGAAGAAGAACAAATTGCTGTATTTCAAATCTTTGCTGTAATTGTCATTACAGTTTCTAACTTTGACGCGTGTTTAATGGCATTTGATTTATTATCAGGGATTTCACAATCTGCTTACTTGTATCTTTAAAGAGAGTTTTACCATCTATTTCAGCAGTGTTTTTTTTGTTTTCTTTTTCATGACATTTTATTATTAAAAATATAGTGACCTCCTTAGTATAATTTTGAGAGATGCTTCCAGCTTTGACAGAGCATTTTTGTCCCCTCACTAAGAAAGCCTGCCTACTCACACTCACACCCACACAGCCCGCTCTCTCCGCGTGTATTGAGAGTCTGGAGTTAGACATCATTTTGCTTCATTGTTTTAAATGAGTTCAATAGTAACTTTACATTGTTATCTAACTGCTGTCCTTGAAGAAAAATTAAATTAATAAGTATTCATCTATCCATTCTCAGAATCCACCATATACTTGCAGAAAGCTGGAATCCATATAAGTAGGATCAGGGATAATGCAGGAGCCAGACCTCAATGGGATGTGAGTTTATGGAAGGGCATGCTCACAAATACTCTCGCTCATCCAGAGGCAACAACAATAATTTAAACCAATAAAACATTAAAAGATAAGATCTCCTATCAATCTACCATGGCAGGTTTAGGAATATGATAGATCACCAGAATATGGAGAAAACAGACACCAAAGCCTGAGAAAAATATGAAAACTCATATATGAAAAAGTAGTTATACTCACTAATCATACTCATACTAATAGTGGTGAGGTGTTGCATGTTGAATAGCGCATGCAGGTAAGAATTTCACTGTGTCTTGTACGTGACAGTAATGACCATATTAACCTGTACACCTTTAGGTGGTTACTGGATGGAAAATGAACCCAGATCTCCAAAGTTGTGGCCCAGCTATGAAAATCATTGTGCAACTGTGCTGCCTTGTTTATTTATTTACAGAACAACTTTATTTATTGTGATTTAAGCAGACCAACATTAGTAGGGTACACTCTACTAATACACCTATTTTAACTTTGCCTGGGCCAGTATGGAGCCACCAGTTGAATTAATAAGAACATCTTTGGGATGTGGGAAGAAACCATAGTACCTGCAGAAAAAAGCACCATCTCCAGAAGAACAAGTCTGGGTACCTAGAGAGCTCTGACCCTAATAAAAAGACAGGAAGACAAATAGATAGATAGATAGATAGATAGATAGATAGATAGATAGATAGATAGATAGATAGATAGATAGATAGATAGATAGATAGATAGATAGATAGATAGATAGATAGATAGATAGATAGATAGATAGATAGGGTGGGATGGGATGGGAATATGCAATGATAGTGCATTGCTTCACCCACCAAAAGACAAACCATCTGAATTAGAACCAGAGTGCAGTGGGTGACACCTCAGCGCCACACTAGAACAGTATACTTTTTTTTTTTTTTTTTTGCGGTGGCTGGAGTGCCAATCCTTTTACCAATAAAATATAATGAATTGATTAGGTACATGAAAACACTGATGTCCATATACTAAACAATAAATAAAAGACTAGCTGTATTTTTTTACATGGGAACAATGACAGTACATATTTTTCACAAACGTTTCATTATTTGAAATACAAATGATCATCTTCAGAGCATGAAACATCATTAATTCTCATTATTTTCTGAAATTCTTTGAGGCTGATCTGTCATTTTATAAGAAATGCCACTTTCATTCTGCTGGAAATTAGAACTTTAAACATTAACAAAGTATCAGCAGTTAGCATCTTATTACACCTTGTTGTCAGAATCGTATAGCTAGATATGTAAAGAACTAGAGTAGATCACTAAGCAATTACGTTTCCCACTAGTCAACTCATAATGTTCTGAGCAGACGTACTGTAGCAATGGGTCTCTTGAGTCTGGAGTCTTCCAACTGGTGACATGCAAATATGCTGAAGGCAGGATCTGAGTAGTCAGGATCTGAGTTTAAACACTGCAAGTTGGGGATATTAGTCCTACAAAATAAAAGGTGCATTCTTGCATGTGAATCTAGACATCTCACTCAAAGAAGATATTGCTGCATAAATTGAGCCTAAATGAGGGAATAAGCAGGAGATTAAAACATGAAATCATATAAATGAAAATTAGTATAATCATAGCAATGTGACAAATATAATAAGTAACATTTTAATTGACATACCATTTAATTAAGTGGAAGAGATGGGAGAACCTGTTGGAAAGATGACCATCTTAGCAACACTCTTTTAATCAGAGGTTTATGGTAGAGTGGCCAGGTCCTACTTCGGGTTTGACACAAAACATTTTTAAGGACTCTGAGAGCATGAAGAATAGTATTCTCTGGTCTGATCAGACAAAATGGAGCTGTTTGGGCTCCAAACAACTGTGTCTGAAGAGCACCAGGCAGTGCTAATCACCTGTCTAATACTATCCCTGCGGTGAAGCATGGTGGTGGCAACCTCATTCTATGGGACTGTCTCTCAGAAGCAGGAAGGAAAAAATATGTACAGGTTCATGAAGAAAACCTGTTCCATAGTGCACACAACTTTAGACTGGGGGGACATTTAATAAAGTATCTATCTATCTATCTATCTATCTATCTATCTATCTATCTATCTATCTATCTATCTATCTATCTATCTATCTATCTATCTATCTATCTATCTATCATTTCACCTTTCAGCTCAACAAAAGCCTGAAGCATACAGCCAAGACAATGTTGGGTCACCACACAGAACATCTATGGAAGATGGCTGTTCATAGACATGTCCCATCCAGTCTTGAGAAGATCTTACAGCAAGAATGGAATAAACTACCCATATCTAAGTGTGAAATCATTATAAAGAATTACCCAAGATGACTCAAAGCAGTAACTGCCACCAAAGGGGCGTCTATAAAGTATCAAATTAACAATCTGAATACTTGTATGAATGACGGATTTTAGCTTAAACATTTGCAAACCATTATGAAAATACATTTTCACTTTGTCATTATGGAAAAATGAGTGTTGATAAACAAAAATGATAAATTTATCTTTCTGAATCCACTGTAAACCTTTCATATGTGTATCTTATGCCGCATTTTATTTTTTTCATATTTTGCCACTGGAATGGTAATATAGTTGATTTGATTTACATTATTGTTTTAGTTACTGGGTAATTGTTCCATAAATTCATTTCTGTCTAGTTGTTTCAAATTCACGTGTATCATTGATGAATTTAATTAGATTTTGCTTTTGTTTTTTCACTTAAAGCTGTCTCTCATAGTATGCCTTGTTTTTACTCATAAGTTGTTCTCATTTTTTCTGTTATTTATAAAAAAAATCATATTGAGTTTTCCATATAATTAAATGATATGTAAATTAAATGTTACATTGCTACTTATAGTGACTCGTTTTGTCGCTTTTTTGTGATTACATTGGTACTAGTTTGTTTCTATGATTAAGGTAATCTCTCTCCTGTTTATTTCCTCATTCCAAATGTGTTACCTTTATGGAGGTTTTTACTCATTTGTTTGAAAGATTTCAAACAGGTTGAGTCCTGCCTATACTGAGCATCATTTTAAAGTAGGACACATTCAAATCTGTTGGAAATCCCAGCTTTCACAGGGGGTGACAATGTGTGTAGAGTGTTTACGCCATACTTATCGATCAACTCTTTTAGAATTTTAGCTGTACAGCAGGAGTCATTGTTAAGGAGACATAATTTGATATCCTCCATCAATCACGCAGCAGCTTTAAGACTCTGATCATCTTAATGACCACACGCATCTCTCAAGTCAAGACAAAAAAACAACCAAAACAAAAAATCCATGGAGACAATCAACAAAGTGTTTGTATAACTTAAACCTTGGCATCCTGCACAGCAAGCTTTAATAGGTAAGAAACCGAGTGTGGCAATAGCTGGTGTGCACATATCTAAATAAGGACAAAGTCAATTATCAAACAGCCAATGTCTGCTGAACAAGATGATATGGGCTTATTAGGAGAACAACAAAACTCTTTTGTACATATTTAACTTTTGAGCTGCTTGCTACTTGAGCAATTATTATCTCTGCTTCTTTTGAATAGCCTTCTTGTGCTCGTTTCTGTGAAAGTTTCAAAGGACAGCTTGATATCATCAACCCTCCAGACAAAAGGAAACCTTCACAACAATTTACAGTACAGTAACATTGGCTGGGTGCCATGCAGTCTATAGCCACATGTAATTCTAGCATACAGTATATTAATATGTGTAATTTAAAAATTACAGGTAATACATTGAAGTAAAATTGAGTGCTTGTACATTTATACCTTTTAATAACAGACAAAAAATAAGATTTAACAAAAAACATTAATAAAGGATGCTTTTCTCAAATTCCCCAAAAGAGGAATGAAAATCAAACATCACAGTTTTAGTTTCCATATAAATAAAAGAAGAACGTGAAGAAAGCAAGAATGCAAAGTACTAAATAAGACAGAATAAAGAAATGCTCTGCATTGTTTTTGGGTCTACCACTATGTTTTAAATCCCTGTCTAATGTATGGGGGTATCATAGGCACTTTCTATTTTAAAAGTATCACTCCTCAATTCTCTTTCTCTCTCTCTCTTTTTATCACCAGCTTTTTTTCTTCACAATATTTGAATACACGTCTATTCTCTCCGTATGACTACACACTTTGTAGTCCTTGTCATGAGGCCCTGCCCCAGAGTCACTTCTGGGCAGCAGCCTTCCATCTCCTTCAGGGACATGAAGCTTCTGCGCCCTCAGGTGTCACTATACTTCAGAGACTCCCATTCGCTGTTAAAGGCTGGGACACCCTGGCGGTCCTGTAGGTGCATGCACTGATTCAAATACAGCATCACCTCAAATGTACTCCTCTTGATCTGTGAACCCTCTAGCCATCACTGATACTTTCTGCCTGGTTGTCCTGTGTCTTTTTCCAGAAAACCATGCATGCTTGCTCATTCCTGGGATGCCTGTACATGCAGTAAACAATGTTGTCATTTCTACCCAATTACTCCTCTTTTTCCCTTTTCCAGAGGTCCTTACTTCTAGCCATTCCAGGTCACATAAGGGGAATATTCTCTTCTGGTGCTGATTTTGTTTTCTAATACATACAGTATCAAGGTGAATGTGTGTTTGTCCAGCATGCAAATTGACACTGATCTTCAATAAATTTTGCAAAGATTCCCTATTTATACAGAGCACAAGGAACCTCTGCTTATGTTTCCCTGATATACAAATCAACACCATTTAATCTTCCTTCACCAAATGTTGCACAGATTCCTCATTTGTACACCAGGCTTCATCACAATATTTCGTTGGTACCCCTATTGCAGGAAGCTCTGGTTAGTAACCCCAGCCTGGGCAATGCTAGTTTCTCATATTTGTAAGACTACATATGACATTAATGGCAATGTCCTGGCCATACCTTCTACTACACTTCTGCATCTGGAATCAATTCTACTCTACTGTACTACACACTTCCCCGTACAATATGTAAGATTAAATTGCAGCAATTAATCAAATATTTCTGATGTCCCTGAATACTTTTTCAGGAGATAAAATGCTAATGAAGGCTTTAATAAATAATAATAAAATAACATTCTCATTTGGATTACCACACATAAAAAAATGACTGACATATAAATATTTACATCTGAAACACTACACAGAGAACAATGTTTTATCTCTTGCTGAGTAAAAACAATAAACGCTGTCTGCTTCTTAGTCATGCATTCTTGTCTTAGATCTTCTTCATCTTCTTTCGGCTGCTCTCGTTAGGGGTTGCCACAGATAAACGTTCAAATCTGAAGTGGACTTCAGCTGATGAAGGTGCTTGTATGCTTTTGGTGTTAAGATTGAAATTTTGATCCTATTCATGTCGGCATGTATCATCAGAATACTAAATCGGCAATTCTTTTGTAATCAGTTTGTAAATTATAATATGAATCCAAGCTCTTACATTTTTTTCTATTTCAATATTTCAAAAATGTTTCATGTTTTTAAACACCAAGAGATTTCCTGTGCAACAAGTTCACCATTAAATGTCAAGGATATGCACCATCTGTTGGGGGACATGGTGTCTATTGCTGTCTTGAATCCTACAGTCAGGGGTGGGCAGCATCCTGGAGCAATGCTAGAGAGAAGTTGTGATGATAAAACTGAGTTATGACATTTTTAAGTTTTTAAATTAATTTTGCAAGAAAAATTAATAAACACAAACTATCAAACAGATGAAAACAAATAGACAACCGTGAAAAAACATGCTGGCTGTCGCACAGCTTCACATTATTTTCAGTGCAGGATATCTGTAAATTCCTCAGGCCATGATGGCAAGGAAGAAAAACAGAAAACAAATATTAGTAGCTATTATTTCGAGCAAAGTTATTGCTGTCATAACTGTAAGTGTAAACCAGTAGATGTAAGAATAAAGGCAAGACAGGCGGGAGCAAGGTTTTTTGAGCAAAACAGTAGTTTGACAATCTCAGGATGTTGCCAGGGATGTTCGATTACTTATTCCAGTGTTTGTGCACAATAAGGAATATACATTTTGAGGCAGGCCATTTCAATCAGAAAATGTGTAGCAACTGGTCTATACTGGCTGGCAACAGGTGCAGATTGGCACACACAGTTTAGTATTGTGTTGTAATGCTGGACTTCATCAGGCTTCCCCAAGGAGGAGAACTTTGTCATGTCCATTCGGAGGGTGTACATTTTCAAACAATTCTAATTCAAATGCAAGTCATTCTCAAGTTGCATATTTTTATATCAGATGTATCACCACATGTGACAGTGGTCTAAATTCCATCTAAAGAGTTGACATTCCGCAGTGGGTAGCGCTGCTGCCTCGCAGTTGGGTGATCTGGGGACCTGGGTTCACTTCCCGGGTCCTCCCTGTGTGGAGTTTGCATGTTCTCCCCCGTGTCTGCGTGGGTTTCCTCCGGGCACTCCGGTTTCCTCCCACAGTCCAAAGACATGCAGGTTAGGTGGATTGGTGATTCTAAATTGGCCTTAGTGTGTGCTTGGTGTGTGGGTGTGTTTGTGTGTGTCCTGCGGTGGGTTGGCACCCTGCCCGGGATTGGTTCCCTGCCTTGTGCCCTGTGTTGGCTGGGATTGGCTCCAGCAGACCCCCGTGACCCTGTGTTCGGATTCAGCGGGTTGGAAAATGGATGGATGGATGGATGGAGTTGACATTCCATGTGTTTTTGTGGGGTTTTTTTTGTTCACACCTTTCACCAAACTTTAGAACTGAGCTGCACTGTGAAAACAATATTAAAAAGGCAGATCTGTGCTTAAAACCTCTAACCAAACAAGTAGTTTACAATGACAGTACCAGCAAAATCATTATCTTAACCAAAGCCACCCCATAAACATATAAATGTAATTTAGGCAACTGAAATACACTGACTAGCCAAATGTAATACATTTAGTATAATAATCATCTTTAAACATTTACCCATGATTTCAATTTACTGTGTCCATGCCAGAATGTGAAAAAATACACAATATCATAATCTACGTAATAGACTATGGATGAGAGTCTTTCTGAAAAGAAGCTGACTCTGGAGAACTGTTTAGCAAGCCAGGAATGAATAGGAAAATTGTCATCAATCATGGCAGTTGGTCTGTCAAAATAGAAAGATTGTTATTTCAGGTCCAGAAGACGGAAAAAGAACAAAATGGATTATGTGCCGTAGTCAAAACTATGCTAAGATAGAAACATGAGATAAGAAACTCTGCTTAATTGTACTGTACTTAGTGTAAATTAGCATGATTCAGAAAACCACAAATACATAACATAACATACGTCACAGCTACATAAGGGTGTCAAATCATGTCAGTAAATGCATTGTAAAAAATAACGGGGGCATTTTGTTTCAGAAAACACAAAGATGTACACAAGGAAAATTAGTGGCTGAGCTGCAAGACTATATTGTCCAAACATCAAGAAAAACATTATCCTGACTAATGCTGCTGATTAACTGTACAGACTGCATCTCTGTTGTTAGTCATTAGCACTAAAACATAAGTAACATGATAGTTACAGTATATTGGATATTATCCCTCACCTATTCTGTTTCTCTTCTCGGTACTCAAATGTGGCACTTGGTGCCACGGCCCACCTATCAAGTTGTTTTGCCTGCATAAGGTAAAGTCATCCCTGATGGAGGATCGCAGGAATCATGGGAAAGATGGGTCCTTTCATTGGATTGGCTGGCCCAGCACTGTTTCAGCCGTGAAATGGACAAATGGGGGAGGTCGCTTGATGGATGAGGTCTCCAGGACTCTAAATATATCCAAATCTTATTATGTGATATCATCTACTGTTAAACTCTGCTCCGTACTTCTAAAATTGTTATTTTTATACTGTTTGTTTGTTTATATTGGATTTGTTCTGTTCTGTGTATTGTATTGTATTGACCCCCTTCTTTTGAGACCCACTGCACGCCCAACCTACCTGAAGAGGGGTCTCTCTTTGAACTGCCTTTCTTAAGGTTTCTTCCATTTTTCCCTACAAGGTTTTTTTTGTGGGAGTTTTTCCTTGTCTTCTTAGAGAGTCAAGGCTGGGGGGCTGTCAAGAGGCAGCGCCTGTTAAAGCCCATTGCGGCACTTCTTGTGTGATTTTGGGCTATAGAAAAATAAATTGCATTGTATTGTATTGTATTAATAATATGACAACAACAACAACAATAATTGTAATAAGAGGAGAAGAAGACTGAGAAGAGGAAAGGTGGCTCAGCAGGTAAGTGCTGCTGCTTCATTGATCTGGTATTCTAGATTTAAACATTTTAATGTTTTTTTTTTGTTTGTTTACTTAATACTACATTTTTACCAGTATAAACTGACAAAGTAATTTCTTATGTTTTTTTTCTTACTATGCTATTTTTTTAAAAAAAACATATACTCTGTACATGTAATTTAAAAGGCCTTGTGGAAGCTATCAGCGCAGTGAAAACCAATGGATTCTGAAAGAGATTTTGGAGATTACAGTTTTTGCTTTTTAATAAATTTGCAACCCTTTCTGGAAATGTGTTTTCAGTTTTTCATTATGGTTTATTGAGTGTTGATTGATGGGCAAAAATGGCAAATGTATCAATTTTAAATTACATGTACAAGACAATAAAGTGTGTAGAAAATGATGGGCTTTGAATACTTTCTGAATCTAATGTACACCAAGAAGGTAAAAATGAACTGAAAACAGTGTTCAAAGTACAAATAAGAAAAGGTAAAATAGCAAAACTTACTGAGCCTGTGTTCGCAGTATTAAAGTCCCATCTGTTAGGTTAGGTGTGTCATCCACTTTCACACCACAGAACCAAGCAAACCAAAGCAATTCTCAGCCCATCTCTTTCTCTATTTCTGTCTCTCAGATCCAATTCTTCCCAGCTCTTGTCAGTTGAGCATTTGTCACATTCTCTACGTGACTCTGCATTCCATAGACCTCTGGTTGTGTTGTGGCATTACATCCCATCCCAAACTACATCATATTCAGGGAAGTGTTGGTCTAGGACAGTGTGTGAAATGCTCTGTGGTAATCTGGGGGTCATCATTTGCTGAACATTGAAGTCTTTCTCTGGTACTATGAAATATGCAATGAATAAAATGTGGAGAATATTATTAAGTAGATGAATCAAATTATACACAGATCCACATTCTCCAAACAATATATAAATTTCAAGACAACTGCACTTCCACAGCTCCAGCTGTTTCCCTCTGAACTCCCAACTCCCTTTAAACAGTGCAGTGATCTCCTATCAGAGCAACAAAATAAGTAACAATGAGCTCTAAGGACATAATGAGACCAATGATTTCTTGTAAGGAGCATTTAGAAAGCCCTGAGCCTTTCATGGAAAAACAATCTGAGAAAAAAAGTTTTTTAAACGCTGGAAGTTCATTTATTCATGACTTTTCCACATAGTCACCTTCAAGATTGATGTATTTGTTCAAGTGCTTAATCCACCTGTCAAAGTGTGACACAAAATCCTCCATAATAAATTGGTCCGACAGCCCATTCCCAGCTTCAATGACCTCATCACAAAACTTTCCCCCACAGAGGTTCTTTAAAGGTTTTATGGCAGGGTGTCATGTTGGAGAACAAAGAGGGGCACAACCAGCTCAATCAGCACCAGACAATTGAATAGTGACCATGGTCAGCTTGGCTGTGTGAGCTGAGATGCTGTCGTGATGGAGGAAAGACATGGAAATGAGCAACCAGGGTTGATCCCCCTTAAGTCCATGGAAAACTTTGGGCAAGCAGACTTCTGAGCACCACTGTGGCTGTTACTATAGCCCTTTCTTCCAGTTACACTGAAAAAACAAGATGTATTCGAGAGAACAAAAATGGCAAACATTGTGTTGCTGGCTGACTTGCAGTGCCTGGCCTTGAGTGGGGTCTTGGAAAGCCTCTCTTTTGACTGATTCTTGGTTTTAGACTCAAAAAAATAAAACCAGGCTTTATCTCTAGTTATCAAAATGTCAGATTTTGGGGATTGACCTTCTTGAAGTTTTACAAGTAAGAGTCAACAGAAACTGACTCAATGCTGCTTCAGTTCTTCTGGAAATTCAGTTCCTGCATGATGGATGCCTATACTCTATTCTCTTGAGTTGTGCGCAATGACTTCCTGTGGAGATGAAAGAATTTTTAAACTTATGAATAATTGTCGGCACGGTGGCGCAGTGGGTAGTGCTGCTGCCTCGTAGTTAGGAGACCCGGGTTCACTTCCCGGGTCCTCCCTGCGTGGAGTTTGCATGTTCTCCCCGTGTCTGTGTGGGTTTCCTCTGGGTGCTCCAGTTTCCTCCTGCAGTCCAAAGGCATGCAGGTTAGGTGCATTGGCAATTCTAAATTGTCCCTAGTGTGTGCTTGGTGTGTGGGTGTGTGTGTGTGCCCTGTGATAGGCTGCTGCCCTGCCCGGGGTTTGTTTCCTGCGTTGCGCCCTGTGTTGGCTGGGATTGGCTCCAGCAGACTCCCGTGACCCTGTATGGATGGATGGATGAATAATTGTGCTTTCCCAGAAAATCAATGAGAACACTAGGAAAGCTCAGGGAAGACCGATGGCACAGAACTTTCTCAACATCCCTTGTATTTTTACAGGTCACAGGAAATGCCTCCAAAACTGATACAAACTGGGAACGAGACACAGGTGGCTTACACCGTTCCCAACCTGAACACTACATTATCAACAGTTTTACTCTTCATCATCAATGAGACCATGTCGCATACAGGCGAGTGTTAATGTCCACATATGGTTTCAGTTGACTAATTCCATAAGGAAGTCTCCACTCACTATGCATGCATGCACTCCCCTTCCTTGCCAATGGACTGCTAATGATCAAACATCTAGCCACGCTCAGCCTGCTGCCCCACACTCAACTAGTGCCAATCAGACTGTGAAGTGCTTGCAGACAGTATGCCTGTAAAGAGTTTGCTACATTCTGCGATAATATTGTCTGGCAAACTCATTAAAGGATACTAAGTAATCTATAACACTATAATGTGTTTTTAAATTTCTTTTTCAGGGAGTTTCACTATTTTGATTTTAGGTTTTTAGGGGCAATGTTTTTTTTTTCCCAGACTCCCTGTGAGTGCACACATTTCATACCTTGGCCCAGAGACATTAAGCTATAACCAGAGGGACAAAGGAGGATATTTTAAGAACCAGGTGCTCCCATCATGTATTGTACCATCTTGGCCACCATCTGCAATATCATGCACTGTACTTGGAACATGTACATTGTGATAGATTAGAGGTCTCCGTGACCCCTTGAACCCTTGGACTCGACTCCAGACACCAGGTAAAAGTCCAAATAATGGTTTATTATTAGAAATAATAATAATTGTGCACAAAGCACCCTCCTCTCCACAATACTCAATAATAACAATAATAATAATAATAATAATTCCTCCACACTCCCAGACACTTTGCCACCCTTCCTCCCAGCTCAGCTCAATGTCTGGGCGTACCCATGAGTCCTTTATACCTCTTGACCCGGAAGTGTTTCTCCCTTCTGTCCATGTGATCATGAACACTTCCGGGTCAGATAAAAACTCCTTTCTTCAACCCGGAAGCACGTCGTTTCCTCTTGTCACATGATCATGACGCACCTCCGGGTTATAGGGCAAGTAAGAGTCCGGCAGTCTCCCCACAGCGACTCCTGGTGGTCCCCAAGGTATCCAGCAGGGCTGTGCATATAAACTACAAAGTCCATGAGGCCCTGCTGGAATTCGGGGAATGTCCACGCTGTTGGGAGAGCTCCATCTGGCAGCCTGGGGGTGAGGGCTGGAATATTTAGCCGGCCACACCCCACAACATATAATTTGTTTATGGTGTCATGTTATATAAAACCATAGAAAAAAAAATCACCAAAAAAAAAAAAACAACTCCACTATAAGAATACATGTATATTACATTTATATTAAATTTAGGTATGAAATATCAATATGTAGCTGCTACATTTACAAAGGAGTACAAGAATAATGAGAATGAACATCATACGGCTGCCAATAATCCAAAATTCTAATACAAAAACCATAAGAGCACAATACAAGTTAAATAAGGTAAAGACTGCAAAAGAAGGTGGCAGCTGCACAGTGAAAGCTTCAGAGTTGAAAGCAGAGTCCTGAGGTTTTTTATCAGACCACAGTTAGAATTGTAGAATTAACAAGTGGAGTAATTGGAGATTTTGTCCTTTAGGTTTCTTCATAAGAAATTCTTCGTAAGAAATAATTAACAAACAAAGGAAACTTAAGGAGAATAAAAAATGGGAAAAGATAGTACCAGGGCAGAGGTCCAGGTTAAACATGACACTAATTAACCAAGCCCTTTGCCCTGATCCTCTCTGCCATCTGTGCTCCTGTGTTCCTGGCATGCTTATATATGTGCATTGGTTTTGTTCTCCTGCTCTGGATTTTTGGTCTTTAATTTCTCATTCACTTTCTTCGATGTTGTCAGTCTCAATTCCCCCTCTACCTGAAATTCTTATTCTCCTAGACCTCACCTACCTCACACTTTCGTTATATCAATGTAAGTTTGTCTGCTTGGGCACAGTAGCTACCAGATTACTCCTTGATTCCCAATGGAAGACGACTAAATTAATCACTTTGAGGAATTGGCTGTCCTCATTCTGTAATTTGATTCACCTGAAGTTAGTTACATTCACCCAGAATCTGGATTTTTCTCTATCTCTGGTTAAATCCTTTGTTGCTAGAAATTCATGGTGAGGTAGCTTACTAATTTATGTATGGGTGTGTGGTGAACTGCCCTCAACATAATGGTTTAGGATTTGGAACAGTGATGGGAGGTGCGGCTGATGGGCACCGTATAGATTTTTTTCTTCTTTACAAAAAATATTTCTTATTTTGTTGCTAGTTGTTTTTCTGTTAAAAAATGATTAACACAGAAATTCTTTGAAATGGACTTGTTCAGGTTTGTGCTCCCTAAAAGACTCTAAAATGTGATTGAGACAGAACAATAAAAAAATAGATAAATGAAAGTGAAGTTCTTGTACATTAATTAAAGAAAAATGTAATGTTTTGCCAAAAATTCAAATTATTTTGCAGGCATTTGAATCAAAGGTGCAATAGAAACAGATTTTTCAAAGCTTTTTGAAATGCCTTCCTGTATCTAGTAGAATAAAAACAATTTACATATTACTCAATCATTTAATTCATCAAAAGCGAAAGTGTACAGTCCCTGATTGTTTATTTATAATAAATTAAAAAGTAATTATTGAAAAAATTAAATCTAAAACTTATTTTTTTATCAGCACCAGATTGTGCAAATTTTAACTCTAAACCCTAACTCTGTCAATTAAGTGTGCAGAAAAGACTGCAACTTTTTCATTTTGTTACCAAAAGAAGGAAAAAAAAAGACTGAACCATCAAGTTTAATTAAAAGAGTGATTAAAATATTAAATAAAGGATTAAATTACCGCAAGCAGACGGGCAGAGTGAGAGAGAGGCACTGAAATGGAGAGTGAGTGCGAGGCCAGAAGTAGCAGTGGCCGCCCAATCAGGCGCTGTCTGTCTACTCTCTTCTAATCCTCTCTCCTCTTTCAGTGGAAGTTCTAATTAATTAAAGAATAAATAGTGAGAAAGGAGCAGTAATCTCTAAATCTGTCCTCTGAAATGTTCCTTTAATTTCAGCTTCATGTTTTATGTGCAGAGTCTGAGAACGATAATGTACCCCAGGCCATCTCCATCACGCTTGCTCTCTTTTGCTCCGACTTTCCTTTTGCTTTCTGCTAATTCACATTTTTTTTTATACTCCCCCACTCCCTCTACCACCACATTTCCGTGTCTTTAAGGTGTGATCTATATTCGTTGACAGCTTAATGAGCGTTTTCCTATTTCAGGGAATGTTATCGCATCATTAAAAAAATAGTTGAGATGAATAATACATCTGATGGTGAGACAATCACTGAGGAACTTCACAGGAGGGCTTTACCAGGTAACAAAAGAAAAAAAAGGCAAGGTGTGTGTGTATTTTTGTTCCTCTACTAATTAACTGAGCGATCCACTTGCAGACTTGAACTTTGATATTTTTTGACCTTTTAATACCCCTCCTTCTCTTACTTCACTTGTCTCGACACCAGCAGAGGTGACAAATGGGTATAGGCAATTTTTGGCAATCTTCATTACCTTCCAGCTCCCCCACGAGTTTTCGTTCTTCACTCTGTCAACTTTATTATCCTTTCTCAGCTCTATAATAATTGTTTCTTTCTTTCATTGAAGGTCAATTCTGATTGGCTCACTTATGGGAACTATTTAGCATACTTGCAATGTGAAATGGCAAGCTTTGGACAAATGGGCAAGCTTTTTTTTTTTTTTGTAGGGTGTTTTGTCTGAGTTTATCCAGCACTCAATTGTTCTTAGACATGGCTCCACTATTGAGCTGAAAAGGTACGCAATTAAGGTCCAAGAATGCTAACATTTAATGTGGTGTGTGGATAGAGCCTGCTCATTTCTGAATGCTCACCTATGACCTTCCTATTGGGCTGTAAATTGTTCACTTCTCATCTGTCAGCTGGCACAAGAAAGCACACATAAAATTCATTTTCTGTGCATCTCCAAATTTAAATATTCCGTCTGCATTGTTTTATTGTGTTTTCTAAACAAGCAGCTCTAATGTCTTCTAAGCAGCTGGTGCCAGTGAACACTTCTTCTGTACAAGATTTCAGACTCTTCACAGATGCCTTTCATAAAGTTTCCTAGAAATCACTCTGACCCTTACTTTCCCATCTGTTTGTTAGTGAAAGCACAAGAGAAAGCTGGTACACACCATGCCAGCATCACTCAGATGAGCGCTCAGCCACACATCCACTCTTAGCTAGAGTTTAGTTACCTATTCTTCACAATCTCATTTTTTTTTTTGGAATGCTGCTGGCTTTACATTTACCCCAAAATCTATATGGAACAATTAGAAGTAGGCTCACAAGTGCTACAAGATTTTTTTATGGAACCTTTTTTATCTTCGTAACTTGACTATACAGGACACGTAGGTTTCATCTGTTAGTTAGTTACTGCTCTGTAACAAGTTCTTAACAGACATTGTTTTTCTTAATAAGACTTAAAAAACGCCAATGACAGCTACTTCCTATAGCACATCTATCAATGATTTAAAACCAGTAACAAGTTACATAGCAATAAGTAGCTAATAGATGCATTACAGCAAGCCCTTAAAATGCTACTTATTTATTGCATCATCTTAGACTACCTATAATGAGATTAATTTTGTCATGATTTTAGAGGAATTCTGTGGTCACCTTTGTTTCTTGATTTGATTTGTTTTTAACATTGTTATATTTAAAACAAGGCAATGCCTTTTTAATACAGATCTTTTAACGGTGACTTGCCATTGTTAAGTAGGACATATGGGAGTGTATAACACAAGACTTCTTTATCAGGCTGGTATACAAAGTCAGCATTTTGCACTTCCTGCTTTGTATGATTTCAACTCTTTTTTATTTTAAACGCCTGATTACAAATGCTTTTCTGCCTTTTTCAATATGTCTTTCAGCTTACATTTTGTATATCATGGCCTTCAACTCTCTTGCCATGGCCCCAGATTATGATTTTGGTTTTCCATGCCAGATTCTCAACCTCCTGGTAGTTGACCTTGACTAGTTTATACTTCTCTTTTTCTCCTGATTCCATTTTCTTACAAAACAGCTTCCATCCTGTGCAGTCAGTACAGCAACAATAACAAGAACAATTTATTTCTTGGTGAGCCCAAAATCACACAAGCAGTGCCTCTATGGGTTTTACCAGGCCCTGTTTTTGGGCAGCCAAATGCCCAAACACCCCCCCCCCCCCCCCAACACCCCCCCAATCTTGAGTTTCTAGGAAGACAAGAAAAAAAGTAACTCCTTGTAGGGAAATAAAAATGGAAAAAAATCTTGGGAAACGCAATTCACAGACAGATCCCCTTCCAGGTAGGTTGGGCTTGCAATGGGTCTCAAAAAATAGGGTAACTACAATATACAAAACAGAACACAAGTAATCCTCTTCACAGAGCTAGATGGCCAATCTATCATTGGAACCTCAGAAATACAATACAATAGTACAGACTACATGGCAAAATACAAGAATAGATTACACCACTCACTAAATACAGAACTGTGACATATAAGGATACAGATTTGTTCAAAAATATCAAACACAAAGTAGAAACTAATTAACATAAATAAAAAGCGACAATATCTGTCCATCAGCTAATTGCAGAACCACTGCCAGATTGTAGAAAAGGAGTCAGACAAGCCAGTCGCAGTCAGAGTCCTGGAGATGACTTTTCCATAGGCAGGCAAACAACTTGGCAGTAGAGCAGTGGCACATGAGGATACCAAGAACAGGAACAGAATAAGGGGAGGTTAGTAACAGTTTCTAAATATCATTATTCTGATACTGACATTCTGATATCCTCTGATGAAGGAAACTCCACTGTAATTATGCTGTTAGACTTAAGTGTAGCATTTGACACCATTGACCATTCTATTTTACTGCACAGGCTAGAAAATGATGTTGGGCTTACAGGCACTGTGCTCGCTTGGTTTAGTTCTTATTTATCAAATCAATTCCAATATGTACAGAAATGTGCTGACAGTTCTCCATCATTATACACAGAAGTGAGATATGGTGTACCGCAGGGCTCAGTACTGGGACCTTTACTGTTTTCACTTTACATGCTTCCACTGGGATCTATCATTAGGAAACCTAATGTTAATTTTCACTCGTATGCAGATGACACCCAGTTATACCTTTCATTTAGATCAAAGGAAGTTTCTCCAATGTTGTCTTTAATTAGTTGTGGTAGTGAATTAAAGGAGTGGATTGATGAGAACTACTTGTCTTTAAACACAGATAAAATAGAGCATGTTAATTGCTGGAGGGAATGACACTGATCACAACAATATTTTGTCATCATTTAACTCAGTTGGAATCCCCATTAATTTTATTGAATCAGCCCTCAATCTAGGAGTTATCTTTGATTCTAGCATATCATTTAAAGCGCAAATTACAAAGTTGTCCAAATCATGTTTCCTCCATCTTAAAAATGTTGGGAAATTAAGGCGTTTACTAAATAAACAGGATTCTGAGAAATCAATTCATGCATTTATTTCTAGTAGGATTTACTACTGCAATGCAATATTCACTGGATGTTCAAGCTGTTCTTTATACAGCCTCCAGTTAATCCAAAATGCTCCTGCAAGAATTATTACAAGAACAAGAAAATACGAACACATAACTCCAGTTCTTAAATCCTTATACTGGCTCCCGGTTAAGTTTAGGGCAGATTTCAAAATCCTCCTTTAAACATATAAAGCCTTAAATGGCCGAGGTCCGGCTTACTTGTCTGAACTTATCATGACTTACAAACCAGAGCACACATTAAGATCTCAAGATGCCAGTCTGCTTATGATTCCAAGAGTTAATAAAATAACAGTGGGAGGTCGATATTTTAGTTACATGGCCCCTAAACTGTGAAATGGTCTTCCTGCTATTATAAGAGATGCCCCATCGGTCTCAGTTTTCAAATCCTGGCTGAAGACTCACTACTTCAGTTTAGCATACCCTGACTAGAGCTGCTGATTAACTGTACAGACTGCATCTCTGTTGTTAGTCATTAGCACTAAAACATAAGTAACATGATAGTTATAATTTGTTACTAATCCTCACTTATTCTGTTTCTATTCTCGGTACTCAAATGTGTCACTTGGTGCCACGGCCCACCTGCCAAGTTGTTTTGCCTGCCTAAAGTAAAGTCATCCCTGATGGAGGAATCATGCGGTAGAGGGGTCCTTTCAATCGGATTGGCTGGCCCAGCGGTGTTTCAGCTTTGGAATGGCCAAATGGGGGAGGTAGCTTGATGGCTAAGGATTCTAAACAAATCAAAATCATGTTATGTGATATCATCTACTGTTAAATTCTGCTCCATACTTGTAATTTTTTTATTTTTATACTGTATTGAGAAGTTGTTCTGTTCTGCATATCGTATTGTATTGACCCCCTTCTTTTTGACACCCACTGCACGCCCAACCACCTGGAAAGGGGTCTCTTTTTGAACTGCCTTTCCCAAGGTTTCTTCCATTTTTGTCCCTACAAGGGTTTCTTTGGGAGTTTTTCCTTGTCTTCTTAGAGAGTCAAGGCTGGGGGGCTGTCAAGATGCAGGGCCTGTTAAAGCCCATTGCGGCACTTCTTGTGTGATTTTGGGCTATACAAAAATAAATTGTATTGTATTGTATTATTTTTTCATATTTCACGCTTGCTACTTGTTGCTCCTCCTTGGGTCCTCTCTTAACCAGCAGAGCTAAAACAGAATTCCCCTGTTTCGGTGGTCTATTTTGTGCTCATCTTGGTAAACACCCATAACAATCTCAGGACCTTGACCACCACTGCAAAGTGGTCATTGGACTCGCTATTTCAGCAAATCTTTTATAAAGCACCAGGAATAACCTCATTAAAAAATCACCTGTCCATCAAGTTGCATTCTGTCTTCTTCACGGAAAAAGGAAAGCAGTAGTCTTACACATTTGGGCCAGAGTGCAATCTGTTCTGATTTAAGTGGTTATTATGGTTTTTGATTGTGAGTTGTTGTCTTCTAAGAGGTTTAATATTACTGAGGTTTATAGTTGCCTTCATATAACTTTGCCTTTCAGAGGAAACCACTAAAGTAATGGGATTCATTTTATATGCTTCTCCTGAGTCACTTCCCTTCTAGGACAATAACTCAGGTCCTGCCATCTGGTGGAAAAACAAAAGCTACCCTCGTAGCCCCCTAAGCTAATGGAGAACTCCTTTTTTCAAGTCACTATTCTTGCTTTTTTTCTGTGAGGGATTAACTTGAGACAGGTTTGTTTCACTTGGACCCTGTGAACTTTCTGCTTTGGGTTAAACCCTCTGTTACCCCTGAGTGGATAAGCATGAGTCCAAACGTTATCATAAGAAGATTTATGTTGTATATGTTGCATGGACAGCACTCTTATAAATAGTCACTCTCCTTTTGGGAAGCTAATTTGTGTCATGCACTCTGGTGATGAAATAAAAGTGATAAAATCTTTTGATTAAGTGACCATTCATTCATTTTTTTGGCACCAGTGATTGGGAAAATCTAAGGCAAAAAACCAATAGAATTGAGCTTGTGCTATATGGCTAACATTCTTTTAATGAGTCGTTTCTCCTCTGATATTCAAATACTGGTCCTGATATCTGAATAAGAAAAGCAGCCCTCTTGGTCACAGGAGCTGAAAGATCATTCATTGGGCTCACATGATAATTCAGGGGATTCAGACTATAACTGCTATTTTGAAAAATGTCAATTCACTTGAACCTTGATACCTACTGACTAACTACTTTGAGCCTTGAGAACGGTCTACCTACCTCAACATTTTAATACATCACTTCTACATTTACACAGCCTATTGTCTTTCCCTGAGGACAAATCTGCTGTCATCTGGATTCACTCTCTAATTATTATAAGAACAAGCGCACATCTTGGACATCTTTTTTAATACTTAAAGATAAATGATCAGTTCAGGAGTGACATAGCATCAAGGTGATTAGTGCTGGTGCCTTAACACCTCCAGAAGCTTGAGTACATATCCTTGCCCAGTCACTTTCTGTGAAGAGCCTGCATGTTCTACCACTGACTGCATGGCCTTTGCTTCACTTTCCATGAGCCTGATGTCTAGTGCTGTCCTGGTACGAGTGAGAATGGATGTGTGTTAGTTACAGCACCCACACCCCCTATGGCTTATTCCTGTAATCACTATTGCCAGTCCTGCCAGATTCTGGTTACCTTAATATTGAACTGGTTTAGGTAGGCTTGATAAGGTATGGATGGATAGATGGATAGATGACTATTCCAGATACACTATTGTCACGTAAGTATATGAGCTGGATGACTATGCCAGACGAAATACTATTGAGAAACTATCTGAACTTAGACACGAGTGCTGTTTGCATTCCCAGAACTTTAAAATCCTCTATGGATCATGAGTCCTACTTACATGTAAATACTGGAATTAATGATTTCCATTCTTCCTAATGGATTCGATCATTTAAAATGCCCATTCTGTGAAATGTGTACTTTTGAACAATGTCTTTTGTTTTAACAATTATGTCAGAGTTTCCTGCATATACCATAGACTCTTACTGATTTTTATGAGTAGACAGAACAGTGTTTACCTTTTTCGAAGTACTTCCAATGCTTGCCACAGCATCCAAGAGGCAGTTCCCCGCTGCCATTCTTGACTCTACAGTGCTGATGCCCAATGTTTTAATGAGCCTGAGCCCTTGTCATTCCAGCTGTCCATTCCTGTCAAAAAACACAATAATGAGGCCTAAAACAAATCAGCAACTCCTGAGAGATGTTTACTGTGTAGACGTTACAGTGCTGATCTAATTGCATGTTTGTTTTTAAAGCTGCTTTATTTATTTATTTACTTAGTTAGATCTGCATCCAGCTGAACTGATGTTCAAGATAAATGCCTGGAGGAATTCAATTTTGCTCATCTGTTGTCAAAAAATATGCACATCCCCTTCATTAACTGTTCAAATTCTGTCTCGACACATTCCATCCGCTTTGCATTGTTAGACGGTGGGCTTTGCACCGGTTTGCCATGAGGTCTTAAACTCGCTGAAGAACAGAGATGGCTGGAAATAACAGAATGAGAATCTCCAGACGTACTGCACATGTTAGTATCTTGTCTCTACAATGCCTTCCTTAACCCTTAGTCACATGAACATGAGATTATTCATTGCTGCATTTTACAAATATCTGCAAATAGTGTGTAATGATGAAATCCTGGGTAATACTTGTTTCTTCATGCATTCCAATATATTTCTAGGCAGTCATTGAGTACTGCTTGTACTTAAAAAAATAATAATTCTATTGCCTTTAATTTCAAATTAAAATTGATATTGTAACATTAAATTTACTGACTGTGTCAACTCCACAAGACTGTTAGTGTCCAAGAGTTCAGATAATTATGTAAAAGCTAATGTAAAATTATGTAAAAGCTGCAATATGACACTGAAACATTACTGCTGCTGGAATGTCAAAGGCTTTTTTTCTTATAAGGAAATATAAAATTAGGAAAAGGGCTTGACTATGAGGTGGAATAATATGTAAATGTGTTATTTGAAAATAGACAAGAGGCTTGGGAGTAGCATGCCCCTGAAAGTGGCTAATGAAAATGAAAGGCTGAGATATTGACTAAAAAGTTATTTTCATTTAGAAGTTTAACTTAAAAATAAAGAAATGTGTATATTCAAATGAAAACAAAAGAGGTTTATTGGAAAATAGCATGTGACTCAACATTAAAAATCAAAGTTCAGAGCTGTATAGCAGAATTATAAATATACATAAAAGTAACCAAGAAACTCACATACCTACAATTTTTATGCATTTGCATCAGTGGCATTTCTGTGTTATGATGTTGTGCGAAACACAATAAGTATTTTGCTTCCCTTGGTAATTTAATTTATTATTAAATTGTTTGTACCTACCATCAGCATTGCCTTTCATAACCAATTTTCCCCAATTTTCTATATATTCTCAATTTAAGGTAATTATATAGCTAGAAAACCATAGCTTCTTGCAGTATGTTAAATTGTCTTAATGCTGAGTGCTGCTTTAAGCCTGTTTCTGGCTGGGGGAGCTAAACAAAGTGAACCTGCGGTGTTCTCTATAGCCTGGGCTCTTTCCCAGGCATGTCCAACCTTAACCTTTCAGTTTAACAAGGGGGCTTGGATGCAAGTACGGACCACCGTTTGTTTTGTTTTTTTTTTAATTGTGTGTTTGGACTTCCAGTCACAGCTATTCAGCACACGCCAGCAAAAAGTATAAAAAGTCTAATACCATTGGCACCCGTAAAAGGTAGCATAGAAGAAAAACAACAGGCTTAATAATTTGACTCAGAATGAGACACTGGACAAAATTCTGCTGAGATGCCAGAAATGTCTGAAACTTCTTAACTTCTCATTAGAGCAACTTATCTTTTATATGCTTTACCATCACCTGATGCCATGGTGGCACTGTCAGGCGATGCCACACTGGCACAATTCTATCAGAGTCCATTACACGTTGGACAAGCAGGATTGCAGGATCTACTGAGTTCCCCTTTCTTATATTACTTATCTGTACAGTGCTTTATCGGTTGCTGTCTCAAAGGTCAGTGTCCATGCTGCGCTATGCCTGCTTTTACAGAATCAGCTGATAAGTACAGTTTATACTGGATTAACAAATTTATGACTTATACTGACTTATACTACAATTAAGGTTAATGCTTCAATACTTCCATAGTAAGAAAAAAAGAAAGAAGTTCATTATCATTCACAACAAGACATTGTGAGCTCAGACATTCACTTACCACTGAGGAGGATGCTAAATATGAAAAAACTTTGTGGGAGAGAAACTAGCAATGTAATGCTTCTGTTTCAAAGAAGCACAGAATCCTGGTTTGAAAAAAAAACAGCAAATAGATAGAAAATGTTTTATTTAATTGCTTGCTAGCCTTGAACTGATCAGCAGAGACCTGGCCACATGGTAGTTAGTGGTGATGTACAGCGTGACACTTGAGTTGTGCAGTGAGTGTAGACTGTGTATTCTTCCCAAGTAATTGTGGCTTGTCCTTTTTAATAATAATGATAATAATAATAACTAGCCAATCCGCGGTGTAGCATACGCCGCATAATTATGTATTGATGGGTGAACACTTCCTGAACGACACAGTTGTCCAAACAGAAGTGCGCCGGTTCTTTCATCATTTTGTTGCAGCCTATCAAAGACTTGCTACCCCCAACTCCTCACCTGAGTCGCTTGTCGTCTGTGCACCTCTGAGCCACGTTGTCCTTTCATTGTTCTTTGTGGTTTCGGCTGCTTTTCTATATATAATCCACCAAGTCACCCGACCACGGTAGTAGGAGGGGGTTGGGGAGCGTACACAGGGCAGGGACGTATTCAGAGGGAGTGTATGACCCGCACTCAGTGGGTATTCCTCATTCGTGGGGAACAATTCGAGAAAGAGCTATCAATCTGTCAATCTGTCCGGGCAGGGTGAGGTTTCCCGTGTTGAGTCAAATAAAGCAAGATTTGTGTGTGGCGAGTTGTTGTGTTCAAGCACATGAGCAGGCACTGTGAATGCCTTGAAAGCGTGGGTGGACACGTGCCGGATGAATAATGAGTATCTATTTATCTTCTTAGATATAGACAGCGTCTGATAGTTGTGATGGTTTTACACTCCAGCACATTGCGGTGAACGCTGGTAACAGTCAGGCAGGCAGGCGTATTAGAGTTTGGTGCTCTTAGATTTGGTGGGTGGGTCTCTCTAGCGGTTCGAGTTCTTGGGCGGTGCTCTGTCGTTTGTATCACACGGTCGGACGACTTGGTGGATTATATACGATGATGATTAAATGTTGAAATCCTTCGATGAACTAATTAACTAACTAACACCAACCCCGCTTGTGCATATTAAATGTTGAAATCCTTTGAGGAACTAATTAACTAACTAACACCAACCCACCCACACACACACACAGCTTGTGTGAAAAAATGCGCCCGCACGGCCAGACGACTTCGTGGATTATATATGATGAACATTTGCAAAATCCGTAACGCTGCTTTCAGTAAGTACAATGCACACGCGTTTATATAGTAAAAGGCAAATTATCCGTGACAAACAAACTGTTATAAACGCTGCATACCAAGCCGCGGCGTAGTATACGGCGCATAATCACGCCGCTTTTTAATGTTTTTTAAGCAGAGGTAAAAAATTGAACATTTGCAAAATCCGTAACGCTGCTTTCAGTAAGTACAATGCACACGCGTTTAATTTGTCGGCCACTTTTTGCCAGCCGTCTTTTCTGGTTTTGGCTGCTTTTGCAGTGTTACCGCTTGTGCATATTAAATGTTGAAATCCTTCGAGGAACTAATTAACTAACTAACACCAACCCACCCACACACACACACACAGCTTGTGTGAAAAAATGTGCCCATACTTTCATAATTTTGTTGCAGCCTATTAACTGTTTTAGATGCTGCATTCAGCAATTCACATCTGCGACAAACATGCCTCTTTTTACATGGTCCTGCTTTGGTGGGCGGGAAACGTTTTCCGTGTTCCTGCAGGACCATCTAAGAAGATGCATGTTTGTCGCGGAAACAAATTGCTGCATGTAGCGTGTAAAACAGTTTGCTATGGAGCACGCGGTCGTGCGTTGTAAGCGAAAAGTCAACGTGGCTCAAAGGTGCATGTGTACTGTAGCCCAGACGAAGATAAATGACGACGTTTTTTCCCAGTCGACGCATCCGAGTTGGTGGGCGTGGCTCTGCGAGTTGTCGTCGTAATCCAATGGTCTTAGAGTTGGTGGGCGTGGTTTCTTCCTGCGTGCGCCATCGGCGGCTTAGTGAATCCATGCCCCTTCCGGCGTGCTTTCCATGGGTGGCTACTTGTCTTCCGGCTTAGTGAATTATATATATAGATTCTTTGCATTTATATAGCACTTTTCTCACTACTCAAAGCGCTTAGCAATTGCAGGTTAGGGGCCTTGCTCAAAGCTGTTCAACTGTAACCTTGAGGTGTTCAGTTTCAATTAAAGGCAGTTTACAGTCAATACATGATCCATACCAGTAGGTGTTATAAAGTGATTCCGTTTTTTAGGTGCATTCGCATATAATGAGTGAAGCACCTATTGCGATAGCCATGTCTGCTTGTCTGTTTGTCTGCCTGCCTGTCTATCCATCCATCTGTACTAAACAACTCAACCCCATGGATCAAATTTATTAAAATGTGGATTTGTCCTGACAATTCAACTTACGTTGAGATACTTCAAACAGATCGCACAGTGCACAGGTTCAAAGTGTAAACATCTCCCATTGAAAAGCATTGGTGAATTCGCAAGCTTTTCTATCTTAAAATGGAGAAAAGTTCTGTGCATCTTCAACTACAAATTAGTTAATTGCGGTTGCACATCTTTTTCACTTCCAATAAATGCCACTGACGGCAAACAAGCCCCTTAACACAAGTTAATGGAAAACCTGACTGCGACTGAGTGCCCGGGAGAGGAAGTTGCTTTCACTGTGGGCTCTTTGAGACATGTGCGGGACGAAATCCTATTATCAGCAGGTCCTGAGATTCATGCACTGACGCCATTGCATGCATTTTCCTCCTCCCAATGCTTTAATTAGTAACAGATAAATTAAATTATCTTACTAACTGTGAAAGTATCAAATTCAAGCAAGCAAGCAAAGGGTTTTCTACATATGAATGAAGTATTTTGTGACATTTAAGCTGTTGTGCACAGAACAAAAAAACATTTAGTCAGTACTATTTACCTTACTCTGAATCAAGGTTACAGCTTACACATTATAACAATTCTATATATTACTGCCACTATAATTTACTATTGCGGCCAGATGTCCAGGTTACAGGAACAGTCATGATTTTCAGGTGGTTTGTCCAATAAGTAACCAAAGAATATTAAAATGTGACAGTTAGGCTGCTTATCTGCGTGGTCAAAACTCTGAATGGGAAAGCTTAATTGAGAACTCGTGTTAAATTTGAACAGCAGGACACAGAGAGGACTTTCATTTATTTGTTTCCACTTCAAGCACTGTGTGAAATCATGTTGTGAAAGTTTTATTTTTTTTTTGCCCATGCCCTAAACTCACATTGTTGTTGCTGAGATAAAGCAGGTATTAAAACAAATGAGGATCGACTTTGCGCATGGGCATACTTGCTATTCAACTGTCCCAATTTGGGACTCTGAAAATCTGGTCAGCCTATAGTTTACCATCATAAGGCCATGTTTACCTGATACTGTATCTGTACTGGTCACTGGCTGTAATAAAGGTTGCCTTTAACTTCTGTTTTTCCCAAACATTTGTTATTACTGAATGGCTTTGCAAGTTTAATTTCATGAAAACTATGGCTCAACCAAATAAGGAATTAATTACAAAAGTTTGATTTATTTAGACTGTTAATTGCCAAGTGCATATTGTCACTTTGTCTGAATATTTTGTGTGTTTGTGTGTGTGTGAGAGTGGTCTTTATGATTGACTAGTGTCCTGTCCAGGCCACTTTTCAGCTTTTCGCCCCATCCTGGCAAGATAGTCCTTGGCCACCATAACCCTGAAACAGAGTGAGAAGGTTGAAGAACCTAACTACTGAAGTCAGTCCCTTCAAGGCTACAGTGTCTGCGCAGCTCTGAAACACACCTTAATATTATACCATGTGTACATTTTCTTACTTGATTTTATTTTATGAGCTATTTCATTATTTTGTTCTGTTATTTTGCACCTATTTGGTGTTGATATATGTGATGATTCCAAGTTCAACTTGTAGTAGTAATAATTATTTAACTCTTTGAGGGCTGAATATTTTCTCCAAGAAACAGTTTCTGAAAAGCAATTGTTTCACACAGAAATCAACTTAAAACGTCTGTTGCTGCATGCTGTGGCTGCCAGTTTGCCAAGAACATGCATCAGGCTTGCTGCCAGGCTGTCTTTGCGTGGCTGAGTCAAAGTCACAGTGCATTCCAATCTTGTTTCTACCTCTTATCATTGTTAAGTGGCAGTCCTCCCTGGCGAACATTGTCAGTACAATGATTAGCTGGGGACCAATTAGCTGAAGCTGGGACCTCACGTTCATTTTCGATCACTTGTATCAAAATCAGAGTTCTACAAGTCCAGTTCAGAGATAACAGGCAAAACGTCTTCCATGGAGTGTTTTGCTTTACACGTTCACTTTAATCCCTCGCCAAATGTCAGTGCCATTTTTGCCGTTGTTTGCGCCTTGCTACTCACACGAGCACAGGCGATCTCGGTCAGACCAATGAATCTAACTTTCCTTCCAGCAACGAGAGTCCAACTACAGTAAAACAGAACAGTTGGTTTTGTCAAAGTCAACAGTCGATTACCGTCGTCAACTCCTCCTTTTGACAAAAGTTGACATCAGCCCTGAAAGAGTTAAAGTAACTAAACATAATTTGGTGCCATTTTTGTTGAATATTTGTTTACACAGATTCTGCTATTTGTTTGCTTGTTACCTCGATACTTAGAAGTAGTGATGCTCATGTCATCATCAATGATGGAGAGTTAAAATGTCACCGATATCTTGTCCTCACCTGAGATTGCAGATAAGACTAAAAACTTTGCATTACAAATATTTGCTTAAAAGCGCTTCTGGTTAACCATCTTTAGGCTAGGTTTGTCTGACTCTGATCTTTGCTTCAGGCTTTGCTTTCACTGATGGCACTTTCTATATTTTTCAGACAACGACCTTTATTTTTTTTCATTTGAATACGACTCTTCTTCTGGTTCTTTCTCTTTTGCATGTTGAATTTTATCTTAGCATAACAGTGGGTGGTTGGGAAGCTCTCACTTTTTTATAGCATTTAAATCTATATGGCTATATTTTGTCAAAGGATGATGATGATGATGATCTGACGCCAGTCAAGACAGTCAAGGCCCTAGCATCCTATTGCTTCATTGGTTTATTGAGACACAAAAGATCTGTGAACTTGTATGTTTCACTAGTCATTAGCAAGATTAATTAGGTAAGATGTTTATGTTAGAGACATCTGGACACATATGGGGAAATTCTATTATGGCTTCACCAGAAATTTCATGCCAAAACAATGAATTTCATGCCACTGATTTATATGTTTATATTCAGAATACAGCTGCAAGAATCCACACTCAAACTAAAACCACACTGCAGCAGTATTAGCGTCTTTGCACTGGCTACCTGTGTCTTACAGAATCAATTTTAAAATACTGTTAATTGTTTTTATAGGACTTTGAATAATCTTGCACCTTTACATATCTTGGAATATTTGTTTGCAGAACATCTTGCTCAAATATTTGCAAAGCCCTGAACTATTCACTGGGGCTTATCTCTATGAGTGGTGTGTGTTGCAATGCAATTAGGTGGCACATTTTTGCACTCCAGGCTTCACTTAAAGATTTTTTTTTGTATGGGGTTGAGCATTCTACACTAAATTTCCCCCTGGACTTCTTAAAGTAATGAAAAGTGAAACACTGATACAACTCTTATTGACTTTAAGCCTTAGGATCAGATTGGAGGATTGAAACGGAGGAAAATAGGTAAGCAAAGGTGAAAACCAGGGAGTCAAGAAATGAAAACATGAAGGGATCCAAAATGTATTTATAAAAAGCAGCAGTCGGAAAGAACCACACATGGAGATCCGTAAGCACTTATAGCTCACCGCTTCATTCCATATGTTCAAATGAGTCCTACCGCGCACACTACAATACACTTAAAATTAAAGAAAAGTAAATTAAGTTCACAAGGAATAATTTGATTTTTTTCAGTATATGGAAGCTATTTATCATTGCCATCTTCAGACAGCAGTTTTTTTAAAAGTAATCAAAGGAATCACTGCCCATTCTTAATTATTACAGCCCATTATGCTTTTTTTATAGTGATAAAAATTTAAATATGACTGCATACAGAATATAATAAGGCCAGTACTGTATATTTTAGAATGTTTATACTATACTGCTAGTGAAAACAATATAATTTATACTGAAAAGGGCAATTTCTAAAAAAAAAAAAGTAGGTAAATCACCTAAATAAATAAATGCACCAAACACAATCTTTGTTAAGAAAATGAAGGTATGAACTACTTTCTTTTGTGACATCTGAAAAAGGGCAACTCCATGCTTTAGTATGGCAGCAGCAAAGGGAAAAACTTTGACTAGAACCAAAGTGTGGTGGCAGGGCTGAAGTTGTGTGCTGTCTTTAATGTGCGTGCAAGATGCTGGTCATACAACTTGAAGCCACAAGAAACAACACACCGCACAGACAGTTCAGCTGTTCAGTCCCTTAAGCCATCTACCCAGTCCCTAATTTCTGATGCTGCCAGATTATATTCCTGCAGTCTTTTATTCCACTTTAAAAACAGCATTGAAATCTAGCTAGTAGAGGGCATCAAATTTATTAAATAAGTACACGATACTTCATACATCACTTCAGTGCAAATGCATAAAGAATATAAGGATGCATGTTAAAAGTGCTTCTGAATTAAAATCATGGAATACCCTTAATGCTTTTTCTAACTGATATTAAAATCTGTTAGTAAAAAATGAAAGTCACCTATTCCTTAATAAGTATATTTATTAAACTTATTTATATTATGAAGCAACACTGAAATAAAACAGGTGACAAAAGGCCTTGTACTGTAATGTATCTATATGTCAAACTGAGCAAAATGAATGTGCACCAAACACTGTGCTGGCCAATTAATTTTTGCAGCTGATAACAGCTTTAACCGTAACATTATTGTAATTAGGAAACAGGAAAGAATTTTGAGAATGTGTTGCAAACGCCTAGCTAATAAAATATACTACTAATGAAGAAACTGTCATTAGCGATGAGAATTTTGATTTCCAGTGTGTTGATTGTTGTTTAGAAATCTAAAAGCTGCTCGCTATTTTAATGTGCTTTGCAAAAGCAAAATGACTCATTCTAAAGATTTGTCCTTTAATTGATGCTATATCTATCTATCTATCTATCTATCTATCTATCTATCTATCTATCTATCTATCTATCTATCTATCTATACAAGGTCATGAGTGTGTGTTCAGTATATCTTCATGATATTATTATCCACCCCCACCTATTATCATTATTAGTTTATATTTATATATTGTGATATTAGCAGACCTTGAGTCTGCTAATATCACAATACAGTATAGGGAAAGTAGGGAAAACAAGGAACAAACAAAGGTGCTTAAATAGCAAAAAGAAAGTTTTGCTTCTTAGAGGTTCATTTCAGTCGCTGATAATCAATCTAACCCTAACCCTAACCACCTCCTTCTGGTCCCGACTGGACCAGGAAGTGATGTCACTCATCTTCTGAACAATGTCCCCCTGAATGTGATACACCTTAAAACATTCACTCTAAAAGGAACTCCAGTAATGAAACATTCTGCTGGTCCTCCATGCTAATCCTGTCTCTTTCTCCCACAAGTCATTAAACAAAATTTGCTAATTTTGCAGACTGATCCTTCCACAGCTAAGCCTTTATTCCTAACCCTCCATTGATCTTCTTCCATTAACCACTTAACCTACGCAAACTTCCTATCCGCAGCTCACTTTACGGAGGAGAGCCACATACCCCATCATAAACTGTAAGCTGTTACAGGTGCTGCACTGTCACCATCAATACTCTTGTATCTGGCCCCTCTGGTAAATTCAGTATTAAACTATGTGCCTCTTCGCGGTCTAAAAATCTTGCTTAGTGCATTTTGTGTAGAAAGTGTTCAGTCATCTGCATAGGTGAAACAGGGAGACGGCTAGCAGAATGTTTCAGAGAGCATGTTCAAGCCATTAAAAGCCTATCGTAGATCACTTCACATCCCTTGATCAGAGCCACATTGATCTTACTGTTTGTGTTCCTTCACAGAGCTTCAAGGACACTTTTCAAACAAACAAAAGAAGTGAAGTTCATCTTCCACATGGGATCACACATTTCTACAGGTCTTAATGACCGACTAACTTTTTAATCTCTGCCTTTATCATCTCTAACAGCAGCCTTTTCTCACCTACTCTCCTTTCATACTGCTCTGACTTTGTTCCCGTCCTATATATGTTACCAGATTTTTCCTTTTCAGTTGCTCACTTCCTGAAGGCTGTACAGCCAAAAAGGTGGGTCTTTAAAATTATTTTCATTTCAGTGTTTAAATAACCTAGAACCTTTGTTTTCCTTTGCAGATGCACACTGATGTAAATTTACACTAACTCCACTAATAACATAATACTATTCCTGCTGGTACGACTGCTAATGGCAATACATCTAGTGCCTTATAAAAAATATTCAACCCTTGGAAATATACAACATTGAATCACAAGTAATTTATGTTGACATTTTTGACATTGATCAACAGGAAAAGGTCCTCAATGTCAAAATAAAGATAGATCTCTGCAAAGTGTTCTAAGTTAATTATAAATATACTGTCATGACTCAGCTAACGTCACACATTCACGATGCTGCTTCCATAGAAATACAATAAATTAAATCGAATAGAGTTTGAATGCCAATCCAAGTTAATATTGTTATTAATATATTCTAATTACTGTGTTTCAATAATTATTAATTTATGTGATGTATGTATTATGCCTGTGGTGGACTGGCGCCCTGCCCCGGATTTGATTCCTGCCTTGCGCCCTGTGTTGGCTGGGATTGGCTCCAGCAGACCCCCGTGACCCTGTTAGGATATAGCGGGTTGGATAATGGATGGATGGATGTATTACTCTAATGTTAGGTTACTTGAGGTTACGATAGCTTAAGGCAGATTGCATCAAGTCAGGTGTGAATGCAGTGAAGCATTCCTTGTATCCAAAGTCAATGCCGGCAAAAATGACATCAGACACAGCGTCATGTCCCTGTGTGCTGCTAGAGCACAGCTAGATTTTCATCATGTGATGCACAATGGAATGCAGCAATGCAAACATATCGCCTTATATCCAAAGTTAGTGCTGCGAAAATGACATAATAAACAGAGACACATCCCGTCCCATAAATATATGTCAACTCACTTAACGAAGAATTTGAATAACAACGCACTGTTCGGAACAATATGTTGTCATTAACCGAGATACAACTGTGAAACACAAAATAATTGATTTTATAAGTTTTCACCCCCCCCTTCAGGTCAGTACTTATTAGAAGCACCTTTGCCAACCATGACAGACTCAAGTCTGTGTGCACAGGTCTCTAACATTTTTTTTCCTCATTAATTTATATTCATAAATAATTTAGTTCATTTTGCAGAGATCTGTTTTCACTTTGACATTAGTTTTTTTTTCTGTTGATTAGTGTTAAAAAAAGCAAATCAAATGCCCTCTGATTCAATGTTATATAGCAATACAATATGAAAATGGCCCTGGGGGTGAATACTTTTTATTGGCACTATGTATATGTTTATATACTTTAATGATACAAAGAAGACAAGATAAAGGTTTGGGGGGGATCCACATCATGTATTGCTTGTTAGCAAAAGAGTAATCTCTCGGGATTGAGTCAAAAACGTGACTGCTGTAGCAGATGACTAGTGAGCTTATAGCAGAGAGTAAGGAAAAGGTGGGATATCAATATGAAGAGAGGAAGTGATGTCATCCAGGGGTGGGGTTTGATGCCAGGAGGAGTTGAGACTGGTTTTACTTGATCCTGCAAGAAAGGAGAAAAAGGCATTAGTGCACATGATTAGCCCTGTTTACCGGCTTTTCTACACTAACAAGACCTTGCTGTTTCCCTTCATACGCATGTGTGTGACAGTGCAGCTCCTGTTGTAGAAAAATCAGTTAGACAAGGTAAGGGTTGAAGATACAGTGATGCCCTGCTAGCTTCACAACGGTGTGTATAGACAGTAATGCAAATTCAGTTGCTTTACTAGCCATATCACCTTTGCAGGAAACTCCTCTTAAAAGAGCACCAGTACGTAGAAGTGAATGGGTCTGTGTGCACTTCCCCATTGTTTGGTGTCTCTCTTTCTCTATACTGTTCTTTTTCTCTCAGTTATGGACAGTTAAATGTTAGATGTTACGGCAGTTTTCAAGTGTGGGGTTGCCAGCTTGTACTTTGCACCTGGACCTTGTTAGTCCCACAAGACTGGGGCATGGTATTTTCACATCTGGTGGATGACTAGATGTCATACGTTAGAGAGATGGGTATCAAACAGGTTAAAACATCCATGGCCAATTTTTCAGATAATCTCACAGACAAAAAAATTCACAAATAAGTAAATAAATCATTGGCAAAATACAATATAACAAGAATATAAACAGCAATAGTTTAAAATAATTTGTTTTAACTGTAAAGGTCCCTCCACCCATTCTTTTCTATACTTGTTATCCACTTTGGGGTCACAGGAAGTTCTTAGTGGTGCCAGAAGCTTAGGTCACAAGACAGTAACCAAACCTGGATGGGACAGCAGACAACAGCCAATCGCACTCATATCCACACCCACACTCACTCACACTGGCCCAGTTTAGAGACACAAATTAGCTTAACACACGTCTTTGGGATGTGGGAGGAAAACCTACGCAGTGGAAATGTACATAGCTGCAAATTAATTTCTCATTATAAAGCTGGGTACAGTAAATCAAAGCCAAGGGCTGGAGCTTTTCTAAAGTAGACACTTGTAAAAGAGAAGAGGAAAAAAACTATAGGAGCTGAATCTTTTCAGCCTCCAAAAAGGTGGAATTAAAGGTGAAATTATCTTTATTCAATAATTGGCTTACACCTTCATATAAGTCATCTTACAAGGTTAGGATGCATTACAGCTGTTTACACATGTTTTTTTACAGTTGGAGCACAGGTATTTCAAGGGACTCACTCTGGGTCACACAGGGAGTTGGAGGTGGCAATTAAATTGGTAACCTTGTGGTACAAGGTCTAGTACTTTAGCCATACTGAAAAAATGTGTTTAAAAATGTGGGGGGAGTATATAAGATAAATGCAATGAGAGCAAAGCAGAAATGGAAGGTAGTGAAAATACATTTCTTGAAAAAGTTAAAAAACATTTCTTCACACAGACAGATGCAGGTAATATGGCAGAGGTTACTTATCAATGCAGTAAAAAAAGGTAAGACTTTGAGTTAAAATTACATAGGGCACATTTGGAATATGAAATTACTAGATTTGTTGGAATGAATTTTAGTGGTCAGGATGAGCTGCTCAGGTTTTCACTGTTATTAAAATACAGATTTATTTAATTTATTTTGGGGACCCCAGGAAAGCACCCAGCCTTGACTCGGCTCGCACACTCACAGAGACATGTAATAAAGGGGCTGAAAAAGTATAGATAAACAATATATTGACTAAATGAATAAAGCAAAAAATAATCAATAAACATATAACACATACCTTAAAAACACACCCAAATTTCCCTGGTGATGACAATTATTTAATAAACACTGAACAAATGTAATCAAATGAAACACTAGGCACTACACAAGAAACAATTGACACCTTTATGACACAGTCCAAACACAGCTTAGTACAATAGGTGTGGAAGACTATGATGAGTAGAATGAAAAATCCTGTGAACAACCCTCTGACTGAAATGTGTAATTTTGTCCTACCAGGTTCTAGTTGTTGCATGAAGATTTAGCATCAGTGGGAGTGCTCTCAAGACAAAGATGCATCCAACTAAGACAAAATCACACAAAGAAACAGGCACAGGACAAGCACCTAAATCCAGAAAGAACTCTAATCTATGGTGGCTACATGTGTAAATTAATAGAGTATTAGGTGTAGAAACAAACAGACATAGATGATTGCGATCCCTTTTGGCATCTTTCGGCTCCTCTTTGAAGATAGCACCTAATCATCCTTTTTCGCAGCAATCTCTGTGTCACTCTGAAGCTGCCCAATGGTGTGATACTACCGGGACTGTTGGGATTTGCAAGCCATTTAAGTAGCACTGGCACTAAATGATATGTTCTCATCAAAATCATTCTTGGAATTTATCTTTATTATTATTGATGTATGAAGCTGAGATATGGGCAGTTAAGGTAGTGCAAGATAAGACGTTGGATGTGAAAGAAATGAGAATGTTCCTCAGAGAAGTATAGTGTCTTAATCCTCCCATCATTCCGTTTCTTGTGCTCCTTTTTATCCAACAGTAAATGTTCTTTTGTTTAACATCTGGACTTGTCTAGTTTTATTCTATCCTCTGGGTCAGTTGACAAGCACCCCAGAAAGCCAAAATGTGCAATTATTCTAACATATTATGTTTTTCCAAATTACTTTCAGAAAACATATGTTCTAAGTATACAACAAAATAATATGTTAAAGAAATGTAAAATAAATATAAATTCCAAACATGGACATCCTTTATTTAGACTTTTAGTTGGAGCCCCCACAGGCCTTATACAATGCATCATGACAGACTGAGGAGATATAATAGAGCACTGATGTTTCATTTAGGTGTATTTACTTACTACATTAGAATATAGTTTAATTTTTACCAATCAGCATATAGATAAATGGAGTATTGTAGAAACACCCCTTATGTCATTAAGCAATATGTAAAATTCCAAAATAGTTCATCGTTAGGAGTTGTGGGTGAATACCTGGTTACATATAATAAGGCTTATATGTAAACTGTTATCAGAGGACAATATAAAGTTAAATTGTGTAAATGATCTCATTTTCTAATTTAAATGTGCTGGTACAGATAAATTCAAGATGTCCTAGTTTAACAGGCAGGCATTTTACACATGTCAATCTGTATATTGATGTGTGTGCATTATGTGATTAGTATTTTAAAGTTTGTAATTGTATTTTACCTTCAAGCATGTTAAAGTTCTCTGAAACTGTGTGCACCGACAAGCACCATGCAAAAATTAACTGAATTGAACTGAATTAATTAATTAGGCATCTCAAATCTGTCATTGACTCTGTACTTGACCTCCTCCAGTTTACATACTGTGCCAAAGGATCAGTTAAAAATGCAGTTAAAATAGAATTATGATTTGCAACATTTTGACTATAAAAGGTAAACTATTTGTGAATTTTAGTTCAGAATATTAAAGTAGTTCAAAAGCCTCATACCCCTGGATCTGTGAGTTTCTGAGAAAACTATGTCGGATAGTGAATCCAAATGGACATTGGTCAGAGTTCCTAACTGCGAGGCCAGTATGTCTGTTCTGTGTCCTCTCCTTTTCTCCCTTTATATCATTTATTGCACCTCCAGTGACCCATCTTGGAAAACTGCTGAAGTTTACTAATTAGACTACCCTGATCAAAGATGAGGATGATGTGCCATAGTACATTGAGCTAGACTGAATTTTAGGAGACTCCAATACCCACCTAGTCCTAAACCCCTAAATATAAATGGTGTCACTGTTAAAAGAGTGGAATCTTTTAAATTTCTTGCATCACTATTTACCCACACTCTGAAAACATAACTGTACTTATAAAAAACCCAACTGAGTAGATTTTCTTTCCAACAGCCTAAAAATTTTAATCTTTCCCCATCAGTCCAGTTTTATAGAGATGTCATTGAAACAACTTCAGTGACAATGTGGTTTCGCAGCATGTCTGCAGTGTGAAGATGCAAGCCTAAAACTGGACTCTAGGCAATATCACTCAAGACAATGGGTTCAGAAAGTATTCAAACCCCATTACATTTTATACATTTTTTTATGTTGCAACCATATGTTAAAATCATTTTAATTAACATTTTTCCTCAAATAACAACACTCAGTACCCCAGAATGACAAAGTAAAAACAAGTTTACGGATTTTTTTACATTCCTTTAAGTAAATGCTGAAATACCCCATTGACACAAGTATTCAGATCCTTGGTACTTTGTTGAAGCACCAATTGCAGCTAATACAACCTGGAGTCTCCTTGGGTCTGACACATCAAGCTTCACACACCTGGATTTGGAACTTTCTGGCATTCTCCTCTGCACATCCTCTCAAGTTATGTTAGGTTTGATGAAGACCGCCAGTGGACCCCTATATTCAGGTGTCACCAAAGATGTTCAATTGGGTTCAAGTTAGGGGTAAGGGTGGACCACTCAAGAACATTCAGAGTTGTCCACTAAGTCACATCTGTATTGTCCTTGCTTTGTGCTGAGGATCATTGTCTCTGTTGCAAGGTAAACCTTCAGCCAAGTCAGAGCTCCTGAGTGCTCTGGAGCCATTTTTATTATTTTTTTTTAAATTTTATTTATTAATTTTATTGGAATCATTCCATACAAATAGATCAATTTATAAACAAAAAAAAACTGAAGACAAATCAAATCAAACCAGGAGCCAGTTTTAATTAAGGCTAATCACTGTATATTGTTCTGTTCAGCTTTCCTTTGACCCTAACTAGTCCACCTGTCCCTTGCCAGTGGAAACCCCTATCCCCACCTCCATTTTTCACCACTGAAGGGGCATTACACAGATGATGAGCACCACCTGGTTTACTCCAAACAAGAAGCTTAGAAATGAGGCCAAACAGTTCAATCTTAGTTTCATCAGAGTAGGGAATATTATTTCTTACACTTTGAAGTGCCTTCTTACAAAATCCAGTCAGGCCATCAGGTGTCATCTAGCCACTCTATCATAAAGCCCAGTGTCGCAGTGGTGGTTGTCTTAATGGAAGTCTCTCCCATCTCCACATAGGTTCTCTGAAGCTCATCCAGATTGATCATCAGGTTCGTCATCACCTCCCTTACCAAGTGGCCAGGCAGCTATCTCTAGGAAAAGTCATTGCTATTCCAGAATTATTTAATTTAAAAATATGAAGACCACTGTGCTCTTGAGAATCTTCAATGCTGCTGGACTTATTTGTAGCTTTCCCCAGATCTGCGCCTCAGAACAATCCTATCTTTAAGCTCTGCAGACACTTCCTTGGCCCTCAGGGCTTGGTTTTTGCTCTGATACACATTGTCAACTGTGGAACTTATAAAGACAAGTGTGTCCCTTTCCAAATGATGCCCAGTCAATTGAACTGACAACAGGTGGACTCTAAACAAGGAGTAGAAAGATCTTAATGATGATCAATAAAATGGGATGCACCTGAACCAAATTTCACGTGTCACAGCAGAGGGTCTGAATACTTTTGTGCATGTGAAATTTCAGTTTTTTATTTTAATAAACTTGCAAAAAATATAAAATTGTTTTTGCTTTGAAATTCTATGTTATTGAATGTTGTCTGATGTGGGAAAAATTAATTGAAACAATTTTAACATGAGGCTGCAACCTAACAAAATATAAAAAGAATGAAGGAGTCTGAATACTTTCTGAAGGCAGTGTATCTTCATAATCACACATTTAAATTATTTCCATTATAAAAAATATAGTGGTCACCCAGCATGTAAACAGTATCTTTCCTTCTTCAGTCACTCTGGTCAAAAACAAAATCTGTTGGACCTTTTTCTTTCAGATCTCCAAACGCCTCCATTCTACCTAACTTAGGTTTTTCTTTTAACAACTTAGAATTTATAAGACAGGTGTGCAATTCTTAACATTATCATATTGTTTTATGTATTTATTGTGTTTTTGTTCACTATAGCATTGTTTGCTGCTGTTATACATAATGCTGTTATGATGTCATATGTTGTATATCAAACTCTTGTTTTTTTTTTAGTCTTTTCATATCTGTTGACATATCTCCAAAAGAAGTGCCTACCAATAAAGTAAAAGTTCAAACAGGTAGCTCTGCTGCCTCATCATGGGTTCAAATCTTACGCCCGGTCATGTTGTGTTTGTGTATTCTCCTTGTATCTGTGTGAATTTTCCTCCAGATACTCCAAGTTATTTCCCATTTCTTAAAAGATGTACAGGTTAGAGTCACTTTGTCACTTGGGAGACGGCTTAAGAGCTCTGCTGATAATGGTTCTCTCTTCCTCCCTCTGCAGAATGGAAGACTGACAGCCATTCAACCTCCATTGTCCGCCCTCCTGGACCCACCCCTTCCTGCCCAAAAGCCATATGACCAGCAGTTCTGCCATTTTGGAGTGTTTTGTTTTAAACCCATGTCTGAAAAGATGTTTCCGCAACATTTTTCACGTTTGTTTGCTTTGTGCAAATGTTTAATTATGGATTACCAGGGTGGTCCCCCAAACCCCTCACATTGTTGTGTCTCCTTTTACAGTGGCAAAATCTGCAGAATGTTGTCTTAAAAATGACAGAACAGGAGGACCTGAATGCTTTTATGGCAGCCATGCTTACTGAGCTACAAGTGCTCTGAGTCCAGCAGAGTCAGAGTCTGGAAACAGCAGGAGAAAATCACCGGGAGGGTTGGAAGGAGAGGAAGACATTTATTTAGTGATACTGAGGTATTTGTGGCTGTGTGCACTGGAAAAGAGGTCAGTGAAAATAAAAGTCTATTATTTGAAACCCAGACTTGTGTTGGGTTACATTGTGTCTGAGGTTCTGGGCTCAGTGGTGTCCCCTTGTGGTTACAACTGTCAACTCTAAACTGCCCCTCATAACTCTGTACTAGATTAAACAGGCTTAAGAATGTATTTATATATCCATCCATCCATCCATTTTCTAACCCGCTGAATCCGAACAGGGTCACGGGGGTCTGCTGGAGCCAATCCCAGCCAACACAGGGCACAAGGCAGGAAACAATCCTGGGCAGGGTGCCAACCTACCGCAGGACACATACAAACACACCCACACACCAAGCACACACTAGGGCCAATTTAGAATCGCCAATCCACCTAACCTGCATGTCTTTGGACTGTGGGAGGAAACCGGAGCGCCCGGAGGAAACCCACGCAGACACGGGGATATGTATATTAAATTCAACAATAAAAGTAAAATTAAAATATGTGAAAACTTTACTAAATGAATTAAAAAATAAGATTATTTTAAAGAGCGGTATTATACTTGAACTGAAAAATTCTTTATAACTTGTTAAAAATAATCACTCAGACATTAAATAGACAGCTACAGTAATTAAATAATATAAAGTGTCTACCTAAAATAAATCTTTTCAGTAAAACACAGGTTTTTACTCATTTAAAAATACTCTTGGATAACAGAAAGTTACATCATGATAAGAAAAAGAAAATATCTAAGCACTGCTCAAAGGAAGCAATTGGGACAACAAGCCATTGCCACACTGTCCCAAAGATAACATCTCTGCTTACATCATCAGTGATAGCTGGAATGGGTGAAATTCTACCAGTTTCATGGTTAGCTTGACAGGAAAGGCATCTTTTAGTTTTGCTCCTTGCTCATCTCATCCTATTACAGAAGACGATGAACGTATTAATAAAGACGCACTGAAAAAATAACAATATGCAGGTCTTGGGTAGAAATAAGTAAATAAATAATGTTGGGGTGTCAAATATTTCACTATTATCATGTTAACACCACAGCAGGTTTTTCCAGAATTGCCACAAACTGGTCATACACAGCACAGGCTTAATTTAAATAGGTCTCTGAAAAAACATTTGTTTGAACAGTTTTCTGTTTTCAGTGGATTGAAATACGCGAGTTTTAAATATAATAGGACACCCATGTAGCGATTTTTTAGGAACCAATAAAAAAAATTGCAGGAAAAAAGCAGTAAATTGTCAATGATTTCTCAGAAAGTCATTAGTACATGTCTTTTTTAAAAATGTCATTGCAGCCATTTTTTGATTAATAGTTATGCTCCAGATTGAAGTGTCCTGATTTGATGTATTTAGTTTATGGAATTATTATTGTCTTTTTTGTTGTTTCAGGTTGTTATTTATTATCCTTGTTATTGATAGGAACTGCACTGCTCTGAAACAACCATGCACAACCTTAGGTTGCTCCATTCATGCTACAGCTCAGTTCCCATTTTTTAATCATATATAACACATTTTTAAAGGACTATCCATCCATCCATCCATTTTCCAACCCGCTGAATCCAAACACAGGGTCACGGGGGTCTGCTGGAGCCAATCCCAGCCAACACAGGGCACAAGGCAGGAACCAATCCCGGGCAGGGTGCCAACCCACCGCAGGACACACACAAACACACCCACACACCAAGCACACACTAGGGCCAATTTAGAATCGCCAATCCACCTAACCTGCATGTCTTTGGGTTGTGGGAGGAAACCGGAGTGCCCGGAGGAAACCCACGCAGACACGGGGAGAACATGCAAACTCCACACAGGGAGGGCCCGGGAAGCAAACCCGGGTCCCCAGGTCTCCCAACTGCGAGGCAGCAGCGCTACCCACTGTGCCACCGTGCTGCCTTAAAGGACTATGATTAGCAAAAACGATACAAAATCAAAACTTTTCAGAAAGGATACACACGACCCATGTAACAACGGTTTTGCATCCAAACCCTCCGCACTGCATTCTCTCCAGTTCTGTCTCCTGTCCTTTGAACCACTTGTTTAATGTAGAGAGCACTGGCGCTGATAAACACTATAAGAAAGAGAAGGGACAAGTAAAAAGGGACGGGCAATCCATGCTCGTATATTGTTGAAAATAAGAAAAAAGTATACTTTCAAACAAGGAACAAGGTAGGAAAGATGGGTAATGGCCGGTCTTATGTGCTTCCGGCAGAATGGGCGACACCAAGTGACATCAGATGTAGTAGGCTTATCAGTGTTCCAGTGTGCAGAGGGAGATAAACAGAAGGCATTAGTACACAGCATCAACCCTGGTTCGGTGGTTAATTACCATCAACTAAGCCTTTAAGCTGTCTTCCAAATGCACACATATGACAATACATACATGTCAGAGGGGGACACTTTTACATTTTGTTGTGCACTGGGTGGTTCCATTAGACACCCACTGTTGGGACTGGGGGGTGAGAAGTTAAAAGGCTGTCTGTACTTATTAATGGTATTTGCTGTCTTGCAAGGGAGTCACTGATTTGAAGTCTGGCCTTGGAGGATGCCTGTATTTAGCTGGCTTGGAAATATTGGTTTCTAATCAGCATATCTGTACTTATTAATGGGGTTTGCTGTCTTGCAAGGGAGTCACTGCTTTGAAGTCTGGCCTTAGAGGATGCCTGTATTTACCTGGCTTGGAAATATTGGTCCCTAATCAGCATATCTGTACTTATTAATGTTTGGTAACCATACATTTTGTTAACTTGTGTTTTCATTAATTGTTAAACCCAGGCAATTTAGATGTGCCATTGATTAAACTGTTTGTCCAGGACTGACAACAGCAGGGGCTGAAGTAAATATAAACTCCTGGCCAGCAGAAGGCAGGAGGGAGAGTCCACAGGAAACGCTGCCAAGACACTCGGACAGGGCACAGGGGCTCGCAGGCAGACAAGGGTACCTGGTTGGCATGACGTGAGGCACAAGGACGGCAACACTTCCAGGGAGGAAGAGACAGCTCCACAAAGAGACGCCGGATGTGGGTTCAGCGAGAGAGGGAATCTGCATGAAAGGACCCAGCAAAGCTGACAGATGAGAAATGAGGCGTGCCTAGGTCCCAGCAACACAAGGAGCCCAGAGTGGAAGAAAAAGGAACAACGAAGAGACGCTGACAGGGAGTCAACAATTTGACACAACTTCTGTAGGGGAACGAGTGTCCGGGGAACAGAGTGCATCCATGGACAGTTGAACAATTAAGTGTTGGGGTAACACAGTGCACAAACTGGACTCTGCACCACTAAAGGTTGTATCCTCCAATTCTTGTTTTTAATGGACCTTTACAGGGTGGACTGTGTATTTTCCTTTTTTAAAAAAAGGGAAATTGATTCCTGATATGTTTAGTTTTTGTTATGTTCGTTTATCTTTTTAATGTACCTTATATTGTCTTGTGTAATAGAACTTACTGTTGCTTTTTTCTAAAATTACTGTTGTGTCTTTCATTGTGCGTTTACTCACTGCCCAATTTAAAGAAACCTGTGTGCTATTATTGATAAATTTCAGGAGTTCCCAGTCTCTTAATAAAACTGGGTGGCGTAGTCAGATATTTTAATGGTGTCTAAGTTAGATTACCTATAAGTGTGACCAGACACCTGTGACATACAGATAAAACAGCTCTTGTCTTTCAGTTCTTGTGTCTCTTCTCTGCCATCACAAACTTACAAATTCACAGACATTCTGCACTGAAACAATGTGAAGTAGCACAGCAACCAGCATCTTTCTATTTGTTTGTATCTATCTGAAGAAAAATGTTTTATTCATCTTTCACATTGGGGGCACAATTCAGAATAGACATCTATACTTGCAATAAGCCTTAAAAGACCCTCTCTTCTTCAGACACAAGCTTTGTTATGCTCAACAATAGCATCCAAAAATAAATTTGTGAAAACCCTAAAGATGGGAATGTTAAATTGGAGTTCCAGTGACAGGGAGTAGCCCTGTATGGGGGTATCTTTAATCTTTTCAACTGACTGATTTCAGATAAACGGCCAAGGCCTGAAAGAACAGTCATGCTGGACAGTATTGAAGTGTACTCTGGGAAATCCGAAAGGCAATGCAGGACCTTAGAATTTTTTGTTGAAATCACCCTTGAGCTTGTGTGATAACTTTTCTGTGTTTTGAGAAACTGTAAAAATGTTAGCTACTTTGCTTGAACACAGTGAGGCGGATGCATGCAATTAATTTTGGGGTGAGACTGGCTGCATTTTATTAGAACTTTTTTAAATAAAAGTCTCAGGTCAGTTTTTGGTTCAATTTTTAGTTTAGCTCAATTGCTGCACTGTTGCAAGGATGGCGTGTCAGTTGCTCCTTTCTGACACTTTGAGAGGAACCATGGACATTTAAAAGGTACTTGTTATCTGCTTTGCTGCTAGACACTTACCAAGGAGTCCTGACCCTGAGCAAGAACTAATTTCTTTTTACTTTTCAATTAAGGATATGTAATCAGTAACTAAGGAACAGGGCCATCTGCACACTGTTATTTGGGACTGAATGAAGACTGCATGAACCCACCCAAGTTATATAATTTCTTGAATTTTTTTATATTTGCTGCTATTGGTTATTACACAAATAAATATGGTATAATTTTAAAGTAGAATCTTAAACACTCTGTGTTAATCCAATATTTGTCAATAAGCACAGCTGAGTACTGATTGAAGATTCCTTGTCTAGTTTTGGCCCCTTAAACTCACAAAAGATGCTTTGTGAAGTCCTCTGTTGGTGGTAAACTGGGTTGAAGTAAAGCAGAGAAGATTAAAAACATTACCAGTCGGTAAGCAGCCTGCCATTAGAGGTCCATGGTGTTGAATATGCAGGGTACAATAAGGACAGTGAGAGAGGTAAGAGATTACAGATAGCAGTTGCTCAACTGGTTATGACATTTCTTTCTATACCCCATTTTGAAAAGAACTTAAGAGGTTATAATAATATCTTTCATGTATGGTGCACATCACAAGTGATATAACATGGTAAAATAGGCCCACAGCTCCAATATTTTGTGGAGAGGGATACAAATTTTGCACTATGCCAGTGCCAGGACCAATCCTATGGCTGTAACATTGGTAGGGTTCTCCCCCTTAGGCTCAAAATATAAAGGATAAGGACATTAACTAATAACATAAGATTAAACACAAAGGCATATAAACAAGACAATATTGCATAAAAATAATATGATACAAAAACATGTTTCAAAAGTTGATCGAGTGACATAGAGTGTCGGAGAAATTCAAAAGGTCAAGTTCACAAAGTTTCACATTGCCCGAAACAAAAAAGAAGTTGCCAGATATCAAAGTCGCCATGAAAAGGTGAGTTGTAGCCCACCATCTGAGTGTCAAATGAAAGCTTATTAGGGTACAGATAAAAGAAAGAAAATAGGGATACAGTGGGGAAACAAGCTTGAAATGTCAACTTTAATCATGTAGTTTATTTTGTCATTCAAGCAGAACATCATAAACTTCATCTTTAAATCATAACTAAAGTAGCACATTAAATTCTTTGTTTTGAATGTGTTCTTCTATGTGCTCTATGTCTGTTAATCACTACATGCTTCTTAAACGGGCTTTCTCTTCCTCCGACAGGACAGAGAATCCATTACATTCGTGATATTACAGCTCTCTGAATAATAAAAATACTGAGATGTATACTTGATATAATTTTAATGATGATCGGAGTTAAAGCATGTTATTAAACATGGGAGCACGGTAGCGCAGTGATAGTGACAAGTTGGCGCCTTGTCCACAGATTGTTCCTGCGTCCTGCAAAATACTTGCTGCACTGTGCGCGACCTTCAATGAAATAATTTATTGCAGCAGTACTGTCTCTTTCAAATGTACTAACCCCCAATTCCTGTCCTTCCTTTTCTTTCTCCAAGTAACCAATCACCACACAATCAGCTCTGTAATAGATGTTAAGCCATCTGTAAGCTTAGAACGCTGATTCTTTAAAACTTTAAAGGAACATTGAAATATCTTCATAGTACATGTTAAATTATTCTATCCATCTATCCTTCCAGTGTCGCACCAGCCCCAGTAAGAATACAGCGTGAGGCAGGAATAATCCCTGAACGAGGTGCCAGCTCCTTGCTAGTGCTGTGACACCGTGTCTTTGCGTGTTTAAGTATTAACAATATAGATTGTTTAAATGATGTTAACATTTTATCTGTATAATGTAATAAACATATTTTGCTGCATTTCATCTTAAAAATGATGTTGTCATCATATGTAAATACGCACTTTATAAAGTGGCTCAAGTTGTGCAGTATTAAAACTGTATTGTAAGTTTACAGTGAGGTAATTGAACTTATAAGTAAAAACAGTTCTACAAGGAGCACTTGATGGATGGATTGAGTGCGTTTATAGATCTTGGGATGAAACTGTTTCTGAACCGCAAGGTCTATACAGGAAAGGCTCTGAAGCATTTGCCGTAGGAGGCAGTTCAAATAGTGTATGGCTGAGGCAGCGTGTACTAGATGCTGTATACCGATAATTCTCATTCAGATCAGCTGCTGTAGAGCTGTGATTCCACACTCAGATACAGTTATATAAATACTCCAAGTGGTGCAGGGAGAGTAATATGGAAAAAGATGATCTGCTGTGGCAACACCTATCGGGAGCAGCTGAAAGAAGAAGTAGAAGAAGGTGCAGTGAGAGTAACAATGCTAAAGCAGCTATGGTATTTAGAATAGTTTGGCCTTTCAGTGGACCATTATATTGTTACAGGTTAATTACAATCAGATGCGTTAAACTAATAAACAATATCCAGTTAATTTCAGTGTATATAATAAAGCCGTGTCAGGGATGTGGATCTAAAAGAAAGGGAAACCACGCAGGAACAGTAGCATTGCTTTGACGCTGGGTGCCACCAGTTTGCAAAACCGAGCAGAGAACTTGCGTATGCCAAGGATTTAGCTGGTATGAAATGTGCGTGGCTTTACGCCAAGTTTAGTTTTTATACATCGCGAAGTGAGTATGGAAACGGGGCCTCATGTATAAACGGTGCGTAAGCACAAAAATGTTGCGTACACCCAAGTGTATTGGAAAGTCTTCTCTTATTTTAACCGAAAAATTCTAATGCCCTTAAGAAGGCAAGATGATTTTACATAAGAATGAGTATGCCACATGTTTAGCAACATGGCTGAGTATCTTAATTTAGAGCTGTAACAGAAAGACAATACCATGATTGATTCCATCATCTCCCTAAACGTGTTCAAGATAAAATTTAAATCTCTACCTTCAAAACTTCAATATCATGACTTGAGATGCATTACGAATAGTAAAGCAGAATTTAAAAATACAAACAGTGAAATAGCAGATGTTCTAAACTCACATTTTTTCCGAGGTCTTAAAACGTGAGAAAGTGGATAACCTCTCACTGGTAAAAGGGACTACTAAGAAGGCACTGAGTGATTGGGAAATTACAGAGAGAGAAGTATTACCAGAGATTAAATAGGATGAAATCAAACAAATCACCAAAAACAGATAATATTTACCCTTGTGTTCTTAAGGAAGTTAGCAAATACATACTGTATATATAAACCTTTAACACATATTTTAGGAAGTTACTGCATACTAGGGAAATTCTGAAAGACTGGAAAATGACAAATGTTATTCTGTTATATAGAAAGGGTGACCGGGAAGATTCAAGCAATTATACGCCAGTAAGCTAAATGTGCATCAAAGGTAAGTTAATGGAGGGAATTATTAAGGATACGATTGAGCAACACATGGCAAGAACAGGAGTTTTACTGAACAGTCAGCATGGATTCAAAGGAGAGAGGTCATGTTTTACCAACATGCTGGAATTCTATGAGGAAGCAACAAAAGGATATGATCAAAGTGGAGCATGTGATATTATTTATCTGGACTTTCAGAAAACATTTGATAAGGTGCCACATGAGAGGTTAGGTATCAACCTAAAAGAAATGGGAACTAAGGGTGTTGTGTGTAGATGGGTGCAAAATTGGCTCAGACACAGGAAGCAGGGGGTTATGGTGTGAGGAACCTTATCAGAATTGGTTGATGTTAAGAGTGGTGACCCTCAGGGGTCAGTGTTAGGGCCGCTGCTATTTTCAGTATATGTCAGTGATTTGAATAGGAATATAAGTAACAAGCTAGATAGGTGGATTGGCATATAATCTAGAATCCATTGAATCATTACAGACAGAGTTGGACAGCATACAGGCTTGCACGGACTTGTGGCAGATGAAATTTAATAGATAGATAGATAGATAGATAGATAGATAGATAGATAGATAGATAGATAGATAGATAGATAGATAGATAGATAGATACTTTATTAATCCTGATGGGAAATTCACAATGTCAGTAAATGTAAAGTATTACACATAGGAAGTAAAAATGTTAGGTTTAAATACACAATGGGCAGTCAGAAAATCGACAGTACACCTTATGAGAAGGATTTAGGAGTCATAGTGGACTCTAAGCTATCGACTTTCCGACAGTGTTCAGAAGCCACTAAGAAGGCTAACAGAATGTTAGGTTATATAGCATGATGTGTGGAGTACAAGTCCAAGGAGGTTATGCTAAAGTTTTATAATGTACTGTGTTTAGTAAAGGCTGCAATTTATAATGAGCCTCTTCTCAGGGAGCATTCGCTCCCTGCTGGATACACCTGTATGTAGCAGAAGTAGAGTAACTGGTTTATAGTGGTTGGATGACAGATAGATAGATATTTTATTTTTAATGAAGCCCTTATTGACATGTAAGTAATAAACAAGTTGTATATTCTCATATTTAAATAATTAGAGTACGTTTTCCATGTTTTACAAATTTTCATCTTCAGTACTATTAATTCCTCTAATTTCTTGAAATTCTTTCAGCTGATTTGTTATTTTATAATGCACACATTCTACTTTCAGTATGGTATAAATTAGAACTTCAGATATTTACAAAGCATCAGTAGTTGGTTTGTTTTCCAACTTATTAGGCCTTTTTTCCAGTATCGCCACATAGATAGATAGATACATAGATAGATAGATAGATAGATAGATAGATAGATAGATAGATAGATAGATAGATAGATAGATAGATTCATGGATCAGCAGAACACAAGTAAAGACAATAATACTCACACACACAAAGAGTTTATATATAGTGTGTAGAGGAAGTACATTTCTCTGTGAAACTTCCAGTTTAGCAAAGGGATAATTACTTTTCTTTACATGTCTGATGTTCACAAACCCACAACATTCCTTACATTGTGATGGCAGAATCCAAATTAGCAGTCTGTAATTGAGCTCATTAACATGGTGACTTATAGAAAATACCCTGTAAAATGTTAAATGTGCCTGCATATTATTTGTGCTCATGCTAATTTTTAACTTTTTTGTTCAAATTATGCTTTTATTCTATGTTTAGACAACTCAGACATATAACTTGCGTTTTCAACAAATTAGTTCTTCACGGCTATATTTTAAAGTTTATGCGTCATTTAGCAGTCATCAGAATCCTAGACGGTGGGTTTAATTAACAATGGGTTCTGCAGATATGGTGAAAACTGAAGACTTTTTATGTTCATTTTTGATGGAGAGATTGTCTTTTGTTATATGAGAAGCATTTTTCCTTAACAAATTGAAGGTTATCTTACATAATAGGAAAGTTGATCCAATCAGAAATAATATAATAAAATCCAGGTGCTTTACAATAGAAACATTTGTTAATGAAATGCTTAGATATAAAACATGTTAAATGTCCTAATATCTTTTTTAATATCAAAGGACAAGGACTATGCAGCTTCATGTGCTCTTTTCATTTAACTCATGAAGACTATGAGATTATTCAACTGCTCATCATTTTATGTATCCTACCTCTTTTAGTTCTTCTCATTTTATACTTCCTTCAGTGTTGACTCCAATTGCTAGGAGTCAATGCTTGTCTGTTCCAATTGTATTTTGAAAGTGAGTGAGAAGAGAGTTGATCTATTAAAATTTCTACTAGTTTGTAGAAGCTATGTCATGTAACAAGGTCTAAAAGTGAAATAAGGTAATATTTCTTTTTAAGGTACTCTAAAGATAATGCATGAATTCTAATTTATGCTGCCTCCCTAGATCAAGGAACTTGGATTCAAATCCTCATCCCTTCACTGTCTGTCTATAGTTTTTACATTTGCCTTACATTTCTGTGGGTCTCCTGTCACATAAAAAAATTAACGTCTTCTTGAGCTTTTGGCGCTGAGAATCACCGGATCATGTGGCCCCAACATTAGCAAATGGCTTTCAGTCACTAGACTTGTGGGTGACTGCATTTCTGGTGATTACTAGGAACTTGCAATCTGTGTTGCTTTTTCTTTTTCAATCTGGCTGTGAACTGCTGCCCTGCTTAATATGACATTCAAGGTTGCATTTAGTCACTTCCTTTGGTGTGTAGATTACTTTTCTTCATAGTGTATGGATGGGGAGATTATTTTTTAATTGCATACATCATATCGATTCATATACTTTTTCAGTATGAATTTGATCATATATAAAAGAATAACATATTGGATTATCTTGCCATTTGGCTTGGTGTTGTTGTGATTTGGTGTCAGAAAAATAGTGAACAGGGTGTGTGAGACATTCAAGATAAACAAAATGTAGGCCTAGTCCTTCCCCGGCCAGCCTCGATGAGGCTCACTCTACATCAGCCAGCCCTAAACTGCTACCTGCAAGCTGTGGCTGGTACAGACCAAAAAATGGGGAGTTAGCTTTAAATGATCAAAAATGAAATAAAGTCATTAAATAACTCAGAAAATGTCTACAGTGGTGAGGGTAAAAGAAAACTAAACAGGAATCTTTATAAAGTGAAGATTTATTCATAGAAAAACACAAAAAAGAGCACAAAATAATAGGCAATACATAGCAAACAAATCCCAATACATAATCTATGAATTAAAGTCTAAAAACTTTAATAACACTCCACAAAACTCAGAAATATCAAAAGAAAAGCAATACTTAGACAATTGTTCACAAACTCAGTGATCCATTACTGACATCCTTTCTCTGAGTCAATATATAGACAGAGGGCGGTCCTAGTAGGTGTGATGTCAGGGTGGCACCGCCTCTTTGGAGTTTTACACAAAAATCATCAGGACATTTTAAAGACACAGTACAAAAATGTTAAATCATAAAACAGATACTAAAAAAAAATTTTAACTAGTAATTCAAAAATAACAACAACAGAATCAAACAGAAATTGCATATAAACTCTGGCTGACATTTATTGGGTATTATTGCGTACATGTCATCATTGGGTGCCCAGTGATGACACTGAGTGTGCTTTATATTTATTATTGAAACATACTTAAAATCAAGCATATAATAGTATTGGATATAGTAAAACAAAAAAAAAAATATTATGTAAACAATAATGTGTCCATGCTATATATTTATTTTACTGTTAAAGATTGTAATGGCATTCTTTCATAGACTAATTACCATTTTCTTTATATTAACATAACAATAGTATTAGAACAGGATATGAAGATGTATGCCAAGAAAATTATTTTTAGCAACATTTATCTTGTCCGTACATGTTTACTTGCTTGTAAAATGTTATATAATATTAGAATAAACACAAAAAGCATTTCCACTAAAATTAGAATCACACACACACTGACACATATACATACTAGTGGAATTACATATATGTAATAATATATGAGTATATTTTATATATATATATATATATATATATATATATATATACTCACACATTGTGGCCGGGTGTGTTAGTGTCAGCTCAGGACTGCTAGGGGCGATAAATAGGTCATTACCATTATTCGTTTGAAGATACAAAATAAAGGAAAAGAACAGTGAAAACACAAGAAAAATGCGTGTCCCTGCTGCAGAAATTTAAAAAGAGGATTGTGAGAAAGTTCCCTCAGTCCTCAGCGGAGCTCCATTTCGCGGGTTGCTCTGGTCAAAAGTGACTCCTTCTTCTATAACGCTAGAATTCTATGGAGGCAGGACTAAATGCCTTGATCAGGCGACTTCTCAGCACTGTGGGAACAGAAGGAGATGACAGTGTTAGCGGCAGTGCCTTCTCTATTACATACCTCAACTGAGCCTGTGAGAGCGTCTGCTGACACACATGCATGACAACACATATAAGTATATATGTATGTATGTACATACAGTGGATTCAGAAAGTATTCAGAACCCTTAATTTTCTGTATCTTTTTAATATATAAATTTTGCTGATCAACCTACACTCGGTAACCCATTATGACAAAGTGATGACATGTTTTTAGAAAGGTTGGCAAATCCATTAAACCCACAGAATTTACATATTATTATTTTTTACATATACTGTATATGTATGTTTGTGTGTATGTTTGTGTAAATTTCAGCTGCTTTGGTGTTAATGAAATTAACAACAAGTGCACTAGAAGGGCAACAATGAGACGACCCCCAAAACAGGAATGATTTAACAGGTGGAGGCCACTGTCATTTTTCCCTCCTCATCTTTTCTGACTGTTTTTTCACTAGTTTTGTATTTGGCTATGGTCAGGGTCACTACTGGTAGCATGAGGCGATACCTGGACCCTACAGAGGTTGCACAGGTAGTCCAACGTCTCCAGGATGTGCCACCGCAAGAAGGTTTGCTGTGTCTCCCAGCACAGTCTCAGGGGCATGGAGGAGATTCCAGGAGGCAGGCAGTTACTCTAGAAGAGCTAGACAGGGCCGTAGAAGGTTCTTAACCCATCAGCAGGACCAGTATCTGCTCCTTTGGGCAAGGAGGAACAGGATGAGCACTGCCACAGCCCTACAAAATGACCTCCTGCAGGCCACTGGTGTGAATGTCTCTGACCAAACAATCAGAAATAGACTTCATGAGGGTGGCCTGAGCGATTGACGTTCTCTAATGGGCCTTGTGCTCACTGCCCCGCGCCATGGAGCTTGCCTGGCATTTGCCATAGAATACCAGAATTGGCAGGTCCACCACTGGCACCCTGTGCTTTTCACAAATGAGAGCAGGTTCACTATGAGCACATGTGACAGACGTGAAAGGGTCTGGAGAAGCCGTGGAGAACGTTATGCTGCCTGTAACATTGTTCAGCATGACCAGTTTGGTGGTGGGTTAGGGATGATCTGGGGAGGCATATCCATGGAGGGTTGCAAAAACCTCTTCAGGTTAGACAATGGCACCTTGACTGCCATTAGGTATCGGGATGAAATCCTTGGACCCATTGTTAGATCCTATGCTGGTGCAGTGGGTCCTGGGTTCCTCCTGGTGCATGACAATGCCTGGCCTCACGTTACGAGAGTATGCAGGCAGTTCCTAGAGGATGAAGGATTTGATTCCATTGACTGGCCCCCACGCTTGCCTGACCTAAATCCAACAGAACACCTCTGGGACATTATGTTTCGGACCACCTCAGACTGTCCAGGAGCTCAGTGATGCCCTGGTCCAGATCTGGGAGGAGATCCCCCAGGACACCGTCTGTCGTCTCATTAGGATCATGCCCCCCCTCCCCCCCTGATGTTGTCAGGTATGCATACAAGCACGTGGGGGTCATACATACTACTGAGTACAATTTGGAGTTCCTGCAATGAAATTTTGGCAAAATGGACTAGCCTGCCTCATCATTTTTTCACTTTGATTTTCAGGGTGTCTTTGAATTTAGCCCCTCTGTAGGCTGATAATTTTAATTTCCATCAAACGATGTGGCTTCCTTTTGTTCCTAGTACATTACCCAGTCCATATCAGTAGAGATATCCATCAGGATTTTTTTCCCATTAAGATCTGATGTGTTTTCAAAGTGTTCCTTTAATTTTTTTGAGCAGTTTATATATATATATATATATATATATATATATATATATATATATATAAAGTTTTTTCCAAAGTAATTGTTTTAACTGAAAATTAAATTGATCTGCAAATTGCTTAGTCACTGAAGCACTAATAAGTTTACTTAAAGAATATTATTGGCAATCACAGGTATTGAGAATAGGCAGGTTGAAAGTAGCCACTGTTTAATTGTAGTGTACCTCACTTTAAATTAATTTAAGATCTTCTTCTGGAAAGTTAATGTACTATTTATTTTTTTCTTTATTTCACACAAGTTTGAATATTTCATCCTACTTGTAGATACACAGAAGAAAACATCTTCCAATGTTCAATGTCAGAACTTTGAAAGTGACATGCCAATATTGTATTTTGTTTACCTTCTTTGACATTGTGTTCTGAGTAAATTCTTTTTAAATTGATAGGGACTAATAACTATTCAATATTCATACAGTTAGATAGATATATTGAAGAGATATGCAATGTCACATCAAAATAATCATAAGGTGATATAATATGCAAAAGAAGGATGTCCCCTTAATATGCTTTTATGAATTAATATCAAATAACTGACTATTAGCCAATATGCCTGATCCTGTATTTTGCTTATCCACCTTAATAAAAGGGTTTAGAATGTTTTTATTTTTTTTTCCTCCCTGTGGAGGAATATCTTGGCTGCCGTGTAGAAAGTAAACTCAACAAATTTATGTGGTTTAAGTGAGTGAGTCCCTCACAGGTATTAAAAACAGGTTGTTTTGGTCTCGACTCAGTTGTAACTCATCATTTAGTGGCTGAGTGTCTGTGATGGTCCAAACTCTTTTTCTTCCTTAAGTGTCCTGGAATAGGTTTACCAGTACATTAGAGATGCTTAATTATGGGTCAGGCTCCGAGAATCACTGGTGAGTATGAGGCCAACTGTTATCAAACAGACATTTTCTCCACTTCAAATATTCTCTGATTTGCATCTGCATATCACATGTTGCAGGTCTTAATGATTCAACAACAACAACAACAACATTTATTTATATAGCACATTTTCATACAAAAAGTAGCTCAAAGTGCTATACATAATGAAGAAAAGAAAAATAAACGACAAAATAAGAAATTAAAATAAGACAACATTAGTTAACATAGAAAAGGAGTAAGGTCCGATTCAGTGTCGTAGGTTCAAATCGTGTACCCAGATGTGACTGTATTTCCCCTCCAATTACAGTAGTTTTCCTCCTGGATAGGTCAATTGATAATTCCAAATAGTCACCTGTATGAGTGTTAGTGTGGTTGTGAGTTCTGTGATGGCTGGGCACCATCTACAAAGTTGTTTCCTGCTTTGCCCCAGTGTCAAAAACATGTTTTCACTTTGTCATTCTGGATTTTTGAGCATAGCTTGATGAGCAGAAATGATAAATGTATCTATTTGAAAATTAAATCTACAAGATAGTAAAGTGTACAGAATGTGAAGTGGTGTGAAACACTGCATGTTATGATCACTGTCTCTAGACTCGTTTCCTGACCCATATTGGATCTAGCACACTTGTGAATGTTTTTTTTCTTTCTTTATATCTTTCTTGAGCTCCTTTATGTCTTGAGTGGTGGCCATTGCAGCGATCATTAACTTCAGTTTGGACAGATCGTTTTGGTCTTTGTGCTCCGTGGGTGATGTGACAAGCCCAGTTAAAGTCGATGCTCCCGGCTCGCGAGGAGGCAAGGTTATTTTCTGCTTCAATTAATCTTCTGGAATTGACGAGCTATCGTGACCTGAATCACTTGCACATTCGCTCCCACTTTCTCTCTTGGCTGTAGATGATGCAGCGGCCCCAGGTCCTGGGAAATCTGGGCTTTCACCTATTTGTTCCAGGTCAGTCTCTGTAAGACCGTACTTTGAATTTGGACTTGGACTTGATGCCTATCTAGGCTTGGATGTAGCTTTAGGTTTCTTTTCCGTTTCTTTCTGTGCCCCTTTCCTGCCGCTCATGTTTACATATGCTTGCATATACTGTAATAGAACCTCCTTGTGTTGGGTAACTATAGGATACCCTAGGATGATAAAAAATAAGAAAAAAATTAACACCGTTGCTAAAGTAATTCCACTTCAGACATCCTTCTCCCATAACAGACGAGACCAACTCCAGACTTGTGAATGTTATTTGATTTTTCTTTTCAAAGTAACTGGCAGCCTGTCCAGGGTTCATTCTTGCCTTGTGCCCTATGCTGCTACAATAGACATCCATGACTTTAAATTGGATTAACTAGATGACTGATATGTGGGTGACTGGATGGCTGGAATATTTATAACACCCATTATTCTAAAACATCATGCATTTTAATATCTTTATCTCTAGAGTAGAAAATACCGAAAAACTAAATATAGAGCAGGTATTTCATAATGTTAAAAAAACATTTTTTCCTTTAATATTTGCATTTCAGATTTTTTTGTGCTTCAGTTAGTGCTGAACTATATTATTGTAAATTGCTTTCTGCCGTGTTTTTAATATAGCTAACTATAAAAATGCATTATACAAAATAATGAAAGATGCATTGCCCTAATGGATTGAATTATTGAATGAGAAGTATTCAGAACAAAGCAGTGACATCATTGAAAAGTCAAAAAGAACTAGTAAAGTTAGAACTCTTTTGAAATATAACAAAACACAGCTATCTTTATTTTACAAAATGTACTGAAAATCTTAAAAAGCATTAACATTCTTTGGTAGGTTTGGATGGGAGCAGCTGGATAGCTCAATGAGCACTTGTATTGTTTAATCTTTATCCATCCATCCATCCATTTTCCAACCCGCTGAATCTGAACACAGGGTCACGGGGGTCTGCTGGAGCCAATCCCAGCCAACACAGGGCACAAGGCAGGGAACCAATCCTGGGCAGGGTGCCAACCCACCGCAGGTTTAATCTTTATTTTGAGGAGAACTATTGAGGTCCGTAGAGGATAGGCGTGTGGAGAGTTGACATCTCCTTCAGCTCCTTGGAGAGATGAGTGTGTGACTTCAGTGAGATGTCACTTTATATTTCCTGTGTGTTACTATACTGTATGTCAAGGTTCTTCTGAGAAGGAGAAAGTATGAGGATTTTAATGATTGAATGCCATTTTACCAGTGGTGTTATGAACGCCAACACACAACAAAAAGCACTCTTCAGAAGTCACTGTGGCATAAGCCAGGCTTAAGGCTACTGGGGATAGAACCTTTGAGACTTTTTCACTTTCTAATACAAATTATACTCTTATGTGGTTGAAGTTACACTAGACATTTTTTTATCTAAAAGTTTTGTTTCCTACAAACTTTTTGATGATTATGATAAACAGCTTCAAGACGAATGCAAATATAATAGATTGACTATATCATGTTTGAATTTGGAGAAACATGAAATTAACTTTTATTGAAGTTAGTGTGTTTAATCACTTAATGATGCTGCCATGTTGCATTTGTTCAATTTAGCTAAAAATGTTTTACTGCTGATTTTCATTTGTACTTGGTATCTGACTTCTCATTTCAGTGTCCAAACATAGCTGGCCAGAATCGATGGGTTCTGATGCAGTCTGCAAGGAGAAGATTTGTTTTCCAGTGCTGCTGCCTCACAGTTAGGAGACAGGGGTTCATATCCTGGGTTCTCCCTGTGTGGAGTATGCATGTTCAGTGCTCTGGTTTCCTCCCACAGTCTAAAGACATGCAGGCTAGTTGTCATATCTAATTACTAATGCCAATTAAACACATTATAGAAAAGAGGTGCCTTGTCTTGGTGTGCTTCCAACAACCTAGTGCTTAATACCTCCAAGACAGTGGAAATGGTCATTGACTTTTGCAAACAGCAGTTACAGCCTCTCCCCCTACAAATTAATGATTCTGCAATCAATGTGGTGGAATCCTTCACATTTTGGGGCCCAACTATCACAAACACTCTCAGCTGGGACCTTAACACCACCTACAACACAAAAAAAAAGCACAGCAGCGATTGTTCTTTTTATGCCAACTAAAGAAATTAAATATCCTCCAGGCCAATCCTAGTTCAGTTTTATAAAGCCATAATTCAAAGTATAATCACATTCTCTATTGTTGTCTGGTTTGGTTCAGCAATAGTACACTCCAAAAATAAATTACAGTGTGGTGTGAGGTCTGCTGAGAAAATAATTGGCTGTACCCTTCCATCTGTTGCAGAGCCATATACATCTCGTGTCACTAACCATGTCAAAAGGATCACCACAGACTTATCTCACCCTGCTTATCACTTATTCCATAAACTCCCCTCTGGTAAACATCCATCCATTATCCAACACGCTATATCCTAACTACAGGGTCATGGGGGTCTGCTGGAGCCAATCCCAGCCAACACAGGGCACAAGGAAGGAAACAAACCCCGGGCAGGGCACCAGCCCACCACACACACACACACACACACCCAGCACACACTAGGGATAATTTAGAAGAACATGTAAAGTCCACACAGGAAGCAAACCCAGGTCTCCTTACTGCGAGGCAGCAGCACTACCACTGCGCCACCGGGCCGCCCTTCTGGTAAACACTTCATGTCAATTTAAAACTAAAACTAACAGACACCTCAGTAGTTTCTTTCCCAGGACCATAGCCCTCTCAAACAAGTAACTTAGCCTGTCTTCTGTGTGTATTCATGTGTTCTGTCAGATACTGTATGAATGTGTGTGTGTGTACAGTATATGTACATGTATGTGTGTGGACGTGCATACACACAACACACTCACAAAGTCACATCTCCTTTATAATTGTACTATTTTGCAGACTTGTATGAATATTTTCTTTTTAACTTATGCTGTTTATGTTATTTGGATGTGATGTTGTGTTCCGTTATAAGCAGCTCCAAATCTACCGATTAAAATTCCTGTACATTAAGTACTGGCGAATAAAAGTGATTCTGATTTTGATTGGCAATACTGAATTAGTCCTGGGATGTGCATGGGTGTTTGTCTGTGTCTGTATGTGTGCGTGTGTGTGCGTGTGTGTGTGTGTTCACCCTGTGATAGACTGGCACCCTGTCAAGGGTTTGTTCCAACTTTGTGCCCTATGCTAGCTGGGACAGGCTCCAGCAGTCTCCTGCAACTCAGACTCAAGGCAATCGTGACCTGAATACGTAAGTGATCAAATATTTTATGTTTTATATTTGTATTTAATTTAGAGCACTTTGCAGAGATCACTTTTCACTTTGATACTAAAAGGTTTTTTTTTCTGTTGATCAGTGTCAAACAAGCCAAATTACATCCACAGTGATTCAATATTGTTAAAGAAAATGTGCAAACTTCCAAGTGGGTGAATACTTTTACGGGCAGCGTACATACAAGATTGTTAGTCTTTAATCACCAGTTCTGAATGAATGAACATCCATCCATCCATTATCCAACCTGCAATATCCTAACTATAGGGTCACAGGGGTCTAAATGAACATTGAGTATTAATTAACCACTCGTCTCATTTATAATTTTCATCACAAGGTAAGGACTCATCTTTGTCATTTGAAGTCCAGAGATGGACCAAACTGCTATAGTTTAATTCCGGCCAGCTTTGTTCATGTTCAGACCAGGAATGTCAGAAAGTAAATTGAACCAAGCTGTAGGAATGCAAACAAATGTGCTACCATTCGGGTGTTTGTGTGAATATGTTAGGGGTGCATGTGAGGCTGGTGTAAAGGCATGGATGGCTGCTTATTTTATTTATCTTCTTTTTTTTCCCCCTTCTTTTTTTTGTGGTTGTGCATCACAGACTGCCTGCCGCAGCAAACTTATCAATCCAGTTGTGGGAATCAATCACTGGCGACACTATTGGAAATGGGACAGCTTGCCAGTGTGCTGTCAGGTGTTAGACGTCTCTGCGAATGATTGCCAAAGCCCGAGGTGCTGCATTTCAGGGTTGTCTTGCTTGGAATTCTTTTCATTTTCTTCTCTGGATTTCTTCTCTTTTGCTCTCTGAACACATACAGAGACATGCTTCAACTGCCACACTATCTGCGTGCTCTGTTCGAAAGCCTGGAGAACTTCAAAATGTTATTTAGCAATGTGGTGCTTAATCTAGCAGGGAAAATAAAATGTTAATTAAATGAAATCTCCTTACAGCCTTGTTTTCGGCCTACTGCTTTTTTACAATTTTATCATCTTGTGGTTAATAATTCCCCAGATGCTCACACTCTTGGGGAAACAGTGATGCCCCATGCCACTCAATCTGAGTATTGTTAGTCTAGTCTCAATGCAGAAATATCAGCTCCTCTTTTCTCTTTTGTTGTCTGTATTTTTATTTAAGAATGCTTTATGGTGATGCAAACAAGAATACCAGGGTGACTGAAGTTTAGGCTCCATTTGGTATTCATGCATCTTGAGAAACAGTTTTGTTTTCCTTGATATGCCATAAGCCTTCTCTCTCGCTCACTTTCTCTCTTGTTTTGTTTACTAAAAACATTTGCTACTTTTGGCATTTATTCTCCTTTTAATCTTGAAATTGCTAAAAAAGTTTTTACATTTAACAAAATCTGATATCAGATAATTATGGATTTAGACCATCTGTTGCTGTTGTCATGGGTAAACACATTGCTAGAATCGTGAGTGCACCAGGCGGGCAAAGGTCCAGCAGGAACCCTTCAAACAGTAACTGGGCATGGGCAAAAAAAAAAAAAGAAAATGTGGGCCACCCGGAAGCAGTTTACAATTTCATATCCAATTTGTGTGCCTTAGAGTTGACAGGAGTGAACAGCTGTTAGATGCAGGAATGCCACCAGGCTAAGCAAAATCCATCAGAAAACCTCCATACAATAGCTACATATTGGCAAAAGGAGAGGGGGGTGGAGGCCAACAGTGTTGGTATACAATTTGATGTCAGGTCTACATGGCCTATGTGGTCCGGTTATCAAAATGTGAAGGGTATTTGGGCCATGAGGGCCACCATTTTAACAAAAGTTAGAATCTCTCCAAACAAGTACATCAGAATGGCAAAACGAGAGATAAGTAGAGGATCTAAGATCTGCATGATTTAAAATCATCTGCTACACTGGTCAAGGAAGAGCAGTTATAAGGTCATGAGAACCATGTGGCTTGCAAAGGTTTAACAAGCACATCAAACTGGCATAAGAAAATATAAATGAGCAACACCAGAGGGCAGTAAACAATGCTGAATTATATCTGCTTGGCTTCATTTCATCCATTACTTTTATGAAGAAACTAGTCATTTAGCCCATTACAATAACGGGCGCTAGAACAGTAGTACATAAACATTAGTAGGAACAGTCTATATTAAATGGCAAGGGACTTTGACCTCATTCTTTTTGTTGGTCGTATTTTTCTTTCTTTCAGCCTTTATTTTGTTGATGTTTACTTGCTGAGCTGACCGTTCTTCATGGGCTGCTGCCGTGTATTGTGTGTCTTTAATCTTCTGTGACAGTAATACTGTCTTGTACGTCCGTAATATACCTTTAATTTTCTCTGGCGGTAATACAGGCGTGCACATCGGTAAAATGCCTTTAATCTCCTCTGACAGTAATACTGGCTTGTATGTGGCTGTAATATGCGTCACTGTATTGTGTACCTTTAATTTCCTCTCGCAGTAATACTAGTTTGTATATCCGTAAAACGCCTCTAACTTTCTCTGACAGTAATATCGCGCATCACACCGTGCCCCGTGCATGCCAGAAGACACACACACACGGACACCTGGACGCACAAAGGGATTTTATTGAAGAGGATGCTTGTTAGGGACATTAGTGTCAGCCGGTATGCCAAAATCCAACAGGAAACCTTCAAAGAGTAAAATCACATTGGCTAAAGGAATGATAGGTAGGGACCAGCAGGGGGCAGTTCAATCTCTTATGAGATCTATATGGCTTTGTATTGTCCATTAAGATCATTAGTGGCCAAATGCTTGCTGAGGTCATTACTGGCCAAAATCCAGCAGGAAACCTACAAACAGTAATTTCTCACTGGCAAAAGCACAGAAAAATGGGGACCACCTCTGGGAAGTTCAATCTCATATTAAATACTGTATGTATGGATTGAATCATCTGGTATAGTTGTTAAGGTTGAACAGGATGTTAGGATGCATAAGTGCTACCAATTCTCTAAACTTTCTGCAGAAATCTGCCAAACAGTAAGTTTACATAGCCAAAAGGAGTGATAAGTGGGGGCCACCATTGGTCTTATGTGATGTTAACCCATCTGTTACAGTTATCAGAGGTGAAATGCTTGGTACAGTCAGGAGTGCCACCAGGGGTGGCCAAACTCCAACAGGAAACCTCCACACAGTAACTGCACTCTGACAAAACAAGCATTAAGTGGGAGTGCACAGGGGGCAGTACACAATCTCAAAGTAGATCTACATGGCTTTAAACATCTCTTAGAGTTGTCAGGAATGAATTGCTGCTAGGACCAGGAGTGCCACCAGGCTGACTGAAACCTCCAAACAGGAACATCATACTGGCAAAGCGCAAGAGAGAAACTTTCTAAACAAGAACTTCAGACTAACAAAAGGAGAGACAGATTGGGATGGACAAGCTCTGTTTCATTTTCTGCTAAACAGGCCAAGGATTAGTAAAATTATACAGTGGCATCAAAAGTGCCACCAGGATGGATAAAGCCTTAAAGGAATACTTCACCCAAAATAATTATGTGTTATATGTTACTTACCACATGTAGTTTGCAGCGATAGCCCAAAAATGCTTACATTTCATGCCTTTGTGGCAGAATAAAGATAACAAAGTTACTTATAGAATAGGCATCTATGGCGACCAATGCTGCATCACAGCAAACAATATCCACAAAAAAATCCCACGTTACTCATGTTGCATAATCCACAAGTCATTCAGTCATAGGCTCACAATGTTCTGAAACATATATATGTTTACTAAAATGTTTCAAAATAAACCACCTCTGGTTAGGTTTAGGGTAGGGGTTAGGCTTAGGGTTAGAATGCACTCATGAACGAAAATAGAACATGCTCAGATGTGAACTAGCATTTGAACTGAAGGCTTCCCTTCCTCACCATTCCTTGGTCACCACAGGCATCTATTATATTAGAAATTCTTTTTTCTCCATTCTGCATTAAAACATGTGATTCATTTTTTTCTCAGCCATCATTACAAACTACAGGAGGTAAGAAACATATGAAAAAATATAATTTGTGAAGGGGTTATTCTTTAAAGGAAATCTCCAAATTAGATCTTAAACTAGCAAAAGATCACTGATGACCACCAGGGGGTAGTAAGCAAACCTAAATTAGATCTGTTTGGTTTTAAATCATCTCCTACAGTTATCAAGAGTGGAATATTTTCTGGAGTTATTAGGGTCAACAAGCAGGCCTACAAACATTAACTACTTTGGTGAAAGGAAACATAAGTGGGGGGCACCAGGAAGCAAAATAATCTTGTATGTGATTAGCATTGATTTAAATCATTTCTTACAATTGTTAAGGTGGAACTGGATTTTAGGATCATAAGTGCCACTGGACTAGCAAAAATAAGACAGAAAACCACCAAACAAGGACTTCACCCTGGCAAAAAGAGATAAGTGGGATGCCACCAGAGTGGAATATGCCATTTATATGTCTTTAAGTTATGTCTTACAGTTGTCAGGGTTGAAGTGTCTGCTCTGACCAAAACTGCCACCAGAAAGACCAAAATCCAGTAGGAAACCTCCAAATAGTAACTGCACATTGGCAGAAGGTGAGTTAATGGGGGCCACAAGGGGCAGTTTACAATCTGTTATGAGATATGCATGGCGTTATTTCATCTGTTGCAGTTATAAAGGATGAACAGGGTATTAGCTAGCAAAAGTTTAAAGAAATGCTTCTAACAAGAACTTCACATTGGCAAAAGAGGAGATAACTGGAGACTGACAGAGAAAAGTGAACAACCTTAAATCAAGTTTGCTTCTCTTTACATCATCTGTAATTGCAGTCAAGTGGTGAAGTGCTTGCTAGGAGCTATTAATGCCACTAGGCTGGAGAAAATACAGCAAGTAACCTATAAACAGTAACTTCATCCGGCAAAAGAAGAAACTGGTTGGGGCCACCAGAGGTCAGTATATAATTTTGTATGGCTTCAAATCATCTGTTGCAAATGTCAAGGACAAGGTGAGTATTAGGGTTATGAATGTCACCATGCTAACAGAAGTTCTATAGAAATCATCCAAATAATAACCTCCCACTGGCAAAAAGAAAGCTAGGGGAGGCAGCCCTAGGAGATACCATAGCTTTAATTCAACTGTTATAAATACAAAATCCGTAGCACCAGACTGGCAAAAAATCTTCATGAATCTTCCAAATGGTAATTCCACAAAGGCAAAAGAGGAGATCAGTGGGGCCATCAGAGGCAGTTGTAACCTTACCAGATTTACAAGGCTTTAAATAATCTGTTAGAGCTGTCAGGGGTGAAACCCTTGGTGCCAAAGTCCCACAGAAACTTCACATTGGTGAAAGTAGCAGTAAGTGGAGACCACCAAGATGTAGTGTCCACCTGTGACGGTGCAGGTCCAGCTCCATGCTACCTCTTCTCATTTGTGAGCCTCTTGAACCCGACACCGTCGATAGTCATGATCGGGATGAGCTATACAAATGACACCACATGAAACAAGGGGAAGGTGCAAAGGGCTCAGTGCTTTTATTAAAACAATTCACCCAAGTGTCCAAACAAAATAGTGCAGTGCTTCTTTATTAAATAAATAATCTGTAAAAATGAAAATCCATGTGAATAAAAAGAAAGCTTCAAACGAGAATAAAAACCATCACTCATTGGGTCAGTGTTTTGTTTCCACTTCTGAATGAGCCAAGCACAACTCCCTCCTAGTCTCCTCAGTTCACAGATTACTTGCTCAGCTGGCAGAGACTTTAACAGCCTCTCCATCCTGACCCTCGTCTTGGCTGCCTCGAGCTGTGTCGCCAGACCGCTTGGGGTTGGTTGTCCTCTCATCTTCCTTCACGCTCGCTACTGCGTACCTCAGATCCCTGGAGAGGATGCCACCTTGATCGCAGCCACTCCCCTACATATTCAGTGGGGACAATCCATCCCTAGAGTGCCGATGCTTCACTCTGTTGCTGGACCATTGACCACACTGCATTTTTTCACTCTAGTCAGCTAGGCTCACTCACTCACTCACTCTCTCTCTCTCTCTCTCTCTCTCTCTCTCTCTCTCTCTCTTCACCTAAATGCTGTGCTTTCCTTCTCTGCCTCTGATTCTCTCCCCTAGTTTTTTTTTCTTTTTACTTTTCCTCCCTCTTGCTCTCGCGTTTCCCCTTTTAAAATGGTGGTGTGGCACAGCTGTGACGATTAGCAGCTCCTGTCACCAATTAGTGTCATGGATGATCCCACACCCATACACTTAGTGCAGACCCGCCTGCTCCCTCATCACACCCAGGAATTAATTAGTCTAATTAAAAAGCTTTGGGATGCAGGTGGAAACTGAAATGCCCAAATAAAAGTCATACACACTTATAAAAAAAGTTAATTATTTCAAATATAAACAATGAATCCTGTATTCTACCCATGTGACCTGGACTTTGAATAAGGTCATCATCTCTCTTGCATGTCATACAAGGCATTACAAAAGCCATCCACCTGTAAAACTTTTTGTTACAATACCACAAGGTTTGGGGGGCCATCTGTTAACCTGGTTGTTAGATGGTAAATTTTTGCACCAGAGACGGACAAAGATACATATTTTTACAATAACAGATGTATTTTTCATTTAATATTCAGTATATGCATTATTCTTATATTTAATAAACTAAATATATTAAAGTTTTCCATCCATCTCCTTCTCCTATTTCACACTTCAAATTTTAAGCAATGTAATTTAATTTAGCTCAGTAAAAGATTAAGATACTGGCAACAATTTTTCATTGTGAGATATTTGAATTTTACTTCAACCTACTGATACGTAAAATTAAAACTGAATTAGAAGCTTAGCAAATTACTAGACCAATGTCAGCTTGAGGTGATAGGGTGACCATTAATATAACGTCACACAAATTTCATTGAGTTTGCTTTACTGATTTCTTTTTAAATTATAACAAGAAAAGTTAGAATCTTCTATAACAAGGCTGTCCATTTATTTTTAAAAATTGGCCCTGTGAAAAATATGCATTAGATCCAAAAAGCCTACAGTCACAGGAGCCAGCTTTTTACTGCCTTCAAAATGTTATTTTATACTGGGCAAGAGTGTATGAGCCAAATGCCCTACTCTGACATTTTCTGTTTATGGTCTTTAATAAAATCAGTAATGATTTTTCTTACTGTGCAATGTTTCATTTTATTGAAGTGTAGAATCTAGTTATATATTGGCTGATTGGTAAAACAATAGAAATGCAATGTTTATCAGGTTGAATATCTGCAGCCCCTAAATTTGGTTCTTATAGTGATGCATCCCCATCATCATCATCATCATCATCATCAGGTGTTGTCCTCTATCAGTAGGCTGACCGTAAAGATTCTACATCTTACTTGTTTTTCATCTAGCCTCTTTTGCTGATTTCACCTAGCCGGGTTCTTCTTGGTCTTCCTTTACTTTGTTTTTGCTGTCCTTACTTACCTCTAAGATGTTCAAGGCCAGACATACATCTGTTCCCCTCATCACATACCCAGCATCCTGTATTTCTCTTTGTGGTAAATCTATTTGTAGATTGTTTTTGGATTTCATTCTGAGTGGTACATCTTCATCAGTTACTTTGTTTATTCAGTTAATGCGTAGGATACTTCTGTAGCACCATTTCTCGAAAGTGTCTATTTTTAATTTTTCATGTCCATAGGCTAAAATTGAGAAAATGTAGCACTTTAGCAACTTCTTTCTCAGATCGAGTTTTAAACTTACTTTCATTAATTGTTCATTTTACCAGAAAGAACCTTTGGGTGTTCCTATTCACGTTCTTACGTATTTTGTGTATTTCTCACTTTCTGTTATCCACCTTCCCAAATATTTGTACTCTTAAATCTGCTCCATTTTCAATCTTTTAGCTATTATCTCACATTTTTCTCCTGTAGTTTAAGAAATTACTATTGTTTTGGTCTGGTTTATGTTTAATTCCATTCTATATTCCCTTCCTTCTTCAATTATACTGTCAGTTTCTTTCTATAGGCCTAATTCATTCTCTGCAATCAGTACTGTGTCATCATACTTATTAATAAAACGAGAAAGGTCTTGTTCAAGAGCCAGCATCATACAGTATATAAAGACCAATCCAAAATCAGGACAAGTCTGTGTCCATCCCTGTTGGGGGAAGTGACCTTTACGTCCCAACAGACAGCTTCAGGTCCAGCATCTAGACTATCCAGGTCTCTCAAACTCATCCTTATAACCAGAATTATTAATTATCACTAGGGGGTTTTGCCCCCTGCTCACTTTGCTTGTCCACCCCCTCCCCGGGGCGCTGTACGCGGCTGCCACTTTGTGTCTCTGCCTCTCGTGTTGTGAAGAGGTGGGCTGAACGCATGCTAAGGAGATGCGGTCGCTCATTTGAAACCCCCTCTTAAACGGTGATACAATGGGAAACAAATACAGTTTTTTTTACCTCCTCTATGCTCAATCAGCTGGCTTGCTGCTGCTGTTGCTACTGCTTGTGCCGTGCTGCATGATCTGCATGTCACACAGCACTTCAAACATTTAAAAGCCTGTACAGCAGCTGTCCTCTTTGTCTTGCGGAACATTAAAGTGTCTCTGAGAAAATCACGTCTCGACCCAAGATTTTTTTATATAATAGAGACATATGGAAATACCACATGGTAAAACATAAATTCACATGAAATATAATCAGAGTATGTCAAAAGTCAACTGTATACAGAGTATATTTATATATAATACAATACAATTTATTTTTGTATAGCCCAAAATCACACAAAAAGTGCCACAATGGGCTTTAACAGGCCCTGCCTCTTGACAGGCCCCCAGCCTTGACTCTCTAAGAAGACAAGGAAAAACTCCAAAAAAACCCTTGTAGGGAAAAAATGGAAGAAACCTTGGGAAAGGCAGGTCAAAGAGAGACCCCTTTCCAGGTAGATTGGGCGTGCAGTGGGTATCAAAAAGAAGGACTTCAATACAATACAATACACAGAACAGAACAAATCCTCAATACAGTATAAAAATAAAAATTTTACAAGTACGGAGCAGTAGATAGTAGTAGATCATATCACATAATATGAATTGGAATTTGATTAGAGTCCTGGAGACCTCAGCCATTAAGCTGCCTCCCCCATTTGGCCATTACACAGCTGAAACAGCGCTGGGACAACCAATCTGATGAAAGGACCCCTCTACCCCACCATTTCTGCGATCCTCCATCAGGGATGACTTTACCTTAGGCAGGCAAAACAACTTGACAGGTGGGCTGTGGCACCAAGTGCCACATTTGAGTACCGAGAAGAGAAACAGAATAGGTGAGGGTTAGTAACAAATTATAACTATCATGTTACTTATGTTTTAGTGCTAATAACTAACAACAGAGATGGTGTATATAAAACAGACAGTTGAATTTACTTTGAAATCACAAAAGAACAAAAAAAAACTCACATATTACCAATGATTTTCTTGTATTCCTGCTATAAGGTGTCTTGTCTTTGTAAAGCTGGGGTCAGAATGTGGGTGAGTATGGAGAGCCAAAAAATAGAAGTTGTCTTGATGCATCCACTAATATGCATAGTTGTGTTAAATTGTGCATCCAGCTTTCCAACGTGATGACTGTTTAGCCCCTCTGGTGCCCCCCCATATTTCATTGTGCATTATGTAAGAGCTACATCTGAGCACTTCATTTGTGAAGATGTAGCACCCCAATATCCCATACAGTTTCTGAAAGATGTTATTTCTAATGCTAACTTTGGCAGCTCAGATACTACCTGTATATTAGGGTATGGTGGTCAGAAATCCCTAGATACTAGAGTGTTAAATTATATTTGACTTGTGTATTATTAAAGTAAATCTGAAGTTCTCGGTTCATCACTTTACTGTTCAAGTGGTTACACCAGAATTGACTTTTGTTCGGATTTGGCATTAGTCTCCATTTAAAATAGTAATCTTAGTGGATTCTGAGGTTCTTACCAAGGGTCTTTTACACTGTCAAAACGTTTTGTGCTTTACAGAAATTGCTTGGTCATCTGCATATGCAAAGTTTCTGGATGTTGTATGTGTTTAAAGGTTAAACAGGAGAAATGCAAGGACTTTACATTGTCTTATAAGGTCTTATGGTGACCCTGTTTTTCCCCTTTACATTCTTTATTGTGAGGTCTTAACCAAAACGTATGAAATCCCATACACTTACCACTCTGTGGTTGGATACACTACTTCAAGTCAGCACTTTGTCCCCGGACCCCTTCTTTACGAATAACCTCAGACAATAAGATAGAATGGAAAAACAGGCAGAAGAAAGGGCTACACTTTTAAAAAGGGATTAGTGCCAAATAAGCAAATAGAAAGTGTCTTTCTAAACCAAAACCATACAACCTGATAATGTGAGAACTGTGGTTTCAGGTAGCACATTAACTTTTAGTTGCATTTGATCTTTCCTGGTCAGATCATCATCTGCACAGGCCCAGGTAGCCTGCCTTCTTCAGGTCATCTGATCTGCTTTCATCAGGATGTAACATGGTGGACAGAGCCTGCTTTTGCAAGCCTCTCTCCTTATTGTCCTTGTGTATCTCTTGACAGACGCACCTTCCTGGGCCATTCACCAATGGAATAGCTAATTCTCAGGCCCTGATCTCAGATAATTTGTTTCTTGTCAGCATCCTTAAAACAAATAACCAAGACAGGAAATGCAAGTTGTTAAGCAATAAAACTAGCCCTCTCTGTCACAGCAATTCATCCATAAAACCCAGCATTTTTAAAGTTTTGGAGGTAGAGGGAAAAAAAAAACTGTTTTGTCCATGTTTCTTGCTCTTTAAATGTTATAACAAGTAAAATAATTGTTATAATTCTACAAATAAAGACATACAAAATATTTATCAATGTACAGTATATTTAACATATCACATATCACTCCACCACTTACTTACCCTTGGGGGTCCCCATTTTTAAATTATTTTGGTATTCTCATGTCCTAAACCTTGGTGGCTTTGATTGTTCTGTTACACCTTATAGAGCACCTTTTAGAGCAGCCCTTCTCTCCAGACTGTGTCATAGGGAACAGAAATGTTAATGAACATGGCCGCAATTTTAAGATATTCTTGAAATCTGCCTTCTCTATATGTTGTAAGTCTAAGTACTTGGTTGGTATAGCTCCTCTCTGGTCTCAAGTCTGCTTGCTCTATCAGGATGTTTTGATTGATTTGATCATCTATGCTGTTCAGAATTAGCCATTCGAGGAGTTTGTAACAAAAACTCAGACTGTCATTTCTGTCTGGGTTTTTGAAGTTTTAGAATAGCTATGATTTTAATTTTTTTTTAAATATTGGGATAGCTGTCAGTGTTCAAGATATTAGTAAGAAACCTGATCTGAATGATACCCACTGTGTCACAAGCATGGAATCATTCAGGGCCATCCCGCTCTCCATTTCATGTCCTCTAATGGAGAAACAGGCCTTAACTCTAGAGCCTCTGTGTGAGAACCAAATTCTTATTCATCTTCAACAAAATGCTAGTTCCCTCACTCAGTAGAAGAAGCCTTTTTGACTTCTCTTGTCTTTAAAGTGAAATTGGGACAAATATTTGTTTAACACTAAAATCCCTGAAGCCTACGAAAAAACTTGTAATCCAAGCCCACCTTAAATTCCTTTGCACCACTCCATCAGTTTCTTTTGTTTTGTAAATGTGACGATCAGCACAAGCAACAAGCAATCTGCTATCCCATCTCCCCTACCGACAGAGCTCAACTTGGACTAAAAGCTCTCCCAGCTCAAGCCTTGTTTAGCTCGGTATGAGATGACTGGAGTTGTATAGGGTAAATAATATATCGTTATTTGGAACACATGGATTTCATGTGTGTTCTGTGTCTACAACTATCTATGTAAGTGTAGGATGATGGGAAATGTGAGAAATGCAAGAAATGTTGAACACATACCTAAATCACAAACATTTTTCATGCTTTAGTACTTACAACAAAATTTTGACATGAAGTGTATAATGTGTGAAGACTGAAGTCCAAATATCAAATAAACTTTCACAAAATGTACACGTATAACATAACAAGTGTGCTTTTATTCAAGAGGATAACTGAAGAAAAAGAAATAGGGTTAGGGTATGTTGCAGACACAACCACTTTGGTGGTACGGTGGTAAAAACTGCGGACTCATAATCAAGAGGTTGCAGGTTCAATACTGGCCACTTCCCAAAATTAACATTTTGAGTAGTGAACTGCTCTGATTGTTACTATTATACATTAAAAACATACATTTGCTGCGGTGGGCTGGTGCCCTGCCCGGGGTTTGTTTCCTGCCTTACACTCTGTGTTGGCTGGGATTGGCTCCAGCAGACCCCCGTGACCCTGTAGTTAGGATATAGTGGGTTGGGAAATGGATGGCTGGAGTCTGTAACAGCCGGTGTAAATTTATGGTACTTGTAAAGGTTAGCGTTTTTTTTTTAATTTAGTTTTATTCTCTCAGTCGCATTCACGCTCTCCCCAGTCTGACACTGCTGTTTTCAAGTAAACTTGTGCTATAACAGAAGTGAACTCAGATGAGGATGAGCAAGGCATGCCGAGCTCGCCAAGGTATTGTGCAAAGTTCTGTTTGTGATTATGTTTTGTGATGGTCTTTATATAAAAAAACATTTATATGTTACTTATATAAAAGACAGATCGAATGTTATTTACCTGTTTACCTTGATTTATTTACTTATTTTCCTACAGAGTAAAGTCACAAGTAGACTGCACAGCTTTCTGTGTTTGATCGACACAGGCATGTTGACAAAGTATATGTGTAATGCCACTAAAAATGCGGCAGCAGCTTCCACCTGCAGCTATAAACTCTTCAGTATACGAGTGATTCTCCATGCGTGTGCCTTGCTGACACTTCAGTATGCAAGCAATGGTATAAGAATGTAGTCAGATGTCTTTTTTTGGGCACATACTCCTGCCTGCTCCTCGTCAGTACTTGCAGTAACGAAAGATACACAAACCATAACATGGCAATGCATTATAACAAATAATATGGTGTCAAAAATATGTGAAAATATATAAAGGATTTTAAATATTTTTTTAGAGTACAGGATCAGATTCAGTATAAGTCAAAATGTTTACGGCAAAAAGTAAAAAATAAAACAAAAAACAAAAGCCTCACTGTCCCCTTCCTACACTGTAATGTGTTGGACCTAATTGTTTAAACGTAAGAGCTCAAAAAAGTAATACCCTAAAAACTGACTGGTTTGAGATGGTTCACCTTTTTACCTTGGGAACAGAATTTCTGCAGCATCTTGAGGAAAATCAAATACTTAAAGTATGAATATTCCAGACTTTAGTTGTATGGGAATAACATGATTTTCAACCCTACATTTTAATTACCTTCGCTCTTTCAAGTCTGTAATCCTAGCACTATACAATAATTCAGAAAAATGCATTGTAAGCATCATCTTTGTGATGAACTCTGCACAATTGTCTCATTTGTCAGCCTTTTATTCACTCAGAAAGATTTCACTTTCTCCTATCTCTTCAAAGAGCCCATCTGGGCTTTCATTTCACTTCATGTTCAACTATTCAAATCCATGAAAAGCTGGACATGTTTTATGAATTGTTTGCATTGTTAAGGTGCAAATGTGATTCTTTTTTTGTAGTTCAGGACAAAACTGCATGTAATCATTGTCACGGTTGTCTTGTCCTTCTCCTCATCTCAGTAGTACTGTCGGCAGAGGGGAGCCCGGAGAAATGGACAAGGACTTGTTGATTCTTCAGAATCTTCATTTATATCACCAGGTGAGGCTTGAAAGCCAGGCACAGGAGGGACACTGGAATTCAAGGGCTTAAGGACAACTCAAGAAGAGCATCAAAGAGGGTGGGCAGCCCGTCCTCTTCTGGTCGCATTGCTTTAAGTGGGCAGATAAAGTGTATATGAAAAATATTCAACCCTTGGAAGTTGTCAGCTGGTATTTCCGTACAACTTTGAATTACAGAAGATTTGTTATTTTTTTTTGACACTGATCAACAGAAAAAGACTCTGTGAACACAGATCTCTGCAAAGTCATCTAAATCAACTACAAATTAAAAGAAATAATTGATTACAAAAAAATAAATAAATAAATTGTGAAGCCAACTGGTTTTAGAAGTCTCATAATCACTTCAATGGAGATCAGCTATGTGGGGTTTCAATTGATTGTAGCCTAAGTGCAGCTGATCTGAAAGTTGTCGTGAGCCAGTATGGTGACCTAACCTTCTTCGTCTTCTTTCTGTAGTTCCCGTTAAGGGTTGCCACAGAAGATCATCTTTTTCCATAATATGGCGACCTAACCTACACAATGAAAGTAAAGGAACACTCCAAACAACTCTGTAAAAGTGTGACTGAAAAGCACATCCCAGAGGATGGAGACAAGAAAATATCCAACTCAATGAATATCGCTTGGAGTTCAGTTATATCAATTATTAAGGAATGGAAAGAGTATGGCACAGCTATAAATCTGTCCACAAAAACTGAGTGGTCTTGATAGAAGAAGATGAGTAAGGAAGGCCACCAAAAGACCTTTGATAACTCTGAAAGAAGGAATTACAAGCTACAGCGGTTAATATTGGAGAGAATGTACAGAATAACAGCTGTTGCTTAGGTGCTTCACCAGTTGCAGCTTTATTTTCCAGAAGGCACACGGGAGTATCTGAAATCAGTTGGAAGAAGGTTCTATGATATGATGAGACCACAACTGAACCTTTTAGCCATCAGTGTAAACACCACATTTGGCAAACACTGCACATTCTCAAAAAGACACTGTGGTGGTGGCAGCATCATGATGTGAGGATGCTTTTCTTCAGCAGGCCCTGGAAGGCTTGTGAGCAGAGAGGGTAAGAGTAATACAACAAAATATATCAAAATACTTGAAGAAAACCTAATGCTGGCTGCAGCAAATCTTTGACTTAGAAAAAAAAAGATTTGTTTTCTAGCAAAAACTATGGCCCCTAAGCATAAATCCAAATCAACACAAGAATGGCTTAAAAACATCAATGTTAATGTGCTGGTGTGGCCAAGTCAGAGTCCAGATCTCAATCCAACTGAGACTTTGTGGCTGAACTTCGATAAAGGCTGTTCACTCATGGCTCCTATGCAACCTTATAGAGCATGATTAGTTTACTAAAGAAGAGTGGGGAAAATTTGCAGTGTCCAGATTTGAAAAACTGATAGATAGAGAGAGACCTGTGCACACACTCAAATTGTCATGGCAGCAAAAAGTACCTCTATGAATTTCTGGCTTGAAGGGGTGAATACTTTATATTTGTAATTAATTTAGATTCTTTATCTGTGTAATGTTGTGTAACAATAAAATGTGAAAACTTCCAAAGAGGTAAATAGTTTTAATAGGCACTGAATATAATGACTATACACATCAACATCTTGTAATGGGGATGGTTCTCTGTAGAAGGCCCTGGAAGACTTGTGATGGGAGAGGGTTAAATGAATGGAGCACATACAAGGAAATCCTTGAGGAAAAACTGATGCAGTATGTAAAAAACCTACATCTTAGAAGAAGATTTGTTTTGCAGGAAGATAACAACCCCAAGCAAAAAGTGTTTCACAGGAATGGCTTAAAACCAACACTGTTAATGTCCTGGAGTGGCTGAGTCAGAGTCCAGATCCAAGTGAGAATGTGGCTGAACTTGAAAAAAGCTACTCACTCATGATCCTCATGACACTTGACAAAGTTTAAGTGTCCAGATGTGCAAAACTGATTTTTACTACAATCAATTGAAACCCCTTGACCACAGATATGTGATTTCCATTGGGTCATTTAATACAAACTGGTTTCACCAGTGATGATTTAAGAGTGTTGTGTTAAAGGGTTGAGCGCTTATGCAATCAGTTATTTTATAGTTGAAATCTGTAAATAATTTAGACCACTTTGCAGAGATTTGCTTCCATTTTGACATTAAAAATGTTGATCAATGTCAAAAAAATCCAAATTCAATCCACTTGAATAAAACCAAAATGTGAACACTTACAAGGTGGTGTACACATTTATATGCACAATCAAAGGGAGTCCATTAAGAAATTTACCTCAAGTCAAAGAGGAAGAAGGCCCTCAGTCCCATTACAAGTTCCAGTCTGGTATAAGGAAAGCTATATGTGCTCCACTAAAAAAGTTGTTTAAGAGGGACATAAGGGACCTGCAGACCTAGAGGCGGCAACAGTCTGAGAAAGGTACACTGAGTCTTGGACTGCCATATTGAAAATCTGGGACATTTGTATTGTTAAGGACTATTACTGTAAGATTTACCCTCTGCTATAGAAATGTATTTTATAGAAGAGTAGCTGAAGCTGAGTTCCTTACCTGGTCATCTGACAGCCCATCATGGTCACAATATGTCAGCATATACTATAGCTTTCTTTCTCAGAATCTAGAAATGTGGCACTTCAATTTTAATGGTGTGGAAAATGAAAACTAAAATAATTGATTGCAATGAGAAATAAGGTCAATAGTGTTTTGTTTTGGTTGCCTGAATTGAGTATACAGAGGTCAGCCCTTTTCATGGTTTATGCAACAAATTCTTATGATCGCTATTTTAAAAAGGCTCAACTTTCAGTTTGTTTAGCTATTGATGTTTATTATTTTTAAATGCTACCTCTAATCATTCCACTTCCTCTTTCATTAATTGTATAGCTTAGTCTAACAATGTACTTTGCAACTTAAGAAATACATTTGAAAGTATGTTTCCCTTTACTCTCCGTGGAAATGTCAAATCAAAGGCTTGGTAAATTTTATTTCTCTGTGCTTAGCTCCCATGCTTAACATCACTTTATTGAAAAATATACAGTTCTGTTACCGATTTAGGAGAAATTGAAAGGAATTTATTACCATTAATGAAGGATCAGTATTGAACTATTCTGTCATTTGAGAGGCAATCAAAGGGTTTAGTGAGATTTACCCAATTTCTTTTACTTCCCACTTTGTTCAATAGGATGAAGAAAGTTCCTGCCCATTAAAACTACACTAATGCAAAACTGAAATGAGTATCTTGATACTTTATGCTGTTCTGAAAGAACTAACTAAAACCATGTCTGACATCTTTGGTTTTCCCCCAGTGCATCTCTCAATCGACAACTAGCAAAGACCTTAGAGAGAAATTAAGCCTCCTCTTTATCACCTTGGTATAGCAGATGTTTGAGAATTAGCACTTAACCAAAAGAAAATTAATCTGGCCTTTCAAGTAGTATGGCAGCACAGTGTTAAGTGTTACTGCCTCATAGCTTCTGTCCCTTTCTGGAGGATAGTCACTGTCTTTGTGAATTTTGCACCTTCCGCCTGTTTCTATAAGGAGTCTCTTGGGGTTCCTCCAGATATGCATTTACTGTGGATCTTGACAGGACATAACAGTGCACAGCCCAAATGACTAAGGAAAAAAATTTAGAGCAAGACAGAATTTGTGGTTGAAGAACAAGTAGGCAATACCAGAGATGGAAAACAAACAACAAAGCTCAAATGTAAAGACCGGAACTGAGCCAATAAATATTGCCAAAAGTTATGATTTCCATAAACATGCAACTACCGTCTTTTTCCGAAATTAAGACATCCCCCGAAAATAAGCCCTATCGAGATTTTCGGAACTTTTTGTAATATAAGCCCTCCCCCGAAAATAAGCCCTAGTTAAAATAATGTGAAAAAAAGAATTCGTTAAAAAATGCTGTTGATTTATTAAGTATGTTTAGCTTCCCTAATACTCGTATTTCAGAGAAATGTTTGAAATAAAATATTCCGAGAAATTCATTGTTTACCTCTACAGTTCGTTTCAAATTAATTCTTGGAATTTATCTTAAAAATACAACATAAGGCAGCATGAATACATAAATATTGTGTCCGCTCTGCTCTGTTGTGTTGTACTGCGTCGCGCGTATCGCAGAGTATGGTCGAATGAGGTGGGGAGGGGGTGGAGGGGGGCATGCATATGCGGAATGCGACGGAACGCGTCGTTGGCGCACACTATAAATAATTGTTCGTTAAGGCAGCAGTCTACATTGAGCGACAGTGCAGATACAGTGTTTGTTCATTTCAGTCTTGTAAGTCTGATTATTTCCTCATACGTAATTTTATTTTTTATAAAGTGAATAATTTTTAACCGCAGTTAAAATGAGTACAAAACGAAAGAGCTATTCCGTCGAGTACAAAAAGGGAATTGTGGAAGACTCCAGGGGTGTAAATCTTGATTTATGACGATGTTCCAGAAGAAGATGACATGACTGTAATTGAATCAATTTTAATTTCTGTATTCTGTGTAAAATAAATAAATATTAAATAAAAATATATAAATATACTTTTATTTTTGTCCTCCCCCGAAAATAAGCCCTAGTGCGTATTTTGGACCAAAAAAGAAAGTAAGACAGTGTCTTATTTTCGGAAAAAGACGGTAACAAACAGCCTTCAAAATCAGAACTTCATCTTCTTCTGCTCCCGTTAGGGGTCGCCACAGTGGATCATCTTGTTCCATATCTTCCTGTCCTCTACAGTTAGGTCCATAAATATTTGGACAGAGACAACATTTTTCTAATTTTGGTTCTGTTCATTACCACAATGAATTTTAAATGAAACAACTCAGATGCAGTTGAAGTGCAGACTTTCAGCTTTAATTCAGTGGGGTGAACAAAACGATTGCATAAAAATGTGAGGCAACTAAAGAATTTTTTTAACACAATCCCTTCATTTCAGGGGCTCAAAAGTAATTGGACAAATTAAATAACTGGAAATAAAATGTTAATTTCTAACTTGGTTAGAAATGGTTGAAAACCCTTTGCTGGCAATGACAGCCTGAAGTCTTGAACTCATGGACATCACCAGATGCTGGGTTTCCTCCTTTTTAATGCTCTGCCAGGCCTTTACTGCAGCGGCTTTCAGTTGCTGTTTGTTTGTTTGTGGGCCTTTCTGTCCGAAGGTTAGTCTTTAACAAGTGAAATGCATGCTCAATTGGGTTAAGATCAGGTGACTGACTTGGCCATTCAAGAATTTTCCACTTCTTTGCTTTAATAAACTCCTGGGTTGCTTTGACTGTATGTTTTGGGTTATTGTCCATCTGTATCATGAAACACCGCCCAATCAATTTGACTGCATTTAGCTGGATTTGAGCAGACAGTATGTCTCTGAACACCTCAGAATTCATTCGGCTGCTTCTGTCCTGTGTCACACCATCAATAAACACTAGTGTCCCAGTGCCACTGGCAGCCATGCATGCCCAAGCCATCACACTGCCTCCACCGTGTTTTACAGATGATGTGGTATGCTTTGGATAATGAACTGTTCCACACCTTCTCCATACTTTTTTCTTGCCATCATTCTGGTAGAGGTTGACCTTGGTTTCATCTGTCCAAAGAAATGTTTTTCCAGAACTGTGCTGGCTTTTAAGATGTTCTTTAGCAAAGTCCAATCTAGCCTTTCTATACTTGAGGCTTATGAGTGGCTTGCACCTTGCAGTGCACTCTCTGTATTTACTTTCATGCAGTCTTCTCTTTATGGTAGACTTGGATATCGATACACCTACTCCCTGGAGAGTGTTGTTTACTTGGTTGGCTGTTATGAAGGGGTTTCTCTTCACCATGGAAATGATTCGGCGATCATCCACCACTGTTGTCTTCCATGGATGTCCAGGTCTTTTTGCGTTGCTGAGTTCACCAGTGCTTGCTTTCTTTCTCAGGATGTACCAAACTGTAGATTTTGCCACTCATAATATTGTAGCAATTTCTCAGATGGGTTTTGTACTGTTTTTGCAGCTTAAGGATGGCTTCTTTCACCTGCATGGAGAGCTCCTTTGACCGCATGTTGTCTGTTCACAGCAAAATCTTCCACATGCAAGCACCACACCTCAAATCAACTCCAGGCCTTTTATCTGCTTAATTGATAATGACATAACGATGGACTTGCCCACACCTGCCCATGAAATAGCCTTTGAGTCAATTGTCCAATTGCCCCTGAAATGAAGGGATTGTGTTAAAAAAATGCTTTAGTTGCCTCACATTTTTATGCAATCGTTTTGTTCTGTGCTTACCAAAATTCCAAGAAGGCTTTGAAACACAAAGTAGGTGTGCCACAGGAACTTAAAGCTGGTATAACCAGTCCTTCAAAAAGGCAAAGCCTAATTAATGTAAAGGAGGGAGAGGGCAACCATAAAATCCCTGACCCAATTATTGCAAAGAAATGTTTTTATTAAAGTTTATTTATAAAGTAAATGCAAATTTGAGAAGTTTCCTCAAAAACAGACTCAAAATCGGCAAAATGCAATGCAACAATCCAAAGAAAAACCTTAAGCAATCACAGCTGATCAAAAACAGAACATCTAATAAATATAAAAAGAATACAAGGATGTGAGCTGAACAACACAAACAGGTAAGCCCAAGCCTAAGCAACAGGCTGAAGCATGTTAGACCTTATATAAGCTGAGGGAGGTCAATACAGCTGCAGCATCATGGGGGCCCCACCTCTTTAGGTTCAACATACAACAGACAAGGAAGACAATTAACAAAATGAACATATTAGAACAATAATCTAAAACCCAAAACACATTATATGAAAATAAGTAACTAATCTTTGCCTTCATCTTCTTCCTCTTCATCTTTTTTTCTCACTCTTGTGTGGGGTCGATGTGCTTGATCCACCTTATCCAAACAGCTTGGTCCTGCACTTCCTCCCCAGTCAGACCCTTTTCCTTCAGAGCTTCTTTTACTTTATCTATCCACATCCGCTTTGGCCTCCCTCGCTTTATGTTCTCCTGTACTTCCACTCTCATTACTTGTTGACCCACATATTCATTGTCTTTTCTCATCACATGTTCATACCACTTCAACCTAGTTTCCTGTACTTTTTTGAATATCTCCCCCACTTTTGTTTTCTGATTGTCTCATATGTTATTCTGTCCTCTTTTGTAACTCCACACATTCATTTCAACATTCTCATTTCTGCTACATCAAACTTCTTCTCCTGTGCTCCCTATACTGCCCATGTCTCAGCTCCATAAACTAATTGCATGACTTAACAAAAACATTAAAATGGAGAAATAATCAAAAAATAATCGAAAAACATAAAAGAAAAAAACAAACAAAGAGGAGAAAAGAGTGCCTGGTGACCAAGCCATGATTTCATAATAACATTCACCCTAACTTGTATCTCTTATCTGTTCTTGAAAACGTGATTTGTATTTTTAGCAAGACTCTGGTATAAACTAGGACATTGTGAGTTGGGGCCACCATCTTATATAGGTAGAAGAAACATTCACAATATTGTGTCTCATTATTGGCACTGATCATATCAGCAGTAAACAAGGTTACTGAGCTTGAGATGAGACCAAAAAAAATGGCATCAGCCAGGAACAAAATATAAACCTAAAATGGTGACATAGTGAATTCACCATCAAAACCATAAAAGTATTAATATCTAGAACCAGAAAAGCAACACATGGCAATTTTCATATAATTAAAACACAGATATGTGTAGGAAAAAGAATCAAAATCATGACAGTTTTAAGTTAACTGAAAAGTTTAAATTGATCCAGTGTGATCAAATCTATATGAGTAACTGAATGAGCACTAAATTAGATTGGTATTCTTGACTTGACCTAGTATTTCTAGGAAAGATGTCTACTCCAAGTAATCCTGGAAGTGAATAATCAGGTTCAGTTTCAAGACTACTTTTTTGTATTTTTCAGCACTAGGAAAAATTAGATATTTATACATATTGCTAAAAATGCAGTAAAAATTATCAATCTTGACATGATATTTAGAGCTACAATGGAGATCCATGGCCTGGTGCATGCTATTTCATGTTATATTTTTTTGTGTTAATTCTAATCTGTTAGAGATGAATGAAAGGCTCTTTAAGACCACATTTTATTGCTCCTTCATTCTGTGTTTTTTAGGGCTACCAAGGATCAACTAATACATGACAGATATTCATTCTGGGGAACTGAGGGGTGTGTCACCATTGTTTGCTGATCACTCTGTTCAAATATCCCAAGAGAAACACCAGACTGCATTGCAGGAGGGGAAAGCATAGCTTAGTTCCAAATACATTGGTAGGAAATAATGTTGTTGTTATTACTAGCTAGGTTTTATCATTTTGTGACGATTGATCATTACATCCATTTAGAGTTTTTTTGACTCACGGAATTCAATTTCAGCTTTAGTTTTTGTTAAATCACAACATTTTTTTCACAAAAATAATAATAATAATAATAATAATGTAAATTTACTGTAAAGAGTCCTCAGAAGAAAACAAATAGAACAGAAAAACAAAACATTGAGATTCATCACAAAAAAGTAATTCTTTGAAAAAACGAATGCTTCAGAAATATTAATTAGTAGCAACAGAGAACAATTAAAAAATATTTGACCTCTCTTGCCTTACGAGTACTTTCAGTGCCTTTTCTCTGTATTCGCAGGTGTATGAATGTCTCTTTGGCGCTCCCCCTCTCAAGCGTGTTCCCATAAAGAATGTTTCTGAGACTCTGTCATTATTTTTGAGGGGCCTTTGTCACTTCCTGTTTTGTTTTTATATGTTCTGTCTTTGAAGGTGACTCTCTGAGAGGAGAGTACAACTGTACTCCTATGCCTCTCACACTCTCGCACTTCATCTTTCGTCACGTCACCAAAACCACACTGAACAATCAGATTGCTCTGAGGACTGGACACACAGATCTAAATCTTTTATTATATAATAGATACTGTAATTGACCATACATTGTCCACAACCGACAACTATCAATAGGATATTAATCTGTGCCATTTTTATATCACTTGAGTTAGAATCTTCTATCTGTGAAAACTATTGAGCCACCACAGGCCTATTTTGTCTGTTTATAAGTACAAAATTATAAAATACCATTAAACATGTATTTTATGTATTCTATTTATATGCTGTAATCATAATTACTTTTAATTAAGATTCATTCTTAAAAAAATATTTAAAAAACAAAAATGTGTCATTGATGAGGTAAACAAGCAAACTCAATTCAAAATTCTCCAAGTCCCAAAACAGTTAACTAAGTCCCTGAACACACCTGAATGTTGCTTTATGTGTACATTTTCTAACTTGACGCTTTGTCTAGTGTGGTCCTTTAATATACAGTATCAGTATCATCCTACTGGGCGTGAGCTTTCCTGAAATGCAGTTAATAGACTATCTGCCCTGTAATATTCCAAAAAATCTGACAGCCAGAGAGAGAGAGAGGCAGACAAATACGTTTGGACGTATTCTTTTTTAACTGAGTAGAATATTAATTATATGACTTTTAATAACATTTCCCACTTGTTAAGTTTGCTTCCATCACCATTGAACTTAATGACTACATTAGTGAAGTAATTCCCCATTTGCAGCCTCAGACTGCATTATAAATCAGAGTAATAGCCATGACAGCCCTCTGATTCCACATGTTGCAGTCAGAACTGTGTATTCCTCAGGAGTAATCCCCTTTCAACAGCTCTAATTGATACTGTACGTCCCATTGCAGTTGCTTTTTTGAGCAAACATGTTTCTGGTAAATTTCACCTGCCTGTCATTTTATCAGAAGATTTGCTATGCAGAACACCTTTTGAGCGACTTAATTGCATTTATGTTCATTCAAGCTAATTGGGGACAGCCAAGAGCATATCCCATATGTACTAATTGCTAAAATAACACTTTCTCTCGGCATTATGCAGTATGTTTCCTTAACGATGCACCCTGCTTGAGAAACTTTTCCATTTTTGTCACCAATGATGCAAAAAGTTTGACATGTCTAAATTCTCAATACAAAGATGACTCAACATTTTAAACTGTTTTTAAATGCATTAGCAGTAGAATGCTACTAGTGTTTGGCAGGGCTCCTAGACCTATGAAGTTCAGAAAATAGATGGATGGTTTGCTTTTGTTAGAAATTCCACTCGCTATAATAATTGGATATTTTATCCAGGTATCCATTAATTTTCTTAGCCAGCTTAACATGTAAAAGGCTGCAGGGACACCAAGACTATGCTGACATAAATAGGCATAAGGCAGGAATTAACCATGGCAGTGACAATATTATGTCACAGGGTACAATCCATGTGCCAGAGATGAACTTGACACAGAGCATGCTCCAACCTAAGAGGGCAATCCAGACTCCTGGCAACAATTATATTGGTGCAGTTCATGGTATTCTTATATAGTGCCCTTCCCCGAGGAATACAGCATATCATAGCAACAGAAAAACCCATACAGTACATACCATAAAACATTTACAAGGATAAGCACATGCCTCCAAATAGTTGCATAAATAATTTAACATTAGAAAGAAATCAACACTGGTGGAAAGGGATACAAAAATTGCAGTTAACTGCTTTTCAGAGAATTGGAATGCTGAGGTTTCGTGCAAAAGTGTTTCCATGGTACACACAGTATTTGGTTTTCAAGTACAAAATTGTAAATACAAGTTTGACAGCAAAAAAACTAAAACAAAATTAAAATGTTAATTTAATAGAAAATGTAAAATAAAATTAAAAATAAATGTGACTTTTGCGAAAATTTGGATACTATTTAAGTTGTAAGGTCGCAGAACTTGTTAATTCTTAAGTCTGGTCTGGCTTAGCTCAATAGGTGTTAGTCTGGTGAAGAATTGTCATTAGGAATTGTCAGCTCATGACATCTCCAGAGCCTAATGAATACTTTGACTCTGCCCACTTTGCCCAATACTCAACAAACCATAGGCTCTTCTGAGTAACTGTCTGAAGATCTTAAAGTCAAGCCAATAATGTCACTGAGAAATGGCAGTTAACGGGAACCATGAAGGTCAGGGCAAGATCTGGAAGACCAAGAAAACTGACTAATAGAACAACTCATAGATTGTGCTGGGAGGCAAAGCAAAACCCTCAGATGAATGTAAGGATCCTGTTGGCAGGTTTAGCTTAGAATTGAATAGTGGTGCACTGCGCTACTGTGCAGCATGACCTAAACGGGCAGGCCTTCATGGAAGAGCCATCAGAAGGAAACCTTAGCTGTAAACAGTGGCTTTTTGGAATCAAGTGCTGTTGACAGATAAAGTTAAAATTTATATCTTTGGCCACAACCACTAAAGGTTTGATTGGATAAAAAAGGAGCAATGGTTGAAGACAAGAACATCTTGCCAGCTGTTATGTGCAGGTTGGATCTGTTATGCTTTGACGTTGTGTAGCAGCTAGTGGCACAGGAAACATTGTGTGAGTACAGGGATGAATGGATTCCAATAAATATTAACAAATCTTCAAAGAGAATTTCAGACAGTTAGTCAGGAAAGTGAAGCTAAAAAAAGGATGGCTTTTACAACAAGACAAGATTCCAAAACACATTTTGAAATGTACTATAAAGGACCTCAAGTTACACAACGTGAAAATTTCAAACAGCCCTTGCAGTTCCCTTACTTCATCACTGAAAATCTGTGGGTAGATCTTAAAAGTGCTGTGCTACCCCAAGAATATCTCAAAGCTGGAAGTGATCTGCAAGGAAGAATGGAGAAAATTTTCCAAAGCAAGAATTCAAAGACTCTGAGCTGGCTACAGACAAACATTTGCAAGCTGTGATTTTTCTCTAAGATGGTGTTACTAAGTACTAAAATAGTAGGCTACAAAAACTTTTACAAATGCCACATTTGCTCTCTTAGTGTTTAATCAAATAAATCTTAGCTGTACATTAAAATTTTCATAAAAACAATGCTGTTGAAGTGATAGTTACTATTTTTACATTTTTTTTATGTCAACAAAAAAATTGCCAGAGGTGTCCAAACCTTTGCAGAGAACTGCAGACAGGAAAGGGGTTAGTGTGAATAGAATCTTCATGGTACCATGGGAAAGGCACTATATAAATAAAATGTATTATTATTATTATCATTAACAGAGTTATGAAAATCCTTTTTGTTCATTATGGGTCTGCAAGTAATTGATTCCTGAACTTTCTTATTCCATCCCTGCATCTATTTTCTACATCTGTATTTCTGATTAGTATTTGCTCTCTTATTTACTTTGTGTACACTAACAATACTAATTGTTGCAGGGGATTCTTTCCAGATTTTACTTTTTTATGCCAACTTTTACTTTTACTAGAATGTTGTTTAAAAATACAATATCAGGTTTTATGATTAACGTAATGTAGCAAATGATGTTAGTATGTCTTTTTTAATTTAAAATGCGGTTTGCTCTAGCTGAGCATGTTAAGCTAGCTCTAGTCCTGTAGTGCTCCTGTGGCTGCAGGTTTTCATGTCTTTATTAGTGACCAGTTTTTGCAGCTATCTACCTTTTTCCCGTTATTTCTTTTACTTTAGTCCTCTGAATTGCTTACTTTTTCTTTAATTCCCAAATGAAAATGAGATATAAAGTGAGACAAGATTTGGCAAACTAAGTTGCAGCCTCAAACTCCAACCGATTCCACCCCAACCAGTTTCTTAACCAGAAGCCCATTCTTGCTGTTAATTAAAACCATTATTTAATTCCATGGTTTACTGGTGCTCTCATTCTTCCACATTAGGCATTTCCAAACACCTGTGGACCCTAATTTCTTTTTTCTAAGAACACTGTCCAAATGTTTCGAGGACCTGAGCAGATCAACATTACAGAGACCTTCACCTTAATCTTCTTATATAATAAGCCACCGTGGTTGTCTGTTTGTCTGTCCAGGATTTTAAATCACCCGTATCTCGCAAACCGTTTGACCTATTGACCTGAAATTTGGGACACATATACTACGTGACCTCTACTGTCCACTTTTTGGGTGATGATTCTTATTACTCTTTTTATTTTTATTTTATTTTATTGTAGAATCAACTCTCAGCAGTAGGGCAGCCATGTGGCACATGCATACGGGCACCTTTCTCATCCCTACCACTTTTGCCATCACTTCCCCTACCTCTTCATATCTTAAATCATTCTTGAGGCAGATTGAACATGTAAGTGCCAGCTTAAGTGAAAAATTAAGAAAAATGTACTAAGTAATTGCAACACATTGTGAAAAGAAGTGGACCACTAGAGTGGAGAAAACAAGAGTTGTTCACATGGCAGCAACCGCATCAACCTCTGAGCAAATGAATGCTAAACGTATAGAGAAAGAGCATGAAAAATATGAGTGTTTAAGTCAAGTGTATTCACTGCACGTTATTGTGCAGTCCACCATTACTGGTTTTCAGATATTACATGATGGACACAGGTTAGCTGGTCATGTGTCAGCTTGTGGTAATACTCTAATAAAAAAACAACGATTAAGGGGGCGGTGTCTTAAATGAAAGCACAATAGTTAATTAGCAGCCAAAACTGGTCAGTAATTAAGAAAAGGGTTAGAATGAAAACTGTAGCCACTGAGGCCCTCCAGAGCCAGAGTTAGAGACCTCTTCTCTAAAGAGTCAGACTTCATTGAAGCTTGGATTCAACAAGGTACTGGAAACATTTCATACCAATTTTGTAATGATTTTGGTCCATGTAAATACAATACCTCTGTATATTTCATCCAGGTTTCATGGGAGCATGCAAGCATGCTACAACTTCTCATTCCCCACCATCTCAGATACGCTCTTTTAAATTGAGATCTGAGGACCTTGAAGACCAATGAAGTAAACTGAGGTCTGTGTGCCACATTCATAGAACCAGCTTAAGATGATGTATGCATTGTGAAATGATGCATTATCCAGCAGGAAATGTTCAGTTTAAAAGGGTAGAGTGAACCCAAACATTTTTATGCTTTACATTCATATGATGTTAAAAGGACTAATGTGTGCCAAAAACATTCCCCACATCATTAGTGTAAAACCATCAATAGAAAGGATGAATCCCTAGAATCAGGATAGTGTCTCTTAGGATACTCTTTGGTTGATCTTGCAGTTGTTTTGAGGTTTAGGGAGTCAGAGACTTTAATAACTAATTCTCTGGTGAGTTGTATAATTTTATATGCTGTTTTGACCACCACTTTGGTTCGTTAGGGTTGCTGTCATTTTGTGAACCTGGTGGCAGGGGAAGTGCTCTGCATTGTCAAGAGAAGTCCTCAGAGGTCATGAACTTGGTAATCAACTTGAAGAGTTTAATGGTTAGATAAAGGTTCACTTCCCTATTTGAACAGAGGATTCAAAACCATAAAGATACCTTTACAATTCCATCCATCCATTAATCCATCAATTCTCTTCCTCTTATCCAAGGTCGGGTCGCGGGGGCAGCAGCTTGAGCAGAGATGCCCAGACTTCCCTCTCCCCTGCCACTTCTTCTAGCTCTTCTGGGGGAATCCCAAGGCGTTCCCAGGCCAGCCAAGAGACATAGTCCCTCCAGCGTGTCCTGGGTCTTGCCCTGGGCCTCCTCCCGGTTAGACGTGCCCGGAACACCTCACCAGGGAGGCGTCCAGGAGGCATCCTGATCAGATGCCCGAGCCACCTCATCTGACTCCTTTCAATGCGGAGGAGCAGCGGCTCTACTCTGAGCCCCTCCTGGATGACTGAGCTTCTCACCCTATCTTTAAGGGAAAGCTTCCAAGAGCCAGCTTCTGTAGCCGTGGATCGGACTGATACTATTCCTCATCTTTAATTATTCTTTTGGTAAAGATATTTCCTCTTTGAGATCTCCTGATTTTAATCTTTTTCTGGCTTATGTGCTTTATTTTGTCACAATCAGAAGTTCCAAATATGATGATAGGGTGTAGAATCTCTAAAATAAGCCACAAAAATGGTCATGACCTTCAGTGGTTTGCGCTGAAGAGGTTCACCCCAAGGCAGCCTGTCCCCAATCGGCTTCTTGCAGACTTCCACCTACACCAGCACAAAAATGTGGCACTTGCTTTAAAAGGTCAAAAATGCAATGAAATCCTAAAATTGACAAAAACATCTTACATGGGCAAAAAAATTTTGGCTTGGTAACAAAAGGAAATGATAAACCTATATAAATTGAAAGTTTACTACCAAAATAGAGACAGATAGAAAAAAATGCTTACAATAGCAAAAAGTACGTGTGTAAAAAGCAATCTGGAACAAGCAAGTCCAAACAGCAAAATCCAAAAACAGAAGCAATTACAATAACTAAAAACATCAATAAAAAACAATATTTACTATAGACTCCTAACAAAACTAAATTCTCCACTACTGAATCCTTCTTTCAGGCAGACTTTCTTTCAGATTCTTCTTTCTGCCAGGTGGGAGACACAGCAGCAGTGACATCAGGGTGGACCCGACTCTTGGGGTACCATCTACAAAGAACAAAGCATTTTAAAGAGACGGTGCATAATACACAAGTTATCAACAAAACTAACAGAATGAATGTAAAACCAAGAACAATAGTAATTTAAAATTTACAAACAACAACGACAAAATACAGAAATAAATCCCCCCTGGCTGTAAAATAACAGCTGGCAGGTCAGAAAACATTTTTCCCAATCTTCAGTCATCAAGTTTTGGTGAACCTATGAGTACTACAGCCTCAATATCCTCATGTTAGATGGTTGGAACGGTGGTGTTTTCATTCAGAGATGCCCTTCTGTGCACTGCTTTTGTAAGAAGGTGTTACTTAAGTGTGTGCAGCTTTTCTATTAGTTTGTAAAAAAAAAAAAAAATATGGCCATTCTCTTCAGAGCTCGCTCATTAAAGAGCTGGTTTTGCCCACAGACCCGACAATCATTTCCAGTTTCTCATTTATCACACCATTTTCTGTAAATGGCAGAGATTGTATAGCACAGTCCCAGGAGGACAGCCATGTCTGAGATACTGAAACCGCCATGTCTGGCACCAACAATCATACCACAGTCACAGTCTCTTAGAGCAGCGGTTTTCAAGTTCAGTCCTGGGAGACCCTTCTGTGGCTGCAGGTTTTTGTCCAAAACAACTTTAACTTTTAATTGGACTCCTATCTTAATTATGCAAGCAGTTATTTCACAGTTTCTTCCTTTTGGTGTCAATCCAAAAATTGCAAAAACTCTTTATTGTAATGAGGCAAGCATTTTTTTATTTTCAATGGGGATCATGTGGAGTGGGCGGCACAGTGGCGCAGTGGTAGCGCTGCTGCCTCGCAGTTAGGAGACCCGGGTTCGCTTCCCGGGTCCTCCCTGCGCGGAGTTTGCATGTTCTCCCCGTGTCTGCGTGGGTTTCCTCCGGGCGCTCCGGTTTCCTCAAACAGTCCAAAGACATGCAGGTTAGGTGGATTGGTGATTCTAAATTGGCCCTAGTGTGTGCTTGGTGTGTGGGTGTATTTGTGTGTGTCCTGCGGTGGGTTGGCACCCTGCCCGGGATTGGTTCCCTGCCTTGTGTGCCCTGTGTTGGCTGGGATTGGCTCCAGCAGACCCCCGTGACCCTGTGTTCGGATTCAACGGGTTGGAAAATGGATGGATGGATAATGTGATTGTGAAACAGAGGATTAAACTCTGAATGATCAAAAAGGATTTTATTTATTTATTTTTTTCTAGCTGAAATAACCAAGCCATTGGAATGTATGTGAAGCAGATGTGTGGATGTGACCAGTGACTCACAGATCTGTGGATTGTTTGCAATATACTTGATCACACCTTTTTCTTATTGCAAGATTTTTGCTGTGAATGGAAAGATCTTATTATAGTACTATGATACCCAGTTTACAATCATGTATTAATTAACTAGTAATCACTAAGCCATTAAGGGAAAATTTCTTAAAAATTAATGTAGTAGAAAAACCATAGCACAAACATAAAAAATAAAGAAAACACACTGGAAAATGTGGAAGGCTGGAAATACTTTTTGAATGTACTATATACTGTATGTCCTACCTGTGATAGTAAATAAATGAACATGTTTAATTTCCACTCCCCCTTGTTTTCAATAAAGAATCTGATGTTAAACTGTACTTTACACACTTAACCCAATGCAAAGGCGTCACTTCTGCTTCTTATCGTTGGCCTCTGCTAGCCTTCCGTCTAACCGCCTTTCTTGGAACAACAGCTAAGGTCATGATTCTGCATGTTTTTGGCCTTCTTTGTTTAGTACTCGTCCCCACTGCTCACTTTGGAAGCCTGTCTAAAGGAATTCTAATGACAAAAATGTGCCACATTAATTTAGCTCTGCTTGTTTTTTCTTAAATATTTTTCTGCCTTTAACTGCATCGTAAATGTCTGGTTTCATAGCTGACCCCTTTGATCTTTCTGACCAACTTCCATATGTATGTCATCTCCATTTCATGTACCTTATGGCCTTGTTGCTTGTTTTATATATATTGTAAGATGGACGCCGTATAGCACCCGACCTGACACAGATTGGACACGGGAGGCACGTGTAAAATAAAACAAATACTTTTTATTTTCTTCCCCTGTGGGCACACATCTTCCCTGTGACCCACAGGCAATACGCAGTCCCAAATAAAGCACACAAGTACAGCAAGTACTCTTCTTCTCCTTGGCACCACCACTCCTCCCAGGCAACTTTGTCCTCCTTCCACCCAACTCTGGCCCCTGAGTGGTGGTTGCTGGCTCCTTTTATAGTCCACCCAGAATTGCTCCAGGTGTTTGATCACTGAGTTCCGGCTGCGCTTCCAGGTGTGATGCATACGCTGCTCAAATGGGCTCAGGAGTCCCAAGCACAGCACCCTCTGGAGGTGCCTGTGGCAGGGCTGCACCTAACTCCGATTACCAGGGAGCCCTATGGGAAACCAAGGCACTGCTCCACCCCAAGGGGGCTGCCATCTAGCGTCCAGGGGGAGGTATTGCAGTGTCCAGGGCTGCTCCCCCTGAATATAGTGTGCATGGACGCCAGCCACAATATATATATAAACATATGTTACAAACAAAACCCAAAATCGGCCAAAGTGGAAGGTGTCCAGCCAAATCGGGAAAAGGCCAATATGGCTGTGAATTGACCGGCAAATGTCCGATCTTCAATTCGGGAACTGGCAGGACTTTGGGTTTTGGCCGTAACATATATATATTGTGGCGGACAGCCGGGACGCCCATTCGACTTATGTTCCAGGGGAGCAACCATGGACTGCTCAATACCTCCCCCGGGACGCTTGGTCGGTTGACGGTGGTGCCTCAGCTTCTCACAGGGCTCCATGGGAGATGGAGTTCTCCATAGCCCTGTTGGGATCTGAGGTGGCCGCCAGGGAGCGCTGCATGGGTCCCTGAACCTGACTGGACGAGTCTTAAGCCCCATCCAAATGTGCAACCGGAAACAGCTATAAAAGGGGCCAGCAACCTCTCAGTGGCCAGAGTCGGGAGGAGGAGCACGAAGCTTGACGGGAGGAATGGTAGTTCCAGAAGGGAGTGTTGTGTTTCTGGTTGTGTTTTTGGACTGTGATGTGCCTGTGGGGTTCACGGGGAAGACGTGCCCCACAGGTGAAGAAAATAAAAGTCTTGTTTGTGCTTTTACATGTGCCTCTGTGTCAGTCTGTGCCAGGGTGGGCGCAATACAACACCTTTATTACAATATATATACATATAAATGTATATTTTTGTTTTTGCAGGCACTTCTTCCTCAATGACAGATGAGAGCAAAGTAATGTTTGATTGTCACTGCTATGCTTGTGTTAAAGTCTGTGTATGGTCTACCATGAGGGCACAGTACAGCAACTGGGTGCTTACAATGGCCATAAAAAGAATTCAACCTCTTGGAAGCTTTCATATTTTATTGTTATACAACTCTGAATTACAACAAAATTAATGCGGCTTTTTTGACATCTGATCAATATAAAAAGACACTTTAATATCAACGTGTAGATAGATCTCGGCACAGTTGTCTAAATTAATTACTAAAATAAACTACAAAATGATCCACTGTGATTCAGTGTTGTATAATAATGTGAAAACTTCCAAGGAGTTAGGGACTGTAAATTTCATTACCTGCTTCAGCTTGTTCTGACCTATAAGAATTTCATGGTGGAATGGCTGTTTACCGCCAGTTCCTGGATTTAAAATGCTTAAACATATTTTTACAGTCTTTAATAGTATCACCCATCATTGCAATGAAAATGTAAGGCCTCAAAATATCTCCACTAACACCTAATGTAGTAATGAAGTCCTCCAATGTGGAGTTTGCTGTTCTCACATTATTCTGCTGTCTGTAATAGAAGCTCTAGTGATTCTTTTTGAAAGAGACTACCAGACTTCTCTTTTTTTTATTGCATTCCAGAGTTGGTCCAATATGATGCTGTCAAGGACATTCTCTAAGTCCATATAGCATACTTGAGCTTTGTCAGATTTGACAACTTTTTAATTATTTGACGCATGGTAAGTTCAGTATGTTCTGGCATGACTTGAATTCATATTGAGGTTATTTCGTTCGACTCAAATGCATCTTTAAGATCAGGTAGATCTTCACAGGATCATTGACAAGAAAAATACCTTTGTAATTACCACATTCATGGTTGTCTTCTTTCCGTAATATCATTAATAATCACAATAATTAAGGCATTCTAGAATTCTACATATTAGTTCCAAGGCTTTAAAATGGAAGTTCTTCTCCAGCTTCACCTATATATTTAAGCCATTACAGTGATCCCTCGCTATATCGCGCTTCGCCTTTCGCGGCTTCACTCCATCGCGGATTTTATATGTAAGCATATTTAAATATATATCGCGGATTTTTTGCTGGTTCGCGGATTTCTGCGGACAATGGGTCTTTTAATTTCTGGTACATGCTTCCTCAGTTGGTTTGCCCAGTTGATTTCATACAAGGGACGCTATTGGCAGATGGCTGAGAAGCTAGATTGCTTACTTTTCTCTCTCTCTTGCGCTGACTTTCTCTGATCCTGACGTATGGGGATTGAGCAGGGGGGCTGTTCGCACACCTAGACGATACGGACGCTCGTCTAAAAATGCTGAAAGATTATCTTCACGTTGCTATCTTTTGTGCAGCTGCTTCCTGAAACGACATGCTGCACGGTGCTTCGCATACTTAAAAGCTCCAAGGGCACATATTGATTTTTGACAGAAAAACAAACTCTGTCTCTCTCTCTCTCTCTATCTCTCTCTCTCTCCCTGCTCCTGACGGAGGGGGTGTGAGCTGCCGCCTTCAACAGCTTTGTGCCGCGGTGCTTCGCATACTTAAAAGCCAAACAGCCCTATTGATTTGTTTGCTAGAGATTGTTTTCTCTATCTATGTGACATTCTGTGCTCCTGACACGCACTCCTTTGAAGAGGAAGATATGTTTGCATTCTTTTAATTGTGAGACAGAACTGTCATCTCTGTCTTGTCATGGAGCACAGTTTAAACTTGTGAAAAAGAGATAAATGTTTGTTTGCATTGTTTGAATAACGTTCCTGTCTCTCTACAACCTCCTGTGTTTCTGCGCAAATCTGTGACCCAAGCATGACAATATAAAAATAACCATATAAACATATGGTTTCTACTTCGCGGATTTTCTTATTTCGCGGGTGGCTCTGGAACACAACCCCCGCGATGGAGGAGGGATTACTGTATACCAAGCTGATTTCCCCATTGTAATGTTCTACAAGGCTGATTTCATCTTGGCTATTGTCACAGCCACCTTGCTCATTAATACAGTAGCTTTTGGGTTTATTACTAATTCCTCCTATTAAGAATCCCCCATTGTATCCTTCTCATTCACAGCTTCTCTACTTAGAAGCTCAAAAAAATTCTGTCTACTTTGCCATTACATTTATTTCATTGAAAATTAGTTACATTGTATTTTGTTAATAAATTTTACAATTTTAGCACAAATCTGTGCCTTGCATTTACTGTCGAATCCTTTGAGATCAGTGCAGGCTGTGCATTAATGTCGGATTTCACAATAAAACTAACAGCAGTACTCTCCCATTGAAATGGTGGCACTGCTCCATGGATATCCTTTCACAGTGCTTTCAAAAATCTATGTGTCCCTTAATTGCAAATTGTCAAATATTTATATCCAAACAGATGTTCTATCTTTGTTTATATTTTTTACTCCACTTTAGGTGATATACCACACAGTTTCAGAAGACAGAACGCTACAAGATGTCATTTTGTTAATTTCACACATGAAGTAGTTAAAGTGTAGAATCATTCAAACGTTATAAGCATCAGTCTGTTAGTGTTTATAATAAGAGAGTGTTGAATCATTCTCTTAACACTTTTTTATCTGTTATTGTATAAAATAAGTAGGTACAGTGGATTCAGAAAGTATTTAGACCCCTTCACTTTTAAGTTCACTATGTTGTGTTGTAGGTTTAATTTGAAATCGACAGTTCTTCCCAACAATTTACACTCGGTGCATGTAATGTCAAACTGGGGCACGACAACGACCTGAAGCATACAGCCAAGACAACGCTGGAGTGGCTTTGGGACAAGCCTCTGACTGTCTGTGAGTCGCCCAGCCAAATCCCACACTTAAACCCCATAGAATGTCTGCATAGGGACCTGAAGATAGCAGTTTAAAGACACTTCCCCTCCAATCTATAATAATAATAATAATAATTTTTTGCATTTATATAGCACTTTTCTCACTACTCAAAGCACTTAGCAATTGCAGGTTAAGGGCCTTGCTTAAGGGCCCAACAGAGCAGAGTCCATATTGGCATTTACGGGATTCGAACCGGCAACCTTCCGATTGCCAGTGCAGCTCCCTAGCCTCAGAGCCACCACTCCGCCTATAATGGAGACTGAGAGGATCTACCAGGAAGACTAGGATAAATTGCCCAAATCCAGGAGTGCAAATCTTGTAGAGGCTAACTCAAGAAGACCTGAAGTTGTAATCACTGCCAAAGCACTGAATAAGTGTCTGAACATTTTTATGAATGAGAGAGTTCAGTTTTTGATTTTTAATACATTTGCAAGCCTATCTGAATGCATGTTTTCACTTTGTCATTATGGGTTATTAAATATAAACTAGCCAACCCGCGGCGTAGCATACGCCGCATAATTATGTATTGATGGGTGACCACTTCCTGAACGACACAGTTGTCAGTACTTGAAGTCACAGTTGAGAAACACTTTTTTAATGTCTTTTAAGCACAGGGGAAACAACGAACATGTGAAACATCCGTAATGTAATAAGCCACCAAGAAAAGTAAAATTGCAACAATGCTATCTACAGAAGTGAAAACAAATTTGAGCGCGGTGTATTTTTTAACTGCCTTGTGGCGCTGTAGTAGTGTTGCTGCTTTGCGGTAAGGAGACTCTGGAAGATTGTGTGTTCGCTTCCCGGTTCCTTCTTGTGTGGATAGCGCTTTGAATACTGAGAACACCGCTATATCAATGTAACGAAGTATTATTATTCCTATGTGTCCAGCACGCTCTCTCTTTCGCGCGCGCCTGTATGTGTGTGTGTGTCACACGCTCTCACTCGCTCGCTGCACGTGGTCCTGCAGGCAAACGCCGCAAAAATAATATATTGATGGCTGAACACTTCCGGAAAGACAGTTGTCTAAAAGGAGGGAAAAAAATGAACATTTGCAAAATCCGTAACGCTGCTTTCAGTAAGTACAATGCACACGCGTTTAATTCATCGGCCACTTTTTGCCAGCCGATCGCCGTCGCACGGTGCAGTCATTCAGCAATTCAGTTCCGCAACAAACATGCCTCTTCTTACCTGGTCCTTCCCCCTCCACTTTCGTTCTCTAAGCTTACACACCCCCTGGTCATGTGCCTGCTCGCAAGAGCAACTCACGGAGACCCGCCCACCAACTTTAAGACCATGGCATAGTTGAGAAACACTTTTTTAATGTCTTTTAAGCACAGGGGAAACAATGTACATGTGAAACATCCGAAATGTAATAAGCCACCAAGAAAAGTAACATTGGAACAATGCTATGTACAGAAGTGAAAACCTGGTGGCGCTGTAGTAGTGTTGCTGCTTTGCGGTAAGGAGACTCTGGAAGATTGTGTGTTCGCTGCCCGGTTCCTTCCTGTGTGGATAGTGCTTTGAATACTGAGAACACCGCTATATCAATGTAACGAAGTATTAATATTCCTATGTGTCCAGCGTGCTCTCTCTCTCGCGCGCGCGCGCCTGTGTGTGTGTGTATCTCACGCTCTCGCTCTCTCTCTTGCTCGCTCGCTGCACGTGGTCCTGCAGGCAAACGCCGCAAAAATAACATATTGATGGCTGAACACTTCCGGAAAGACACAGTTGCCTAAAAGGAGGGAAAAAAAATGAACATTTGCAAAATCCGTAACGCTGCTTTCAGTAAGTACAGTGTTACCGCTTGTGCACATTAAATCTTGAAATCCTTCGAGTAACTAATTAACTAACTAACACCCACCCACACACACAGACACAGCTTGTGTAGAAGGTCATCTGCTGAGAGAGCGTCTCAACTGTTGCAGGGCCTGCATTGGATGAAGCAGGTGAGACGCTAATGAAACAGAGGCACAGGGCTTATTGATTTTTAAAGACTGCTTCCTTCATTGTGTTTTGAGAGGGAAACATACAATTGTCAGTGACTTACAATTGGAGGACCGCCGACGCTAATGAAACAGAGGCACAGGGCGTATTGGTTTTTAAAGACTGCTTACTTCATTTTGTTTTAACCTCAGTTGTAAAGGATTGTTTTAAGGATCCCATGGGATACCCCTCGCAAACCGCTTTACACGCTGCATAAGGCGATTCACCTCCGCGAGAAACATGCCTCTATGAACAGTCAACGTGGCTCGGAGGTGCATGTGGCCTCTATGACAGACGAATATAAATGACGCCGTTTTTTCTTTGTTGTCGCGTCCAAGTTGGTGGGCGTGGCTCTGTGAGTTGTCGTCGTATCCAATGGTCTTAGAGTTGGTGGGCGTGGCTCCTTCCTGCGTGCGCCATGGGTGTCTTACTTGTCAGCGGCTTAGTGAATCCACGCCGCTTTCCATGGTTGTCTTACCTTAGTGAATTATATATATAGATGGGGGTACGAAAATTGAAAACTTATCCATTTAAAATTAAATCTACAACACAAGAAATTGTACAGAAAGCAACAGTGTCCAAATACTTCCTAAATCTACTGTATGTCATGACATTGTAACTACAGTAGTTAAACATGCAGCACATTAATAAGGTCATTTCATTATCTTGTATAATCAGTTAGAGAATCTCTTTCTAAACTTCAACAGTCACTTTCTGTTATTTCATAAAATAACAAGGTATTTCATAAATACACTTATACACTTCAATGGTAAAATATATATAAGCTCAGGCCACCTTTGCTGTTCCATCTGACAAATATGTACAAATTGTCTTTCATGATTTATGAGCGCCCTATGTGAACCATGTCACACAAACCCTAGTGATTCCTACTGCTGGGACCAATGAACCGTTCCGAAGCGCCGTTAGAAAGACATTATTTCAAATTACAGAACTGGAGACCGATGCTCATAAATGAGCATTTTTATTCCTCATCCAGGCATCTCATGCATTACTTAAATGGCATAAAACCACACAGTTAATCTGCAGCATTTATTAAAAATCATTTACAATTTGAATAGGATTTTGCAGTTAGTAGGTTTTCTGTCTTTATACTAGAACGATTATCCTTTGAATCACTAGTCATATATATATATATATATATATATATATATATATATATATATATATATACTGTATATATATATATATATATATATATATATATATATATATAGATATATAGATATATATATATAGATATAGATATTATTTTGTTTCCATTTTTAATGACAGATGCAAAGGACATTAATTCATCAATGTTCTTCTCACTTCATGGGCTGCTCCTTTAATTTCCTATTACCAACTATGTGGCCTGTATGCTGTGCAGATGTACAGAAAACTGTAGACAGTATAGATTGCAAAGAATAAGGCTGATTCATTAAGCAAACTGTATAGCACTAGAGAGATATTTCATTAAAAAGCCAACTGCAAAAAGCTGTGCTAATGAAAATGCAAAGAAAAAATGTCAATTGTTTTAAAAGTTATGCTTGAATGGTGTTATTACATTCCCTAGCTCTTTTTTAAGGTGTCTTATATAATTTTCTCACATGGTTTTGTATCATAACTTATATGAGAGCTACATGTAAATATATTTAAAATCAAAAATAAAATTGTATAATAATTAGATACTGTAATTAAAAATAACACTTTATTTTAGGGCCAATCAGCTTTGTATTAAACTGATTTCATAAAAATCTTTTTAAATTATACCCATCATCATCTATTGCTCTGTGCATATCTTATAATATATGCAGCTTCTAAGCATATCTGACTATTGTTAATCGATTTATCTATCAATCCATGTATTTATCTACGTATGTGTTTTACCAGGGATGAGTCAGATAAAGACCCCCTGTTCAATTTTAAGCGCTTTTCCATGTAGACCCGAGTTTCTCTAAACCTTTGACTTCTGCTCTATTAACTCACACTTACCAGTCTGTCATGAAGATGCAGCTGCAGTCTGCAGCTCCACATGTGGTCACCGTCAGAGTGAATCAGACCTGACAGCACTAATAAATTCACTTTTTCATTTAATCTTCGAATTCTCCGGCACTTAGATATAATACAAAGCAAACAGAGGAGTGGTTTCAAGCATTTATTTACTCATAACATTATGTTGAGCTTCCTTTTAAATGTGCCTATGACCCTGATGCACTTCACCACACCCTAGAGCAAAAGCATAGCAAAGTGGGCTTGGCAAACCCTCCATACAACCTGGATGGGTAACAGATACTCTTGCTAGAGGTTTGTGCCTACATATCAGGTGACTTTTGCATTCATGCATTGTGTTTCTGAGCTGGTAAGTAATTGATCCAGCTTGGTCTCTAGATGGACTCAATAGATGCAGAGACAGAGACAGCAAAGTGCTGGTGGACTCTATATTTGTGCTTCCTTACACTACCCATTGGACCAATGGGATATTGTTATTTAAGAGTCACCTCCCTTCCCATGTCCATGCTGTGCTTCTTTGAGCCATTGGTGGGGCGTGCCCTACGGCAGAATGTGTCTGCAGGCCTTTGCAAACATGTAACGGCAGACAAAGTATTAATTTAGTCAAATTCAAGTGCCTCTTGTGAGTGGTTCTGGCTGGGTGTGGGCGAGTGAAGCAAATAATTTTTAGATATCTATCAGCTGAGTGAATACAACTGAAATTTCTATAGCATACCAACAAAATAAAAAATAAAACCTTTCCATCTATCATAGCATTATTTGTCTACCTTATAGTGCTTTTCCTATCTTAGGATTAGGAGACTGTGTCCCTTTAATGTGGGTAATGACATCTTTAGCATTTTTTTACAACTCTGTGATGGCAAGTACGATGTTCTACACTGTGGTGTGCGAGGCTGGTAACATCACTTCAAGAGAGGCCCACTAAATCAACAAGTGCATTTAGAAGATAGGCTCAAATATGAGATGCACTCTGGATATCCCAAGGAGAGAATAAAGACAAAACTGAGAGCCATGATGAGCAATGCTGCACAGCCTCTCTGTGACACACTAACGTTAAGGAACTGTGTCAAGAAATGCTAAGGGGGCTCCATATTAACTAACAGCAATATGCCCTTATAATGCCTTACTGTGACTGCTCTTTTATCTTTAGCCAATTTGGAAGTTTTCCTCAATTTTATTACAGATATAATATCTATCTATCTATCTATCTATCTATCTATCTATCTATCTATCTATCTATCTATCTATCTATCTATCTATCTATCTCAAATTATAATCTTTATCTATGCTTATCAGATTTGTCATATTATAACAAACAGAATACAAATTAACCTGAACTCAATCTACTGGAAGAACCAGTACTTTGGAACCCGATTATGAAGTTTGACTCAAACAGCCTAAAGACTTTGCTTATCAACAAAGGTTTCACCAGTGTAGTTTTATTGATTGTATTGATCAGACTCGTTAGAAATGTAAAAGTTCTCCCAGCTCAAGCCAAGGCTCCTTATCTGCGTGTGACGTGCATGGAGATGTACAGGGTAAATAATATAGTATATCGTTATTTGGAATACATGCATTTCATGTTTTTTTTCTGTGTCTACAAAGATCTGGGTAAGTGTAGGATGAAAGGAAATGTCAGGCAAGAAATGCTGAACACATATCTAAAGCAGTAACTTTTTCCATTTTATACTAATAATGACGTGAAGTGTATAATGTTTGAAGACTTTAGTCCAACTATCAAATAAACATGTGCGCTTTTATTCAAGAATATAACCAAAGAAAACAAAAATTTTTGCCTGAGTTGTGCTCCGTCAATGGGGGGCAGGGGATGTATGGGATAGCAGGCTCCGTGCTGTTTGTGCCGATTAACACATTTACAAAGCAAAAGACGCTGATGGAGAGGTGCGAAGGAATTTAAGGTGGGTCGGGATTACAATTTTTTTTCGTAGGCTTCAGGGATTCTAGTGTTAACAAACTTTGGTTGTAACCAAAGTACAATGGCCTTTTTTCTAGAGATCTGATAAAGAAGATAGAACCTTCATAATGTGTGATGATGATTAAAGTAAATATAAATGATTTAGTCAGTTTTAAAAATACAATATTTTAAATTAGTCACATGGATGGTATTTTATTCCAAGATTTAGGAGAGTAAAATCTGTATGACTATTGCTTAAAAGTACCTCATGTTATTAGTTGAAACGGTGTGCCAGATACCCTTTTTAAGAATGCTTTGGTCTTACTTGACACAACTGCTCCAGCATGGTGGACTTTATATAATTCTCCAGTAATAAGAAGACTGGGGGACTTACAGTGGAGGATTTCAGATGAGGCAGTCATTACCAGTTATTCTTTAAATACTATTAGACTTAGCCTTGCTGATCAGTGTCATCAAAAAGAAACAATTGATCATTTCTTTCTGTACTGTAACAGATTAACACCACTGTTCAATTTCCTTGCTTTATTGTTAGAGAAGCTAGGAATTAGGTTCACTGAAGTCATTCTTATCTTTGGAATTTCTTAGAAAAATAACAAAAATGTTTACTTGGTAACTTTCTTGTTGGGTCAAGCTAACACAGCCATTTTACAAACAAGGAGAAGAATGTGTAGAATGGGCTAACCACTGATACATTATTAATGTTTAAAGTGCTTGTTTCAGCAGATTCAAGGTTATATTAGTATATTATGACTTGGCCAATCAAATAGACACATTTTGGGAAATTTGGGGTATAAACATGTATGTTGTACAGAAAATGAATTCCTAGAGGTAAAATGTCACTAGAAAAGCCTGCACTTGTACTAAACCAATCTATGTTAATATGACTGTAATTGTATTGTAATGTTAAAATCGTGGACCAACACAGTGTGCCTATGTGCCTTCAGCAGAGGCAAAATGTATTTTTGAAATAAATCCTATATTAATTTCTGATGTCTAGGAAAGACTATCTTAGTTGTCCACTGAATAATATTAAAGATCCGCAACACTTCAATCAAGTGATATTAGACAGCAGTATTTAAAATAATTATTGAATCACACATGTGATGTAAATGTGCCAGGTATCCATTGTTGTTCCTGACTTATCATGAGCACAATGCTGCTTTACAAACAAAACTCATTATATTATGCATTGTTTACTTAGAGGAAATATACTACAACATACACATTACATATATAGTATTATATTAGTGCATTACGTATAAGAGCTAATGGGCAAGACAATGACGCCTTTATATAAGGGATACACATTTAAAATGGCTTATCTTTCAGAAGACATTGGTCTGATAACACACATTTCATCACAGTATGAGATGTTATCTTCAGTGTTCCCCAGCATCAGTTGCCTTTTGTGACATCCAGTAACTGGCATTGCATTAACACATGACAGTCTTGATTAGAAGGCATTCACACTGCAGCAGAATTAAAGACATGGCCACTGTCACTTGAACATCACAAATGGTGACCAATACCCCCATACGGCCTACAACACTTTGTAGTTTTACCTACTTCAACACTGCATTTATATTGAGTGTGTAATAAATGCCCACTACTCGTTTTAATTTAGGATACTCTATCAACTTTTTACAAGCATTTATGGGTTAAGACTAGATATTATATAGTATATGTATCATATAACCCATTTTATGCCTCATAGAAGTTCACTCTGAGGTAAGCTAAGTCCAAAAACATTTCAATATGTTTTTTCTACTGAAAATGACATATCTACCGAAAACTTCTTTGGCAAGAAAATATCTTAAAAGGAAATCACAGATGGTACACACGAAGGATAAGACGAGCAAATTATTAAGGCTTACTTTTAAAATTAGACTCCTACTTGTGAAAGAAGACTGATGCCAAAATAAAATATGATTTCCTTGCCATCAAATCTTGAGTCATATGCACTGCCTTTATAAATAATGTACTATCCCAATAATTTATAATTCTCCTATTTGGATTGTCCTCTTACAGTATATGATTTTGTGAATTACTTCATGCAAGTGCTCAAAGGCGAAACTAGTCTGTTTAAAGAATAAAAGACAAAAGCCAATTAAGAATGTTATTAAAATGAGCAGGGGCTTGCTTACACTGCTGCTTTTAAAAATATATGTTAATCCTGTGAATGAATACAGGCCAAAATACAAAACCAACTAGTCCTGATAACTATATATATTCATCCTTCTCGTAAACCAGCACATCCAGCTCAGGGTAGCAGGGAGGTTGGAGGCTATCCCAGAATCACTGGGTGCACTGGGCAGATATGATCCCTGGATGGGTGCCCATCACAGGGTGAACACACACAGTCACACAAACATTGGGAGGAAATTGGCATATCCAGAGGAAACCCATGTGGTCATGGACAAAACATGCAAAATCCATGCCAGGAGCACTCAAGACTTGAATACTGGTGTCCTTGTTTTATATATGTATATAATAACTTAATAATATTAGCCATAATGTCATTTTCATAACCCATTTATTCCACTTTGACTCTTTACATTCAGTCTGAGGTAGTGAACCAATGCTTTCTCTGCGTCCAGAGATTATTATAGTCTAAAAGATAAGAATATGTTTGAAGACAAGGGGTGGACACAAAAATTCCTAGAATCAGTCAATAGCACCTGAGTATGGTGTAGTTATCGACTATACTGCTGGAGTATCATATGCCTATAGTCTTGTCAATCAGTCTGCCAAGTGGTATTGTGGTTGAGTTGATTGAATGTGTGGTTCTGACATTTATTCGAGAATCGTGAGTTTGGTTTTTGGTGATTTTTCTTCTCCAAGCTGAAAAATCACATTAGGTCATGTCAGACATCAAAACAACAATGATAGTGTTTTCACAAATCGACAGACTTGTTAATAAAGAGTTTTCCTGTGGACATACTTTTAACCAGCAACATTACACTAAATTGCTGAGGCGTCTGCAGGAAAGTATTAGGAAATGAACATCTAGAGCAGTGGCACACACAAAATAACATATTGCCCCATGACCTGCACCTACACATACTGTGTTGTAAGTCAAAGAGTTCGGACAAGTGGTTCTTGCTTTGCACCCCATCCAGATCTTGCTGTCACAGGTGTCTGGTCACACTTATAGGTAATCTAACTTAGACACCATTAAAATATCCGACTATGCCAGCCAGTTTTATTAAGAGACTGGGAACTCCTGAAATTTACCAATAATAGCACACAGGTTTCTTTAAATTGGGCGGTGAGTAAACACACAATGAAAGACACAACAGTAATTTTAGAAAAAAGCAACAGTAAGTTCTATTACACAAGACAATATAAGGTACATTAAAAAGATAAACGAACATAACAAAAACTAAACATATCAGGAATCAATTTCCTTTTTTTAAAAAAAGGAAAATACACAGTCCACCCTCTAAAAGTCTGTTAAAAACAAGAATTGGAGGATACAACCTTTAGTCGTGCAGAGTCCAGTTTGTGCACTGTGTTACCCCAACACTTAATTGTTCAACTGTCCATGGATGCACTCTGTTCCCCGGACACTCGTTCCCCTACAGAAGTTGTGTCAGATTGTTGAATCCATGTCAGCGTCTTTTCGTTGTTCCTTTTTCTTCCACTCTGGGCTCCTTGTGTTGCTGGGACCTAGGCACGCCTCATTTCTCGTCTGTCAGCTTCGCTTGGTCCTCTCATGCGGCTTCCCTCTTTTGCTGGACCCACAACTGGCGTCTCCTTGTGGAGCTGTCTCTTCCTCCCTGGAAGTAAATGTTGCCGTCCTTGTGCCGCATGTCATGTCAGCCAGGTACCCTCGTCTGCCTGCAAGCCCCTGTGCTCTGTCCGAGTGCCTTGGCAGCGTTTTCTGAGGACTGTCCCTCCTGCCTTCTGCTGCCAGGAGTTTTTATCTACTTCAGTCCCTGACATTACCAGTCCTGGACAATCAGATTAAACAATGGTACATCTGCATTTCCTGGGTTTAACAATTAATGAAAAAACAAGTTAAAAAAGGAATTGTTACCAATCATGAATAAGTACAGATATGCTGATTAGAAACCAATATTTCCAAGTCAGGTAAATACAGACATCCTCCAAGGCCAGACTTCAAAGCGGTGACTCCTTTGCAAGACAGCAAATACTTACACATACAATCCTGACACAATCAGTAACTGGATTATCCAGGATCCTCCAAGGAAGCAGCAGTTCTGTTATCACACGTGGTATTGTTTGTAAATCTCAACCAGCCATAAACTTCAAAGTGGTGACTCCTTTGTAGTACAGCAAATAAATCCATCCTGCAGACAGCCTTTTAACTTCTCACCCCCCAGTCCCAACAATGGGTGCCTAATGGAACCACCCAGTGCACAAAAAAAAATGTCCCCCTCTGACATTGCTCCCTGTTACTTTTTTGTTCCCAAAATTAAAACTGAGATGGAAGGGAAGATAATATGGAAGAAATCCATGAAAACATTACAGGAGGTTCTAGACATGATAACAAAAATGATGAGTACAGGAAATGTTTCCAGCAATAGAAGAAGAACTAAGACAAGTGTATTCTTAAGGTAAGTGACTAAAGTGGAACTGCTGTAAGATGGAAAACACATTTTTTTTAACAATTCTGAGAATTTTAGGTTCTCTCTCATAAATGACAACAAAAAGAGCAGGGGCAGGTGGGGCTGCTTTTTAAAATAAAATAATTTTTTAATAAAGAAAGAGGCCAAAATGCAAACATAACATATTATAATTATATAATTATAATATCCCTCAAACTATGCAACTCTTCAGTTCCTCCTGGGGGGGGTAAACGTTAACATTATTCAAAGTTATTGTTTGTTTTTACCTGCATTTCTATTACTCTTTAATTTAATATTGTTTGTTGTATCAGTATGCTGCTGCTGGAGTATGTGAATTTCCCCTTAGGATTAATAAAGTATCTATCTATCTATCTATCTATCTATCTATCTATCTATCTATCTATCTATCTATCTATCTAGTGATGAGTGAAATAGTCAAGATTCAGTCTGCATATAGTTTCCCAAGTCACCCCAAAAATTAATTTCACAATGAAAATGTGAAACTCACTAAAATTATGTTTTTGGTGTTTTATAAGTAGTTTGGGGTGGAAAGCAAGGAATATTGCACCCTAAGGATTATGCCACAGCCGCTGTCTCCTTCCTTAGCCACCCACCATTACTGCTACCACCACGCCAGTCTTACATTCACTCTCATGTGCCTCGCACACTTCCTGCAGAACAGTCACACAGGCAGTTAAGCCTAGCGCCAGTCATTTAGATCATTTAGACCATTTCCCCAAGTTCATAAGCTGAAAGATGCCAAGAACCTTTCTGAGACTCCCTATTGGCCATATATCCAGACCACTGGATTTTAGCAGCAGAGAAGCATCTCCGAAGTGCTTTGTCTGCACCTCTCTTTTCATGCTCTGCAGTAGAACACCCTCATGATTTTTCACAATGAAAAAATGTCACAGACAAAATGAAAATATATGTGATGAAGGCCTGTATTTTGCTGGTTGTGAAACAGTATTTTTACAGACTATCCTGGGATCATCGGGTGCAATGCAGAAACCAACTCTGGATATGGTGTCAGTCCACTGCAGGGCTCACTTATGAACACAATCTCATCAGGCAGACTGCCAATTAACCAGACAAGCATGTCTTTGTGATTTGAGTTCCAAGAGGAATAAAGAAAAAAGAACACAAAGTCCACACAGACACGGATCAGGCCTGGATTTCATATTCCATGAGATGGCAACACTTACCACTGCACCACTAGAATACCTCATAGAAATAACCGTGCACTCTAAATGATCCTTATACCTTTAAGACCTAACTTTTATAGCCTTTGATCTGCCTTTTATTTATTTGACATATATTTTGATGGAAATAAGATTGCACCCCAAATTGTCTTTACACCTTTAAGACCTTTCTTCCTATTCCCTTTGATCGCCCTATTATTTATTTCACATTATCACATTCTTTTGGCTCTGAATTTTTGCTCTGATATTGGATTAACCGAATTTCAAATGCTTGGAATTCATCTTCTTGTCTATCATTTCTTTCAGCATTTAAATCCAATGTATTTAAGATCCACAGTGCACCAGGCTTAAATGAAGCCTAGAATAAAATACAAAGAATAAAAGGTGCATTTCCATTCCACAGATGTAACAAAAGTCGAAAAGCACAAGTTAAAGCAATTCAGTGCCCAAGCTTGTATTTACTGTATGCATTGTTAATAAGATTTTAGGTCACAATGATGAACACAAGCAGAGATATTTCTAATAGAAAAGTATGATACACAAATAAAAATATAAAGTTAACATGGCTTTGTGGACAAATCAAATAACTGAATTTGTGATTATCCAGTAGTTAAATAAATATCACAATCAGAAACGACTGAGCCAGAGTTGTTTAACATGTGTCTTCTGACAGCCACTGATACTAAAAACCTTTTTTGAATGCAATCGATAAAGTGGTTTGTGTAGTAATGGATCTCGGCTGAGCTGCAGGGATTTGTAAATAGCCTTCTGTTTTCTTCAAATTCAGTTAGAACTCAATTTAACAGGTCAGCATCAAATTCTATTTCCTTTACATATGCTTATTTTCCTATTTACAGGCAGTTCTTGCTGACATTGCCTTTTTATTTACAGGCTGGCAGACAATCGTTTTATAAAAACCGTCTGGCAGTTGCTGATGGTGCCCATGATGAGCTTTTACTTTGTGTCTGGCCATTTGCACATATTTCACTTTCTGCTTGTAAAACCAGGATGCTACTTTAATCACAGTGGTCCAGACTTTCTCTTTATACGAATCAATGTAATGGAAGAACAATCCTATGGTGGTTCTTAGCTATACAGGAAAGCTTTTAACTAACACTTAACCTTTCTCACAGTATTTCATCTCTGTCCAGGCCTATGATGGTGTGCAGGATAACACACTATATTTTCTTTACTATCATCTAACATTTTGCATATGAGTTCTATTATTATTACTTTTTGCTTATCATGGCAGATGGCCGGTGTCTGCTGAAGTGTCTATGCCCAGACCAGAGACCTAAGGTTTAACACGGTGCTTCACAGAGAATACTGTATAAACGGTCCCCATCAGTGCAATCTACTGCACTTCTTCAGCTCTGTGGTGTCCTGGTTTAATCCTTCCTTGATGGTACCAAGAGCTCTGACCACCACTGGCACAACTCTAGTCTTGGTCTCAGTCTCCAAGGGTCTCATGTATAAACGATGCATATGCAGAAAAATGTTGTGTATGCCGGCTTCCATGCTCACATTGAGATGTATAAAAATTGGACTTGGCGTAAAGCTACACAAATTTTCACGGCAGTCTTACACCATACGTGCGCACGTTTTTGCTTGGTTTTACAAACAGGCAGCACCCTGCCTCAAAGCAGTGCTACTGTTTCTGTGTGGTTTCCCTTTATCTTTATATTCCCATCCATTTGAGCATTATCAAATACACTGAAATTAATTGCATATCATTCACAAATTCAATTCACTTTATTGTAATCATTCTGTAACAATATAATTGTGCGCGGAATGGCCAAACTATTCCAACTACCATGGCTGTTTCAGCATTGCTAGAAGACATTGGAAATGGAAAAATTAGAAGACAGTGTGTATTTAAATATGATGATGATGACTGGCTTCTAAGTCGATTTAGACTTCCAAGAAATATTTGGAGCTGTGTGCTGTAAGAATACTAAGATTTATACTTGATATCATTTTACTGATGAAATGCATTAAAGTATGTATATTATATTTTTCAGATAAATTGTTCAATAAAAATGCACATTTAAATAATGTACACTGTTAATAATTAAACATGTGGCAGCACAGAGGAACAGCGATAGCCTTTCTGCCTCGCAGTAACAGGGTCACATCTCGGGTTGTTTTTTTGGTGGGTTTCCTCAGCGTGCTACAGTTTCCTTGTAAAGGCATGCAAGATGGGGGATTTGATGATGCTAAACTGATGCTACTGGTGTATGTGTGTGCTCATATTCACCCTGTGATGAGTTGGCACCCTGTCCTCGGATTGTTCCTTCCTTGCACTCAATGCTTGCTGGGACTGGCACAGCAGTGCTACCGTGCACTCACATGTTTAATACATGCTTTAATGCATTTCATCACAAAAATGATTTCAAGATATTAAGTATGCATCTTAGTATTCTAAAATGTTCAGAGTGCTGTGATATCATGAATTTAATATATTCTGTGTGGCAATCACTGCCTATGCACTCCTGTTGGCATAAGAGAAAGCCGGTTTAAGAAGAATGTAGCAATTAATGACTGGGTTGGGGAACACTTAGAATATGAAACACTTAATGATAGATAGATAGATACTTTATCAATCCCAAGGGGAAATTCACATACTCCAGCAGCAGCATACTGATACAAAAACAATATTAAATTAAAGAGTAATAAAAATGCAGGTAAAAACAGACAATAACTTTGAATAATGTTGACATTTACCATCCCGGGTGGAATTGAAGAGTCGCATAGTTTGGGGGAGGAACGATCTCCTCAGTCTGTCAGTGGAGCAGGACAGTGACAGCAGTCTGTCGCTGAAGCTGCTCCTCTGTCTGGAGATGACACTGTTTAGTGGATGCAGTGGATTCTCCATAATTGATAGGAGCCTGCTGAGCGCCCGTTGCTCTGCCACGGATGTCAAACTGTCCAGCTCCATGCCTACAATAGAGCCTGCCTTCCTCACCAGTTTGTCCAGGCGTGAGGTGTCCTTCTTCTTAATGCTGCCTCCCCAGCACACCACCACGTAGAAGAGGGCACTCGCCACAACCATCTGATAGAACATCTGCAGCATCTTATTGCAGATGTTGAAGGACTCCAGTCTTCTAAGGAAGAATAGTCAGCTCTGTCCTCTCTTGCACAGAGAATCAGTATTGGCAGTCCAGTCCAATTTATCATCCATCATCATAATGTGCTACTTTAGTTACGATGGGGGTTGAGAAACTCTAGTAAATTAAAAATTGATTCTAAGTTTATGAAGTTCTACTTTAATGACACAATAAAATACGAGATTAAAGTGGAAATTTTGGGAGTCAACATTTCAACTATAATACTATAATCTCATAATAGACCTTTTTTTTTACTGTGTCCCTATTTTTTTTCTCTGTGGCCCTCTATGACACTCAGACATTGGGCTGCAACTCGCCTTTTCACGTTGACTTTGATATCTGACCACTTCTTTTTTATTTTGAGCACTGTGCAACTTTCTGAACATTAACTTTTGAGTGCCTTCTCCATGCTGTGCTACATCAGTTTCCTTTTATTACTTATACCACTGCTTAAGCCACCAAATAGTAAGTTTTTTCCTTGCCTCCAGTTCACTGAGTAGGATCTCCATTTGGCATTCACTGAAATTCTTTTTTACACATGCTTTTGCCATTGTCTTTTAACAAAACACTGAACAGAAGGAGCTACTTATATTGATTTGCATATTCAAGTAGGCAAAATTCTGGTTAAGAGTGCATTAAAATTCATGCTGATTGGGATCTAAAAAAGGAAAGTGCATAGAACTTTGCTTACACACAGTTTTATACATCTAAATTTTTTGTGCATATGCACATTTCTAGTTTTGTCTGTACACCATGTTTTAGTATGAATTCTAAGCAAGATGTTATGCATGAGGCCCCAAATCTTTATTTTGCTCTGCTTTTCAGCTTCTTTGAGCAGGACGTTATTGTCATATTCAATTCATTCAGCAGGTGTTGCTTCTCCTACTAATGTTGAACCACCACACCAGGTCGATTTGCTGAAATGGTTTGCACTGCCATGCCCCACCTGATGATAATGTCTCAGATGATGATGGCAGTCTCTGGTGTGTGATGGAACCATTTTTAAGCATTTGTTCACCTGACTCACTGCAGCTGTCTTACAACTTTGCTGTGCCATTTTATGTGTTCACGATGTCACACGTGTAAATGTAAGGGTTGTCTAAAGGTAAAGAGAGAAGACTGTTGAGGTGACACCAGAACTGACCTCAGCTCCATTTCATGTCCTAGAAAGAAGGAACACCCTCAGAAAGAGCTCTACATTGCTATGTTTTGACCTGGTTTATGTTTATATAACTTTTGTTCATTTTTCAATTTGAGTTATTTATTATTCTTATTTCTGTTAATATTGTTCAGCTCATTTGTCATTTAGTCAATATGTTTAAAGTATTATTGCTTTTGTTATGTTTAAAAATATTTATGTACCAATTCTATAAATGCCTTTATGTTCCATGTATTTTGTGGGTGGTTCTCCATGTGGTGGGGCCACCTGACCATCACAGTTGAAGGACTGCCCCTAGGGCTATAAAGGATTTGCGTTCCCTCTGCGGTGCTTTGTATGCACTGGTGGTTCGGTGAGTTTTGCCTTGCTTTTCTAATGATATTCTTTGTGTTTACTGGCTTTTTGATATTTTTTTTTCTGTGTTTAAGGATTTTGAGTTGTGATTTATGTACTGTATTGGAACTTGGTTAATGTAGATAACCTTGTTTGGGCAACTTTTTTGTTATTCTTTGAGCATTTTGTTGTTTTTTACTTTTGTTAATAAATCATAATTTTAAAAAGATTCGTTGTGGAACTTGTCTTTGCTCCAGCTGGAATTGCACAGTTCTCAACTGGTGAGGCAATTTTAAGAGATTTTTTCTTTTTCAACTTTAAGTCTTATTTTGTTTGAGCCCTAGTTGGCCCTTAAGATGATTGCCTTTGGTTACAACTGTTTTGTGGGTTTTTTAGAGGTCTCACTCCTTTGTTATTTTGAGGAACCAGAATCATGACAGACATCATTTCCAAGAAATTGAATGTAGCCCCAACCCTTCTGCCTACATCACTATTTAAAGAACGCTCATTTTGGAACAAGCTCTGTTATTATGATTGTCATTATCAACTTTTATGTATCTGGCTATAATGTGATGTTAATTGCTTTGATATTCAATGTGATTTATTGCAATTTCACTGTCTTATATTCCTTCTATATTCTTAAAAATAATTGTAAAGTGCTTTGAGCATAGCAAATAAATAAATCCATAATCGATTAATGCAATTTATTATTACTCATATTATCATTATTGAGATATTTATGTCACGTTTACTTTAAATGATAGAAAAAATATTTAATGACAGATGGACAGATAGATAGACAGATACTTTTTGACTCCTAAATGCAGTTTCACTATTATAGCAGCCAAATAGTACTAATAGCAGTAAGGTGTACAAATAAAGAACACTTGAATAATGTGTAAACATTAAGAGCAGAATAAATTAAAAAATCAATCAATATAATAAATCAGTAAATGAATAAATAAATACATGTGCCTAAATAACCTGTTAAGTAGAAGACAACCATGGTGTTGTCATATGATATATTGTAAAATTTGATAGGAGTTGGTACTGTATATAAGAGGTTTAGTAGTGGTTACTTGATCTCAGTTGTAGAATTAGCCTTGCACTGAAGGTGTAATTGTCACGGCATTAGACATTGTTCATGATAGCCAGCAGCTCAGTCAACACCCTCTTCTCTGCTTCTGCTTCCATAGAGTCAAGTCTAGTTCATAGAATGGAGCAAGCAAATTCAATTAATTTGTTAAATCTGCAGGCATCTTCTATTTTCATGCTACTTTGTTAAAGAGAATACTTAAAACACAGACTAATGCAGAAATGTTCCACCAAGGTCAAAGCAATTTATTATCTTCTGGAAATATACAGTTTTTCTATATTTAGAGCCACATCTAAATTATATATAGGAACTGGACCACCACAATTTAATAAAGATTGTTAAAGCATATTCATATTCCAAAGGTCACCATCTTCATTTTTTTATGTGAACTAGGAATCAAGCTTCACTAAACTTTCTGGGAAGAACTTTAGCACTAACTTTTATGTGATTTGAAAATCAGAGATGATGATCAACATCCATTTGCAAGGAATTAAATAAGTAAGACCAGTCTTAATGTAGTATGAAAAGACAATAAAAATGACAGGAACAGTATATTTATTTAAAACCATGTACATTTACAATCTGAAGCAATCTTCATCATCAGGAAGTGTCTGGTTATTTATTTTCCAACATTTTTAAACAACAAATTTAAAATGAAAAACAAAAAGTTCCAAAAAAATCCATGAAACTCTAATTTTGAATTGATTGGCGTGAGGAGAATTACATTTATTTCCCATCAGACCAGTTTCCACTTGAGTTACAGAAGGGTACAGAAGGAGGGATTCTTAACAGCAAGTTATTAAATATTCCAGATTACCAGAATGTTTAATGGACTTGAATGGAAGTGTGCATACTATTGTATAATATTTATGCAATATTATTCTTATCTAATTTTAGTTTGTTTTTCTTTGCATGTAATGTCTTCAACATCTTGCAAATCAATACAAGCTACATCATTTGTATGCAAATGTGGTAAATTTTTGTTGTAGATAAAATTCTTTTTTATTTCCTACACTTTATCTATTTAAAAATTTATTTATTAAGTTACAGTCTTAATTATATGGTATTTGGCAAAACAGTGCTAATTTTGTGAAGCACCATCGAATGGAATTAAAAATATGCAATGCAATTTATTACTACATGTACTGCAAAAATACTTTTCAATTGATGACACATCACAAACATTAACAATGAATATGTGTAACAGCCGGGCACACAAGAAATCATCAAACATTATATAGTAAAGTGTCATCATTTGTTTGGAAACAAACATCAATATTATCTTTCACATACCGTGCAAAAGGACAGCACCAGCCTCCATACTTTATGAAAACCAGGGATGAGTGTCAGCATCCACCGGCATCTTAATAAAAGGACAGGCATCAAACTTGTCAGGGATAAATATTGGTATCTTAATGCTTCAGTTTGATCTGCAAATGGACAGAGAGAGAATCAGCACTGCCATTTTTCTATGAAGAACTGCCTGTCAAACAGGAACTCAGGACCAACCAGAGACATGATCAAATCAGACTAAGGTCAGTAAACAAACCAGAGAGAACAGTAGTGCAGTGATTACGCAAGAATTTAATTTATAAACAAAAGCAAGCATTCAAGACACAGGCAAGTAGCAAATGCAGTTGGAATACCAAAAAAACAGATATTAGGCACGGAACAGAGCAAGGAAAATGTGAGAAAATTAAGCTCAACTGAAAACTAGATACAAGAGAAAGACAGCATAACTTCAGGTAACAAGTGGTGACTGAGCCATAGATGAGTAAGCTACAAGTGAGATGGGAAAGGCCACTGACATGTGTGTGGCATGACTCAAGGATATCAGCCTTCATGTAGAGTTTAATATAAGTCACCATTTTAGATCAAAATGGAGAAGAAGAGACAACAGATTGCCATCTGCTTTCATTGAACTTTAAAATCTGTAAGACAAGACAACAGCAAACATAGAATGTGAAAATAAAGGAGTGCCAACATCCTTCTGCATACTGCCTGCTAATCAGTTATCATGAGGTGTGAAACTCATAGATGAGTGTCAGAGTCTGATAATAAGAGTCGGATATCAAGTAGTATTAAAACCGAGTGGAAAAGACAACAATTCCCAGTAGCTTGACAGCATGTTGCATGATAACTAGACACAAACATTAACATCAGCCTTCATTGTTGTTTGATCATTGGAGAGGAGCAAACTCTTCTGTCTTTTTGTAGGTTAAACATCTTGGTGATGCAATCATCATTATACCATCAAGTGCAAGTATGCAGTAGCTTGGTAACAAGACAGAAGCATCTACACCAGGCTGATGAGAAGAAAAGACAACACTTGCTTTTAAGCACACTAAAAATTCAAGAACAATGTCAGCATTTATCTGAAGGCAGTCCAGTCCTCACAGACATGTGTCGGCCTTTGTGCAGTTTGACAATTGTGGGTAAGCATACTTCTTTTGTCTGAAAACAACTGATATGACATGGCAGAATTTGCATGGTGAGCAGGCCAATGTGGTCATGTCATGATGGCACAGTCATCTTGTAAACACTAAAGGTGCCAGAATAATACCGTGGCAAATATTAGATAGATAGATAGATAGATAGATAGATAGATAGATAGATAGATAGATAGATAGATAGATAGATAGATAGATAGATAGATAGATATTATATTTGTAATAAAATTGAGGAAAACTTCCAAATTGGCTAAAGATAAAAGAGCAGTCACAGTAAGGCATTATAAGGGCATATTGCTGTTAGTTAATATGGAGCCCCCTTAGCTTTTCTTGACACAGTTCCTTAACATTAGTGTGTCACAGGGTGGCTGTGCAGCATTGCTCATCATGGCTCTCAGTTATGTCTTTATTCTCTCCTTGGGATATCTAGAGTGCATGTCATATTTGAGCCTTTCTTCTAAATGCACTTGTTGATTTAATGGGCCTCTCTTGAAGTGATATTACCAGCCTCGCACACCACAGTGTAGAAAATCGTACTTGCCATCACAGAGCTGCAAAAAATGCTAAAGATGTCATTACCCACATTAAAGGGACACAGACTCCTAATTAAAAAAAAAGAGTTTGCTCTGTCCTTATATAGAGCCACTGTGTTACTAGACCGACCCAGCTTGTCATTGATGTGGACCCCCAAGTACTTCTAGCAGTGCACCACCTTCACATCCACTCTCTGAATAGTGACCAGACATAAAGACTCTTTGTTGTCGTGAGAGAATCAATAACACTGACTAACAAATTTTACTTTTTTTTGTCACATGAATCACTATTTTTATTGTTTCATGCTAAATTCAAATGTCTAATCAGACTTTCTCTATCGTTCAAGGGTTTTGAAGTGACACCCAATTAAAATTTATAACAAACCTATATTTACACTATATGTACATGATAAGACCATCTCACTTGAAAGGTTGGAGTATGCCATTTTCTGCTATACTTGGCTTTCAGAATATCCATCTTAAGGGTCCAGCAGTAGTCAGTCAGCATACCGGGACCCCACCTGCCTGGGTATTGATATTCAATTGCAGAAATGTCTTGATGAAACCATTCACCATGTTCATCATTGACTGCTTCGAGATTTTCAGGGAAAAAGTGTGGAAAGTTGCAAAATGTTCATAAACAGCAATAAAAATATTTTAGTCCTGAATTTAACTTAAAAAACCTATGCCATAATAAGGCTTTATATACCAAATATATAGCCTGAACACAGACATACTGTAAATCAAAAACAATGGATGATGTAAAAATGTTGACATTTCTGAAATTGGCAATAAAAAGTACTTTTAAAACACCTCTAAGCTGTTCTTTGATAAACTTTTTATTGACCAGTTTAGCCATTTCATTGGTTTTGCTGATGTTAAATTAGAGACAATTCTCTTTGCATCGAGAAATGCAGTTCTCCATCTGACTCCTATATTCTGGTTCATCCCCTGGTCAATACACCCCACAAGTGTAGAATCATCAGAGAATAGGGACAAGACAAATATAAAGTAAACTCAAAAAATGTGTTGAACCTTCAGGATGTTCTGATATCTGTTTGTAGAATGTGAGGAATCTGAGTAGTGGAACAACATCAGGCCTTATGCAGTGTGCAGATCATACTTTGCTAAAGCCTTTCTTTTTACAGCATGTAACATGGAAGAGGATAAGAAACAGCAGCAGGCTTTGAAAATCGTTGACGAGTGCCACCTTCTTCCTGCATGATCCTTATAATCAGAGTCCAGCATCATCTTCAATCTTAAGTAATAAAGAAATCAGAGATGAACCTTCACAAATATCTTCAAGCAACATAAACATCTAAGTTACAACACATCCTCTAACACCTTGAAGGCTAATACCTTGATCATGGAAGATGAGACTATAATATTTGTGATAGGATCCACTGGAGTGGAAAAATCCATCTTAACGGCCAATATCTTTAGAAATAAAGGTGCATGTTGGAGTCAGGAAGGATGATGCTTTTACAGAAGTAACATATTTCCTGAGGACATGGGTGGCAGAGACTTAAAGTGGGGCCACAAGGTCTTGTTATAGTCATCTGAAAGGAATGCTTAGGCTTGAACAAGCTGTTAAATTAGAGGAATTGCTCACACAGGCTGACACTGAAGCCTGCCTTCCTATGACTGGAGGTACAGTCAGCACTCTTTGACATGCATACATTTGCTTTCCACTCAACTGTGACCACATAGATTTTTTATGGCAAAAAAGGCATGAGCTTCACACAATAGCCGTGTATCTAAATAGCCTGTGATGGAATATAATTAATCACAGTGAAAATTATACAGCATGTAAAAGAAAGTAGCTGTTGGACAGTGATTTGGCACATTTGATAAAAGTAGCGTGTTTCTGTGTGGAAATTGACTTTCTACTAACAGCAATGATAGACAGACTAACCAGAATGCAGACAGGTGTGTCAAATAACATCCTGTTTTTCCTGTAAAGTTATTTTCTGCAATATTTTCATTGTAGGGCAAAGCGGCCATTGTCCATTCTGCTTGGCATTTAGTGACATGCAAGATCTGTTAAGACAATAGATTTAACAGGGATACAGAAAGCATTCCAGAGTAAATGGCTGAACTGCAGTTCAAACCAACACTTTGGTTGGCCCTGTTCTTCCTCTAATAACAAAGGTATAAATCAGACTTAACACCTCTGCAGAAATTCCTTCAGGTAAGAAAGCATCCAAAAGGACATTCGTTTTAGGCTCATAGCCACTAGGTGAATGCTGGCTGGATGTAATAGACAAAATCGTAACATCTAATCACCAGAGGTTACACCTTCCTTCAAAAGTAGCTGCATTCATCTTTTTTGTGCTCTTTGAGGGACCTATAAACAGTGCTGTTGCTACGTTTTTTTTCACCCTAGGCCAAGCTTATTAGTGCACCAACTGAATGTTTGGAAGTTAACCTGTGTGGCTGGGTTTCCCCCCGAAGTTACGATCTGCGCCCGAGGCGAATGCCTAATTTGCCTTAATAGTAGAGCCGGCCCTGCCTATAAGCTGATGAGCCGCTTTTCTTTGGGGACAGTTAAATATGACAATATGTTCTCTTTGGGTTAACTGAAAGATGAGGATCTCTTCTTTTTGGGGGAGCTGAATGCTGATGAACCATACTCTTTGTGAGCTGAAAGCTAATAAGCCTCTCTCTTTGTGGTGAGAAGCCATCCATTTTCTGCAGACGGAAAAGCTCACAAACTTTCTTTGGCCTGGAAGTTACTCTCCATAGAGCTTTGGAGCTGGATGCCCTGAATTAGCACCAGGATCCACTTGCCAATTCAAGCTCTGCGCCAGTGACTGAGCCCAGTCTGAGAAGAGTGAGAAGTAGCATTACTTCTAGAAGAACCTACATTCTTGTGCAAAAAATGGTAGCACTTTTCCCTATGAAGTTACAGAGGACACAGCAAAGAGCCTAACATCGATCTGAGGAAGGCAGCCTTGCACCATGGACAAAAGATCATGCAGCAAAAACTAAGAGTGCATTCCAGCAAAAGAAGAATCTTTGACTTGAACTCCATGATTCACACATCATTCTTTAAGACTTTGTAAAAGTGTTCATTCATCCCCAAAAAAATTAAAACTCTAAATAGCCAGTAATCAGCCAGCCTCTTCTGTGTTTTCTGTTTCTCTGTCTTGTATGTCTTTTGTCCTATCTTCTATGTCAGTATATATGCAGTTATCATTCTTTTTATAATCTTTATGTTTATCATGAAATTGTATTATTCTGTTTCTTAAAATGAGTGTGCTTTGGTTGCCTTGATATAAGACTAATAGTCGGAAACAGGTGAGGAAAATAAAGTGGGAGTCTGACCAAATTACTTAATTAGTGGCATCGTCAAAGGCAAAACTAGTGATTAATTAACTTATTGATCCGCATCAATCACTGAGTTCCTTTTCTGACATTCATAACACCATTAAAAAAAGACATTAAAAAATCACATAAATCCTAAATCTTCTAAAGGATTATTTTTTTTTTTAACATAGTCCATAAGCTATTTGTTGCCAAAGATATATAAGAATGGGAATGGCCTTTTGCTAGTTATCTGGCCTCAAAATAAATCTTAAAATGCTAAATGTGGAAATGTATCACAACATGCATACTTCACCTCATGCATGAGGTATCAAGTACTTGGAAAACCACCCTGGCATCCGTTTTTCAGTCCCACTGAGCTTTTTGAGATGTTGGGATCTTATCAAATGCTTTAGAATGTGAGTGTCTCTCAAGTAATGAAGAGCAGAAAAGACAAATTTTGATCTGCATGTAATCTCACAAGGCTAGTGTTGCAAGTGATTTCACAATTGTGAAATGCAAAGCTCACTGGAGAGTTTATTGGGGGGGGGGGGTTTAAAATTTGTTTTCTTTTTTTTGTGGAAAACAAGGAATACAGCTCACTAAAGTAAATCTGACAGTTCTGTGTTTGCCTGTGTTATTTTCTGAAGCATGTAATCAGCAACACAACTGTAAAATTATGTTGATGCCTCTCGTTCACTTCATCACAGTGCAGACACAAGCGTTTTTAAAAAAATGACATTATGCACACAGAGTCACGCTTAAAAGCCCCATCATCCACATTGCTGTGTTTTCTTCACAGAAAAACTCAGTCCACGGAAAGTTGCTGATGTTAACCCCCTCCCATCAAAACCTAGAAACCACCTCAGCATAGTTAAAATATATAAACACTTCTTGTATTTTTTTCCTAAGAGACCTTTCTTCTTATATAATACGCTAGCATGGCTCTCCGTTTGTCTGTCCAGGATTTTAAATCACATGTAGCTCACAAGCTGTTTAAACTATTGACCTGAAATTTGGTACACATCTACTATGTGACGTTTACTATCCGCTTTTGGAGTAATGATTGACCTCCAAGGTTATTCCTCTTTTTATTTTTATTTTATTTTATTGTAGAATCAACTCTCGGCAGCCTACCACCTTCGCCATCACTTCCCTTACCTCTTCATATCTTAAATCATTCTTGAGGCAGATTGAAGATTTAAGTGCCAGTTTAAGTGAAAAATGAAGGAAAATGTACTAAGTAATTGCAACACAAACACGGACTTAATCAGTTTTAACGCGAGAAGATACCAATGAAAGAAGAGAAGAAGCGGGCCGCTAGGGTGGAGAAAAGAAGAGCTGCTCAGGAAGCAGCAAGCGCATCAACCTCTGAGCAAACGAATGCTAAACAGAGAAAGAGGATGAAAACTATGAATGGTCAAGTCAAGTGTATTCACTGCATGTTATCGTGCAGTGTGCCGTTACTGGTATTTAAATAATTTGAGACATGCAAACGCTTGCAGAGTTAATGCATGACAATGCTACCATACGACAATGGCACAAACATAGATTAATTTCACATTTTTTTTTTTTTTACCAAGAGAGAGGTTTCTTAAATGTTTTCACTCACCACTACTCTCAAGTAATGGGGTTCAGTTTATCTACCTTTTATCAACTTGCTTAATCTGGCTAAATGTGGCAGGGATTGGACCCCATATGCCGTTGAATAGATTTAGAAATTCTGTAATTTGTTTTGCTTTATACACATTTAATACAATTTCTTTATGAAAATTTAAAACAACATTTCTTAAATGAGGTTGGGTAATTGTACTATTTTTGTTGTAAAGTCACTGTCATCAGTTTGTGGCTGGGTCTAATGTTTGCTAAAAAATCCTTTTTTTTGTTTTATTGTCACTCTTGGAAAGAAACAGCCTGACTTGGGCTGTCACTTGTACAAACTAATCTGTAGAGTATGACTGCAATGATCTGTGGTAATGTTAGCAGGAAATTGTCAATGGATCCCATTTTCCATCCATCTGCTGCTCATCAATCTCAATCAATTCAGTTCTGGGTCACTTGGTATTGAGGCTATCCTGAAAACTTTACTCACACCGGTCCAGCTTAAGCATATTACACAACTTAACATTCATGTCTTTGAGTTGTAGGCAGAAAACACATAGAGACTTGGGACTACCATGCAAAGACTGTACAGACACTAACCAAGCAGTGATTTAAATTTAATCCAAGAACTCTGGAACTGTGGCACCAACCACTATAACCATTGTGCCATACCACATGCACGTAAGAACAGGTTATCCACACAAAGCAAAGCATGTTCAGGCCCAGCCAGTACCTGAATGGGAGAACATCTAGTAAAAGCTTGGGATGCTGCTGGAAGAGGTGTTGGTAAGGTCAGCAGGGGGCGCTTATCCTGTGGTCTGAAAGTGGATCCCAATGCCCCAGTGCAGTGACGGGTACATTGTGCTGTAAAAATGGTGCCCGTCTTCGGATGAGACGTTTAACTGAGGTCCTGACTCTCTGTGGTCATAAAAGATCCCTGGGCATTCTTCATAAACAACAGGGTGTATCCTGATGTTCAGGTAAAATTGCCACCCACGGCCTAGTCATTCTGGCCCCCTAATCATCCCCTGTCTCTGATTAGCTAACTATCTCTCACTCCTTCACCACCTAACAGCTAATGTGTGGTAAAGATTTTGGTGCAAAAATAGCTGCCATTGCATCAACTAGATGGATGCTGCACATTAGTGGTAATTGAAGTGGCTCCTTACTCACTATGAACAATGCTTCGAAAAACAATTATTATTATTACTATTATTATTATTATTATTATTATTACAGACACTAACCAAGCAGTGATTTAAATTTATACCCAGAACTCTTGAATTGTGGTGCTAACCACTATAACCACTGTGAATAAAATTGTGACCTCACCATATTTTTTATGCTTCTCTTGTGGCATGAAAGGTAGACCTCAATATTTATTTTTGCCCTATGGATTTGCTCAATACAAGCCTCCACTTCATTGTGGATTTTACATGTTCCCTCATCCCTCAGATGGTTGTCCACCATGAGACCTGAGTATTCTAGCCTGTCCAAAGACATATTTTCTGGCCAGTTGTTATGGTTAAATTGAAATGCTATCAGATCCATTGCGCATCACCTCAAAGCTAATGTCTAACTCTCCTCAACCCTACCTATCCATTTGTGGAAGGCGTTAAATGCAGTCCAGGGTGAGGGCAGTCAAAGTTAGCACTGAGCTCAATGGTAGGAAGCATCCTTGGACTGGCAGCAGCCTATTAATGAACACACTCACACACTCATAGAAACCCAGTTTAGTGTCAATGTTCATGCTAACTTACAGTGCATGTCTTTTAGATTTATAAGGAAAATCAGAATATAACAACAAAAATAACCTTGACTTACAATGACTATATGAAAATGTTTCACATACTGTAAATAAAAGTGGCATACAAAATGTAAAGAAAACCTAAAATCACTAAGATAATGAATAAACAAACAAATAAATAAGAAGTGCGTCCAATAGAATTAGGCATAAATTAATATTATTCTGCCATTTTTTAAGTAACCGGTAATTAAAATGGCAAAGATCAATGTTCAGGTTGATAACGTATGCTATGGTCAGATGGCTGGGAGATGAGAAAAATGAAAACCTCAGTCAGTAGAATCCTTGAGAAAATAAACCTCTAGGGGTTTCAAAGTGAGCATTCCACAGTATATAATGTGAATAATGTATTCATTGTAAGTGGTATTTTGGAATGTCAATTCTGGTATAGATTTATCTAACATTAACATTAACTTTATCTCAATAGCCATATTTGCCCCTCTTTTGCTAATGACCAGCAAGGTGAGTGGCACAAAACACTAACCAAACAATATAATGCTGGCATCTGGTCCATCTCAGTTGGCATCAGATCATTGTGAGACCATTTGAAATCATCATTGTCTGTCAAAAATACAGCAATGTAGACTTAAACATTAAGTAAAGTGAGAGCCTCACAGCTGCCTCTTACTCAAAAATATAAATCAGCTATGAACTGCCTATAATGAAACAGCAACACCTCAAGTTTAGGATCAAATGGGTTTGAGGTGAAATAGAACAAACCATAAAAACATGGAAAGAACATGTAGACTTCACACAAGATTCTGGGCTGGCAGGTACCAGTGCAATTTTGCACATTTTCTTTCTGCACTGGGACTCTACACCTTTTGTAATGGGAACATCAGGCTGCTGATTTATCTCCCACATACTGGATGGAGCACGTGGAAGTTTTTTTCAAATTTAGTGACATCAGGAGGTCCAACTCAATGATGACTGACAATGATTTTTGTCAATGTAATGTCTTGCACTTGATAATTTCTAAATCTCCCATCACTGTCCACATGCAAATATATTTCAGCTGGTAATGAGGAGAATACTAGTAGTATTTCTAGACTCTATCAATTAATTTCATGGTGTGCACTGCTAGATGATCTTAAGCAATACTGGGAAAGGGACCTGTCTGTATAGCAGACAAGAAGTAGAATGCAGGTATTCATAATATGAATTCTTCGTTAATCTGTGTAACGCATGCTATAATTCATTTTAAAATATCATATCCATCTTTCTTGAAAATTATCCAAAATATATAAGGAACTGGAACCTAACTGTAAACAATGTCTCACTAGATAGATAGATAGATAGATAGATAGATAGATAGATAGATAGATAGATAGATAGATAGATAGATAGATAGATAGATAGATAGATAGATAGATAGATAATTTTGGATTCACAGATGTTCCTAACCCTTTAACAGCAGCATTCAGAGTAACACTGGATGGGATTAGATTAGAGTGTAATACACTCACCTTAATATTGAGATAAAGTAGTTTAAAATAAAGGAAGACAGCAGTTCCGAGGTAAGGTAGTAATACTCACAGATCATGGCACTAGAGAGTGGTGATGTGTTACATGTTGATAAGCTCATGTAAGCAAAAATTTCACTGTACTCTGCACATGTGGCGATAATGACCCTATGAACCAGTAATGATCAGCTTTTTCTTTTACTTTATACTTTTTCAAATTATCTTGGCTACCTTTAGGGTACAAAATTATTCAGGACTTTTTCGCTAGTTTGCTTTGACTGGGAAAAGCTTGAACACTGCAAAAATGCCTCTCAGAATACAAGAAAAATAAAATGATTTTTAAGAAATAAATGCTTCAATAAGCAAAATTATCTGCCAGAACAGCAAGAAAGTTTTATTGGTAAGGCTGCCTCTGATTAGGTAAAAATATCTAGATGTAAGAAATAAAAACTCTTGAAATAAGTGGCTCCTGACACAGCCTTCAAAGGTCTGGTTCTTGAAAGTAGAAACTATGTACACCCTGGTCTTCTCCTCATTACAACTGATAACAGGCTTTTCCCTAATAGCAGTGGTTTTAAGTCAAAAATGTATGTGAATTAGACTTAATATTCAAGTCAGATAAGTTGAGTTCAGTTATCTTGAACTAAGTAAAATAAACCGGCATGCACAATGATAGAGGAGATATTTAATCTCATGAGGTAAAATCCGATATACTCTACTGGTCAAAAGTTTCAGAACTTTTGATTTCTTAACTTATTTTTTTTAATTTGTCATTATTTGTTCTACGCCAGTGTAATATTGTCCAAGTAGTACACCAGAGTCTGTTCCAACTCTGTATTAAGACAGACAGATGGGTTTTTAAGTAATCAACAGAAGTAGGGACACCTGTGCAAATTGTTTGTTTCAACTTGCAAGGCTTAATTTACTTTAACTACTGCAGAACATCTCTAGGATGTAACCTATTAGTTGTTCCCTTAACAAGGCCCATTTGTAATATTCTGAAATTTCCTTTTTTTCACTTTTTGTTAACCTAAACTTTAAATATAAACCTCTTGTACTTTACTGCTTACCTTTTCACCATTTTATCATATTCAATGAATTTCAACTGATTAGATTTGATGAAAAACCCAGAAAAACAGAGGTGTTCTAAACCTTTTGACCGGTAGTGTATGTTCCCTCAAAATAAGAAACTTACACTTATTAAGATATCATTTTCTGCAGTGAACAGGAAGTGTAAATGCGTGATTAAAAAAAGAATAATAAAAAAATAAAACCAGTCCTCTTTTTAATTCTGAGAATAAAGGAAGCCAACATTCAGTACCCAGTGTAGTTAATGTCGTAACCATGCTACACTTCTCCGCCGAAAAACTTGGTCCTTCCCACCCTTTACTAGAAATCCCTTGATAATGTGCTTCAAAGAAACAAAAAAGTTGATTAACTTCTGAACAGTTGTAATAAACATAAGAATGAAAACACATAACATAACATACACTTTCAGCAAACAACCCCAACACACCTTTCAAACCATTAACAAATTAAAAGTCTAACTGCTTTAGGAATTTTATATTAAATCTACAGAAAAAGACAGTTCAGACAAAACAAAACCAAATAGTACAGACAAAACAAAACAGTCCAGTTTAATTGTAAATGGTGGCAAGTGTAGAAAACATGAACAGGACATCAAAGCAAATGGAAATGTTAGTAACTGGTACTATCCCCAGTGCAGAACTGGTACAATCTCACCAGATTTAGTGCTGACGATCATCCATTCACTGGTGTTCAGAAAGAGTCCTTCTCCAGCTTCTCACTCAACACACTGCCTGAGGTCACAATTTCTCCCAGTACAAACCTTTGCAGCAATGATCAGCCAGTCTTATGGTCAGCTAAGGGCAGTTGCTACATGATGCACCTATCAATATTTGTTTTTACATACATATATATATATATATATATATATATATATATATGTATATACACACACACACACATTATATATATATATATATATATATATATATATATATATATATATAATAATAAATAATAATAATAATACATTTTATTTATATAGCGCCTTTCCCATGCTCAAGGCACTTATATATATATAGTCACACACACGCACTTTGGCAGCATCTTCAGGACTCCAGTGAGTTAAGAAATACCACTCCAAGTTGAGATGGGATGCTGTCACCAACTACTTCTGCTTTAGCACTCACAGTTCAAAGGGACATTGACCAGAGATTGACTGACATCATTTCCATCATACCCATGTAATCTCTGCCCCTTCTAAGAGACCCCTAAAAAACTGGACACTAAGGATGCATGATTGATGTAAACAGAGCATTAAGTCAGAAGTGACTTTCCTCTCCTTTTGTTTTTTCACTGCAGAAGACATTATTTAGTACCCCTGATGGGTTTACCAAGGTGAAACCCCAACTCTTCATTTTGACTTCTCTCCTATTTTGTTACAGTATATAGTCATGAGTTTGGGAGACAGCTTAAGGGCTTTTGGCATGGTGACTGCCTTTCGGACCAGGGGTTGGCATTGTGTATTAATGCCTTATCTTTCCCTCCCTCTGCAGAATGGAAGATAAGACAGCACTCAATTGCTGATGTTACTTCTGTGTCCATCTGCCTGGACCCTTATTTTCCTGCCTAGTGAACTCATAACCTGGACATCTGCCATCTTGCTACAGTTCAGTTGAGAACTCCAGTCTGAAAAGGCTACTCCACATTTATTGCCTGCTTTCTTTGTTTATTTTTTCTTTCAAACATATGGGTCAACTAAGATGGTGGCCCAACTGTTGATCTTTGTTTGTGTCTTCATCTACTATATACTGTACTATATATGTTACTATATTGTCCTGCGGTGGGTTGGCACCCTGCCCAGGATTGGTTCCTGCCTTGTGCCCTGTGTTGGCTGGGATTGGCTCCAGCAGACCCCCGTGACCCTGTGTTCGGATTCAGCAGGTTGGAAAATGGATGGATGGATGGATGTTACTATATTTTACTGAAGTGGATCTTTATAATTGGGTTTTCCTTTTTTTTCCCTTGCTACTCTATAGCCCTTATAAAGGGTTTCTGCATTCCATAGTGTTCCCTAACATCCACCCCAGTAAAAATAATGGTAAATTGCCATCAGTAGGCACCACCCCACTATTCCATACTATTACTAGGTAACAACAGGATGACAGAACAAAATAACAGCACAGGTGACAGAAGAAAAGGAATATGCAATATGTGGCAGTGCCAGTTTGTGCTGCCCTGATCTGGAAAAAGATATGCAGCAACTGGCTTGAAGACAATTTCGTATATTAATAAAGCAATATTTTCTAGATGAGAAATTACATTCCGCATATAATGGAAAATTGGAAAATGATTGCTTAAAAAGACAAACTTAAGGGTTGTTATAAACATTTTAACAGTTAAGCTAAATGACCGAGAGTAGCTTATTATTATTCTGCACAAATCTGATGGAGCTGTGCCTCACTGGCCCTTAATGCAAAAGTGCCACTGTCAATTATTCCTATAATACACCATCCTAGAACATTTAATGCAGTAGATCTCATCCATAGATCACATGCCCATTAAATGTAGCTGTAGAGCACCCAGAGAAAAGCTGACACAGAAACTCAAGCACTGTCTAGACTAAGGCAAAAAGGAAAGTCTCCTGGAGATGCGAGGTGGCAGTGCTAACTACTGTGCCTTTATGGGCATCTCTTAAGAGTTAATTCATTTCTAATAGACTGGATCTAAAACTTTGGCTTTGTTACTCAATTTCCATTTGGGAGATGGGATGAAGAGAATGATAATGATTTCTTTGTCTTTGTAGAGCACACAGATGTCTCCCAAAATGATAGTAACTCAGTAAAAGACGACAACCAAGCTGTTCTGCGAACCCATCATTACTTTCATTTGTGTGCGTATTCTCCTTTACCATAATTATTTGCTGCACAAACATAAGCCAAGTGTTAGGGGACATTTTTATTGTCACAAGATGTAAGATTGCAGAGACATATTTAATCAGTCAAAAGGTCAGAGTGGCTGTACTTCAAAAGCAGCCCCTCTTTATGAATTTTAGAAAGAACAATATTAAAGAAAGCCAATAAATCTTTGAGCATCTTCAGAGACAGTAATAGCTGTAAGTAATAATTTCAAATCATTCAAAATAATCTACTTTGCACCTAGTTATCCTCATACAGCATATCCGAAAGATGTGCTGGCTGGCTTGACTGGCAACTCTAAACTGGCACAGTCTTAGTCAGATGTGTGTGCGTGAGAGTGCCCTGGGATGAACTGGTGTCCTCTCCAAAGCTGGCCCAGTGTGGATGCTGGGTTAGGCTCTAACCCCCAACTGAATTACTTAAGTAAGGTCTGGATTGATAGATGGATGGAGGAATGGTTGGATGGATGGCAAATGTGCAGAGCTATTCAGATCAAATCAAAATTTTATGTATATAGTGCACTTTATAATGAGTATTGTGACAAACCAGCTTTACTGAATTTCCGGGCCAAGAAAATGGTCTAACATCTTAGTGACAGGGCGGCACAGTGGCGCAGTGGGTAGCGCTGCTGCCTCGCACTTAGGAGACCTGGGGACCTGGGTTTGCTTCCCGGGTCCTCCCCGCGTGGAGTTTGCATGTTCTCCCCGTGTCTGCGTGGGTTTCCTCCGGGCACTCCGGTTTCCTCCCACAGTCCAAAGACATGCAGGTTAGGTGGATTGGCGATTCTAAATTGGCCCTAGTGTGTGCTTGGTGTGTGGGTGTGTTTGTGTGTGTCCTGCGGTGGGTTGGCAACCCTGCCCAGGATTGGTTCCTGCCTTGTGCCCTGTGTTGGCTGGGATTGGCTCCGGCAGACCCCCGTGACCCTGTGTTCGGATTCAGCGGGTTGGATAATGGATGGATGGATGGATCTTAGTGACAGAAAAAAGTAGTAAACACCTAAAACTCTTAGGCCAACACTGGGTAATTAATGAACAAAATAATCATTGTCTACATTTGTTTTACAGAAATGAAAAATGATACAATACCATGATATAATACATTAGCAATTTTAAAAGAAGAGACAAAAGACAAATAGGACAATAGATTTCATTCATTTACTTTATAGGCCTGACTAAATAAATAGGTTTTAGATTAGATTAGGTTTAAACAGTCAAAGAGTGTCTGAGTCTTGTACCTTTATAAGAAGGTTATTCCATAAATATAGCTTTATAATATCAAAATTCTATTGCCAGGTGTGGCTTTTTTCCAAGGACTACAAGATATCCTGCTCCTTGTGATTGGAACAGACAGGATGGATTGTAAGGAACTAAAAGAAAACCTTCAAATATTGCATTGAGCAGCAATATTTTATAATCAATAATAAATTTTACAGGAAGCCAGTATAAAGATGATAAAACAGGGGTAGGATGTACATATTGCCTGGTTCTTGTAAGCACTCTGGCTGTTGAATTCTGCAAAAATTGAACAGGAACACCAAAGTGCAACGGCACAGCGAGGCATTGCAGTAATTCAATCTAGAAGTATTAAATTCATGGATAAGTTTTTCAACATCATGAAATGATAACATACTTCTAAGTTTTGCAATATTTCTAAAATGAACAAAGACTATTCTAGAAATTTTTTAATACGGGAATCAAATGAAAGAAAGAAATCTATAGGAACACCTAGATTTCTGATTATTTTACTGGGATTGGTAGAGAGGTGTTTTGCCAAACTTTCCCATCAAACTCAAAATAAAACAAAGTAATAACCAGAAGATCAATTAACAAAATGCACTAGCCAATACAGATTTTTATGATTTGATTATGTTATAAATTTATTACAGCTTTTTTAATGTATTACATTACAAACATTATTCACTTGTAGTATAGATTTACTAATAAATAAGATGTTAATAGGTTAGCAGTGAATAAACAAAACAACAACCTTTGTCCTTAAAGGATTTTTTATCATAGTGAAATGTGAGGTTGTGCTCATCCATAGTATCCCATCTTGGAGTGAGCTGTTAACCCCCAAATATACACAAGTGATCTAACCTTCCAGCGTTGAATGGGTTCAATGATGGTTGGATGGATGTGAGCTAATTCAGATAAACAGCTTATTATTCTGTCTATTTCTAGATAGATAGATAGATAGATAGATAGATAGATAGATAGATAGATAGATAGATAGATAGATAGATAGATAGATAGATAGATAGATAGATAGATAGATAGATAGATAGATGTGTCTTTTGACATTTCTTGTAGGTGTGTTTTGCTTTACACTTCACAAATGCACATGTTGTGCGCAACACAAAATGCCCATCCAGCTACCATTTTCTTAATGTACTTTGCTATGTATTCATTACTTTATTTTGCTTTATGGAGATGAGGGATATTGCTTATTAACACATTTCAGCTTAATGTTTTCAATTGCATGTTAAAAAATTCAGATTTATCAGTTTGCAGTGACATTTTAGAGTAATTTGTGAAGATAAGTGACAAAATCCTACACATGTGAAATATAATTAGCATCTAGGGGACAAGTCTTTGATTAACTTATTAATATATGCTCCTCACAGACTTACTCTTATCTCACACATCAACTTCCGTTCTAAGAATAGACATAAGTGAGCACACTAGTCTTATCGTTTGTCACAGTTTCCTTTGACTAAAACATCTAGGATCATGGGGAAGATTACAAGGAGAAGGACAAAAACCTCCAGAATCTTCCTTGGAGAAGGTATCTAAAGTATGGTGTTAAAGACTCATCTCAGAGGGGCTACTGGAGGTCAACAGAGTTTAATACCACACATGCCCCACAGATGATGGCTGCTTCTAATGATGGTCAGCTACATAGGAGTATAACTATACAAAAAAGCACAAAAGGAAGAGGAAGATACAAAAGAGGCAAGAATTTGAACAGTCTGTTATGAAAGCTGCAAGAAGACAATAATTTGACCACTAAATGATGGTCTTTCATAGCTTTCATTTTCTGGTAAATGTCTAAATATGTTTAAATGTTTCTACATTGAAAACAAAATTGAAAACTAAAAGTTCACATGAAAACAAAGGTTATTATCTTAACACTGATCTTCCCTCCTTACCCTAAATAATCAGTTTTGAAATATACAGTTTGCAACTGGGATGGTCATAACCACCAAAATCACGTTGCCTCACTGAATTAAAAGCATTTTAAAAAAACTAAAAAAAAAATTAATTCTGAATTCAAATGTGCAAATGCAAAAAAAAAACCAACATAATGAATGAATGAATAACTAAATAAGAAATAGTCAAAGAGAACAGACAATAAATAAAAATCAAAATACACTGGAACCTCGGTTTGCGAGTAACTTGGTTTACGAGTGTTTTGCAAGATGAGCAAAAATTTTTAATAAATTTTCACTTGATAAACGAGCGAGGTCTTGCAGTACGAGTAGTTTGTCTGCTGAGCGTCATGTGATCACATCTGAGCTGATGGTTCTTCTCTCTCTCTCACTGCGGGATTGTGGGCAATCGTCTCCTATTCTCCGTCTGAGTCGGCGTGCCTCACTCATACAGTCAACATCCGTACGAGCGTATAGTGTTTACTATAGCATTAGCATTGTGACTGTGTGCGTGCGCGTGTGTGTGTGTGTGTGTGTGTGTGTGTGTGCGTGTGCTCGCGCGCGCGTGTGTGCTGTGACATGCAAGTCCCCGTCTTGCACTCTAAAACACGAAGCTGAGTCTCAGTACTTTAGCAACACAAGCTTTATTCAGCTTGAAACAGCAACAGCACGGTTATTTATACACAGACACAGCAGTCAGGCAGGGCCCTGCACATTTATAATGTTCCTTGTTCCTTGTATCACCCATTGACAGCAGGCACTTATAGCATGTCCGTGATATTTTCGGATTCACTTTTACGGAGAACTGCTACAGCGCTGGGAGACTGCGATTGCTTTGGGATGCTCTTCCACGTGTCGTCCTGTTGGGTGCAATCCCACAAGAGTTTAGAAACTCACTCACACCAGCCATGATTCTTTTCAAAGGTAAAGTGCAAGTTAATTTGTTTTATGTATTTTTACTTTATATTTTGTATTAATCATTTTTATATGAATAGTTTTGAGTTGTGGAACAAATCATCTGAGTCTCCATTATTTCTTATGGGGAAATTCACTTTGATATACGAGTGCTTTGGACTACGAGCACGTCTCCGGAACGAATTATGCTCGCAAACCGAGGTTGCACTGTACTTCAATAACCAGAAATCCAGTGCCACATCCAAGCTCAAAAACCTCAAAAGGCAAGCCGTAATTCAAAAAGCTGAAAGACTGAAAACAGTTTGTCTCTAGAGATCACCAATCTTGCTGAAGGGTAAAGGGCAAAAGACAGGCTGTATTACGAGATGCAAAGTCTCTTAAGATTTTTGAGTGAGAGATGAAAAGGTTAGCCAAAAATCATATTCCAAGACAGACATGGGGTCATTACTGAGATGAAAAAAAAAGTACAACCATAAACAAAACACTAAATTCAAATCAAGTCAAAGTCAAAAATTAAATTAATCAAAACAATCTAGCACTAGAGCCTACTTGAATTGGAAAATAGCTACCACAAAGAGGTTTTTCAAGAAATTGAAAGTGTATCCACTTAGATATGGCGAATAAAGTGAATTCAGTCATGTGTATGATGTCACTTGCTTAAACACTAGGAACATGACCAAACTGTTTATGTGATGATACTCAGTGTTGCATAAAAGAATAACGACAAGATGTTAAAAATATTAACCGTTATCAAAACAAAATATAAAACTGACTTCAAATAAACAATCCTAAACCTACAAAACCATAAAACAGAATGAAATACATGTATAAAATGTGTTAATTATCACTGGCTGATGAACTTAGCAGCTTAGAACAAGCTAGTGCCACAGCAAATAAACTATGGCAAAGGGTGTCTTAAATACCCTTCAAATAACTGTAACTCTAATGACCTCACCATCTGAAGGCCAGAACCTAATCAGAGGTTCCATAGCCATGGTGATTATGTGCCAAATGAAAAGTGACATCATTGACAAGAGACAAACATAACGAACTAAAATAAAATAACCAAAAATATTTAGAAAATGGAAGGGAACATATGAAAAACTAGTAACAAAACTAAAACAGTGGAGATACCTTTGTCATATCCTAATAAATGCTAGGATTATAGTTGTTTGATCCAAAGTTTCTGCAGGGGTCCTCAAATCCTGTCCTGGAGGGCCCCTGTGGCTGCTGGTTTTCATTCTAACCCTTTTCTTAATTAGTGACCTGTTTTTGCTGCTAATTAACTTTTTTTTTAAATTAATTTCAATTGACTTGTTTTTTTAAGATTTGTTCCCCTGAATTTCTTCATCGATCTTCTGAATTGCTTCATTTCTTTCCTTAAATGGCACCCAAACACAAATGAAATGTGAAGTGAGTAAGCCAACAGAAGACCAACTAAGTCAGGGTCTCAAACTCCAACCAATTTCAGTCCAACCAGTTGCCTAATTAGGCTCTGATTCCTGTTGTTAATTAAACTCATTCTTTAATTCCATGGTTTATTGCTGCTCTCATTGTGTAATAGCAGACATTTCCAAAATTGTTGATTCTTTCTTTTCTAAGAGCACCGATAAAATGTTTTGGGGACCCAAGCAGATCAGCATTCCTGAGATCTTCATCTTACTTTATTTTGAGATATTGTATGATTTTAACAATGCTGGTCATGTTTTGCTGGTCACGTTTTGGTTCATTTTTGTATGTCATTATTGTTTGGTTGCTAATTAAGAAAAAAAAACAATTACGGGGTCTGAGACTTCAAGAGCAAGTCAAATAAAATTAATTCTAAACAAATTAATTAGGAGCAAAAATACATCACTAATTAAGAAAAGGGTTAGAATGAAAACCAGCAGACACTGGGGCCCTCCAGGACCAGAGTTGGGGACCCCTGATCTACTGAGTGTGCTGCCAACTGTTATAGAGAAAGTGTGATGACATCACAAGACACCCACGTGTTGTAGAAACTGGAGATTGCTCGGAAACAGTGTGTTGCTGCCATTTTGCTATCATGTAATTCTCTAATTGGTAGCACACAAAAATAAAATCACAAACAATCACGAAATCACATGATGATAACACAAAAAATGATGATGAATATACTAGCATTTCCAAAAATTATATAAAATCATAATAATAATCAGGACAATGCTAAATTTGGTATTAACACTAAGAAACTACTCTGGGCAATCTGATAGAAGAACATAATGTATGGCAGAACCTCAGACTATTAAAGATCAGACTCTGATCTTGTTACCTCTTTCCACAAGTACATTTTCCTTTGGCCTGTCCCACCTTCATCTGCTGTGTTTCAGCATAGCAGTACAGTAATCCCTCGCTACTTCGCGGTTCACTTTTCGCGGATTCACGACTTCGCGGGTTTTTAAATACAAGTGATTGCCCGCCTATCGCGGAAGTTATGTTCCAGACCCACCAGCAACAGGAGAAAATCCGCGATATAGAAAGACCATATAAATAAACATTTTTATAGTTTAAGCCTTAAAATACCCATCCCACATGCTTTAAACACATGTAAATGTATAAAACACACTTTGTTAACACATATGATATGTGGATGTCGGGCTAAGGATATGAATAACATCTCACTATTATAAAACATTTTAACTTCACACAAGACAAGACAGTGAGACAGGAAAATAGGTGATGTACAGGCTTTTAAATTATTGACACGCAGAGCGACAAGCAGCACAAAGCCAGCACAAAGCCCACTTCTCCTTAGCATTCATTCAGCTCCCCACCCCCTTGACAATGCGAAGTGGCAGGAGCGTACTGCGCCTCCGGGGAGGGGAGTTTGAGCTAACGTGCGTTCAGCCCTCACACACCCACACACACACTCCTCCTCCTTCCAAACACGCAGAGCGACAAGCAGGCATTTTGGCAGAAGCAGCACAAAGTCCATTTCTGCTCAGTGTGAGTTCAGCTGCCCCTTTTTACAAAGCGAGTGCAGACACATCGACGTCTGATCGCTGCGTGCAGTGTGCAGTGTTGGTCTGCGGTGTTTAAGAATGCAGAAAGTGTTTAAGAGCATAGGAAGTGTTTATAAGAGTGTGGGAAAGGTTAACAAGAGAGTGACAAAGGTTTATAAGAGTGTGGGAAGGGTTTATAAAGCCTTAAAATATGTATAAATAATAAAATAAATATAGGTCGCTACTTCGCGGATTTTCATCTATCGAGGGGGACTCTGGAACATACCCCCGCGATAGGTGAGGGATGACTGTAATAGTTTGCAGTCATGCAATGGGAAGGGACGAGAACACAAAACACTTGAACAAAAGGAACTACGGAAGGTGCAGTGAGTAAAATGCACAACGTTAAAATAAAGACATCTGGCTAGACATCCCTTATACCTCTTGTTACATGACTACAACCAAATGTTGCTCAGTAGTGAAATTTACTGTGAAAGGGAGTTCCAAGGACAGAGTCCACGGGGCGTTGTGGTGCTATGCAAGTATGCCAACACCAAAAACAATTCTCACATTTGTTCAAACTATTTAATCCTCCATCGACTCATTATTTAATTTATTTTCCAGTTTTGCTTAAGGGGTATCAGAAAGCCAGCAGTATAAAACACAAGATAGGAACAAACCAGGCTACCACAACCCACCCTAATGTAAACTCTACCCCCTCGCTTATTTGCCTAATCAAACATTCATGTTTTTGAAATGTTTGGGAAAGCCACCTTATCTAGAGAACCTGCAAACTCCACAGATGCAAATGTAGAAAATCCATGGATTCGTGAGACAATAGGTTTAATCACTGTGTCATTGCAACTTGTACAAAACATACACATATTAGCAAATATGAACAGTAGTCTGGCCGCAGGTATTGTTCCAGATAAGTTTAAACATGCTGTAGTGTGACCTCTGATTAAAAAACCTAACTTGGACTCCTCAGTCCTTTCAAATTTTAAACAAATTTCCAAGCTCACATTTCTGTCCATACTCCCGGAAAAAACGTAGTTATCTTACAGCTGCAACCTTTCCTGGACAGGCATATTATTCTCAAACCATTTCCGTCAGGCTTTAAAGCACTTCATTACGCTGAGTCTGCACTCCTAAAAGTTTTTAATGACCTCCTATTAGCTGCTGATTCCGGTGACCATGCCATCATTGATCTTTTAGATCTTACAGCTACATTTGTTACAACAGACCACAACATAGTCATCTCCCACTTGGAACATTGTGGGGGCATTAAAGGCACCACATTGGAGTGGTTTAAATCATACCTGTCTGACAGAAGTTTTTCTGTTAACACTGGTGACTGTACCTCCTCCTTAGCATCTCTCCACTGTGGAATCCCCCAGGGATCTATCCTAGGGCCTCTTCTTTTTTTTCTCTAGGATGCATTTTAAGAAAATATGGTATTTGTTTCCATTTTTATGTAGGTGACACCTAGATCAACTTGCCTTTAAAATGGAAAGATACCACCCTCTTAAAACCTTTGTTGGACTTCCTAAAAGACATCCAAGCCTGGATGGCCTGTGTGATGGACGACCGGCTATGGACTCCGGTCGCCACCCCCAGGCCGCTAGGAGGAGCCCTCCGGACAGCATGATGGTGCCCCGAGTTCCAGCAGGGCCTCATGGACTTTGTAGTTTCTATACACAGCCCTGCTGGATACCTTGGGGACCACCGGAAGTCGCTGTAGGTGGGCTAGTGGGCTCTTGTGTGCCCTATAACCCGGGATGAAGAAGAGGACTGTTTGCCCTGACCCGGAAGGAAAACGGACTTGTGGGTTGTGCCAGGAACCACTTCCGGGTCGGGAGCTATAAAAGGATTGTGGGAAGCCCAGAACACTGAGCTGAGCTGGGAGGTATGGTGGCGACGTGTCTGGGCGAGGAGGATTTGTTAGTGATTTGAGAGTTTATTGTGTATATGAGTGTGGAGTGGAGGGTGCTTTGTGCACTGTGTTATAATAAAAAGAAGATTTATTATACTTTCACCTGGTTATCAGTGTGGTACCTGAGGGTTCAAGAGGTGGACAAAAGCCTTAACTGCTACACCTGAAATTGTCCTGATTCTATTGAGAATAAAACTGAGGTCCTCATAGTGGATGCTTCGCCCTGCTTTAACCCAGGTCCATTGGAACCTTTTGTTAAATTCTCTATAAAGAATTTGGGTGTGATTATGGATGTAGATTTTAAAATGGACAATTAAATTAGCTCAGTGGGCAGCACGGTGGCGCAGTGGGTAGCGCTGCTGCCTCGCAGTTAGGAGACCCGGGTTCACTTCCCGGGTCCACCTTGCGTGGAGTTTGCATGTTCACACCGTGTCTGCATGGGTTTCCTTCAGGTGCTCCAGTTTCCTCCCATAGTCCAAAGACATGCAGGTTAGGTGCATTGGCGATTCTAAATTGTCCTTAGTGTGTGTGCTTGGTGTGTGTGTGCACACCCTGCAGTGGACTGGCGCCCTGCCCGGGGTTTGTTTCCTGCTTTGCGCCCTGTGTTGGCTGGGATTGGCTCCAGCAGACCCCCGTGACCCTGTATTAGGATATAGCGGGTTGGATAATGGACGAAATTAGCTCAGTGATAAAGTCAAGCTTTTTCCAATTAAGACTTTTATCTAAAGTCAAGCCCTTTCTTTCATTTGATGATTTTGAAAAAGCTATATATACTTTTATCACAATGCGGCTCAATTACTGTAACGCTCTGCATACAGGGGTCAGCCTGGCTTCCCTCTCCCACCTTCAGCAGGGACAGAACGCTGCAGCACGGTTAGTAACAGGCACTAAGAAGCGTGACCCCAGTATCACCCCAGTACTCACATCCCTTCATTGGCTTCCTGTACAGTTTAGGATAAAATTCAGAGTTCTCATGCTTACTTTCAAAGCTATAAAGGGATTGGCCCCCACCTATCTTAGTGACCTGATTATTCCTTACACCCCAGGAAGGTCTGTCAGGTCTGCTGATTTTTTTTCGTTGACTGTTCGAAATTCTAGGCTAAAACGGAGAGAAGACTGGGCCTTCTCTGTCCTGGCTCCAAAACTTTAGAAATGTTTACCCGAAAATGTTAGGATGGCCCCCTCATTTCCTGTTTTTAAATCCCGTCTTAAAATATACTTTTATTCCCTGACTTTTAACTTGGTTTGAGAGCTGTTTGTTTTTCCCTTGCTCATTTAAAAATTTTCTGTGCTATTGGTTATACATTTGTTTTAGTTATTGTTATTTAAATTCGCATTTTATTGTGTTAATTGGTATATGGTTTGTACAACAGTTTGGGTTCAACTCCGGTTGTTTTAAACATGCTCTATAAATAAGCATGAAATGAAATTAAATGAAATATTCTCAGTCTAATTCAGGGTTTTGGTGGGTGGAGACTCTCTTGGCAACACGGGGTATGAGACGGGAACCAGTGTTGGACTGGGCACCAGTCCATTTCAGAGCCTTTTTAAATATTTTATTAAATACTATTGAATACTGTTGAATGACGCTTTCTAAAATCATGTTAAAACAATGGATGAATGGATAGATTGAGGGACAGATAAATTATGCCAGAAGAACGTCAGTCATTATACATTTTTGAATGAGTAATAAAATTAGCTAAAGTGGTAATAGAATTTTCTTGCAGAGCACAGCAAACTCAAAATAAATTATTTTGTTTCACTAATCTGTTGACTCATAATATCATACTGTATCTTGCTTGCCATAAGCTGTATTCTTTTCCTTTTTCCTTTTTATTGTAGCTTTTTTTTTGTAAAATGCAGCTGTGTGGAGAAGCAAATGATTTTCTGCAATGCAGTGAGGGAAAAAGTACCAAACACTATGAATAATATCTTATTTGTCTTTCTCAAGGACTAGTGTCACAGCTGCTTGATGGCCAGCTTCAGTATGCCAGCTTCCAGCGTTTGAAAGGGCATCCATGTCAAATACTGTTCGGTAGGTTAGTTATGAATACTGATAACATTTTATATTTATTTTAGCCATGTTCACAGGCAGCATTCAGGACTAACAGCAAAAAGGAATCGCTCACTGTGCGTCATTTCACCTGGCTCCTTCTGCTGAAAGAAATGATCTTATAGATTGCAATCATATTTTTAGAACAAGAAGCAAAACCATAATACAGAAATAATTTGATTTTGTAAAAGAAAATGTGTACATCAGAAAATTGGTATTGTGTTGCAGACAAAATGATGGTTGATTTCATCTCCTATATCATCAAGATGTACCTACTATATACTGTGCGGAAGTCATGGATGGATGCATGCATGTGCTTACTGTAATGAAAGAACCACAAAAATGTGAGGAGGGTTGGGGGTTCAAGATGAACAAACCCCATTTAATGCCATTAAGCAAAGCCAAAAAAGAAGAAAAACAAAACAGTTGCCCTCACCAGCTTCCACTTTAGTTTAGTCCAGTGCGCCTCTGTCACTTATTGGTTCAAACAAGCAATTTTTGAGCCAATCTTTGGGGCTTAATGTTTAGGGACCTGAGTGGTTACTGAGGTGTAGAAGGTGGGCTCATAGGGAGACGGCTAGTTTTGTATGTCCCCTTAGTATCCTCCTGCAATATTCCATTCACACCAGTACAGCTCCAGACATGCACATGTAATTGACAATGTGTATATAAGTATATATGAGGAGTGTTCAGTCTGCAAGAAGTTGCCAAGGGCAAGGGAATGATTTTAATGGAAGATGGAAGGATAAACTCCCATGAAAGTCTTAGACATGGGTGCGTGTGGCGTCTGTCTGCACCAGGGATAATGCAAAGGAGACTCATGTCATATAGTCAGCTAATAATTAAATAAAACAAACAAAAAAGACATTCATAGCAGTATTGAAATTACAAAGGTAATCTGAGGCCCTCTCTTCCAGGTGGGCTAGTGCACACACATGCCCACATTACCCCATTGAGCTTTCTCCTCAACTCTTCTCTCGACTGAGGACTCAGTGGTACTGCAGCCTTGAGGTGATTTTAACTTCTTTTGGTTTCAGTTTTGTCCAGACATGAAAATCATTTCTGAAGTAGGGGCAGTCCTTCTTCAGATACAAAGGCATCACATTCTAGTGGCTCTTGGTGGTACTTCATCCCTCTGTACTAAGAAACAACCCAACATCCAAGTGATTTTTTAGAGAAGTCTGTTTTAATAGGACATCAAGGTCCATCTTTTTCCAGTCAGGGATATTTGCCAAAATTTGATAGATTGGTAGGTAACAATTTACCTCTGGCATGGCAGAACCCATGTTTAAGAGGGCAAATTGGTTCCAGATCTTTTGACTTTCAGGGCTTCATTCTCTCTAATGCCCTAATGTAAACAATACCTACACTACTCAACACCTCTGGTGGTTAGTTTCTTCCCACAAGAGTATCCCCAATACCAGTATATGCTTTTATCTCTCTGTCCTTTCCTCTGTACTCTTTCTGGAAAAACATGCCAACTCCATGCCACCAGGGAATCCCATCACAAAATATTTCAACTGGCCACTTTATTAGTTATTCCTGATCATTAGTGAAAATAATTTGTTCCTCCTAAAAACAATCATGTGGCTGCAACGAAATGTATACAGTACAGCTTGAAACATGGTCAAGAAATTTAGTTGGGTGTCCTAAAAACAGAGTGTTCAAAGTGATTTTAGCATAACAATTGTTTTCAGTTCAAGAATCATATGATAATTGGAACCTATCCCATAAGTTTCAGGCAGCACATCGGTCCTGGATGAGGTGCTAGTTCACTGGAGAGAATACTCACTGATGCACCTATACCTGCACATACATGATCAATTTAGAATCACTGATTTACCCAAGTAGCACTTCTTTTAGATGTATGAAGAAACAGGAGTACATGGAGAAAAAAAAAATCCACAGAAATTTGCAAACTCTACGCAGCAAGCAAACAGAGTAAGATTTGAGTCCCAGAATGAGGAGCTGTGATTTGTCCACATTGTTTTATACCCTATATACAGCAATGATTTTTTCTTATCTGGGTAAAAAAATCTGTTGTCAATAACTTCATGGTACAAATTTCAGAACATCTCAATCCAAATTATTACAATCATTAGAACATTACATTAATGTTGATGAGAACAGGCCATTTAGCCTAACAAAGCTTGCTTATCTGATTCACCAAATAACATCTAGTTGAGTTTTAAAGGTCCCTAAAGTCCTACTGTCCATCACAGTAGTTGGTCACACATTTCATGTGTTTTTGTTCTCTGTGTGAGGAAAAACTTTCTCAAGTTTGTGTGTAATTTACCCTTAACAACTTTCCAACCATGTCCTCATATTCCTGATAAACTCATTTTAAAGTAACAGCCAGGGTAAAATATACTAATTCCTTTGAAACTTTTAAACACTTCAAGCATGTCACTTCTCAATCTGTTTGCCTAAACTGAAAAGGTTCATCTCCTTCAGTCTTTCGTTAAAGCTCATACCTCTTAGTCCCAGAATCAGCCTAGTTGTTCTTCTTAGGATGTTTTCCAGTGCTTTTTTGTAGCCTGGAGATCAATGATTCCTCACTAGTAAGTTACTGTATAATACTTGATCATAATCTTCTTTGACTTGTACTCTACTCATGGTGCTTTGTAACCTAAAATTGTGTTAGCCTTCTCAATGGCTTCTACATACTCTCTGGATATGGATAGCGACAAGTCCTCTAGGACTCCTATGTCCCTTTGTGTATTCAAATCTAACATCTTTACTTCCTATGTGTAATATTTTGCAATTACTTACATTAAATTTCAACTGCCACGAATCTGCCCAAGCCTGTAGGCTCTCCATGTCCTTCTCTGTAATGATTCAACAGATTCTATATTATCTGCTATTCCACCCAGCTTGGTATCATCTGCAGACTTAAGCAGCTTGTTATTTATTTTCCTACCCAGACTATTTATTTACTGTATATTAAAAATAGCAGTGGACACAGCACTGACCCTTGAAGACACCAATTTTAATATCACCTAATTGTGATATGGTTCCTAACATCATTGTGCTTCCTCCGTCTATACACCCATCTACACACTATGCCCATAATTCCCACTTCTTTTACATGATGCCCAAACTGTCATGTAGGACCTTATCAGATACATTCTGAATGTCAAGATAAATAATATCACATGCACCTCTCTGATCATTTGGTTGTTTCCTAATAGAATTCCAACATATCGGTAAAACATGACCTCCACAGTCTAAATCTGATCTGCTGGTTCTACATTCAATTGTTTAATATTTACAAGAATTGATGTCCTTTAGGAAATAAAATGTTGACCAGTGAATTAAACAGAAAAGGTAAAAACAAAAGTTGTTTTAGTTTCCAATTGTGGCAAGAGTGTGAAAATACTCTGAGCTCATTAAGAATTCATCTCACTGCCTTCAGTCATTGGAGTGTCGAGTCCTGCAAGGGTGGCAGAATGTGTCTACAATTCCAGATGTGGCATTAGCAGTCATTTTCAGATGGCTTTTCAGCACCCCTATACTCAGACTTTGCACACAAAAACGGATCAATATAATTGCCTTGCCTTATATGAAAATCTGCCAATAAAAAAGCCTGCAGCTAACTCTACTCAGCACTGGCTGCGAAACAAAAATGACTTCAGTACTAATACATTTATTCTTCTCCTTCTTTGTCTCCCTGTCATTTCAAGAGTGCTTAACCACTTAATTCCCTGATCACTTTGTGTCATGTAATTGTAAACCCGTACTAACATTTTGGTTTTCTCTACCAGATGTCTCTCCAAAAAAGTTAGCAAAGCCATTAAAATGACACTGCACTATTGAAGGATGCATACAAATCTAATGAAGTAGACTTTGGAACTGCTTGTGTATGCACATGAGGTTTCATAAAATTCCATCAACTCACTTTTAATTAGCTGTTTGTGACTGTGTCAATTACAACAGTAATGAGTCCGGTTTTCTTTTGACTAGCAAAAAAACAGAACCAATAATTCTGCAAAGATAACAATACATATGCTGTGGTATAGCAACGTGGAACATATTGGAATTGAAGAGGGTTAAACCAATGCTGTAAACTCGGCAAGTACAATAGGTGCTATATGTCAGTCCATTCATTAATCCATTGTCTTAACAAGCTTTTTCCAATAAAGTCTTATAAGGATCTGGACCTTATCCAAAGTGCAATGTAGAAACCAACTCTGGAGAGGATGCCAGGTCTTCAGTGGGCACATTCACTTTTAGTAATTTAAATGAAGAAGCCTGAATGAGCATCACGCCTGATTAAGCATATACTACTCTGTAGGGGTAAAATATATACGAGGGTCATTCAAAAAGTTTCCGCACTTTTATATTTTCATTGAAAATGTTGAACTCAGGAGTGTAGTAATTGGTCGTGCCTGAGAGTGTCATGTGACTAGTTCTGTGACTAGCAAACCAGTTGCCCTTGCAGTTTAGTATAAGAGTTGTCACCCTGTGGTGAAGATGGATGTGAAACTTATAAAGTTCACCAAAGAGGAACAGCATTCTGTCATACGCTTTTTGTGGGCAGAAGGTGTGCCAGGAACACAAGTTCATCTCCACATGTGTGCTCAGTATGGGGATAAAGTTCTCTCTCGTAGAGTTGTCTATGAGTGGATTGAAATGTTCGAAAATGGCCATACAAGGATGACAGATGCAGAGTACTCCGGACATCCAGGTACAGCCACGACCACAAGGAATGAAGAAAGAACCCTGATATGAAAGCAACGGTGCGTCAGTGGCTTTTGCGCTAAAAAAAAATATTTTTTGCTGATGGCATTAAAAAGTTGGTATGATGCTGGGAAAATTGCACTGCAAAGGAAGTGACTATGTGGTAAAGTGATGTAATTTATTTTTGAAATTCTTAACAAATAGAGTTAAAAAAAAGTGTGTAAACTTTTTGAACGTCCCCCATAGACAGTAAATTAATTATTATCCTCTATTAACCTGCAGTTACTGTAACACCACGTACAACTTTCTCATATTTTTGCATTTCACCCATGCAGAGGTGGCCTTAGCAGTGTGTGGGACATAGGGCTGATCAACCCCACGTGGGGCCGGTTACTAGCAAATACTAGCAAAATATCCGCACTTTGCAGTGGCAAAGTACTGCTTTAAAATTTTTATAAAAAGAAAAGTAAACCTTTTTAAACAGAGGGAAAATATACCAATAATTATTTGTTGAGGATCTCTTTGTATACCACGTTGTCAGTTCGGCCCTCCGGTTGTAATATGACCAAGCTGTGTGCTGAGCTTACTCTTAAGCATGCAATGTATAGTTGGCCATGTGAAAAGCAATCTTGCCTCAAATCAATGCCAACCTTTTGTAGGGTCTGTCCCTGAGACTTAATTTCTTGAAGATGGGCCCATAAGTAACAAAGACCATTGGAAAGTTCAATATGGCGGCCGACAGTGGTGTCATACCACCAAAATAAGTATGTAGATCGGTTTCGGTTAGCGCAGGGAAGCCACCTACCAAATTTCGTGAAGATGGGGCCATAAATAAGAAAGTTTAACATGGCGGACGTTGTTGACCGTTATGACCGTTACGCGTAGAATTTCGAAATGAAACCTGCTTAACTTTTGGAAGTAAGCTGTAAGGAATGAGTCTGCCAAATTTCAGCCTTCTACCTACATGGGAAGTTGGAGAATTAGTTATGAGTGAGTCAGTGAGGGCTTTGCCTTTTATTAGTATAGATAACTGGAGAATATAACTTGACAAATCCGCTCGAATGGTACACGTGGACCTCAAAAGCAGGAGCCCCTTAGGCATGGGGCGGTCACTCCACTTGCCACCCCCCAAATGCCGCTCTTGCACCCATGTATTGTACACTTTATTTATCACTCTCTTTTTTTTTTTAGAGAAAACCTTTAATTGTTTTGCATCCACAATAGATAGGTTCTGCTATGTTCTTCAATCTTTGACAATTGCACATCTGTCACTTTCAAATAACACTCATTTGTTACTCATTCATTTTCTGAACCTGGCCAGAGCCTCCCCTAATGCATTGGGGCTGGAAGTAGTTACAGCCAGTCATACAGGGCTTACTTTAAGTCATACACTAATGCTGTGGAAAGCCTTTGGATTATGACTAAAAATGACAATCACAACATAAATATGCAGACTCCATACTAATATTGATGGGATTGGGTTTGAAACCAGGGCCCTGGAACTTTTTTTTTATTTGAAATACTTTATTAATCCCCAAGGGAACTGCCTTTTTGCATGACATTTTGCCAGACAGAGCACAGGGTCAGCTTTTGCTCAGCACCCATGGGGAAATTTTCTGGATAAGGGCCATGCTCAAGGGTCCAATTGGAGTAGGATTTCTACAGGCAGTAACAGAATTTGAACTGGAAATATTCCAAATGCCAGCGCAGATCCTTAGCCCTAAAGCTACCACTCCGACTGTACAAGATGGGACTCCAAAATTACTGGAATTGGTCAATAGCACAGAAGTATGGTGTAGTTCTCAAGTATACCACAAAGTATCGTGTTCCTACAGTCTAGATAATCAGTCCGTCAAGTGGCATCATACTGAGTTGATCAAGTGCATATACCAGGCGTTTATTATGCAATTGTGCACATGACTTGGATGATTTTTTTTTATCCAAGGCATCGTGACAGATTTACAAGATACAATAACGATCATATTTTTGGACGTTGAAGGATTTGTTCATAAATAGTTTGCTTCCTATGGACAGACTATTAATTAGCAACATTGGCATCTATGGGAAAGCATCAGGAATAAATGTCAGAAGAAGTGGCACACCCAAAACTAGATTTTACACCATGACAAACACACCCTTGCACATCGCATTGTCAATCAGAGTTTTTGACTAAAAGCAATATGGCATATTGCTTTAAACCCCACATATTGGCAGATCTCGCTCCCTGTGAGGTCTTTTTGATCCTAAATTAAAATTGAAACTGAAAGGCAGAAGACTACTGTAGAAGAAATCCAGGAGGACTTATACAGGAAATGTTTCCATGAATAGGAGGGGCACTGGGACAGATGTTTTGCCTTTCGAGGAGTACAGTATTTTCAAGGTGACTAAAAGAGATAATTGTAAGTTTTATACAAAAGTTTTTTTTAACAATTTCCCCTCACGTAGTATTACCAACAACAGCAAATAACAATAATAATAGAAAAATAATAATCATCATTATCTTCATCACTGTTATTATTCTCATGAGTTTATATTGAAATTAAAAAGTCATGAAATGTATTAGCTGAATAATTATAATAATAGCATAAGCTTCTCAAACCATCTTAATTCAATTTAGGGTCATGGGAAGTCCCAGTTTATCCCAGCAGCATCATACATGACAATTCAGTAGAGGAACCACTTACCTACACGCCAATACATGCGTGTCCAGATTAGAATTATCTATTAAACTAATTAATGATGAGCAAAACATTTTGTACAAAACTGAATTTGCTTCCCAAAAAAATTGCAAAACAACTGTTTTTTCACATCCATTGACACATGAAATAAATCTGTTTACTTCACAGTGTATTAATTCTGCATGTGTCTGTAAGTCATTCAGTATTTAAAAAGTTCTCCAGCATCAGAAAAGCATAAGACTTATTTATGTCATGCATAGACATTTTGTTGTGCTGTCAGATGTGGGTTGATTGTCCAGGTAGTGCGATGCCCTTTTTCATGGTGCTCGTATATCCTCAGCCTGATCTGCAGGAATCAAGAAAAAGGAAAATGTGTTTGCTAAGTAATAATGGAGGATGGCGGAGCAGCTCCCCATGTACAACAGTGGATTTTCTGTGGTGAAAACACAGTAATGTGCCCAATGGTGTGCTTTGGTGTATTTTCAAGTGGAAAATATGCAGCTTGTCACTTTTTAAAAAATGCATTGTACTTTTCAGTGTTGATGTGGATGAAAGGAATGAACAGAATTGACTTTGCAGGCATGTAACAGATTGCCTGCTTTATACAGCTGTGTCAAAAGCACAGGTAAACACAAATGTGTAAACAAGGCTTTAGGAAACACTATTCCTTGTTTTTCACAACCCTCAAACTCTTTTCAGTGAGTTTGGAAATTCTGAAATTGCTTGCAAAATTAATTTTAGTGTCAGTTTCATGAAAATGTAAATGAAATGAAACATGCCTATTATGCTCATCACTAAACCTAACCTTTGGGATATGGCAGGAAAATCCACACAAACATGGGAAAAATATGTTAACTTCACACAAATGATGACTGGTCACAGCATTGCAACCCAGGATGCATGATCTGCAATACTGTAGTAGTAATAATAATAATAATAATAATAATAATAGTGAATTAAAAAATGTTTAAGTAATTTATAATGCAGACTTATTATGGTTATTGTTTATTATTTTTTGTCAGCTATATACATATTTTGCTTAACCTCTTTTATTATTTCTTTGTGGAGGGTACTAGGGAGTTGTACCGTGTTAGCCATTATGAATGTTGAGAAAAGCCAAGCAAAATGACACCTTTTATTGGCTAACTAAAAAGAATACAATATGCAAGCTTTCGAGGCAACTCAGGTCCCTTCTTCAAGCAAGTTGTAATAAAGAAACTGGAATTCCCTGTGTTTATATACACACTCTAGGACAAGAAACAACATTGGTAAATCTTTAAATGAGCCTTTTTGCATTTCGTTAAGAAGAAGATGTCACTGTCCATGTGTGCCAGTTTCTTCCACCGGGTCTTCAGTTCCATGTAGTAGCGGTACTTTTCGGTGTCTTGTATATCTGTAGTACTAGGGTGTTGTACCATGTTAGCCATTATGAATGTAGAGAAAAGCCAAGCAAAATGACACCTTTTATTGGCTAACTAAAAACATTACAATATGCAAGCTTTCGAGGCAACTCAGGCCAGAGTTTAATTCTGTTATTTATTTTATCCACTGTGTCATTTTCAAAACTGTTAATATTTTTGCAGTTTATGTTATTTTGTATTTAAAGTGTCTGTCAGTCATGTGAACAGTTCTGTCACGTCAATGGTGTAACGTTCACGGTTTACACCTTAGGAGGTGTTTAGACACAGTTATCCCTCGGTGGATAAAGAAAAACTTCCTTGTGGATCAAATATAGAGGTTAATTTCAGTTTTTTGACTTTGGCTTTGTTTTCAAGACAAGCTCTATTCGGTTCTCCCCATTAACTGCGTGCTTGGTTTATTTTTGTTTTCACAATTTCCACCCTTGACTGTCTGACTTCATTTTGACGTCCTTGTTGTTCATCTCCCAGTTCAGTTTGCAGTTTACTAACCTTTACGTACCTCTGTGTGTGTGTGTACTAAAATAAGTTTTCTGTAGGGGACCAGCCAACTGCTACCCGCTCTAAGCATGTGCGGCAATCATCTATAATGGGCTTCTTTGGTCTCCAGGGCAGAGTCTTGCCTTATGATTTTTTGCCATGTCTCGCATCTCTACAGCACTGACCCGATAAACTGAATAAAGAAAGTGGATAAGTGGATGTACAATCATTTATTATCACTAGTTTAGTTTCTTTAATTTATTTTTCTGAGCATCCTAATCTAAATAAATAAATATTTATAAAAACCTCTTTATATATGACAAGAGCAAGAGAAAACTGTTTTTCTATAATGATCCTCTCTCATAAAACTCCAAAAAGACATTTTATATGATTAAAATTCATATAATTCAATATTCAAGTGTATTTGTTTGATGCATAAAAAGTCAGACTTATTAAGACAGAATGTCTTTACACTAAATCAATGTTTGTAGACAAATAGTTTTTAGAAAGTAGAAATTGTCTTTTATCTCTTTTCTAAATTGTTGTGTGCAATAGAGGCATTTCCATTAGTATTTGAGCACTAGACATTTTATGTCTACAAGACTTACATTTATTTATTTGATTTGATTTGAAATGATTTAAAGGCTTGAATTTTACTCTAAATAGAAAGAATATATTTTCAGCATGTTTTAATGTGTTACTAGAATGACAGAATAAAAGTTTGTCAGGCAGCCGCAGTTGCTTGCATATCTGGAAATTGTTTGAATTTAGATCTCTGTGAGATACCCCTGTGGGCTTTACTAATAAAAACATATTCTTTGCAAGACTCGTGTGCTTCGAATGCGGTCTACTTGTTAAATGTTATTGTTATTAAATTTCAGAATTGGATAAGATTATACAACCCATCAAAAATGAGCTGCCTGCTGATCTTTGTCTGCTGCAATGAAGAGTATCCGTTGGTGTGTCATCAGTTTTTATAAGCCACAGTCAAGAGATGGGTTGTAAAATTCCATCATGGCTTGACTTCTCTCAAATATGACCCCAGGTGTGGCCATCCTACAACATTGAAAACTCAAGAAATTGTTGCCAGTATGAAGCAAAACATTATGAAGAGGTGCATGAAGAGCAGCATCTACAGTGGACAGTATTAATAAGACTTTGGTTAGGTTTTAGTGACTCACACAGCTCCAATGACAACACTTTATAAAGAATTCCCCAATTTCAAATCTAATAATGACAGCGCTATCATGAAAACCTTAACAAAGGCTTTGTGTTATCAAGATGTAACTAATAGATGTACTCCAGTAGGTCCCTTAAATTCTCCTATTCCAAGGTCTTGTCCACAAATGGTTTATAACTTGCTAGTGTTGCATGAATTCACTTTTTGTAAAATTTCTAGAAGCATTTAAGCATTCTTAGAATGACTTCGCCACTCTTTCCCAATTCTTTTTCATTTCAGGATTCATTCCCTGACTGTGGTTAGATGAAGTCCTGAGCTTTGGAGATTGGTTTGTAAGCACTGTATTTCCAGGCTGTTTTGGCACAAATACAATACCAAAGGCAAACCCCTTGGAATTCCTGTATTAAAGCCTTCTAATTGCATCTTCATATAAATAATGTGATAAATAAAGACAAAAACCACACACACCATTGTACATTGGCATATCTTTAAAGAATATACTCTTAATTTTCAAGGTCAAAGATGAGAAAAATATGTGAACCTCTAGTATTTCTAGGACAGTTAGTTTTGTAGAAATGGAGGAGCTGAAATCAGATGTTCCAATCAGTGGGATAATGTAATAAGGATGGACTTTGAACTACTGTTTAATGTATCACCTTTCATATTGTAGTAGGTTATTTCACTGATATTTTTATAAGTGATAAAATATGTACAGAGAAAAGGTAAGGTTTAAAGAAAACATAGTAATGTAACTTGTCAGTTAGTTTATAACTAGCTACATGTGGTAGTTAGGACAAAAAACAACCCGAAGACCCCCTAGCACTTTTATTATATTGGTGAACTGGCATAGGTGTCAGTTAAGTGGGCCAGGTCAGGTCGTATCTTTTCCGAAATGGATGTGTAGTCGAGTGCATCTGTAGCACAAACTGAGCAGGACAGACAGGAACCTGTCTCAGGCAAACATATGGTAGCTCGTTGCACGAACATACAACGTGCATGTACCACAAAGCTGAGTTTCTCTGCTTGGGTGGAATGAGAAGTGAGGTGCATACAAGCGCCAGTAAAATTTAAAAGTGCATGCATGCGTCATCTCACTAAGTGCAAGTCACACTTGTATAAGTTTCTACATCTTCTGTAGAATTCACACCAACTCCCATAGCTGTGGCTGAGCATGGGCAGAGCGGACTTCTCCAAACACACACACACGCACACAGACACACACACACGTCTTTCCTAGTGAGAATGGAGGTGCATGCAAGTGATGAAAAAATTTAAAAGTGCATACAGGCGCCATCTAGTGGCTGTGGTTGAGTGTGAGCAGAGTGGACTGCGCCATACACACACACACAGGTCTTTTGTTTATAAATGTCTAAAGAGAATTTGCTTGCTTGCTCTGCTCACCACATAACAGGTCTTTGTAACTTGGGGTGATCTAATTTGACACAATTTTGGGGGCTACAAGGCTAAAAGAAACATTTTAGTTAGCTCATAGGCACAGGTAGAACAACAATTCGTAGAAGGCTTGAGAAAATAGTATTGGCTAACAGGCACATTGACAGAGCACAAGAAGGACTTGGCCCTAATCTACGATGCCCCATTAACCTAATGGGTGCAGTAAGGAACAGCAAGATGGCTTAAACATGAGAGCACATTAGCAGTTGCTTTTCTTTGCCCTTCTCATCAACTTTTAGAGACCTCGAAGGATCAAGGACCTATCATTTCAGAAAAGCAATGCAACAATGAATCCGCCATCTGATATTTTGGCATATTGGATGCAGAGACTTTGGAACATGAACAGCTGTTATTCATCCAGGTCATATCATCACAGTCGAACCTAAGAACAATCTTGACAAGAACAAGCCATTCACCCCAATGCAGCTTGCCAGCCCTATCCACTTAATTCTTTTATAATAACATCAAGTGTAGATTTGAAACTCTCTAAAGTCCTACTGTCTACCACACTTCTTGATAGTTTATTTCCTGTGTCTATGGTTCTCCGTGTAAAGCAAAACTTCCTAGTGTTTTTGCAAAATTTACCCTTAACAAGTTTCCAACTGTGTCCTCATGTTCTTGATGAACTTATTTTAAAATAACGATCTCGATCCACTGTACTAATTCCCTTCATAATTTTAAACATTTCAAATTTGTCTCCTCTTAATCTTCTTTTGCTCAAACTAAAAGGGCTCAGCTCTTTTAATCTTTCCTCATAATTCATCCCCTGTAGCCCTGGAATCAGTCTAATCGCTCTTCTAGCACTGCTGTGTCCTTTTCATAGGCTGGAGACCAAAACTCTATGCAGTACTCCAGATGAGGCCTCACCAGAGGTTATAAAGGTTAAGCATAACCTCCTTGGACGTACTCTACACATCAGGGCGCTGTATAACCTAACTATCTGTTAGCCCACTTAATGGCTTCTGAACACTTTGTCTGACAGATAATAGTGTTGAGTCCACTGTGGCTCCTACATTCTTATCATAAGGTGTACATGCTTTATTTCTGTTTTGTACATATTTAAGGAATGTTATTTTCTATTATGCGAAGAAATTTTTGAACATGACTCTCTGCTGGCCCTTGAACTCTTTCTAATAAACCATCTGGAGTATAGATATAAGAGAAGGGAGAAAACATTTTAACCATAGGTGCAGGCAACCCAAGTTCAGCCTGACAAGGACCACCACTACAGGCTGGTAATTATGACTTAATAGAGCAAGGGTCAAAGGTTGGGAATATTCAGATCTACATAGGACGTCCTAATATGAGATTGGGGTCACTATTGGAGCCTTCCATAACAAAACAAACAGGTAAAAGAAAAAAATACAAAACGTTCGTTTTCTGCTCTTCACAACAAGGATCTTAATCTGAAACAATGATTTCAGATGACTCAGAAGAACAGTTGCTAAAATTCATACATCTGCAAAGATTATAAAAGCCCTTCAAATTCCAAGAGGACACACATTTTTTTTCTCACAAGTGTCTGAATGACATTTTTCAGTTATTTGGTTTTGTGGGTTGGCTTGAAACAAACTGAGTGGGCCAGAGCTACTATCCTACATTTCTAAATGCATTTTGGGTACATTTTTTTCTTAGTTCTGCCAAGTAAACTTTACATAATTGCACATTTAGGTGCACATACTGAACACATAAACCTGATAACTACCTGAATGCAATTATACGCCCACGCTTGAATGCGTTAAAAAACTTAGAGTGGTTTGTTTATACTTCAGTTCAAAATACAGCATAGAATATGCAACCAGTTCATCGGTATAATCACAATCTAAAGTGATGGCACGCAAATTAAAATCATACCAACACTTTTCCATCAATTGCTGCTTGTACTCACATCACATCACATCTCAACACCAATAAGTGTTTAATTTACTTTTTTATTAAAGAAGAACATATTCTTAAATCATAACATATTCTTAAATTGTGCATTTCAGAGTGGTGGGGAGGTGGAACCTGTCACAGGAATGAATCTAAAGGAGAAATCAGTCAGTCATAGGTTTACATTCATGTACACACCCACACAGGGTCATTTTGGAAATGCAAGCCAATCTGACATGCTCATCTTTGGGACTTAGGAGGAAGGCAAAAGTACACAGAAAAATACCCTGACAGACACAAAGAAAACATGCAAACCCCACACATACGTCAACAGGGTGCAGGATCCTGACACAGAACATTTGATTTAGCACTGTGATGCTTTGTGCCATGGGCATCACTAATTCACTGGAGCATCAGTAGTTCATAACTAGGGATGGATTAGGGCAAGTGAGGACACAACAACAAGTGCTAAGTGCAAGTTAATCCATGTCAAAGGCAACAGATGTTGCAAAAGTGTAGTGAAGATAAACTATTAAATATGTAAATCTGATAAAAAGATAAAACCAGGCATAGAATCCTCCAATCTCTTCCTCAGTGCTTCTGTCTGACTTGCTCCCCTGTCCCCTGCTTACCCATAAGTTTTGTACAACAGGACTGAAACACAGGCAAATTCGGTTCTCCATCTGGCTCCATCCCAGCCACCTCTGGCGGCCTTCACAGGACTCCTAAAGCCTACCGTTGCCCCTGCTCCAAACTGTTCAGCAGGGCTGATCCACCCTTGGATCACCATTACTGTTACTCCATAGAGATGTAAGCTCTACCACTTTGCCTCCTCTCCATTACAATGTCCCGATTGCTAAAAACTTTTCTCTGTTTTTTTTTCTTCAGTTTCCTCTTCCTTGTTTTGTCTCTATTGTTCTTGACCTACTCAGACCTTTTTTAACCCTGTGATTGCCAGGGCTTCCTTAACAATCCACAGAGCACCAATGAGAAAAGGATGTGCTAGTTGCTGTCTTGCACGTGAATGACTAATCAGCTAATTAACCCATTAACACTAGACTCCCTGAAGCCTATGGAAAAACTCGTAATCCCGGGCCACCTTAAATTCCTTCGCACCTCCTCATCAGCTCCTTTGTTTTCCAAATGTGTAAAGCAGCACAGGCAGCAAGCAGCCTGCAATCCTATCCCCAAACCAATGCAACTCAAGTCGCACAGAACATTCTTAGAGCTCAAGTCTGTTTATCTGGGTATGAGGTGCCTGGAATTGTAGAGTGTAAATAATATATTATCATTTAGAATACATACATTTCATGTGTGTTCCGTGTCTACAACGATCTATGTAAATGTAGGATGACAGGAAATGCGAGGCAGGTATTGTTGAACACATAACTAGAACAGAAACATTTTCATGTTTTACTAATAACTGGACACAATGTAGACAAGAAAGTGTGTAATGTGTGAAGTCCAAATATCAAATAAACACTTTCACAAAATAAGTGCACTTTTATTCAAGAATATAACCGAAGAAAAAGAAAGAGGGTTAGGGTACGACACTGACATGACCTCTTCGGTGGTACGGTATCCTTCAATAAGGGCGCTCACAAAAAGGCGGGCTTCAAAAGGGCGACCTCAATTGGGTGTGGCGAATAAAGGCACATAAAGGTGAGCTTCAAAAGGGTGACCTCAATTGAGCGCGGCGAATAAAGGCATTCGTAGATAATTTAGATAATAATAGACAGATAATAATAGTAGATAATAATAAAATATCTATGTGGCATTGCACATAATCTACAGCTTCAAGTGTAACACAACAATGAGTAAGAGCAGAAAACAACGAAATAGAGAGCTTTAGAAATAGTTCGTTAGAAGTTCATGCACTAATTAATTGGATGTTTTAATATTCTTGCTTTCGCCTTTTTATACGTTCAATCAATGCCTTTATCTAATAAATTTTCTGTAATAATTTTGTTGCGTTTGCCTTTATTCGCTGCGCCCAATTGAGGTCGCCCTTTTGAAGCTCGCCTTTATTTACGTGCGCCTTTATTCGCCACGCCCAATTGAGGTTGCCTTTTTGAAGCTCGCCTTTTTGTGTGCACCCTTATTGACTAGAACCAGGTGGTACAGCTTTAAGAACTGCTGACTCATAATCAAGAGGTTGTGGGTTCAATTCCGGGCTCTTCCTAAATTTACTGTTTTGAGTAGTGAACTTCTCTTATTGTTAATATTATAGAATAAAAACATACATTTGATTTATTTGAGTCTGTAACAGCTGGTATATATTTATGGTAATTGTAAAAGCTTTTTTTTTATTATTCAGTTTTATTCTCTCACGTTCACGCTCCCCCCGATCTGACAATGCTGCTTTCAAATAAATAAGTGCTATAACAGAGGTGAACTCAGATGAGAATGAGGATTCTATTTCGGAGAAAGAGAACAGAAGAACCTCCCCGCAAGAAACTTCCACTCACATTTAAGAAACAATGCAGCTGACCAGGTGAAAAGGCGAAAGATGGCACCATGTGGATGCAGCAAGAGGTTGGGCATCATTCTCTCAGTCAATCTGCCACACGCATGTCCTTCAACGCAAACAGCAGGGCATGCCGAGCTCGCCAAGATATCATGCAAAGTTCTGTTTGTGATTATATTTTGTAATGGTGTTTATATATAAAAAAAAAAAACATTCCATGGCTACACATCTCTCCTGCACACACCTACACCCATGGAATCAGAAATGCACTGCCACGGCTTCCTGACATGCGGCACCATTAGCACAGATTTATTAAGTTTGAAATTTATACGTGTAAATGAGTTAGCTAATTAGAAATGTTAAGTGACCCAACGTTTATGATTTAAAAGAATATCTTTTGATCTTTCTCCAAGATCACAGTGCTGAGACCTTCATTGTGATGATAAGCGACCCAAGACCCTGTGATGCACTGATAACCTGTCTATAAGATGGGTCTTACTGTCTTATTCCCAGTGCTGCCATGAGAGGCTTTAGCCCCCAGAAAATATAAATTGAAGTGGGTCTGAGAGTGAGATGAGGTTATTGAGCCCAGTCATCCCGAATTAAAAAAATACAAAACATGTATATCCAGTTTGTTGTTATTTGTGTACAAAAATACATCAGTTTTTAGATGGATTTGTTTAAACACAAATTAAACAAGTATAACCTTTTGTCATTTTTTTACAGATGTACCCTTTATCTAATGCTAGGATCTGAATGAAGACCTGATAGGACAAAATTTTACAAAAATATATCAAGATATAGAAAATTCAAAACTGGCTGAATATTTCCTGCAGAACTGTAATTGAGTGTCCCTGTATATAAAAGCTGTTCATTGAGCGTCTCACTTTTAATCTATCTGTCAATCCCAAATCAAGTAATATTTGCTCACTATAGGAAAAAAAATCTAATTGCATTCCTTTCTTTCAGTTTACTTGCAATATTAATAATAGCATAAAGAAAATGTAGAGTTCACTTCATCATAAATTTTATCTCAGTCACAATTCCCAGTCAGCTCGATATGCTGTGTTAAAAAAATGTAGGAGAATGAAGACCAGAAATAACCTTTCACTATTGCCTGAAAGACTAAATAATCACTTTCTCCAGAGGGGCAGAGCAAAGGATACACCAAAGATAAGGAACTGAATTAATCAGATTTCCAAGTTATAAGCTTTAATGAAAGTCTGGCTTTTAGCTCTTTGGAAACCTGGCTTACAAATTTATTGAAGATATAATATCACATAACAGATATCATTCTCAAACCAGCTAAATTCATTTTGAGGACAGTGGTGGGCAATGACAGGAGCCAGCCCTGTGCAGAGTACCAGTTCACTGCAGGGCATATTCACACTGATACAGAGTTTCCAGGTTTTCGAGTCACCAGTTAATTTATATTGCATATGTTTGAGAATGTGAAAGGAAACCATGATCTGATGGAATGAGAACATGGAAAATCCATATTGGGAAAAAATGGGTGCAGGATTCAAATCTACTAGATGTGTGAGGCAGCAGTGCCCAACCATTGTGCCTCTATGCTGCTCTTATTGTGGACTAATTATTAGAGTTCCACAAAGTATATTATATTAAGTTATGTGTCCTTGATTTATAAATACGTCAGTGGTACTCCATACATTTGTCTGTTTATGTATGCATTACCATGATAACGGCATTATCCATTCTATGATAAAAAAGAAATGCTGTCATTAACTGATACTAGCATCAATTTAAACAGGCAGCAACAAGCTTCTCTTATGACAAGGTCCCCCATGGAAGTGTCCAGCATTTTTGCAAAGAAGAAAACAGAGAAGCCAACATGCCAAAGTAAAGGTTTGCCCTGCTTACTCTGCTGGCCAGGAAGGCTTCTTTCTCTTTTGCCTTCTATGGTTAGGCTGTCACTGTACTTCCTTCAGCAGGTCCAATCTGATTTCTGTGACACTCGTCCTCTCTGAAATCACTGAGAGCATTTAAAGAGCTTCCTGCTTGTCAGGTTTCACAATAATCACATAGCTCAGCAGGGTGATTGTTCATTTTCTGTCCTGATGAACTAGAGATCATGAAGTAGTATAATTGCATGCTAAATGGGTAAGACAGCTCGCAGTGGGCATGAGTTGGAATCTGTTACATTATACAGTATATGTCACAGATGTATGACATGACCTGGGTGCACAGGGGAAACAACAACAAAGGGGTATGAGAACTCCACACACCACAATGCATCTTTTTGCTGTATTTTTTAATCAAAAAATTAATGATATTAGAAATAATATAGTACATCTCCCCAATACTGATCCTATTAAACCCCAGTACTCCATTATAAACAAATTAAATTCTTTCACCAGGATAGATTTACGTGATTTATATAAAATAATTTCTCAACTGAGACCATCCACCTGCGTCCTTGACCCAATACCAACAAATTTTTTCAAAGAAGTATCTGGTATGCTAATTGATAGTATTTTTGACATAGTAAATTCATCAATAGATACGGGGGGTCTTCCCAGACTGTCTTAAGGCTGCTGTAGTTAAACCCCTGCTCAAGAAAAATAATCTTGACTCCTCTGCTTTTGAAAATTTTACACCTATTTCCAACCTGCTTTTCTTAAGTAAAATTCTAGAGAAGGCAGTCATTATGCAGCTAAATGACCACCTCAATAAACATGCTATTCTTGATAAGTTTCAGTCGGGTTTCAGAACAATTCAAAGTACAGAAACTGAACTCGTTAAAGTAGTAAATGACTTGTGGGTAAATGCAGACAGAGGCTGTTTATCTGTTCTCATCCTCTTAGATCTGAGTGCTGCATTTGATACCATTGATCACAATATTCTTATAAATAACTTTAGTCAATGGGTGGGCCTCTCTGGCAGTGTCTTAAATTGGTTTGAGTCCTGCCTGGCACATAGAAAATTCTTTGTTAGTTGTGGTAATTACAACTCAAAGACACAATATCCTATATGGTGTTCCACAAGGCTCTATCCTGGGTCCACTGCTCTTCTCAATCTACATGCTTCTGTTAGGTCAGATTATCTTGGGGCATAACGTGAGCTACCACAGCTATGCTGATGACACACAACTGTATTTATCAACAGCGCCTGATGACTCTGACTCTCTTGATTCACTGACCCAATGTCTTACTTGTGTTTCTAAATGGATGAGTAGCAATTTTCTCTAACTAAATAAGGAGAAAACAGAAATTTTAGTGATTGGCAAAAATTTATATAATGATGGTATTAGAAATAAACTTGATACATTAGGGTTAAAAGTCAAGACGGAGGTAAAGAATTTAGGGGAAAATATTGACTCTGACCTGAATTTTAAATCACAAATTAATCAGATTACTAGGACAGCATCTTTTCAGTTAAGAAATATAGCAAAAGCTAGACTTCTTATAACACTGCAAGATGCTGAGAAATTTTGTTTTCAGTCAACTAGATTCTTGTAAAGCACTCCTCTCAGGACTACCTAAAAAAGATATCAATCGATTGCAACTAGTGCAGAATGCAGCTGCCAGAATCTTAACTAGGAAAAGAAAATCCGAGCACATTTCTCCAGTTTTGATGTCACTACACTGGTTACCTGTGTCATTTAGAATTGACTTTAAAATAATGCTTTTAGTTTACAAAGCCTTAAATAATCTCGCTCCATCCTATATTTCAGAACGTCTTTCACCTTACACTCCTAATCATAACCTTAGACCTTCAAATGAGTGTCTGCTTATAATTCCAAGAGCTAAACTTAAAAGAAGTGGTGAGGCGGCCTTCTGCTGTTATGCACCTAAAATCTGGAATAACTTGCCAATAGGAATTCGCCAGGCTAATACAGTGGAGCACTTTAAAAACTCTTTACTTTAACATGGCTTTCTCATAGCTTCATTTTAGTTAAATCCTGATACTCTGTATATTCAATTAATTATCACTATCATTCATGGTGGCTCCGAAATCCGTACTAACCCATACTTTCTCTGCTGTTTTTTTTTTTGTGGTTTTTTTATGGTGGCGATCTCTGCCACCACAACCCGATCAAAGCACCATGATGTCCCTACATTGATGGATTAAAGGCCAGAAGTCCACATGACTATCATCATCAGATTCTTCCATGTGAACCATGAATACCATGAGGACTGATTGAGGTCATTTATGTTAGACAGAATCCCTAAAGTGTGCTGGTGGTCTCGTGACCTTGGAACCCCTGCAGATTTTTTTTTTCTCCAGCCATCTGGAGTTTTTTTTTTGTTTTTTCTGTCCTCCCTTGCCATCGGACCTTACTTTTACTCTATGTTAATTAGTATTACCTAATTTTATTTTCTTCTATACTTTGTCTTTTTTTTCCTCTTTTTTCATCCTGTAAAGTGAGCTACATCATCTGTATGAAAATGTGCTATATAAATAAATGTTGTTGTTGTTTTTCATTTTTTGTTTTCCAGCAAGCATTTGGAAAGGAGTCATATCAGTCCTGGTCAGAAGGAAAAAGGAAAGCAGTGCAGCCTATAAAAACCAAGAACACTGACCTTTACACTTACTATATGTAAGCCCAGGAAAGTAAAAGGAAACAAAAAGTAACAGAAGCTCACCTGGCCTAAAAGTGTCACAGAGACCAAAAGTGTCATCAAGATGGCATTGCTCCAGTTGATATTGTATGAATACGGGAAAATGAGAGTGACCCATTCTTCTAACTGGAACAGAACTCATTTGACCTGTTGCTCTAGAATTTAAGGGTTGTGTTGTCAATTCCATGACAGCCTTTTAAAGCCCATTAGCAAGGGGCGGAAAAAAAGATTTAGTCACGATTATCACAATTATTTAAAACAAAACCTTCCCAGCATATCTGGAATAGGACTGGCTCACATACCTTTTGCTTAAAAAGAAGCTTCTAACCACTCTTAGGTTCAGCTAAAATGTCAGTTCTCCTCATTGGCCCTACTTTTGGAATGCAGCTTCTGGGTCACACAGGCAAAAATATCTAGACATGTCTCTATGATACACCACTTGGTTAGTGAACAAAAAGCCATAACTTAACAATTGGAAACATTGATGGATAAAACTTTTCCCCAATTGTCAACCAAAAGGTTGGATTTATGTGCTTAGCTCCTTTGTTTATAACCTATTACAAGCACTAGATCTAGGGTCTCTATATGTTCTCTGCCTGGCTGTAACTCTGCTCCATAGCAGGACCCCTGTTGCCTAGGGAATATAGGGTGTGCTGTTTATTCCAAAGGGGCAACCTGGTGCTGGACTAGAAGAGTGGAAGACCATCTCTAATCAGTTAGATGAGGGTGCCACAAGTCCAAACCTTGCTAATGGAAGGCAAGGTGCATGCATAAGACAGACCTATGTAAAGTCATAACAGTTATACTTTGATTCTGAGAACTGTTGATTGTTACACCATATTATCTTTGCTACCATATATATTTCTATGGGGGAAGCTGTTTTGTGCTTTTCTCTTGTAAGTAATGGTGTTCATTGCCAATTGTTTTATTGATGGTGGTCTTTCATGTGATGTCATCGGCTACAGGCTATTTAACATGGCAGCAAACAGCCCCCAATGTTGAAGATTTTGAATTAAAATACAAATTGTCAGTGGTGTTAAGGAAAGGCATTTTAAGTGACAGTAGGTTATTTTTGCTTTTGTTTTTGTTTTTTTGACAAATGTTTCTCTTTTTACTCTTTCTCATGGTCCTTCTGAAATCATTCATTTTTGGTCATTCTTATTTACCTGTAACAATCATATTTTTATTTAAGCCTCAAAACTTCCGTCTTTCTTTTGCCCTTTTTATTTTGGTCCTTATATCTTATTCTATTTTTTATTAAATACTCACTATTTATTTTGGATAGTCCATCTTTGTCCCTCAGATGTTACTGCAGTTAGTGGTGCAGTCACCTGAGGCAGATTTAAGAACAGGGCTGGCCTCCATTCTTGGCTGTGGCATTTCCTTTTGCCCTGTCTCTCTGAACTGGACTCTAGGTTTGTTTGATAATGTTATTTTGTTTGTAGTTTCTGGTTTTTTTTATCTTGTGCTTGATTCTTCACCAATTTCTAGCACACTAACATCTGAAGAACCCTCAAGAACCTTGGTTTTTGATTCAAAGAGATGGATCTAGGTTTCATCCCCGGGACGATCGTTTATAAAACCCTTTCACAATAAGCCTCATAAAGTGAGAGCAAATCTACACTTCTTTTCACACGTTGTTTTGACATTTAGACATTGTGAAACTCAATGCGCATAAACCTTTGAATATTCTAAGACATCAATAATGCGGTTTACACTTCCTTTCCTTTTGGCTAACTGCAGGTTATGTTGTTGTAATCTGCCAGTCCTCTTGGATGAGCTCATCAGCACTTTAAAGCTACACCAGAGGGACTCCATTGCTGGCCAGCCAAAATGAGGAGGACGCATGTTGACAAACCACTCATTCTCAGAACCTGCATGAATAGCCATGCTTTTACCATTTCTTGGTATACATTTTTAACCATCTATGCGTTCAGTTACTGATTCCTTCTCTGGCATAAGAAATTGAACAGCCACCTATTGTTTAAAACACGCATCCAGCATTAGTCCTCTTTGAGGGCCAGCAGCACATGTTGTACGAAATGTAGAAGTAAGCAGAAAATTTCAAATTAACTGCAGAATACGTTGACTGCATTTTATTGTGACTTAAATATATAAAATATTTTACACAAACTTTAGCACACATACAGAGACTATCAGGCAGCCTTTATACTACAGTTGGCAAAAAAATCTATGAACCTGTGGAGATACCATTTTCTGTATAAATTTTTTGTTAAAATATGGCTATATCTTCATCTACGTTACAATAATGAACAAACGCAATCTGTCTTAACTAATAACAAACTGAATACATCTTTCAAATATTCACAGTGTAACTTTGAAAAAGTAAATGAACCCCTAGGCTGATGATTTCAACATATGCTAACTAGAGTCAGGAGTCAGAAAATTTGCAGTCCACCAAATAAAGCAATATTGGAACTGTGGTTTGAAGAAACTTTGACCTATAAAAAAAGACTTCAACAGTTGCAATTTGCTACTCACAATTAGGGTGGCACGGTGGCGCAGTGGGTAGCGCTGCTGCCTCGCAGTTAGGAGACCTGGGTTCGCTTCCCGGGTCCTCCCTGCTTGGAGTTTGCATGTTCTCCCCGTGTCTGCGTGGGGGTACTCCGGATTCCTCCCACAGTCCAAAGACATGCAGGTTAGGTGCATTGGTGATTCCAAATTGTCCCTTGTGTGTTCTTGGTTTGTGTGCCCTGCGGTGGGCTGGCGTCCTGCCCGGGGTTTGTTTCCTGCCTTGCTCCCTGTTTTGGTTGGGATTGGCTCCAGCAGACCCCCGTGACCCTGTAGTTAGGATATAGCGGGTTGGATAATGGTTGGTTTGGTTGGTTTACTCACAGTTAGCATCTGCTGATGTAAAGCATGCCTTGCAAAAATGGTGACCACAGAAAATCTACCATTAAGCACTGTTAATTTGCATAAGATGAAACAGGTTACAAAGTGCTGTAATTTCAAAGACTTTAGATATTAATCACTCCACAGTTAGACAAACTGAGTATATGCAGAGATAATTTAGTACTGTGGCTGCCCTGCATAGAAGGCACAACGCAAAATGCTGAATGAGTTAACTGTACAGTAACATCTAAAAGGCTTGAAGGAATCCTTGGAGCAGATTATGATCTATGCTATTGAGTCTGCTATATGATACAAGTTTGCTATATATCAAACAAGCATGGTGTCCATAACAGGAAACCAAGTCAGGAATGCTGCCCTCAAAATAGAACATCAATCCTTGCCTGAAGTTTGCAGAAGACCTCTATTACACTCCACAAAGCTATTGGGAGAACATTTTTGGACTGATGAAACTAAGGTTGAATCGTTCAGAAAGCACTGTATACATATGCAGCAGTAGATATATCGTGAAAAAGGCACAACATTCCAGCATGAAAACATCATCCCAGTGGAGGAAGCATTATGATTTAGGCCTCATTCTTTCCCTAGGACCTGGACAGCTTGTCATCATTGAGAGGAAAATAAATTCCCAGGTTTATGGAGGTATCCTATTATGGTAGCTGTCCTTCAGCTGAAGCTCAACAGAGGTTGGATGATGCAGCAGGAGAATGACTCTAAACATTGAAGAAAATCTACTACAGAATGACTTGAATGACTTAAAGAAAAGAAAATCTGCTTTTTGGATTTTGACCAGTCAGAGCTCAGACCTTAACACAATAGAAATGCTGCAGAATGACCTCAAGAGGGCTTTTCACACCAGACCACATAAGAATATACATGAGCTGGAGCTGTGTTGTAAGGAAGAATGGTCTAAAATTCCTCCTGAATGTTTTGCAGATCTGATCCTCAGTTACCAGAAGCACTTGTTAGAAGTTACTGGTAGCAAAGAAGGTTCAACTAGTTCTTAAATCCAAGGTTTCACTTACTTTTACCACAGCACACTGTACATGTTTGTTGGGTGTGCTCAATACAAACTTGAAAAGTTATAATTCTATGGGTGCTATTAGCTTAAGCATATAATGTTTCTCTATACTTGTTACTTAGATGAAGATCAGACCACATTTTATGACTAGTTAGTGCAGAAAAACAGACAATTCCAAAGAGTTCACATACTTTTTCTGGACAAGCACCAAATGGCAACAGTACTTATACCAAAAATAAGTAAGAAATTAAACATTTCTTAAAACAAATGAGCAAGTCCTATTTTTGTGACCTAGATAATAAGCTTTAGTTTCAGTGTCAGTACATAATAAACGCATGTGAGAAAGCCAACAATCCACTAATCCTTTATATGCTGCATTAATCATCCTTATCTCATGTATCTATCTACACAGTGACTACCAACATGAATCTTGGTTTTCTGTCCCACTTAATTCTTTTTGCAAATGTCGATTTATAACTCCACTATTTTCTTTTTCATCCCATTTCCTTTTCATTTCTCGCACTTTGTTGTATCATTTTAAACTGTTATTAACGGCTTCTGCAGTTTCTTTAATGTGTCATTGGTTATAACGCCCTTTTGTTAATCTGCAAGGTTAATGTACTTTTAACAGTCACACGTGGCTTCTGACATTACGCCTTTAGTTAGAATCATAATAGACTTTTTACACTGAGTTAGTTTTAATGAATACTTACCTTTTTATAAAAGGTATTGTGGTCTGGTGGTAAATAGGCTGGATACTGAAACACACTTTCTCAGCTTCAGCCCCCACATTAACTCGTGCTTGGACTAAGAATATCCTGAATGCAAACAGCATTAGCACATGTGTGAAGCAATTCAGACTGTTGTTTACGGTATAAGGTGTGCTCATCAAATTAACTCCTTAGTGTAATTGCCTGCTCTGAGGAAGACAGTTCTTAATCCAGCACCATATTCTCTTACACCTGGCTAATATATAATCATCAATGCTACTCACTGTGGGTGGGCCTCAGGGGGCTGAGCCCATCCAATCAGACCGCTAGGCCCATTATTTTATAATTTTTTTATGGAGGAAAAATTAGTCTTTCGTATAAAAAGTATAACCCTACTTGTAGATTCACAAGGAATCCAAAAGGGTTTGTTTTTATTGACAGGTATCCTTCTAGTTGCTCTGACTCGGCTGGAAATCAGATGACTAACTTCTTAAGTTTAACGGGTAGATGTATTCAAAAGGCAAAACAAACAAAAATAAAATGAAACAAAGTGACCGAAAACCCAGATGAGGGACAAAAATAACAGTTAAAATTCAGGCAAGAATTTGAAAACCAGGCAAGAAATGAAAATGAATCACAAAGAGAATACAGGATTTACCCAGTCAAATGCTGACCTTTTATCCTTGTCTCCTGATAAACTCGAGGTCATGACCCGAGAGACCACGCCCCTAGAAAGGTGGGACACAACCCTAACAACGGGATGTAAAATGGCTTCCTTTAAAGGAAAAGGCTATAAGACCCCAAAAATGCAGTCTTTATCATGACCCTAGCGAGTATGATGACATATCATACTCAAACTAGTTAATTGGCACAGACAGTAAGTCAACATTACTTTTGGCAGGAAGTTACCTGTACGCCCAATGTCACCAATGACAACCATTAATAAATACAAAGCACAGCGCATCAATTTAAATTACATTGTAAATAGTGGAAAATGCTGGACATTTTTCCTGCTCATTACTTACATGACTACTTGATATTTCACTTGAAGATCCTCATATTGGCAACAGAATTCAGCTATCAAGTAATGGTGTTGGGGGGGGGGGGCTGCATTTACAATGCGTTTATTGTCTGACTTTATTATTATTTTGGTGGCCTTGGCTTAATGCTGTTCTTCAGTTTTCTCTGTTGTGTGGCATCTGAGCGAGAAGTCTTTTCTGTTGATATGAGCCTGTCTCCTGCTCAAAGTGGTACCAACCTCTCATAACAAATCATCTCTTCAAAATAGTACGTAACTAATAGGCATGGCAGCATCTCTGCTGTTTATTTATTTTGAAATCATTGTTTTGTTAAAATAGTGCAATAGGATTCACTTCATTTAAAATTGGAAATTCAAATTGATTAATGCCTGCTTAAATAATGCAAAGGACTATGTAAAGGTTTGGCTTGGGCAATGGGTTTATGTCACACAATTAAAAAAGCTTCATAAAACTGTAACTGATCTCACCCAGAGTCCTGCTACCTGAGCTAAAGATGATCTCTAGGCCTTGGGAACAAACGTCATAACATTGAACCCTGTAATACTTTTAAAATCAACTGTCTTCACAGAGAATTTTACTATTAACACCAATGTCAACAGTATCCAGTTTGTCCTAAAAATTGCCACAAAGCAGTCAGATCCTATGATTTACTTTATCAGTTCGACAACTGATCAGACATAAAATTAATCCTGAAAGTAAGAGATAGAAGACAGATATATAAAAGTAAAGGTTTTGAATATAACTTTATACATAATTAAGCTAAAATTATCATAGACATTCAAAATGTAAGCATTACTTTTTTATTACTTTTATTGATTTTATTGTAATCATTCCAAACAAATAGATCAATTTATACAAAAAAAATAGGATTGAAAACAAATCAACCCCCACCCCTAAAACTGCATATATTTGCGAGGGTTGAAAAAGGTGGTTCTCATGCAAAGGTGCCACAGATAAAGGATTCTCCATTTTAAAATGCTTTCTACATTGGTTCCATATTCTGAGTGAGTGAAGCGCAATTGGGTTATTAGTATTTTGGCGATAACTTGCATTTATTGGGGCACAAAGCAGAGAATATAGAGAAGTGCTGCAAAATTTAATTTCTATTGCTGACCAAGCCTGTGTATGTTCATCTATTTGTGTCCAGGTTTTTAGATAGATAGATAGATAGATAGATAGATAGATAGATAGATAGATAGATAGATAGATAGATAGATAGATAGATAGATAGATAGATAGATAGATAGATAGATAGATAGATAGATAGATAGATAGATAGATACTTTATTAATCCCAAGGGGAAATTCACATACTCCAGCAGCAGCATACTGATAAAGACAATATTAAATTAAAGAGTGATAACAATGCAGGTATACAGACAGACAATATCTTTGTATAATGTTAATGTTTACCCCCCAGGGTGGAATTGAAGAGTCGCATAGTGTGGGGGAGGAACAATCTCCTCAATCTGTCAGTGGAGCAGGACAGTGCCAGCAGTCTGTCGCTGAAGCTGCTCCTCTGTCTGGAGATGATACTATTTAGTGGATGCAGTGGATTCTCCATGATTGATAGGAGCCTGCTCAGCGCCCGTCGCTCTGCCACAGATGTTAAACTGTCCAGCTCCATGCCTACAATAGAGCCTGCCTTCCTCACCAGTTTGTCTAGGCGTCCTAGCACACCACCACGTAGAAGAGGGTGCTCGCCACAACCGTCTGGTAGAACATCTTCAGCATCTTATTGCAGATGTTGAAGAACGCCAGCCTTCTAAGGAAGTATAGTCGGCTCTGTCCTTTCTTACACAGAGCATCAGTATTGGTAGTCCAGTCCAATTTATCATCCAGCTGCATTCCCAGGTATTTATAGGTCTGTACCCTCTGTACACAGTCACCTCTGATGATCACGGGGTCCATGAGGGGCTTTTATAGCTTGTATGTTTTCTGCCCAGTAGCAAAACTGAAAATTAGGTAGTGCCATGCCATCTTCTGTCTTAGGTCTTTGTAGAGTCACTCTTTGGATACCTCTAGTTTTCTTTGTAAAGCTGGAATGGAACATTTGGCCAGTCCAGTCTTTTTGCAGCCGGAACTGATCTTTGCTTAATAAGTGGGTCTCCTGTAAAAATACTATTTTTGCATTTAGACCTGTTAGGTGAGAGAATACTTTACTTCTCTTTAACTCGTGATTTAGGCCTTTAACATTCCAGCTCACAAAGTTAACTGTCCCATCATGGAGACATTGATTCTGAATTTTTGATGTCATTTTGTACTCTTAACTGGAAGTGAGACAGCTTTAACCTTAATTTCCAATTTTCCCATAAGTTATTGCCATGCAGCCTATTGCACTGTTGGAAGTTATAATTATAAGGATTAAAAGGATAGATTAGATATAGCTTGCTCTCTTTCTCTCCCCCCTTTATTCCCCCCTTCACAAAGTTCCAGTCCTCTGACATACCTAGAGACAGAGGACGTCCAAAACAAAACAAGCCCCCCAGCAGCGTCATTTGAGGATTAAAAAGTAGAGATATCTATTGCTGATAAAGTCTAAATACTATAAGCATAAAATATAATCATCAACACTCTTGAAATATTAAGACAGTACACCCAGGGAATGGTGTTAAAAAGTGGCCCTGAATAAACATAGTAAACCCTAATGCAGTAATAACAATAACAATAAACCAAGGGTATGATGTTAAATAGTCTCCTTTAGAACATTTAAAAACCAAAAAAAACGAACTACTTTAACTTCTTCCACACATACGCATGTAATTGTAATTAAAACATAAACAAAATGTAAGCATTACTGTTTAACTTCCTTCAACCAACAAACTGCATTAATTCATTTATTTCCTTGTCATGGCAGTTTTAGCAAGCAGATAAAATAATTAATTATCAGTAATTAATATGTACTTGTTGCTTATTTTAAATGGTTTTAAATATATTCCAATTTTTGTTAGATTTACACTTGAATGTGTAGTATGTTGTCATGCATGCGCATCTCGTCACAGACTTAGTTGAGGTATATAATAACCCACAAGGACAAGAGGGTATGCTGTTGCTAACATTTTCTTCTCCTTCTTTCCCTGCAGCACTGAGAAACTGAGAGCACTTAGCCCCGCCCCTTCCAGTTTACCCACATCATTTACTACCCAAGGAACCCACCACATGGGAGACCCACCACATGGAGCTCCTGTGAGCAACTCCTAATTCTGCAGCTGAGAGCTGAAACTGTTTTTGTTAATATTTTGCCTAAAGGCTATAATGTAATTCCAAGAAGTGTTTCCTTTGTTGGACTGTTTTTGTTGATGACTTTGTTGACATCCCAACTTTTACCTTTACACGACCTGTCATTCCTGCAACCAGCCACATCATATACATTTTATCTTGCAGTTTTCCTGGTTAAAATTTGCCTGATCCCCCTGCTGTCTATATACGTTTTTGTCCAGATAAGTCCTATTTGTAAAGACATCCTAAAGACATGCATTTTAGGTTAAGTGAAAATCAAAGCCACAAGGAATATTTTCCTGATGCCTTCAAATAAATCAATCATTTTCATTCATTTTTATCAAGTGACAGTCTTGGTAGCAATACCCTCAGCTGGGATGACCAGACATCCTTTTCGCCAGCCAATTCCTTAAGCCCTCAGGCCTTTATTTGGGGTTAACCACGTGCTCCCAGTATCTCTGAGAGATAAAATTCCACCAGTGCGTATGGGTCTTCTCTTCTGTCTTCTCACAGTATGTCATTTCAGGTGCCTAGTGTGGATCCTAATGACATGCCTAAACCACCTCAATTGGTCCTCCCCTACTGCCAAGCTCCTCAGCTCATGTGTAGGAATTTCATTTTGGACACTTGTGATCACTCACAGCCCAGAGTTAGTAACCATAGAAGACACATTGCTGTGGGAGTGATATTCACTGGCAAAGGCCTGGTGGTTGGACAATCAGCATTGCATCACACTGCTTATCTCAAAAAAGCATCTATGTGGGATACAAGTAATGCTATTTGGGTAATAGAGTGGGAATCTCTCAGGCATACAACAGTTTTGTAAGAAGTGAAACTAGCATTAATAATATATTGTTTTAATATTTCAGAAAGTTTTCTTTTGCCTCCTAAGTGGTATTCACATTTAAAAATGGAAGAATTACACAGTGCCTTAGCTGTCCTGCAAAGTCAGTCAGTCAGTCTTTATCCAACCCACTATATCCTAACACAGGGTCATGGGGGTCTGCTGGAGCCAATCCCAGCCAACACAGGGCGCAAGGCAGGAACAAATCCCGGGCAAGGCGCCAGCCCACCGCAGGGCACACACACACACACACCAACGCATCAAGCACACACTAAGGACAATTTAGGATCACCAATGCACCTAACATGCATGTCTTTGGACTGTGGGGAGGAAACCGGAGCACCTGGAAGAAACCCACACAGACATGGGGAGAACATGCAAAACTCCACACAGGGAGGAGCCCTGCAAAGTAAAATAATTATTCTTCCTTAAAAATAGCAATTGCAATAACAGGATTTGCCTCTCTAGATCCATAGCCTGTCCATTCTAAAGATAAGGTAAATAAGCATAAGACGATTTTGGGCTTCAGCATGTGACCCGTTTAATAGACATTCACTTGGAATTAAAGGGAAGAATAAAAGCCAAAACACAGTCAAGGCAGCACCAATGTACCTTCCTCTAACGTCATCCAGAACTGAGAGCATCTTGGAGATCTGGTGGATTTTGAAACTGTCTGGCTAACAAAGGTGAGGTGTGGACTCAAAGTCACAGGTCATCTGCTGGGTCAAGGTCTAAGGACTAAGGAAATTATTCTGTGATGTATCATAAATTTGATCCTCATATACAGTGCATCCGGAAAGTATTCACAGCGCATCACTTTTTCCACATTTTGTTATGTTACAGCCTTATTCCAAAATGGATTAAATTCATTTTTTCCTCAGAATTCTACACACAACACCCCACAATGACAACGTGAAAAAAGTTTACTTGAGGTTTTTGCAAATTTATTAAAAATAAAAAAACTGAGAAATCCCATGTACATAAGTATTCACAGCCTTTGCTCAATACTTTGTCGATGCACCCTTTGGCAGCAATTACAGCCTCAAGTCTTTTTGAATATGATGCCACAAGCTTGGCACACCTATCCATGGCCAGTTTTGCCCATTCCTCTTTGCAGCACCTCTCAAGCTCCATCAGGTTGGATGGGAAGCGTCGGTGCACAGCCATTTTAAGATCTCTCCAGAGATGTTCAATCGGATTCAAGTCTGGGCTCTGGCAGGGCCACTCAAGGACATTCACAGAGTTGTCCTGAAGCCACTCCTTTGATATCTTGGCTGTGTGCTTAGGGTCGTTGTCCTGCTGAAAGATGAACCGTCGCCCCAGTCTGAGGTCAAGAGCGCTCTGGAGCAGGTTTTCATCCAGGATGTTTCTGTACATTGCTGCAGTCATCTTTCCCTTTATCCTGACTAATCTCCCAGTCCCTGCCGCTGAAAACATCCCCACAGCATGATGCTGCCACCACCATGCTTCACTGTAGGGATGGTGCCAGGTTTCCTCCAAACGTGACGTCTGGCATTCACACCAAACAGTTGAATCTTTGTCTCATCAGACCAGAGAATTTTCTTTCTCATGGTCTGAGAGTCCTTCAAGTACCTTTTGGCAAACTCCAGGCGGGCTGCCATGTGCCTTTTACTAAGGAGTGGCTTCCGTCTGGCCACCCTACCATACAGGCCTGATTGGTGGATTGCTGCAGAGATGGTTGTCCTTCTGGAAGGTTCTCCTCTCTCCACAGAGGACCTCTGGAGCTCTGACAGAGTGACCATTGGGTTCTTGGTCACCTCCCTGACTAAGGCCCTTCTCTCCCGATAGCTCAGTTTAGGTGGATGGACAGCTCTAGGAAGAGTTCTGGTGGTTTCGAACTTCTTCCACTTACGGATGATGGAGGCCACTGTGCTCATTGGGATCTTCAAAGCAGCAGAAATTTTTCTGTAACCTTCCCCAGATTTGTGCCTTGAGACAATCCTGTCTCGGAGGTCTACAGACAATTCCTTTGACTTCATGCTTGGTTTGTGCTCTGACATGAACTGTCAACTGTGGGACCTTATATAGACAGGTGTGTGCCTTTCCAAATCATGTCCAACCAACTGAATTTACCACAGGTGGACTCCAATTAAGCTGCAGAAACATCTCAAGGATGATCAGGGGAAACAGGATGCACCTGAGCTCAATTTTGAGCTTCATGGTAAAGGCTGTGAATACTTATGTACATGTGGTGTCTCAATTTTTTTATTTTTAAAAAATTTGCAAAAATCTCAAGTAAACTTTTTTCACGTTGTCATTATGGGGTGTTGTGTGTAGAATTCTGAGGAAAAAATGAATTTACAGTGATCCCTCGCTATATCGCGCTTCGCCTTTCGCGGCTTCACTCTATCGCGGATTTTATATTTAAGCATATTTAAATATATATCGCGGATTTTTTGCTGGTTCTCGGATTTCTGAGGACAATGGGTCTTTTAATTTCTGGTACACGCTTCCTCAGTTGGTTTGCCCAGTTGATTTCATACAAGGGACGCTATTGGCAGATGGCTGAGAAGCTACCCAACTTACTTTTCTCAATCTCTCTCTTGCGCTGACTTTCTCTGATCCTGACGTAGGGGGTGTGAGCAGGGGGGCTTTTCGCACACCTAGACAATACGGACGCTCGTCTAAAAAATGCTGAAAGATTATCTTCACGTTGCTACCTTCTGTGTGCAGCTGCTTCGTGAAGCGACATGCTGCACGGTGCTTCGCATACTTAAAAGCTCAAAGGGCACGTATTGATTTTCACTGTTTGTTTTCCTCTGTCTCTCTCTCTCTCTCTCTCTCCCTGCTCCTGACGGAGGGGGTGTGAGCTGCCGCCTTCAACAGCTTTGTACTGGCGGTGCTTCGCATACTTAAAAGCCAAACGGCCCTATTGATTTGTTTGCTTTCCTCTCTTGCCTGAAGAAGGGCCTGAGTTGCCTCGAAAGCTTGCATATTGTAATCTTTTTAGTTAGCCAATAAAAGGTGTCATTTTGCTTGGCTTTTCTCTACTCTCTGTTTCTGACAGTCTGTGCTCCTGACGCGCACTCCTTTGAAGAGGAAGATATGTTTGCATTCTTTTAATTGTGAGACAGAACTATCATCTCTGTCTTGTCATGGAGCACAGTTTAAACTTTTGAAAAAGAGACAAATGTTTGTTTGCAGTGTTTGAATAACGTTCCTGCCTCTCTACAACCTCCTGTGTTTCTGCGCAAATCTGTGACCCAAGCATGACAATATAAAAATAACCATATAAACATATGGTTTCTACTTCGCGGATTTTCTTATTTCGCGGGTGGCTCTGGAACGCAACCCCCGTGATGGAGGAGGGATTACTGTAATCCATTTTGGAATAAGGTTGTAACATAACAAAATGTGGAAAAAGTGATGCGCTGTGAATACTTTCCGGATGCACTGTACTTACACATGCACAACACCACCTTTACACCCAACTGTTTCTTAAAGTACTGTAAATTGTTTTCAGAGCTGGGAGGAAAAATAGAATTGTTACTAACAGGAAAGTAAAGTATGTATTATATGTTGCTAAAAATAATTTTATTATAACAGTCTCTGACAATTCTCCAAAAAATCCTTGGCTTACATCTGTTTGTAAAATTGGAAAGCTTTATTAAACATTGATAACATTAATAAAAGTACTGTGTTCTGCGCAGTTAGATAAAACACAAGCTGAAAGGAAGATCCTGTAATTTAACGTTCAATATGAGTCCGAGGATCTGTATGTTGGCTAGGAAAAAATATGACAGCCATCCTAATACCTATCAAATGAACTGGTATCTTCTTAGCCTGATGCATATTTGAGCAGTTCTGCTGATGTCAGAATAAGTGTATTTTTAGAAAACTTAAAACCTGTGGATAAAAACTGGCCATGAATCAAATGGTATGAGTGTTAATAATCCAAAACCATGGATCAGGGAGAAAAGTGATGGTGCTGGGTGGGTAAGGTTATTGATAGCCTTTCTAAGTCAGTGTGTGATCAAGATGTCTATGACAAAAGGCAGTCATGTGCCAGTGCTATTCTGTACTGACTTTACCAGCCTCTGTAATATAACTGAGGTCCTGAGCCTAACTAGTTAAGTACCAGGATGTAATGCACCTAGTGAGAACTCACTTCACTTTACATCTCTAGAAGTTTTTAATCATAGCTGAAGACATCCAAACTTTCCTCAGACATCTGTAGGACAGACTGGCATTACCCGTTTTGCCATGCTTTTGCAAACAAGACTTTGCTAAAAAGCAAACTGCCAGACACTCTTAATTCCAGCAACAGTGTCAGCATTCTCTCCACAGGGCCTCTTTGAAATACAGCCTCTAGGTCTCATTTGAGAAGGCTAATCAATCACATGTGCTCTTCAAGGTTGGAACTTTGCTATCACAATGAAAGGGGTCAGAGGAGACCCTGGAAAAGAAAACGTGCAATGGAATGAGAGGTCTGTAAACTGTAAGTATCTGAATACCTCATTACATTTTGGTGACACAAGTTTCCAACTTACCTCAGTATGCTAATCACAGATCAGGTTTATTACTTGTAAACTGAGGAATGATTAATGCTAACTAAACGCATACTTCTGTATAAACCAAAGTGCCATATGTTGATATTGTAATAGCAAATGCTATACAGTGTACTGTGCCGATATTGTCTATATTGCCAACTTTAAGGACACACAAAATATTTTACAATTGAAGACAAATAGCATTAAGTATTTATTTCAGACCTGAATAATGTGATATGTGATGTTAATCATCAATTATGTTGTTTTTTTTCCTCTGGAAGTAGTATTAAAGAACTGACCTAGACAAGCTAGTTTATTAAGAACAAGGGGGCTCCGCCCCCTGCTCGCTTCGCTCGCCTACCCCCGGTGTTAGGTAAACCGAAATACATTGATGAATGTATGAGATATATTGGAGTGTAAAGGTGTAGATGACGAACAAAGGACGTATATTCATTAATCCTAATGAATGTTCACTAATAGTGGACTCATTACAGAATGCATTGTCAGCTAACTGGCAGAATTGTTTAGCGGCCATCTGTCGTTCCTTTCTTTGCCGTTTATCTATTGACTCCGCTGTTTGAGAGGCACGTTGTAGGCACCTACGTTCATTAATTGTATTCAGGCGGGCTCGCTTCTGTATGTCCGCAAGTTGAGATGTTTCGTTTTGGAGCCGTGACTCGTTTGTTTGCATTGTTTGAGAAGTGCGTTGTAGGCGCCTGCGTTCATTTGTTTTATCCAGGCAGGCTCGTTTTTGTAGCCCCGTTAGTCGAGCTCTTTCTTTTTGGAGCCGTGCCTGCTTTGCTTGCGGCATTTCAGATGCACGCTGTAGGCGCCTGCGTTCATTGATTCTATGTTCATTGTATTTGTCCATGCGGGCTCGCTTTTGTAGTTCCGTTAGTCGAGCTGTTTGGTTTTGGAGCCGAGACAGTTTTGCTTCCGCGGTTTCAGACGCGCGTTGTAGGCGCCCATGTATCCGCGCATGCGCCCTCCATACTATCTCGGGTTTGACTATGCTGTATTTTGTGGACGTTTGGGGACTCCGTACTTTGTCTGGTTTGACTGTGGGGCAGGACGCCGAAGCCTCCTCTGTTTGTGTTCTCTGTGAGTACTTATAGTATGGTATTACTGGAATGTGATTCACATATGCTGTGGAGTCCAGATCTTTGGGGCTTCTGTACTATCTCGGGTTGTTGCCAGCAGTGCTCTCGAAGCGTGTTGTAGGTGCTTGCACCTTCCGTACTATGTCGGGTTTGACTATGCTGTGTAGTGTGGACGTGTAGGGTTCTGTACTCTCTTGAGAGGGCCACATACAGTTGTCCATGTGTAAAGTGCTTAATATTGTATCACTGTAATGTGATTCACATATGTTGTGGAGTCTGGATCTGTGTGGTTTCTGTACTATCTCGTGTTTATGCTTGCGGTGTGTTAGAAGCGCGTGGACCATGCTGTGTAGTGTGGATGTTTAGTTCAGAAGTGCGTTGTAGGCACCTGCGCCTTTCGTACTTTCCCGCGCCTTCCGTACTATCTTCCGTTTGACTCTGGGGTGCAGCGCAGAATCCTCTTTTTTGTGTGGCTGTGTTGTTAGTCGTTAGCTATGGACGCGTTGTTGCTTCATTTCTCATTCACGTTAGTTGAGCTCTTTCGTTTTTGGGCTGTGACTCCTTCGTTCGCGGTGGATCAGACTTCGCTTGCGGTTTATGAGACGCGTGCTGTAGGCGCCTGCGCACTATGTCTCCTGCGTCCATCGCCGTGTACCTGGGTCCGTCCCTTCCGGTTTACCATTCTTGGTTAGTAATATGGATCCTCTCACAGCTGTACATTAAAAGCAGAAACCTGGAAAGATACATAAACATACATAACTTTTTTCCCACCTAAACTTAGCTTTTTTATTTTATTTTTTTAAAGTTACCACATCTGTTTTGTAACAATTAGAGCAAGCAGGTAAATTCCCTTACATTCCAAATGAATAGGTTAGCCCAAGGATTGCCTGCGGCTTACCTCACAAAACTCACTTATTACCTTGTGCCTCAGAGCAATAATGTGCTTGCCGATCAAGGCTTTGCTCCTTTTAATCTGCTTCACAGTGCATTAGATCTTCGATGAGAACCTGCTGCAAGCATTGTACCATATAAGGGAGAAAAAAAAAAGCAGTTAAGAGTTATCTTATTCACAAATGATGATCCCTAATGGTCGAGCATTCAGTCTGGAAAATGAACATGAGTCAAGTTCAATGTCCTAAAAATACCCTGAAAAAAAGATCAAAAAGGCTTCAGACAAGTGATAGAAAATAAGAAATGAAAGAAACAAAAAGGAACAAATGGTTTACTGTGTTGGTCAAAGCAGTTTGTATGTAATGACATGTGTATGCGAGAATTCTTTCATTATAGGAAGAATATATTTTATTAGCTGCACACGCACATGCTGTGTGATGTTATTATTTAGGCCTGTTGATTCACAGCAAGATACCCCTACAGAGATGATCATTATGCTATATTAATGCTATTCGGATAAAATGTCATCTTAAAGCAAAATTCATTTCAATTAATGCTCACCTATCACCTCTGCTCCCTGCTCCACATTTGCATTTTACATTTAAAAATAACATAACTTTCTCAAACCCAATTAATCCAATTGAAAGATGATTAGAACATTAAAACAATCTAGACAAGAATATGCCATTCAGCCCAACAAAGCTCACCAGTTCCATCCCCTCAGTTCTTCTAAAATAACATCAAGTCAAGTTTTTAAAGTTCCTAAAGTTCCTACTGTCTACCAGACTACTAACTTAACTTAATCCATGTGTCTATGGTCCTCTGGGTGAAGAAAAGCTAATGTGTGAGCGAAATCTACCCTTAACAATTTTGTAACTGTGTTCCTGATGAACTCATTTTAAGATACAGTATCAGTTTCAATTAATTTTTGGGTTATTTGGGTTGCATCGGAAAGGAAGGAAGGAACAAGCGCACCCTAGAAGAGGATTTATTGACAGTGTGGGATATGGCCTGCCATTCATCCCGGTCAATACCCCCAGGCCACCAGATAGAGCCCTCCCGGCAAAATGGAGGTGCCCTGAATTCCAGCAGGACCTCATGGACAGTGGAGTTTTAATGCACAGCCCTGCTGGATACCATGGGGGCCGCCAGGAATTACTGCAGGGAGGCCCAGGGATTTATATTTTCCATATAGCCCGGAAGTATTTCCAAGTCACGGGAATGGAAGAAATGATATACTTCCGGGCTGAAGAAAAAAGAGAAGTTTTTACCTGACCCGGAAGTGCTGGATAATCACATGGACTGAGGGCTGAGAAGCACTTCTGGGTCGAGGACTATAAAAGACTGTGGGAAATCCCAGACGGACGAGCTGAGTTGGGAGGCAGGGTGGCTAAGCGTCTGGGAGAGTGGAGGATTGTTTATTTGTTGTTGTTTATTGATAATAAATATTATTATTGGACTTTTATCTGGTGTCTGACGTCTGGTCAGAGGGTTCAAAGGGTCGACAGTGCCCCTATTGTCACAACAGTAAAAAAGTGAGCTTAGAGGGGAATATCACAGTCGTTGTGCACTGTTAACAATCTGAGCTGGTTACTCTACATATAAAGTAGCACAGGAGCAGGAGTTTTTTGGACTGTTTTAACATGATATATTAAAGAACCAACGAGCGGGGAAGTCTGTCTAGATTTAGTGTTTTATAATAAACAGAATAGAATTCAGTTCGTACATGTGTTTGAACCATTAGCATTTAGTGACCATAATATAATAAACTTGACATGTTTTGGCAGAGTGCATATTCAAAAACTAAAACTGTCATGTGTAACTTCTATAGGACACATTTTGAACAGGTGGCACAAAGTCTAACAAAACAAAAAAAAAATTAGTTAATCTTTACATGTGGAGATAGTCAAGAAGTTTAAAACTGATTTTACCTACATTGCAGGACAAGTTTATCCCAAAATTTAAAAACCAGCAGGAAATCAACAGTGTAAAAAGTCAATTTTTGTGCAGGTAGGGCTTGTCATTGTGAATACTCATAAGGATTGTGAGTAGCATCACGGAATCCAAAAAATATTTCTTGGGAACATAAATTATAAAATAATCAGTACTTTGGGTTGATTTTTATTATTTGAAAATGGGGTCATCATATTTTACTTTCTCGTATATGAAGTATAGACTGCCCACAGCAAAGCATCTCAAGACACTCCAGAAACCTTTCATGACTTTTTCTAATTCAGTACATTTGTGAAACACGACTATCCGCGATCCAAATTCAGACAACACGTGATCCATAGATTAAGAACTTATGCTTTAGAAGACCACTAAATGCAACACCTCCATGGAGTTTATTACTTTTCGTATACAAAGTATAGGGAAAGTATTGCAATTGTCCAAAAATTCGATGTTGAGATTTTGAAGAATCTCAATGTTTTTGACCTCCCTGACTTTCTCGAATAGGAAGTATAGGGAAAGTATTGGAATCCTCCAAAAATTTCATTTCAAGATTTTGATGAATCTCGACTTTTTAGACCTCCCTGAGTCCGAAAATACCATTTTTGGAATTATGTCTGTGTGTCTGTCTGTATGAGTGTGTGTGTGTGTGTGTGTGTGTGTGTGTAAACACGATAACTTGAGAACGCTTTCAGTTAGGTCAACCAAATTTTGTATACAAGTATTAGGTATAAAACGTAGATTTATATCAAAGTTTTGTCTATTTTTGCTAACCGGAAGTAGTACTTTACCTTTTATTCATGCAGCTGCAAGGTCCAATTTACTCAACTTTACTTTTATAATAATTGTTCAACATATTATTAATTTGATTTGTTGTTGATGGTTCTTTAATGTACATAATACAAAAATATAATCATTGTCTTGTGGTTTACTCCTCAAATATCTATCCCCATATCTGAGTATATGAGAAAGCCTAGGGGAGACCACTCCTGATTTTTTTTTTCAAAGATTGCATTGCATTGTAAAAATACAGTGCCCTCCATAATGTTTGGAACAAAGACTCGTTTTTCCATGATTTTTCCCCTCTGCTCCATAGTTTAAAATTACAAATTAACCAATTCAGATGTGATTAAAGTGCACATTACAGACTTTAATTTAAGGGTATCCACATACATTTCAGTCACACCATGTAGAAAAAGTGTTGTAATTTGTATGTGGTGTGACTGAAATGTATTCAGATACCCTTAAATTAAAGTCTGTAATGTGCACTTTAATCACATCTGAATTGTCTGATTTGTAATTTTAAACAGTGGAGCAGAGGGGTAAATCAAGGGAAAATGTGTTGTTGTCCCTAACGTTATGGAGGGCACTGAAATTCTAAACCATTGCTTTAAATCCTTTATTTGCCACATATCTCCCCAAGTGTGAATTCTGTTCAGGTCTTACTTCAATGATTTCATGATTCTAGGCTATCTACCAATCCCCCTGGATTAGTGTCATCAGCAAGCTTGTTAGTTACATTTTATCATGATCATCAATTTAAATGTGCGATCCTTCTTTTAATATCCCCTGCACCATAACTCAGTAATGGCTGTATTTAACCCAATTTTACATCCATTTGCACAAGGGGGAGCTGAAGCCAATGACAGCAGTATGAGATGCAAGACGGGAACCACAGAGGGAACGCCATTATATTTATATATGCAACCTAAATTAGTTTATATCTTCAGATACTGTGTGTAAAGAGTTTGTGTTTTAGGATTGGGTTTTAACAGTTATTTCAATATTCTTTTCAGATTACCCACACTAACTCCTTAATTGGTTTCTGTTTGAATTCATTAACATAAAGGCCACAGAAGTGGCTGTGCAATTTTGTGAAGCTTTTCATCAATTAGTATTGTTTTCAAGGGGTTTGACCTTCCTTGGGGTTAGCGTTTTGTTTCTCTTGTTTTTAGAATGGCAATAGATGTCAAGAAGGGTGATATCATCTAACGGCACACTTAACATTAATCAGAGTAAAAGGATGAAGCAAAGAATAGTAATGATTAGGCCAAGATGTGCTTTGTCCTCCATTTAACATAAATAACAATGAACCTAGGCTTTTAGAAAAGTTAGAATTTGACCTTTCATGAAGGTTTCACACTAATCCCTTAATACTTGAAATAAAATGAGAAAAGCTGTCATTTGAACTAAATTATTCTTTCTAAGACTGGGGATGTAATGAGAGAAGTAAAATGTGCAGTTTAAGATTCTTGCTATAAGCAGCATATTCCTGTCCTCATAAAGGACAGTAATGGATATAAAATGTGTGTGGGGGTAGAAGATAAAGTGACAAGTACTAAAGAGTCATACATGGAAGAGCTATGAGTTATTATAAATAAATTGTAAGATTATATTAAGAAGCTAATCATTTAAATGCAGAAAATTTTAAAGAATTGTTTCAATTCACTTGTTTTCAGGGTGGCACAGTGATAGCATGGCTGCCTTGCAGTAAGGAGATCAGCATTCGCATCTTGGGCTCCCCCCATGTGGAGTTTGCATGTTCTCCTCATGTGTGCATGGGTTTCCTGGGGTACTCTGGTACAATACAATACAATACAGTTTATTTTTGTATAGCCCAAAATCACACAGGAAGTGCCGCAATGGGCTTTAACAGGCCCTGCCTCTTGACAGCCCCCCAGCCTTGACTCTCTAAGAAGACAAGGAAAAACTCCCAAAAAAAACCTAGTAGGGAAAAAATGGAAGAAACCTTGGGAAAGGCAGTTCAAAGAGAGACCCCTTTCCAGGTAAGTTGGGCGTGCAGTGGGTGTCAAAAGAAGGGGGTCAATACAATACAATACAATACACAGAACTGAGCAAATCCTCAATAAAAAATTAAAATTTTTTTAGAAGTACGGAGCAGAATTTAACAGTAGATGATATCACATAATAAGATTTAGATAATTTTAGACTCCTGGAGACCTCATCCATCAAGCTGCCTCCCCCATTTGGCCATTCCACGGCTGAAACAGTGTTGGGCCAGCCAATCCGATGAAAGGACCCCTCTTTCTCACGATTCCTGCGATCCTCCATCAGGGATGACTTTACCTTAGGCAGGCAAAACAACTTGGCAGGTGGGCCGTGGCACCAAGTGCCACATTTGAGTACCGAGAAGAGAAACAGAATAGGTGAGGGTTTAGTATCCAATTCTAATTATCATGTTACTTATGTTTTAGTGCTAATGACTAACAACAGAGATGCAGTCTGTACAGTTAATCAGCAGCTCTAGTCAGGATATGCTAAACTGAAGTAGTGAGTCTTCAGCTGGGATTTAAAAGCTGAGCCTGAAGGGGTATCTCTTATAGTAGCAGGCAGACCATTCCACAGTTTAGGGGCCCTGTAACTAAAAGCTTGACCTCCCATTGTTATTTTATTAATCCTTGGAACCATAAGCAGACCAGCATTTTGAGATCTTAATGTGTGCTCTGGTTTGTAAGTCATGATAAGTACAGACAAGTAAGCTGGACCTCAGCCATTTAATGCTTTATATGTTAAAAGAAGGATTTTGAAATCTGCCCTAAACTTAACCGGGAACCAGTGTAAGGATTTAAGAACTGGAGGCATGTGTTCTTATTTTCTTGTTCTTGTAATAATTCTCTGCGGTAGGTTGGCACCCTGCCCGGGATTGGTTCCTGCCTTGTGCCCTGTGTTGGCTGGGATTGGCTCCAGCAGACCCCCGTGACCCTGTGTTCAGATTCAGCGGGTTGGAAAATGGATGGATGGATGGATGTAATAATTCTTGCAGCCGCATTTTGTATTAACTGGAGGCTGTATAAAGAACTGTATACTGGTACTGTACTGTCCAAAGACATGCAGGTTAGGTGAATCGGTGAAGCTAAATTGGCCCATGTGTGTCTGTGTTCACCCTGTGATCGGCTGGCACCCTGTCCAAGGTTTGTTTCTGCCTTGCACCCTCTGATAGCTGAGACAGGCTCCAGTCCCCACACAACACTGGTCTGGATTAAGTGGGTTAGAAAATGGCATTTGTTTTCAGTAAATATACCATAAATGGTAGAAACTCAACACTCCTGTTCCCACCAGTCAAATCCAGATTCTAAATCTAGACTTTTGTAAATGACCCCGTAATAGAAAGAAGGACAACAATAAAGAGTTGGGGTGTCACCCTGGCCACTCCCTTTAATTGGTTTCAACAAAAAAACATGCAATTAATGTGGGGTCGTCTCTGTAGACATGAATTCAAAACAGAACTCTCCCAAAATGTCCGAGCTTCCAGTTCTGAGCCCTTCAGACAGGAAGAGGCCACCAGAAGTGACGTCAGAGGTCTTGAAGCTGTCAATCAACTGGTCTGCAGCTGGAGGAAGAAAGAAAGGCATTAGGGCACAGTGCCAAACCCTGGAGTGGCGGTAGAACTGCAGTCATAAGAGCCCTTCAGCTGCTCCCTATGCGCATACGCGTGACACCCCTTATGGTAGGTTCATGTGAACTTCCTCTAGGTGCATGAGTTTCCTTACACTTTTCAAAAGATATACAATTATAGGATAACATTAAATAGGTGATTTCCCCAGCAGGCTTGTGAATGAAAAAGTGTAGAAATGCATCAACCAAGTCAGCAGTCATTTTGAGTGAAATCCTTTTTGGGTACATTTGCAAAAATATGTGAAAGCACTTACTATGACATGAAACAACCCGACTCCCAGTTGTCCGATTTTGTTGAAATTTTGTACACTTATTCTTTGATAGTTCCATTTTCATTGAGATATTTTGACTACAGAGAGCTGCACACATTTTTTAAATATCAAAATCTCCCATTGAAAAATGGTGAATTGCAAAGTCGTCCTACTTACAACGACAAATTGATTTACTATTTCAATTTTACCTCAAAAGTACTTCATTCAAATTGTATTTTGTTTTTCTTTTACGCATTTGACAGCTGCTGGTGATGGCAGAATAGTGAAACCCCTGCAGTCTTTTGCTCTGAAACAGTTACACCTTGCTGTGGAACACAGGTTGTGGCGGGTCGATTTAGGCGATGTTGGATGGCCAACTGTTACCATTTAAAGAGATATGATGTTAGATATGTATTTATTTATTCAATTCAACAATTGATTGAATAAACAGAATGATCTTCTTTAGTTATTCAGTGCGGTAGCAATGCTATTGTTTATGTAATCATCATCCTTACAAGGTAAGTACTGCCCCTTACCACACCGGAATGGTAGGATTTGAAAAAAAAATTGATGATACCAGTAATTGATCAAATAATTCGGCCCCTTCTTTATTCCTTATTTTCAAGAAACAGAATAAAACAATTTACTTTTAAACACAAGGATTATACAAGTATGATAAATGCACATATATATTGTGTGATGGAAACCAGTGTGTCAGCGACTCCTAAACCCCCAACACGAACACACACAGAGTCCCGGGTTCAAATAAAAGATAATGTATTCACCAAATTCTCCACAAGTAGCAAAAGCACAAGTGATCTCTCTCTCTCTCTCTCTACAAATCTCAATTCCTCTCTCCACAATACTCTTACCACCACACTGCCCTCCTCCAGTTGAGTGTTGCCTTCCTTCCTCCCAGCTCCTACTTGCCTGGGTAAAGGACAGCGGTCCCTTTTATTAAGGACCTGGGAGTACTTTTGGTGCCAATGGAAGCACCTCTGGGTCATGAGAAAGTCCATTATAACAGGGAGTTTGTCTTCCTGCAGCGCCCTCTTGTGGCACCCAATGACCCCAGCAGGGCTGCTCTGCTGGACTGCATCTTCCGGCATTCCCTGCTGGCTTCCTACTGGGCACTGATATCCGGGGCTGCTGCCATCTAGCATGCTGGTCTTTCCTTCCGCGTCTGACCCCCTTCTCCTCCCCGGCCGGGATGCCTGTCTGCCTGTTAGGAGCCCCCCCTGTCCAGGTAAGGAACCATCCCCTCTTCTGGCCAGGATGCCCGTCCAGCCCATGTGGCAACTACAATTGCAATTTAAGACTGGACGCAGACAGACAAGACTGACAAACATACAACATAGGCTGGCTGTTTACTGCGGTTTAGAGTTCTACTTATCTTTTATAATACTAAGTCTTTAAAGATGATGTCTGATGTTGTGTGGAGTTGTTGCTTTGTTGTTGATCTGGGTTCAAGTGTAGGATTTTTCATGTGTTGGAATGCACTCCTTCTCTTTGCTGCATGGTCCTTATTAGTGCTGTGCTGCTGCTGCTTTTTCTGCCTGCTTTCTGCTGTTAGGCCCTTTGCTGTGCCATCTGCAACAAAGAAAATCATTAGTCTTAGATGTTGAGGTTCCCTTCTTGAAGTGACGGCTGCTTCTCAGCCTTCAGACTGGCTCTGTGTTTCACTTGGCAAAGTTGATCTCAGCTCTCAGGTTCACAAAGAGAAGAGTTTGTCGTATTCAGCTCTGCAAGCAAAAGCGGCTCATAGCATTTTAGGCTTCAAAGGCCAGGTTTCAGAAGGTTACTTTGCATATTTCTCCTCCATGAGCGAATCTCAGATAGGGTGCCTCGAGAGAAACCCCAGGGAGTTCAGTGAGTGTCTAGCAAGCTTCTACTTTCTTTGAGAGATGGGGTGTAAGTGGTTTTAAAGGAAGGTTGAACCTTCTGATTGGATTAAAGTCACTTCCATTTACAAAGTCAGTGTCTTCTAATAGGCGACGTCTTCTGTCCATCTTAGTTCTCATCCCTTGAATTATAGGTCTTTGTCCTTGCTTGAGTGCATTTCATGTCTTCTGGCTCAAGAGGATTCCCCCATGCAAATGGGGGAAGGTGTAGCTAGATTTCTGGATCCCTGTTAAGTCTGCTTTCCTAACAGGCCTGGTGTGCCACCAAAACAGAAAGGGCAATGCCCACTTTGTCCTACAAGGAGAAGGTCTCATTATATGCTAACAGTCTGGTTATTCCCTCAACCCCTTCCTGCGCTAGTCTCTGAAGTTGTGTGGTGTCTTGTGCAAACCATCAGTCACAGCAATTTCTTCTGCTCCTTGTATTTGAAACGGGTAAGTGACATGATGTTTATGTCCGTAAAAGTAAAACATTAAAGTAGAAGAGTATGAAAGATGGTTTGGTGACGCTTTATACTACAAGTGACTAAACATATAGTTAATATTTCTCTTACACTAGAAACAACCTCAGAGCTGCATTGTCTAAAGATTACAATGACTCAGCAAAGCGCTACAATGATCTGATATCTGTCATATTTGGATGCAGCCAACAATTTTAGAATGAAAATTTTCAGTTCAAATTTTAAATCCATCAGGCACTTTTTGAATAATTTTATGTGTAATAAATTTAAACTACAGTTAGCTACAGACCCTGTACATCCAACTACTATTAATAGCGCATGAATTTTCTCATCACTTTAGTTGAATCTAGTGTTCATGAAAGTAATTTCAGGCACAAGATAATATAAAATGATATTTAAAACATTTTATGTACACTACAAGTACATTTATTATAATCCATTATCACTGTTATTTGATTTGACCTAATGTTACAAAAATTGTAGATAACAAAATTGTAATAAAAATTCTTTGATTAAGTTCCTCTCCTTTCTCCTAATGAAATTTAGCCCTTGTGGTAACTGAGTGACCTATAGAGGTGTCACAGGTGTCTGGTCACACTTATAGGTAATCTAACTTAAACACCATTAAAATATCCGACTACGCCACCCAGTTTTATTAAGAGACTGGGAACTCCTGAAATTTACTGATAATAGCACACAGGTTTCTTTAAATTGGGCGGTGAGTAAACACACAATGAAAGACACAACAGTAATTTAGAAAAAAGCAACAGTAAGGTACATTAAAAAGATAAACGAACATAACAGAACCTAAACATATCAGGAATTAATTTCCTTTATTTTAAAAGGAAAATACACAGTCCACACTCTAAAAGTCCGTAAAAACAAGAATTGGAGGATACAACCTTTAGTGGTGCAGAGTCCAGTTTGGGCACTGTGTTACCCCAACACTTAATTGTTCATGGATGCACTCTGTTCCCCGGCAGAAGCTGTGTCAAATTGTTGACTCCCTGTCAGCGTCTCTTCGTCGTTCCTTTTTCTTCCACTCTGGGCTCCTTGTGTGGCTGGGACCTAAGCACGCCTCATTCCTCGTCTGTCAGCTTCGCTTGGTCCTCTCATGTGGCTTCCCTCTTTCGCTGGACCCTCAACTGGCGTCTCCTTGTGGAGCTGTCTCTTCCTCCCTGGAAGTAAATGTTGCCGTCCTTGTGCCTCACGTCGTGTCAGCCAGGTACCCTTGTCTGCCTGCGAGCCCCCTGTGCCCTGTCCGAGTGTCTTGGCAGCGTTTCCTGTGGGTTCTCCCTCCTGCCTTCTGCTGGCCAGCAGTTTATATTTACTTCAGCCCCTGCTGTTGTCAATCCTGGACAAACAGTTTAATCAATGGCACATCTAAATTGCCTGGGTTTAACAATTAATAAAAGCACAAGTTAACAAAATGTATGGTTACCAAACATTAATAAGTTCAGATATGCTGATTAGAAACCAATATTTCCAGGCCAGGTAAATATAGAAATTCTACCAAGGCCAGACTTCAAAGCAGTGACTCCCTTGCAAGACAGCAAATATCACTAATAAGTACAGACAGCCTTTTAACTTCTCACCCCCCAGTCCAAACAGTGGGTGCCTAATGGAACCACCCAGTGCACAAAAAAGTGTCCCCCTCTGACAGAGGTACGTGAAGAGTTCCTGAAAATGTAAAATTGAGGCCAAAATTATGCTCAATAAAAATAACAGCATGACCTCAAAAACACTTTTCTTTCCAATATGATTTTAAAGTTTTATGAGGTGCAAGATTTATTGATGAATTTTATGTACTTTTATGTCTAACCCGATGAAGCAGTGGTAGTCCCACAACCAGAGGGTCTCTGGGGGTTCCAGGCTAAAAGCTCCATGGGGCACTCTAAATCTCTCTCCACAGAGTCTGAACATGGTAAAATATATTATTTTAGTGCAAAGTGTATATTAATAAAATCAACAGGGAGGATTTAATAAACACAACTTCTTTATTTTAATTTTGTTAAAAAAAGATTAAATGAAACAATTCAATAAGTACAACATTTGTAGAGAAAACAGAAAAACAAAAATAAAGTGAATGTTAAAATTCTAAATAAATGAAATGTAAATAAAATAAAAATAAAATGCAAGCTATACATGGTAATAAAAAATAAATACAAATTGCACATTGTAATATTAAAAAAAAATGAAAACGGCACATGATAGAATTTTCACAAATGAAAAAGTGGCTTGTAAAGATATTACTACAAACTTCAAAGTCGCTGTATGTGGGCTTTGGCTACAGCAAGTGCAATCACAATGTCCTCCACGTCCAAAGTCCTTTGAACATGGTGTGCCATGGAAGTTAGAGTTCGGGCTGAAAGCCTCTCCAGGCACGTGGGGGATCTCAAGTAAGATTTAAACAGCTTCAAAGATGGAAACCAACAGTTGATAAGAATAGTCAGGACTCCTGATGGACTACATTTTGATTTCTTACCCCCCATCCCACTGTTACGCACTTACTGTGTGGCTAAATTGGTGCTGTTTATTTTGGTCATGTGCCTTCTACAGTGGAGTCTGGAGAGACTGAAGCAGAATCAGAAATAACCTAATTGTCTAAGCCAAATGAGTCAATCCCATTTCTGGTTCCAGATATGTTAATGCTCTTCTTGATTTATGAAATCAACTCTGATTATATTTAACGTTACTTTTTGCAAGCACTGACACTGTCGGAATGGAGAAATGCCCCCCCCAAAACCTGTAGTGTGTCACTTCTATGCGTCAAGTGGAGTTTCTCTAGATTTGCCATTACATTGTGTACTTATGTAGTTGGACGCACTCTGAGGGCCTCCTTCCCAATTTGGGGACCCAGGTAATTGTCTACCTTGCCAGTCCTACCCAAAATGCACCAGCCTCAAAAATGCTGGGACACAACATTATGATTTAATGTTTAAGAGATTCCTGTTAACATGTCAGCTTTGCACCTATTTGATAGTGGAAGACGTAGTATAGTAATGGAATTATGAACAATCACCTGAACAACTGAGTTCACATTAAATTGTTTTATAATTGTAATAAAATGGAGGTGGAGTGGTTGTACCTTCTCAGTATAAAGATATCATACATTTTTAAAATTCACAGTTTTTCTGTACGTTGATTTCCAACATAATGTAGCAATATTTGTAGGGGTAGCTTGGTTGGTGCAGTTGCTTTTGAGTTCCAGTGGAGATCTGAGGCTCTCTGACAGACTTGCAAAGACTTTAACTCAAAAGGCTCTGAGGGTAGAGCCTTCCCAAAACTTAAGCACTCCCAAACATCCTTCTAATGAGGGCATCCTCTTTGATGCCAGCTACATGCCATGTTCCATCTTCCGGAACTCACCACTTAAATGAGTCCTTCTGTCTTGCACACTCACATGCCAATCCACTCTCAGTTGGATAAGCTTCCTCACTCTCTTGCTGCAGTCATTTTTGTTGGTTTGCAGCCTCCAAGGCATGCACCCTAGAGCAGCTAAGGGGCCTCCAGCTTACGGGTGCCTCAATCCTCCACTTCATCTTCCTGCCCCAGGTAAGGATTTCCTTATAACTATTTAAAAAAGAAAAGGCTATAGTTAGATACTCTCTCTTCACAACTTATATTTCATGACATACACTGCCACTAGCTGCTTCCTGCCATGTGGGTTATGCTGCCGGGATAGGCTCTGGCCATCATACCAACCTGAAATAGATTGTGTTACAGTATATTAAAATATGTAGAATCACATATGTTCATTAAAGTTACTAAATAAATGTTATTGAAAGACTTCAGAAAAATAAAAGTGGAGTGCTTTGGGAATATGGAAAGCACAAAGCCAAACAGAGGTTTCCTTCAATGCTGAAAAATTGTGGACTGTAATAGTGCTTCAGACCCACAGCCGTAGTGATCTGGGTTTGACTCCGCACCCAGTGACTATATCTATGTAGTCTGCACGTTCTTCCTAATGTGCAGGTATTTTGATTCTTGCCCCCATTCCAAATATGAATAAGTTAAGCTATCTGTTATTTTTTTGTTCTTTTGGTATCCATAATTTTGAGTATTGTATTCTCTCTCAGAAATAAATGTTTATTCACCTAAACTTTTTATTGTTTTTTCTTAATAAAACATGCAACTGTTGCTTTTAGATGCAGTGTTACAGATGAAGACCACATGTCCTGCTCTATTTCTAGCATTAAAAAATCGTGATTGGTCTCCCTTAGACTTTCTTGTAAACTCTGAGATGGGGATGGGTATTTGAGGAGCAAACCACAAGACAGTGATTATATTTTTGTATTATGTACATTAAAGGACCATCAACATCAAATCAAATTCATAATATATTGAACAATTTATTATAAAAGTAAAGTTGAATAAATCGGACTCTGAAGCTGCATGAATAAAAGGTAACGTACCACTTCCAGTTAGTGGAAACAGCCCAAAAGTTGACAGAAATCTACATTTTGTACCTAATATTTGTAATCAAAATTTGGTTGACCTAAGTGAAAGCACACTCAAGTTATCGTGTTTACATACACAGACACACACACACACACACACACACACAGACATAATTCCAAAAATGGTATTTTCGGATTAAGGGAGGTCTAAAACATTGAGATTCATCAAAATCTCGAAAAAGAATTTTTTTGGAGGATTCCAATACTTCGTATGCGAGAAAGTCAGTGAGGTCTAAAACATCAAGATTCATCAAAATCTTGACATTGAATTTTTGGACGATTACAGTTCTTTCCCTATACTTCGTATACGAAAAAGTAATAAACTCCATGGAGGTGTTGCATTTAGTGGTCTTCTAAAGCATAAGTTCTTAATCTATGGATCACATGTTGTCTGAATTTGGATCGCGGATAGTTGTGTTTCACAAATTTACTGAATTGGAAAAAGTCATGAAAAGTTTGTGGAGTGTCTTGCAATGGGTCGCTGTGTGCAGTCTAAGTAAATGCCCTTCCTCATCTATGGCCTATGTATGCAATTCTACTAGGGGGACCCCATCCTGGAATTATTGTTGCCAATGGTTCTCCAAGGGTATTCTCCCCCGGGTGATTATTAATAATGATTCTGGATATCAAAGACATAAAAAAAGGCAATATTGGGTCCTGAGAAAAATAATTTTACGAACCACTGTTCTACAACAAAATCTTCTAATTAAAAGAGGAGCACTGAATAAATATAAATGGCCCCTGTTACTACCAGGAATATCTTGCCTGCACATTACATTCAAAAAGTATATACCTTCAGAAGTAATCATTTTTTTGATGTCAAGATAAAAGTGCAATGTGAAGGGATAAATACCAGCAATAAAAGATGGGCCGTGAGAAAACAGCAATACTATCTCTAACCAGACCTGAACAAAAACATTAATTGTGTCAATGTGTCTCTTTCTAATGTGAAGGAGTTTTTTGCCTTAGTGCCACTCTTCGAATACAAAGTCACAGGCATTACATGGTTTCAATCCATTTTGTTCCACATTTCCCATTAGAGTGTCATTTGTTTTTTACTCTCTGTTAAATCTGTGTGAGAGAGTTCATTATTTTTTTAAAGCCGACATTGAGAAGGTACAAAAATGATCCTCACAGTCAGATCACAGCAGTTGTTTGTCCTGATCGACATTTAGAACATTTGACTTGACTGGCTAACAGAAAAAAAAAACTTCAATGTATTAGTTTAAAAAAAATCTTCTTTTATTTTTTTTAATCGATCAGACTGAAGCAAAGTAAGTCAGTACGCAACAATTCTGCAATCACAGATTTTGGTTATAGAAGTATGCCCATCCTACTTTTATACATAATATTTAAATAAAGTTAATTGAATATATCTTAGTCCTATAAAAGTTTTTGGGTATCCTGGTAGCCAATCATCTGAAGTCTCATCAGGAAGCAGGCATCATGACATAAGTCCTCAATGAAGTGACCACAGTGGCTCAGAGCATTATTAGGTTAAGGGTATTTATCAAGGGTGTTTCTATTGAGCAATCTCAAATGATGAAATGAGAAAATGGTGTAAAATAAAATTGGTGTCTCACACTGTTAACCAGCCAGGTCAATGAAAATCCTGAAACAGGATTAGCAAACAATAATTTGACATAATAGGAAGTTTATTTTAAAAGACATAATTTAAAATATTTTTTAAGACTGGGCAAAAAGATTAATTGAATATGATAGAGTGACAAAAATTGCAGTGAAGAAATAACTCATTATGACATTGTAGACTACAGTATTTAAAACTTGACAATGTGTTTTAGTGTGTTGTGTTTCAGAGAAGAAAATGTTTATTTATTTAAAATTTATTTATAAATATTCATTTATTTTCATCTATCTATTTAAAAAAATAAAACTGGATTGGTAAAAAAAAAATTTATTGATGAATTTCAGCATTCTAAACATGGTCACCTTCTATATACGACCCCTCCCAATCTCTACACCGCTCCATATGTATCTTCCATTGATTGAAACAGTGCTGGAAGTCTTCTCGCTTGAGGCTCTTCAACAGGCTTGCCGTTTCTGTCTTCACTTTATCCATTGAAGAAAAATGAGTTCCCTTCAGGTCACTTAGTAAAGTAAAGTAAAAATCACAGGGAGCTAAATCGGGCAAATAGGGAGGATGATTGAGGACAGGAATGTTTTTGTCAGTCAAAAAATGCTTTACGGAAAAAGCATTGTGCGTGGAAATGTTGTCTTGTCTCGCTGTTTTCACCTAACATTGTCGTGGCAAATTCTGACTGGGCTATTCACAGGATATACCTAGCCGGTCAGCGGTTTGAGAGGGTGTGTAGGAGGGGATACAGTTCTATGATTCACATCCAGCCAACCTCCAGACGGTTTTCCAGGGAAGCCCCAAGCCCAGTCCGGTTATTTTTGTGTCACATCTCGTATCTATGAGTTATACAATGAATTTAGAAAGTATTCAGACCCCTTCACTTTCTGCATAATATATTGTGTTGTGGATTTACCTTTCTGATAACATTTTTTCATTTTGTCATTATGGGTTATTGAGTGTAGATTGATGGGCAAAAATGAAACATTTATTCATTGTCACACGTGTGTGCATAATGTGCATCTACCAGTTTTGGGCAAGTTAACACTTCCATAACAAGCAATCGAGGCAGTGCAGCCACTTATGCTTCCTTCTTTTTCATCCGCAGACTGGAAAATGAGTCCCACAATGAACTTTGAAGTCTCTCAGTTTTTGTCAGGAGGACCTGCTGTGTACACTCTGGGACCCATGTAAAGTGTTTCAGTGCCAGATGCCCGCATTTACTGATGACTTGTTTCTGAAATAGTTTAATTATAGAACTTGTGCATCAGCTATAAAAAACAATGCTCAATTATTTTAGGAGAGTATTTTAAAGCAGTGTGAATTTGCTATGGCACAGTTTTGGTCATGAACATAAAATGGTTGGCTTCTTCACAAACTGTTAATATCAACAGGCTTAGTGAGAGCCAGCAAAGCCTAGGCCACATATGATGATGGTCATCACATTTTTTTCTTTGGACTTTTACAATTTTTATTTTCATTTTTGTTTATATTGAATAGGGTGCCTGGAGAGACCCCGACCCTTTCACGTTCTTCCTCTACCTTCTTATTTAACACTATTTAAAATTTAATCTACAACACAATAAAGTGTGCAGGAAGTGAGGAGGTCTGAATACTTTCTGAATCCACTGCATACAGTTCTTCATTTTCTATTTATCTTTATGTTTTATACATTACCTTTCATTTTCTTTCTATCTGTCTGTTTGATATAGTGCCTTTAATCAACTCCAGCAGTGGAGAGAATGTAAAGAGGCTTTCTGCTACAGGAGAAGGCTTTACAAGCTTGTGATTAGTATTCAGTAACGTTATAAAGATGAACAAAAATCATTCAAAGTTTATTTAAACTTGGTATGAATCACAACTTTATATCGGCACTATCTCATCATGTTACTGACAAGTGTCAGTAAAACCTACTAATTACTTTTAATCATTCAAACATGTCATCCTCACTCATTCTCTTTCTTGCTACTAAATTCTCAACAACTTAGCAAACAAAAAAAAAAACAGTATTTGGTTTAAGGCACTTCGTTCTGTTTTCTCACAGCTCAGATTTAATCGCATAAGATACTTTTTTTTTTACACTATTTTTGTTATCGTGCATGGACACGCCATACCACACAATATGTTTTACACAAAGTGTTGCGAACTTAGTGACCACATCCATTGTGCTAATTCCACTGGCTCCTTCAAAAATGTAAAGTTTTTGATTAGATGACACTGTAGTGTAATCACATGAAAACTGTACAATGAAATTCTTGTTTGTGTGCTTAGCCAAACATGCAGCCTGAACCACTCTCCATCCAGCTCTGCAAATCTCTCTCCATAGGGTATATAAAATGTAACAGCGCAGTATACAATAGTCCAAAAGTAGCCCAGCCTTGGGATTTGAATAAGCTGATAGATAAATGGAGGGATGTAACAAAGCTGAGTTAGTGATAGTGTAATTATTGGATAATGAAAGGAAAATGAGTGCGCTGCAATTGGAGCTAGGGAGAGTAAAAGTATCACGCTTTAATAAGCACTGGGTCAAAATGAAAGATGGAAGAAAGCTAATTTTAAAAACAGAAGGCACTAACCAAGTCTAAATGGATATTATTGACATAATAAATAAAATAATATCCAGTCAGTCTAAGTAATAACTCAAATAATTTGAATGAACAGAAACAGCAAGTTGTAACAAAATCCAACTACATTGTCTGTAATTTAAAATAAATAAGGGTCGATTGCAGCTAACAGGCCCGTCTGCCTGGGTGAGGAATGTGAAAATGATTGCATCCGGACTGTTTACTTTCTGATCAGTCAGGTTCAAAGAGGCACTCATGCAAAACGCGATTTATTCAGCAGCTACTGTACAAGCCACATGTGCTGCCACAGTATGGTATGACTCACATTGGTTTGGCCCCTATTAGTAGAATGAACAGACCACCAGCAGAATACTTTAGGGCCCTCTGCTCTTGATAAGCTTGTCAATCCCGATTGGCATCAGCTCTCAGAATATGCCTAGGAATGAGTGTAACACTTCTGCTAAAAGTCAGGTCATAAAACACGTAGATCTGCTTAAGGCAGGGAACTATAAAGCTGCAAATACAGCTGCTGACTAGCAACTTACAGTAACATGTAAGCCAGTCTATTTTCACCTGCTGCTAGTGACTCACACAGTGGCATCCCACTAAAGCACAGAGGAGAAGAGATTAAATAAAGAACCAGTGTGGGTTAGCAGTTTTGTAAGGCTGATTAAAAATTTGACTCTTTCATCTTTTGGATCTCCTATAATAATGGCTTTTACTATTTTTACTTGCAAGCGATGAGCCTGGCTAGAAATGTAACATCCTGCATGTCTACATATATATATATATATATATATATATATATATATATATATATATATATATATATATATATATATATATATATATATTCAGTATATTTGTAATTTTTATCATAATACTCTATTCAATTCCAGTCTCTTTTTTGGTACACTATGTAATGTACTTCACTTTAGTAATATTACATACAGTACATATGCAATCATAACATAGTTGAAGTGATTCACAAAATAGATAGATAGATAGATAGATAGATAGATAGATAGATAGATAGATAGATAGATAGATAGATACTTTATTAATCTCCAAGGGGTAATTCACATGCTCCAGTAGCAGCATACTGATAAAAACAATATTAATTAAAGAGTGATAAAATACAGTGCAAGTTAAAAAAATGCAACGTGGAGAGTGCAAGGCAGGTATAACAGAATAATAGAATTCAATTAAAAAATGGATTAAAATTAAAAATATGAATATCCTTTGATCCATTGTCTCACCCACATGATTCAACTGAAGAGTCGCTGGGGCTTATCCTCAAACGAATGGTGGTAACAAAAGCTCAATAGCATGTCAGTCCATCACAAGACACGCTCACTCACTCACACAGCAACAGTCACTCAGGTTGGGTTCATTTAGAGTCACAGTTTCAAAAATCCTACATGGCTTTGGGATGTGGGAGGAAAAGCTTAGTACTGAAAGAAACGTTTACTCAATTGTTCTGTCATGACTCAGAAAAAATATCTAAAAGTAAGTGCATCACTTGGTTGTGTAGGTTGTTGGTTTGGCAGTAAGACATGACTTAGAAACTATAAAGAACACCTTGAGAATAGTGTGGATTTGGGAGCAAAAAAAATTACTGGGAGATAGCAGAAAAATAAAGAATAATAGTCTTATGACAGGCAGGGATCAGAATACCAAAACATGTGGAAACAACCAAATATCAAAGCCAAAAACACTAAACTAAAATCAAAGTCAAATTATTGGAGGGAAAATGGCCTCAACACTTATTTGTTTTAATTACTCTAATTCCTAGAGGATTGAAAGATGAAGCAGAACAGACACAAAACAGAAACGTAGGCCAAAAAAAATAAAAAAAACATAATTCTCAAAAATGCAATGTCAGAATTTACTTGGAGCTCTGCCCTATACTCTACCCTGCTCCTGTTTCTTTTTTTTAACTACCCTCTCTTGTTCTTTTCAGAATCGAATCCAAGGGGGTGGGACCTCAGACTTAATGCTAAATCTTTAGGTGTGCCACCAAACATGATGTCTTTGGACCTGCTTAGCGCTCCCTGGAATTTCCTGTTTGAGAACTGCCGCCACTTTAGAGTTATCCATACTAAGACTGGAACTGAAAATCTCATAACTTAAAAATATCACTGCTAATATTTGAAATTCACATTTTTCCAATTTTGCAGAAAGGTTATTTTTCTGGTGTGTTGATTAAATTTGTTTAATATTTGAGTCAAGATAAAACAAAATAAAAATATCACCTATGTAAACCAAAGAATAACTCTAAAAATATAATTTCTGAAGGACTGAAATACAGCAGGGGTATTAGGCGTGAACTTATATTATAGTGACCAAAAGATGTCTACTCATTAACTTCCCTTATTTGGATATAGTTATATTCCCTTACTAATTCTAACTTAAATAGTGGAATCTTTAACCTGGGAAAATAGTGAGGAAATCAAAGGGAGAGGATTATTATTGTTTATATTTATTTTATTCCGTTCCCTGTAATCAATATAATCTTTTAAATAAAAAGAAACCAACTGTTAGACTGTTCAGCAATCTGCTCATTACAAAGATTTCCCCCAGTTTACTCCTTCATATCTTAAGATTCTGGCCTAGATACCGTGTATATTTTTCCTTTAGGTAAAGGAGCTCCTGGTAGCAGCTCAGTACCACAGGGGGCATATTGTGAAGACTTGTGTTTGTTAAAAATGTCACTGAAATCATTACACTAGTCAGGATGCAAATTAATAATACAGCATTGACTACTCCAACTAATAATTTCCTTGTTTATCCAATTAATAACAGGAATGTTTCATTATGCATGGGAACCCTATTGTTTTCCGGTGAAGGTTTCTCATTTGTAGCTCTAATGGAGGAGTAGTAAATTTAAAAAGTCCTTCCCCAATTAGACTACTATCAACTTAACCTGAATTTGTGGTATGTTTAATGTATTGTATTAGACATAAAGTTACAATAAAATGTCCTGTAGCCCCACAATCTATTAATGCTGAAATATCTGAAGACAAAATAAAACTTGATTCCACTGAACGATTGTCAGAAGGAGTTTGATTACAAATATCCACTCCACCAACCCTAACGTGAAGTGGCTTCAAAGGCTTGGGTCAAACTACTACCATGTGGCCAGCACCTGCCACCCACCCTTTACACTACATAAGACTAAATTAGTCTTTCCTGCAGTATCTCCATTGGGATTTGCTCAGTTTCCATTTCACTTTTCTGTCATGACTCAGTAGAACGTTACCCTCTACATTACAGCTTTATTTTGTATTGCTTCAGCTTTTAGGATAATTTTAGTGGCTCTTTCCAACAGCTGTTGGTCACACCTCTTTTATTTAATCAGGAAACCCTGTTTTAAAGAGTGAAGCTAAAGTGGTCTCTTCCCATCCCACATCGGCAGCTATTATGATTAATTTATAATAACTATATCCATTTAGTTTGAATAAAATTAATGTTGCAGTATTTGTAGGTCGCAATTAGCACAGATACTTAACTGCTTCTTCAATCCACTGATTTCCTTTCTCATATGTTTTATCTTACCAAAGAACCATTTTATCTAGGAATCACTTATTTGAAATGATCAAAGTTTTTGTGTTGTACTAATCATGGGTTTAATGGTCAGCTGAAGTGGCCATGTTTTCCCTGAAATTGATGGATACACCCTTCAGTCACTGTTCCAAAGACCTTTTTTTGATTCTTTCCAAGTTAATGAATTCTAGATCTTATTTTTTGACTCTGAATTTTTGATCGCGCTTTGGTTCTGAAAGGTCTCTTTGATTCCTGGTTTTTGACTTTGCTTTGTTATCTCGAACATTATTTCCTGGGTTTAGTTTTGTTTTTGGCTAAAAGATTGTTTTGATACCCCATTAACAAAAATGGCACAAATCTTCTCTCTAGTTCATGTCTTGATCCTCTCTGATTTAAAATGATGTTTCCTGACTCTGAGATAATACATGTACTGTATATCCCCAACATGGAACCACATTCTATCCTTTGATGTAGACTTCAACCTGCTAAAAATTGAAAGGAGCAGCCTGCAAAGGAAACTGAAAGGATTCAGACAGGAGATGGAAGCACAAAAGAAGCAAAGATAGTCAGATGCAGACAAAAGAGCCATATAGTGAAAAGGAAGTCAAAAGCCCAATACACTAAATCAATTAATCAATCAGGCATTAAATAAATAAATAATCAAAATCAAAGTGAAAATAACAGGCGACAGGTCCTAGCACTAAAGTCTTTTTGGAAGAGCTTTAGCTTCTAATATTAATGTAACCAAGAGAAAGGGCGAGAGTTACAAAAGCACAGAGATCCAGCACATGAATGTCAAAAGCTGTGTGCTGCTATCTTTGATAGAAGGGACATGATGACTCAGTACATCTTGTGACCTGTGTGTCATGTGACCAGAAGTGAAAAGTTATAGAAAAAATATTTGCAGCCATATAAAGAATGCCCCAACATGGTAGCAACTATCTATTAAAAAGTAGAAAATTGAGTTGCAAGAACAAGTGCAAAAACAATTTAGCTGTAGATGTACTGTCACGCACGTGCGCATGGGAGGCAGCTGAAGGGCTCACAAAGGGATAATTCAGTGCCAGATCAGGGGGTGGCAGAGCGCACTGAACCTTCCTCTTTTTCATTGGCAGACCAACCATGGGAAATTTCCCCTGGACTTGAGGACGCCACTTATGGTTCCGGCACTGTTGACATCACTACAGATTCCTGCCCTGATGACATCACTTCCCTTTTCCAGCTTTAAAACCACCATGTTTGCTTGTCATTTTGGTTCTCTTGTTGGACTGAAGTTTGTTGAGACCTATTGTTCATGGAAGCAAACCTTAATCTTTGGCAGCCTAATTCAAGTATAGGCAACTGCCCCCAAACCTCTTTCTGTGTCTGTCCAGTCCTTTCACAGTACATAAAATGCATATTTTCAAGTTGTTATTTTTGTTTTCTGTTTGTTTCTGTTTTTATTGTTGGTTTGGTTATGTTTTGTTCTTTAGTTGTTGCTTTTGCATTATACTGGAATTGTTGCTAGGGGCATAGCTGTATTTCCAGAACATAGGCTAAGACATCATAAAAAACATATTATTTAAAAATAAACTTTTCAATAAGAGCATTGTCTAGACAATGTTAAGGAAGACTAAACAATTCTCTTTAATTTCTTTTGTTAATGTAAGGAAATTAAGACTTTCAATCAGTTTGTAACAGTTTTTACTTTCACATAAACTTGCTGTTCTAATGAACAATATTTGCTAATAGGCTACTGTATATTTACTGAACACCTTCATGTTTCCTGAAGACTATTTTCCCAAAATATAAATGTATTCCATACCACTAATTATAAATAATAAAAGCACTATGTTATTTCACTTTTATACCATGGACATATGCACATAGAGAATAATCTGATCACCCAGGCTCAAGATTTTTTTGTCCCACATATTATAAATTGGGTACCCAGAAGAAGAGTACAGGTTGTGGATGCAAATACTTTCTTACATTCTAACTGGATGCACATTTCTAATGATCTTCCATAGACCTACTTAAAGTGAAGTAAATGTAGACGACAAAACATGCTCCACACTCGCCATCTAAGTGGGCTGTGATAATAGTGATCTACAGACCACTTGTAAACAAAGGACACCTCTTTTAATTCCTTATGTGCTTTAATCAATAGGTGTTTCAACTAATGATTTACATATAGGCTAAAACAGGGGTTTACAATTACACATACAATCAAAAATCTAAATAGACCTGCACTTGTACTGTACAGTATATTCCTAGCATATAGCAAGAGTGCAAATATTCAGTCTATGTTGATGAGCATACACTGAAAACGCCATTCCTGTTCCTAGTAATCCTTTATCTGTCCTTTGGATTGTAGATAATATTTAGAGCATTCTTTTCATTAAAATTCTTTGGTTTTGACAAGATTGCTTCAAAAACTCAATAAACTTTAGTCAGAAGACAGTATCAATCCCAGAAACATGTATTATTTAAATATTATTGCCATGAACACATAAGCCTTATTCTTAGTTGTAGAGATTTTCTTAAGGAAAATGAATTGATTTACTTTAGAAATCTTATTCCTAATAACCAGTAATTACTGCATGACCCACAGAGTTATGCAGATCATATATAGTACAAACCAAGTAAAATAAGTGACCAAGATTTTTTAGGATCATGCAGTAGATATAATATAATCTAAGATAAAATAAAAAGTCCTGTACCTGGTACTTGGCTGTTAACATACAGTAGAGTAAAATTGTATTTTTTTCTTTCTTCTGTTGTTAATAAAATCAAAAAATAAATAACATTTTAATTTTTTTATTTTTAATTGCAAAAATGCTAAATCATAATGCATAGTTAATCATGAGAAATATTAGGACTACACTACCAGTTATTACAAGTTATTAATGTACTATAGTCTCAATCTAAGATATCTGTGTAAGTTCAATTGGGATCAATTTGGAAAACTTTAAGGGCCTTTTCTAGGGGATGATTCATTAGCAGGAGAATCAATAATAACATAAATTGGTTCTATTAAGATGTTCACTGCTGGAATACTGGTGCTTGTGCACTTGCCACCTTGAAAACATCTCAGGATGAGGGTATGATTCCATAAAATCAAATGCATAGATATTATTAGACATGGATGATACGATGTAAGAAAAGTAAAAAGACTTAGCTTAATTTAGCTTAGTTAGGGTTAAGTCATTTGGACACTTTGGGTCAGTTGCAGTGTATCTGAAATAGTATCGTATTAGCAGCAAATCAAGACCAAAATGCATGGTACGGTGCTAAAAGGAGGATCATCCTAAACGCTGTCTCAGAGAACAGTGGAACAGGATCATTACCAAATTTAACTAATCTAATTACTAGTTTTGCTTTGTGTTTCTCCTCAGTTTTCTCAGCTGACCATTTGATTGTCTGTTAACATTTTACCCCTCTCTCAATTAATAACACGCTGTTACACATTCTTCTTGATTTAAAGGAACATTGCACAGAGAAAATATATGTTCTCATGTAAATTTAATAAAAATTGCATTCAATAAGATACATTAGATCAAAATGAGTGTCACTGTCATTGTTGTAAATGTTTGAGCATATGAAAACGCCCTGGGATCTATGGAAAGTATATACAGTAGAAAGTAATGATGACGAGAAGTACACATTAGTAGAATCATATCTAAAGTATAATTGTCTCTCTGTAACCCATTTCCCAATTACATCAATAATACAGTAACAAAAGTGTTGATAAATGTCATTCATTATGCGGTCAACTTTTAATCCAGTATGTAGGGCGGAGTGGTGGCTCTGAGGCTAGGGATCTGCACTGGCAATTGGAAGGTTGCTGGTTCAAATCCCGTAAATGCCAATAGGGACTCTGCTCTGAGGGCCCCTAAACCTGCAATTGCTGAGCGCTTTGAGTAGTGAGAAAAGCGCTATATAAATGCAAAGAATTATTAGGGCTATTTCAGATAAATAAAAAATATTCTAAAATGTGACAATAAATAAAGGAAAAGAGCATGAAGTGTGACTGAAAAAATTAATTTGTCACGGAATTTGTTTCTTGTTGCTTACTTATTTGTTTATATTTGCTCATAATATTTCTCCAAACGCAACATGAAATATGGCTTGAATTAAAATCTGTCACTTTCACTTGTCAAAGCTGAGAAGGCGGGCTCTAGTGACTGCCATGTTTTAATTGGTGAATCGTGTGTACACCAGATAAACCATCAGCCATCAAATGCCACATTTACAGCAGACACTTCAGATGAAGGCTCCTATTGATAAATTCTGAGTTTATACAATTAAAATAAAGAAAGGTGCATATGTCCATTCAGCAATATAACAAGAAACATACCAAAGAAAGAACTGCTAATAAACACGCTTTTTATCTAATCTTGGATCATTTGCTGAGCTTTATTAGGATGTGTTGATGGTATCACGTCAAGTCAAGTCAAGTCGAGTATTTATTGTCATTTCATCCATATACAGTAGTAGAGCATACAGTGAAATGAAAGTTATAAATCTTTCATCATTATCGTTATTATTTCACAGGGTCTCATATGTTTTCTGACATTTTGATGTCCCTTTAAGGTTTGTTTTGAACAATGCCACTTCTCGTAGCTAATACATTCAACCCTCACTGCCTTCCCTTACACCAGTCTTTCTCAACGTTTATGATCCCAACTCCCAGTTTTGCCTTTTTAAGTTCATTGACAACCCACTAGGGACCCATTAGCAACAATTGCAAACCGCCCCCATTGGTGAAAAATGTGTGAACAGGGGACCCCCTTGGTGAAACACGCTCACATAAAAATGGGGAAACATATCACACTGTGCTTCTGATCGCTTAGCTGACCCAGCAAGACCAACTTGTGGCATGATAATATGGCTGAGAAACACTATCTTATGGTGACCCGATGTGCGAATGTACTGACAGTTAAAGGTGCATAACAGTGACCCACACCAGAACCTCAGTCTCAACTGAATTGACCTTGTGATGGACATTGAGCCAATTTGACATATGGCCAAATCGCCAGTCCCAAATGGAGCCAGAAGTCGGCGCACGACTTTACAGTGAAATTCTTACTTCAATGTGCTAATCAACAGGCAACACATCACCCCCCTCTGGCACCAATCAGTTTCCAGATTAAATATGTTCTACCCAGCTCACTGGCCTGTTTCAAAAGCATCAGTCTGTAAAATAAAAAGGGAGGGAAGGTAATGTGTGGAAAATACAGGAGCTATCGATATGGCCTGTTTCAAGTCACAGAATACACATTTCAGTTGTGTAAGGCCATTCCACAGTTTTAGGGGCTTGCTTACATGTTAGATCTGTTAAAGATCTAATCAAGATCTTGAAAGTTCTTAAAGGTATTGATAAAGTAGATCCAACAGAATCTTTTCAGTTAGAGAGACAAGCAGATAAAAAGATGCCCTGGTGGAAATCTGGCTTTTTACCGAAGCTCAATAAATAAACGAATATACAGTGCATCCGGAAAGTATTCACAGTGCATCACTTTTTTCACATTTTGTTATGTTACAGCCTTATTCCAAAATGGATTAAATTCATTTTTTTCCTCAGAATTCTACAAACAACACCCCATAATGACAACGTGAAAAAAGTTTACTTGAGATTTTTGCAAATTTATTAAAAATAAAAAAAATTGAGAAAGCACATGTACATAAGTATTCACAGCCTTTGCCATGAAGCTCAAAATTGAGCTCAGGTGCATCCTGTTTCCCCTGATCATCCTTGAGATGTTTCTGCAGCTTAATTGGAGTCCACCTGTGGTAAAGTCAGTTGGTTGGACATGATTTGGAAAGGCATACAACTGTCTATATAAGGTCCCACAGTTGACAGTTCATGTCAGAGCACAAACCAAGCATGAAGTCAAAGGAATTGTCTGTAGACCTCTGAGACAGGATTGTCTCGAGGCACAAATCTGGGGAAGGTTACAGAAAAATTTCTGCTACTTTGAAGGTCCCAATGAGCAAAGTGGCCTCCATCATCCGTAAGTGGAAGAAGTTCGAAACCACTAGGACTCTTCCTAGAGCTGGCCGGCCATCTAAACTGAGCGATCGGGGGAGAAGGGCCATAGTCAGGGAGGTGACCAAGAACCCGATGGTCACTCTGTCAGAGCTCCAGAAGTCCTCTGTGGAGAGAGGAGAACCTTCCAGAAGGACAACCATCTCTGCAGCAATCCACCAATCAGGCCTGTATGGTAGAATGGCCAGACGGAAGCCACTCCTTAGTAAAAGGCACATGGCAGCCCGCCTGGAGTTTGCCAAAAGTCACCTGAAGGACTCTCAGACCATGAGAAAGAAAATTCTCTGGTCTGATGAGACAAAGATTGAACTCTTTGGTGTGAATGCCAGACATCACGTTTGGAGGAAACCTGGCACCATCCCTACAGTGAAGCATGGTGGTGGCAGCATCATGCTGTGGGGATGTTTTTCAGCGACAGGAACTGGGAGACTAGTCAGGATAAAGGGAAAGATGACTGCAGCAATGTACAGAAACATCCTGGATGAAAACCTGCTCCAGAGCTCTCTTGACCTCAGACTGGGGCGATGGTTCATCTTTCAGCAGGACAACGACCCTAAGCACACAGCTAAGATATCAAAGGAGTGGCTTCAGGACAACTTGGTGAATGTCCTTGAGTGGCCCAGCCAGAGCCCAGACTTGAATCCGATTGAACATCTCTGGAGAGATCTTAAAATGGCTGTGCACCGACGCTTCCTGTCCAACCTGATGGAGCTTGAAAGGTGCTGCAAAGAGGAATGGGCGAAACTGGCCAAGGTTAGGTGTGCCAAGCTTGTGGCATCATATTCAAAAAGACTTGAGGCTGTAATAAATTTGCAAAAACCTCAAGTAAACTTTTTTCACTATGTTATTATGGGGTGTTGTGTGTAGAATTCTGAGGAAAAAAGTTAATTTAATCAATTTTGGAATAAGGCTGTAACATAACAAAATGTGGAAAAAGTGATGCGCTGTGAATACTTTCCGGATGTACTGTATATATATATATATATATATATATATATATATATATATATATATATATATATATATATATTGTAGCAGTAGGGGGCACTAGAGCTCCCTTGAACCCACATATACCACTCCAAACACTTGGTAAAACTATAATTATTATTTATTTTATAATAATATTGTACATAAAGCACCCTCCACTCCACACTACACATACAAGTACATTATAATCACTAACAATAATCAATCCTCCTCTCCCAGACACTTCGCCACCCTACCTCCCAGCTCAGCTCAGCCTCTGGGCTTTCCCACAGTCCTTTTATATTCCCTGACCCGGAAGTGTTTCCAATCCTACAGTCCATGATTCCTTATCACTTCCGGGTCAGATAAAAAGTCCTTTTCTTCAACCTGGAAGCACGTCGTTCCTTCTGGTCATGTGATCATGATGTACTTCTGGGTTATAGGGCACGTATAAGTCCTTGAGCCTCCCTGCAGCGTCCTCTGGTGGGCCCCACGGTGTCCAGCAGTGTTGGGAATAAAAACTCAATTGTCCATAATTCCCTGCTGGTCTTTGGGGCACTTCCATGCTACAGGGAGGGCTTCATCTGGCGGCCTGGGGGTATTGGCTGGGATGAACAGCCGGCCATCTCCCACAATATATATATATATATATATATATATATATATATATATATATATATATATACACCAGAATTGCTTATATGAAACAAAATTACAGTTCCAGTGATATGTTATGTAAGCATATTGCTGTTGGTTATAAAGGAGCCCCTGTAGTGTTTCTTGACTCACTTATGCTGAATGATTCACTGGCTGAATGTCTTTCTTTGTTATTGTGTCAGAGAGAGGATGTTCAGCATTGTTCATAACGGCACTCTGTTTTGTTTTAATTCTCTCCTTCGTTACAACCTCAAAGGGTTCCAGAGTTTGCCCTTTTAATTAGCTTGTTGAATCAGTGGACCTCTCTTGATGTGATAATAGCAGTCCAGCACACCACAGTGTAGTAATTTGCACTGGCCATAACAGAGTTGTAGAAGATGTGAAAGATGCCATTACCCACATTAAAGGTACACAGTCTCCTATGAAAAGAGAGTCTGCTCTGTAATTTCTTATATAGTTTTTTTGTGTAACGAGACCAGTCCAGCCTGTCATTTATTTGTGCCCTGCAAGTACTTGTAGCATTGTACCACCTCTACATTCACTCCTTACTAGTGACCAGGCATACAGACTCTTTGGTGTGGAGAAATTCAATAAACAGTTCTTTGGTTTTGTACACAAAAACACCAGTGAAAGTTTAAGGGAAGCATTTTTAAGGCATAATCCAGGAAACACTTTTTTCCACAAGGGGCTGTGGGAGTCAGAAACAAACTAAAAAATCATTTAACAGCTTTTAAAAATATCTGGATGAGATATTGGGGCTACTTAGCTGTTAGCTGTCCAGATGAACTTGATGGAATGAATGGTCTATTCTTGTTTATCAGACTTCTTATGGCTCTTACATATTTGAAAAACATACATGGAATCAGTCATACTGTATACCTTGAATAAAGATGTCAAAATAATGTTCATTACTACTACTACTATTAATACATCGTTGGCATGCAGCATGTCTGTGTTACTCAAATCCAGTGGAAGTTTCGGAATTATTAGGTACCTTGAGTAAAGTGGGTCCCATTTGACCCCAAAAACTCATATGTGACTCAGAGTGAGTCATGTAACCTGCCATTTCAATAACTGTAAAATGATAAAAGTGATTTGCCATGTGTTGTAAGACTTTTTGGAAAAAATAATCAATTAACTCATTTTCTTAAATTCCTTTTTTTCCAGAACAGTAATGGGGAAAAGGACTGTTGTCCACCCCATCTTTCAATAACTGTTAGGTAAGTAAATAAGTTAACAAGTATATAAACCCACTAAAAATCCTTCTGCACATAAGCTTATGGTGCGCCACATACACCTTCATTGACGAGACACTTTAGGCAAGATAATTTGGACATCTGCTGCTCTTTTGATATCTTCTTATGAGATTTAAAACTGTATCTCTTTCATGATTTTTACATTTTACTGGGTTTTTCAATAGAATCATCAAACTTCCCTCACAGCAGGAGCAAACGGAGGTGTCACATCATCTTAACAGAGTGAGTTTACATGTGTCTGGCTGTTCTTTTACCTGTTTCTGTTTGTTCTTTCATTTATTTCCCTTTTGCCTTCTTTCAATTATCTCAAAGCTCTCATTATTCATAATACAACTACACATTTTCCTATTCACCTCTTTGGCCTGCCTTTTAAATTGCAGTTTCCACTCACTGTTGATCAAAACCAGAAAGGGAAAAGGAGAGGTCAAAAGTGAGGCAGAAGGTCACGTCACTTACTGAGAAACGGAAAAGGTGCTTTGATAACTAGTGGGTACTGGAGGGGATTTTATTCCTGTCTATTTATTTAGAGTTTGATTTCTTTCTCTCTTCATCTCTTGCTTCTCCAAAGTGGTGAAAGTGTGCTTAATTCTCAGATTTGCCCTCAGGAAGGTATGATCTGGGCTCTCGCCAGCACTGTGTAGGTGACAGGACTTGCTGCATGAGCTGACTGCCATTTTGAAAGAAGCCAACTTCCCAGCCTGAGGCCAGCAGAGAGCCTGTTTTTATCTTCTTGAAACAGACGCCTCCGACTTTATCCTCAAGGGTCTCTTTTAAGGGCGCCTTTACAAATGACGCATTGATTTCCACAAGTTTGGGCAAAAATCATTGGGACATCTCGTCCTTTAAGGTGAGGAGTTTTGAATTGCCTAAACATTGTACAATTTTGTAATGTCTTTAATATATTCATCAGGATTTTTGCAAATTTTATTGAGTTGAAACAGGGAAAGCTAGGCTCTACGGCTTTGAATCGAAATCTAATCAATTCTAGTGCAAGGTATACTATAGGTGGTTGACCAAGGTACTTTACTACACATTAGCCAGTACACAGGACCAGCACCATGACCATCAAAAGTGGATGTCATCAGCTTTGGAGGAGAGGATTTTTGAACAAGCTAACATACTTAATTTGAGCCGTGTCTCTATTTTTTGTTTATTAAGTGAACTGAGCATGAATTCATAGTAGTTGTGTGGATATTCCAGTGTATAGCATGCAATTTAGAAAAGAACAGTGAGCTACAGATGAGCAAAAGGAGCACCAATTATAAATATTAGACACAGTCCTACAGGAAACAACCTTTGATAATGATTTAGGGGGTTTACATTGACGCAATGTTCTCATTGACTGAGCAATGTAAAGAAGCCATTAAAAAGGCAAATAAAATGCAAGGTTGTGTTGTACAAACTGTTGAATATACAGTAAATAAAAGATGTTATCCTTAGATTATACAATGCAAAAGTGAGGAAGCATCTGGAGAGTTGTGTGTGCAGTCCTGGTCACCATGCCACAAAAAAAGACACAGCAGCACTTGAAGCTGTGTTGAAGAGAGCACTCAAAGGCATTCCAGGACTTAAGGAAGTGTCCTACTTTGCCGACTCAGAGAGTTAAACATGTTTAATTCTGAGCAGAGGAGACTGCATGGAGACTTCATTCATCTCTTCAAAATCCTCAAAACCAATCCTCAAAGAGCAGAACTCTTTCAACAAACGGTAACTTGTGTACTTGAAGATAGCAGTAAAAATTAAGATGAAGTGCGTGTAAAGTTGAAGCCAATAAACACTTTAGAACATTAGAACAATCTAGAATGAGAACAGGACATTCAGCCCAACAAAACTTGCCGGTCCTATCCACTTAATTCTTCCAAAATAACATCAAGTCTAATTTTGAAATTCCCTAAAGTCCTACTGTCTACCCACACTACTTAGTAATTTACTCCATGTGTCTATGTGAAGAAGAACTTCCTAATGTTTGTCCAAAATTTATCCTTAACAGTTTTCTAACTGTGTTCCTATGTTCTTGATCCACTGTACTAATTCCCTTCAAAATTTTAAACACTTCAATCATCTCTCCTCTTATTCTTCTTTTACTTAAACTGAAAAGGCTCAGCTCTTTTATTCATCCCCTGTAGCCCAGGAATCAGCCTCGACACTCTTCATGGGACTTTTTCTAGTGCTACTATGCCCTTATTGTAACCTGAAGACCAAAACTGTACACAGTACTCCAATTGAGGTCTAACCAGTGCATGGTACAATGACAATAAAGACTTCCTTCCTTCCTTCCTTGGACTTGTACTCTACACATTGTGCTATATAACATAACATTCTGTTATCCTTCTTAATGGCTTCTGAACAGTGCCCAAGGATTGATAGTGAGGAGTCCACTACGAGTCCTACATCTTTCTCATAAGTTGCAAGAAACCAAATTTTGTTCAGCCATGTACAATGCATGTAGATGAATGACAATAAAGTTGAGTTAAGTTGATTTGATTTTAAATTTCATCTGCCTCAAACCTGCTCAAGACAGTATTCTACCCAAGTCCCTCTGTATTGATTCAATGGATTCGGCTAATCCACCTAGCTTCATATCATCATCAAACCTAACCAGCCTTTTATTTATATTCCTATCCAAATCATTTTCTGTATATACAGCATATTAAAAATAACAGCGGCCCTAGCACTGACCCTTGTGGGACACTACTCTTAATATCACACAATTCTGACAGGGTTCCTCACACCATCACCTTCTGCTTCCTGTGCTTTTGCCAACTCTGCACCCATCTACACACAACACCCTGAACTCCCACTTTTTTTAGTTTGATGTCCAAACTTTCATCTGGAACATCATCAAATGCTTTCTGAAAGTCAATATAAATAAAATCATATGCTCCACTTTTGTTGCTTTTTCATAGAATTTCAGCAAATTGATAAAACTGAACCCATGCTGACTATTCAGTAAAACTCCTGTTCTTGCCTTATGTTGTTCAAGCTTTTCCTTAATAATTCCTACCATTAATCTACCAGTGATGCATGTTAAACTTAATGGTTTATAGTTGCTTGGATCTGCCTGGCCACCATTTTTATATAATAGGATAAAAGCCATTTTTCCGTCCTTTGAATTTCCCCAGTGCCCAGTGACTTTCTAAAATATATGTCAAGGGATTTATACTTCTTAGGCAGTAGTTGTGGAAATTTAGAACAAATGACCAAGTATTTTAGTAGAAACAGAAACTTTGGCAAACTTTAAAAAGTATTTAATTGAGAGTATGGGACAGCTTAGCTATTTTCTAAACAAATGAGTTTGATTGACCAAATGGTCCTTCTTATTTGTCATATAAATAAATATTTATAAATACTGTTTAATGACTCTGACCTATGACATGAGTGCTAGATTTGCAATAAAAGGAGCTGCTTTGAACAGCATAGTATGTTAGACTGGGAAAGAATAAGAATACAGATGACATGGTGAGGAGAGTTCATCCATCCATCCATCCATTCTCTTCCGCTTATCCGAGGTCGGGTCGCGGGGGCAACAGCTTGAGCAGAGATGCCCAGACTTCCCTCTCCCCGGCCAGTTCTTCTAGCTCTTCCGGGAGAATCCCGAGGTGTTCCCAGGCCAGCCGGGAGACATAGTCCCTCCAGCGTGTCCTGGGTCTTCCCCGGGGCCTCCTCCCGGTTGGACGTGCCCGGAACACCTCACAAAAACAGCAATTCATCCCAGTACTTCACTGTGCATGGCAGGATTTGGTCCTTTGATGGCTACTAACCATTGCTTGTGTAGTTGTGTGTAAGACCTTCTTTCATAACACATTAGGCTGTTCTAGTATGTTGACTGTGTTAAAATTGATGAATGTTGTCAAACATTATCACATTATGTTTTGCTTGAACATACATTATTGATAGCATAATGAAATATCAATTAATTAAATATAGTCTACTTATCGTATGGAACATTTTTGTTACTGTATTTTTTGGGGATTTAAAGTGAAAGTCAAATTTAATTTGGGTAACTGCAACCATTTTGTTTCAACCAAAATTTCACCCCCTTTCAGAATTTTGGATGCCTCCTACAGAGGTGTCCCTGGTGCTGATCCTGTCTGGGTTCAGAGATGCAGTACTGGTCCATGGCATATTGATATATATTCTTTGCAAGCATGATAAAGAACAATAATAATAGCAGTTAATAATAAATATAACCAATCAGTGTTGCACCAATCAAACTGAACATTGCAATAGTGATAAGGAGCCATCACCTACACCCTTATGAGGACAGAAAAGTAAGTAATCACTTGTGCATAACCAAAAGTAGGGTCCGCTGGGAGCTGGCAAAGTGAATTAGGATGGTCAGGTATGATAGAATCACCCTCTGGTTGTGAGGAACATTTTTTCTTCTTTATGTTACTGAAGGTTCTTAAAGTAAGAAGTTAGAGGAACTGCCTTATGGTGCAGAAGTTAACACTGCTCCCTCATGGAATCTATACTGCCTTCTGGGTTCACATCCTGGGGCTGGTTGCTCTCTGCATTAATTTTGAGCTTTCTTTCTATATCTATGTGAATTTTTCTCTGGCGTCTCCGTGTTTTCTCCTATGTGTGTGTGTGCGCATGTGTGTGTGAGAGACATAGAGAGAGTTTAGCTAGCCCTGTATGGATGTCTGCATGATTAAATCTTGCAATGGACCTATGCCCTGTTAAGAATTTCTTTCTCCCTCACTCCAAATGCTCTAACCCTGAATTGTATAAAGTAGAGCTAAGAAATAAGTATATATGTAAGACATTTGAAAAAGCCTTTATGCATTAGAAGTATTTGTTCTCGCATATCACAACTTTGGAAATAGGATCAGTCATGACTGGCAGTGTGTGTACTGATCTTAGTTGCCCTGACTCCTCAGTTAAATAACTGTATAGAGTCAAACTGAAAAGCGTACAGTGTTGTTTCACATTGTGTCAATACAAGTGCTTGCCCACAACATATTTTCTCGTGATCAAGAGCTAGTATGTCCATTTTATTAGTAACTTAAAATAATTTTGGGTGCCTGAGAGCAGCATATTTGCCTATCTTTTGTTTAATACTTTATAATGGTCACAAAAAAAAAGCTGTTTATAATGAAACCTGAAACGTCATTTTAATGGAATTGTCACTCATTCTCATAGCCGCCCAGCAGAGCTGTCTTCATTTCAGTCTGCAGGTTCAGTTTAAAGCAAACAAGTCTTTCACTTCAAAGATGATTCTTTTTGCTGGCTGACAATTCTCAAAATGACAGCTCTGTAGCTGAAATGTTGTTGTTTACTTGCTTAGTGAACAGAGCTGGAAAGTCTCTGATAACTTTATTATTGACTTCATTATTTCTTCACAAAATCAGATTGGGGTGATTATTCATTGGAAGCTCTGTGACCTTTCATTGGCAGTTGCTTTTAAATTAAAGAATTAATACGCACACATACAGTATATACTGTACACAATGTGTCTGTGTGTGTATGCATGTGTATTATATGTCAATGAAAAATAAAACATATCACTGTGATGTCATTTTATTAGTAATAGATCAAAAAAATTCTAGTTATTTTTCTATTATTCATCCATCCACAGCCAGAATCTGCTGGAGTCCCAGCAGCATTGGAGGCAACACAGAAACCAATGACCATAGACTAGTGTAGACTCACTCAAACATTGACACTTTTGGGCTTGGTCTATATTAGGATGGGAGACCAACCAGGAAAAACTTTGGTTCCTGTTGGAAGAGGTGTTTGTGAGACCAGCAGGGGGTATTTACCCTGTGATCTGAATGTGGATCCCAATTCCCCAGTGCAGTGACGGGGACTCTGTGCTGTACAAATGGCATTGTCCTCCAGATGAGTTTAAAATCAAGGCCCTGACTCTATGCAGTTATAAAAGATCCCTGGGTATCCTTCGTAAAGAGTAAGGTTTATCCCTATGTCCTGGCTAAATTGAATATTACAGCCCTGTTATTCTGGCCCTCGAATCATCTCCTCTCTCTGATTGGCTAAATGTCTCTCACACCTTCATCACCTAACAGCTAATTTGTGGTGAGCATACTAGTACAAAATTGCTGTTGTTGCTTTATCCATGCAGATGCAGCACATTGGTGATGGTTGAAATGGCTCCCCACTCAGCATGTAAAGTTCTTTGAGCAGTGAGAAAATCTCTATATAAATGTAAAGAATTATAATTATTATTAATCATACAGGACCAATTTAGAGTCACCAGTCACCAGAGCTGATCCTTACATGACAGTGCCCAAGGCAGACCATATTGTAATACAATATTACCAAACAAAATATATACTGAAGTTTTAATTCCAGATTTCAATGAGGTCCTCGTGGTTTGTCTTGTATATAGAATTCATTTTGTGAGATTTCTGAACTATTTTGAGACCCTCCCCGACAGGACAACATGCAGAAGCTTGATTGTGTCCAATCTCTAATTCTATGTCATTTATGCATCTGTTACTTTTTCTTATTCTTTTTTTCATCTTTTTGATACCTCACCTTTCCAGTGATCGGAACTCTATTCCTGCATGGTGCATCTTACATGTTTAGTTTGCATGTTTTTGGTTTTCTGGATGAATCATTCATTGATTCAGATCCTAAATTTGCTGAATATGTGAGCAAGAATCCTCCACAGTAGACTAGTGTCCCATTCAGGCCTGATTTATGGCTTGTGTCACAAACTCGAGACAGAGTCATATACAGTGCATCCGGAAAGTATTCACAGCGCATCACTTTTTCCACATTTTGTTATGTTACAGCCTTATTCCAAAATGGATTAAATTAATTTTTTTCCTCAGAATTCTACACACAACACCCCATAATGACAATGTGAAAAAGTTTACTTGAGGTTTTTGCAAATTTATTAAAAATAAAAAAAACTGAGAAATCACATTTACATAAGTATTCACAGCCTTTGCTCAATACTTTGTCGATGCACCTTTGGCAGCAATTACAGCCTCAAGTCTTGTTGAATATGATGCCACAAGCTTGGCACACCTATCCTTGGCCAGTTTTACCCATTCTTCTTTGCAGCACCTCTCAAGCTCAATCAGGTTGGATGGGAAGCATCAGTGCACAGCCATTTTAAGATCTCTCCAGAGATGTTCAATCAGATTCAAGTCTGGGCTTTGGCTGGGCCACTCAAGGACATTCACAGAGATGTCCTGAAGCCACTCCTTTGATATCTTGGCTGTGTGCTTAGGGTCGTTGTCCTGCTGAAAGATAAACCGTCACCCCAGTCTGAGGTCAACAGCGCTCTGGAGCAGGTTTTCATCCAGGATGTCTCTGTACATTGCTGCAGTCATCTTTCCCTTTAACCTGACTAATCTCCCAGTACCTGCCACTGAAAAACATCCCCACAGCATGATGCTGCCACCACCATGCTTCACTGTAGGGATGGTATTGGCCTGGTGATGAGCGGTGCCTGGCAATGAGTTCAATCTTTGTCTCATCAAACCAGAGAATTTTCTTTCTCATGGTCTGAGAGTCCTTCAGGTGCCTTATGGCAATCTCCAGGTGGGCTGCCATGCGCCTTTTACTAAGGAGTGGCTTCCGTCTGGCCACTCTACCATACAGGCCTGATTGGTGGATTGCTGCAGAGATGGTTGTCCTTCTGGAAGGTTCTCCTCTCTCCACAGAGGACCTCTGGAGCTCTGACAGAGTGACCATCGGGTTCTTGGTCACCTCCCTGACTAAGGCCCTTCTCCCCCGATCGCTCAGTTTAGATGGCCGGCCAGCTCTAGGAAGAGTCCTGGTGGTTTCGAACTTCTTCCACTTACGGATTATAGAGGCCACTATGCTCATTGGGACCTTCAAAGCAGCAGAAATTTTTCTGTAACCTTCCCCAGATTTGTGCCTTGAGACAACCTTGTCTCGGAGGTCTACAGACAATTCCTTTGACTTCATGCTTGGTTTGTGCTCTGACATGAACTGTCAACTGTGGGACCTTATATAGACAGGTGTGTGTCTTTCCAAATCATGTCCAGTCAACTGAATTTACCACAGGTGGACTCCAATTAAGCTGCAGAAACATCTCAAGGATGATCAGGGGAAACAGGATGCACCTGAGCTCAATTTTGAGCTTCATGGTAAAGGCTGTGAATACTTATGAACATGTGCTTTCTCAGCTTTTTTATTTTTAATAAATTTGCAAAAACCTCAAGTAAACTTTTTTCACGTTGTCATTATGGGGTGTTGTGTGTAGAATTCTGAGGAAAAAAATGAATTTAATCCATTTTGGAATTAGGCTGTAACATAACAAAATGTGGAAAAAGTGATGTGCTGTGAATACTTTCCGGATGCACTGTAAAGGTTTGGTTCAGCCACCCGTATAATTTGGTATCCTGGCTGCAAAGTTGCTTTTTCAAAATATGCAGCACTAATGTGCATACAACCGAGTCCAAAACAAGACTGAGGGAATAAGGAAAAGGTGCAGGCTTTTAAAGGGGGAGACAGGAAGTGAGATCATAAGGATCGGGCTTGTGTTCTTCAGCCATTGGTTTGAGCCCGGATGTGATATCACAGGGGCCGGAGCCGGCAAGGTCTCCTTCCATTGGCTTGGTCTCAGAAGTGACGTCAAGAGAGCCAGGTAGAATCTCCCATGAATGGTCTACAGGGAAGGGAGAAAAAGAGTCAGTGCACTCTGCCACATCCCGGCATGCCTCAGAACTGCCTTTACTCAAGCCCTTTAGTCACTCCCGGCATATAACTCAATACCGTGGGGCCTGGATGAGGAAAAAATGGGAGCTTAGAACAGTGGTGCTGAATCTGTGGGGCAGCCCCCCTAGGGGGGCGCAAAGATGTGTAAAAAAGAAAACAAAAATCAAAAATATGAAAAATACATCTATTGAAACCAAAACAAATTAACTTAAACTACATTCTGATACTAGAAAAATAGAGAGTTAGAAAAATGTCGATAAAAGTTAAGTAGGTATAATAAAATATGAATCTATGATATATCATTAATTAAAAAAGAATAAATTGGTATTAGTGGGATCCTTTCAAAAAAATGTTAGGGGGGGGGCGATTAAAACTGTTATGAAAACTCGGGTCGCAAATACTTCAAGGTTGAGAAACGCTGGCTTAGAGTATTAATTAATTATGGAAACACGACAGCAGGCATTTGACAAGATACTGGGGCTGGAACCAATGTATGGTATATGAGTCATGTGCACAATGGATATCTGTGTGATAAAATCTGTCGATTTACTGTATGCTCTAATGTAAACAGAGACACAGTACCTCACACTTGCACACACAATGCTACACTGGTGTTAGTTTCAAAGGTGATATTCTTTATTTAGCCTGTAGTGGAGGTAATCCTTATAATAAAGATAAGCAAGTAACAGAATCATTTTTTTCATAGACAAATTTAAGTCATGAAATCCAATTCTCATTAGGAACTGAATGACATTGATTGGCTGTCATTCTGTTGTACCTTTATCTGCTTCCAACAGTCTCTGCAGACGCTGCTTTGTCTCACATTCAATCCACATGTGTTCATTGCCTTTGCAGTTTTTATTTAAAGTTTTCAAATTTGTTCTATTTTTTAACAGTCTTGCTCCACAGTAGCTCTGATAAGGTGTTGAGCCTTCATTTTCTTTCCTTCTCTCATTTTCTGTCTCATATATCCACAGTGGGGTGACAATCAAGATTAACCTTTTTTCTTTTATTATTATGTTTTCCGGGTGTTTTTCATTAACTTCAGTCCATGTTGTTTGTCACCTGATACACACATTTTCTCTTACTTGTAATCAAACATTTTTTGGGTGATTTGAAAAGAATAAAAGAAGAAAAATAAAATCAAAAACAAAAGAATATAAACAAATCCCAGAACACTTAAAATACAGATTTCTTCTCTTTAGAACATGCTGTTAATACACATGAACCAAAGGGCTTTTTTCCAAGCAACTCAAAAATTTTGAAAGAAACTGCATTAAAACATTCAGGTCTTTTATTCATCACAGACAAAACAAAGCTTACGCATGAAGATTCATTTTTGATAATGGTCTTTTTTTTCCCATTTCTGAATTCTTCTGCACAAATTACTTCAGAGACAGTGTCTAGTCATGAAAGAGAATTTTCACCGACTGTCATTTTTGCATATTCTTTGTTTTTCAAGATGATGTTTCAGCAGTGAAAAGCATATTTTGCAACAGAACTGAGTCATTTAAATCTCAAAATGATATGAAGTGCTTAAAATAATATTACAATGTTGGTTTATATTGGAATGTTTTCTTAAAATTTTTTTTAAAAAAAACTTTAAATAAAAAGCAAAGTTTTTAACTTTTTTATATTCTTAACCATCCATCTATCTACAAATGAATACATTAGGAGAAGAAGCCCAGTCTAGCAGCATCAGGCAAAAGCAGAAGCCAGCTGTCTTTTGGATTTCAGTCCACAACAGAACACACACCCTGGACAATTTAGAAACAGATTTCATTTGAAAGAGGAAAATAATAATAATAATAATACATTTTATTTATACAAGGCGCCTTTCAGGGAACTCAAGGACACCGAACAACAATAAATAAATAAATAAATAAATAAATAAATAAATAAATAAAAGACACAATTATAAAAAACTTAAAACATCAGAAAATCTAGAAATTAAAACCAAACAAAACCATTATAATCAGGAGGAAAAAGAAAAAGCCATTTTAAACAGATGCGTTTTAAGTTTACATTTGAAGGATGAATATGATTTGATATTTCGGAGATCCGCAGGCAATGAATTCCAGAGCTTGGGAGCAGAACGGCTGAAAGCTCTGCTCCCCATGGTGGTTAGACGGGCGGGAGGGACAGTCAGATGGGTGGAGGAAGAGGATTTAAGATTACGGGATGGAATGGCAACATGAAGAAGGTCAGACAGATATGGAGGGGTGAGGTTATGGATGGCCTTAAATGTTAATAGTAGAATCTTAAAATCAATACGAAACTTAATCGGGAGCCAATGAAGCTGCTGCAAGACCGGAGTAATATGGTGAATAGATGGGATTTGAGTGATGATACGTGCTGCAGAATTCTGGACTAACTGAAGCTTATGAAGAGATTTATTCGGGAGACCAAAGAGGAGTGAATTGCAGTAGTCCAGCCGAGAAGTGACAAGACTATGAACAAGAATGGCAGTGGTGTGAGGAGTGAGGGAGGGGCGAATGCGATTAATATTACGTAGGTGGAAGTAAGCAGACCGGGTGATGTTATTAATGTGAGATTGGAAGGATAGAGTACTGTCGAGGATGACACCCAGCCTCTTGACCTGAGATGATGGGGAAACAACAAAGTCATCAATAATAAGAGAAAGATTATTGGTTTTGGATAATGATGATTTTGAACCAATGAGGAGAACCTCAGTTTTGTCACTGTTTAATTTAAGAAAATTCGAAGAAAACCAGGATTTAATTTCAGCAATGCAGTCAATAAGCGAGGGTGGTGGAAAAGAGGAGGTGGGATTACCAGCAAGGTAGAGCTGGGTGTCATCAGCATAACAGTGAAAATTAATGTTATATGGAAAACCAGGAAGAAAACCAAATCACACACAGGGAGTCAGTTGGAATTCAACAGCAGAGTGAGTTTCCCAAAATTGATGACTCTTAGAGGTTAACAAAAAGTTCTGCAAGGGAAATTTTTCATGTATAAGTAAGTGTTTTGTGGATTCCTCAAAAACCTCTCATAATTGGTCCTTTATGAAGGAGTATAAAGTCCTACTTTGTTAGCTCTGCCCCTGAAGTCAACTACAAAAAGCAACATGAATCAACTGAAAAACAATTGATGGGCAATATTTTCATTTTATGTACATTTTTGTTTGTGAAGAGTAATATGAAGTAAATATGACATCATAATTTTATAATTAAACAAGGCAAAAGCATACAGATATCATAGATATCGGAATGGTAGTCCATGAAGCACACTTATCAAATTGAGGCTTAGCTGAGTCAGTCTCCTTTTACAATCCAGGTTCAGTTTATTCCATAAATGCAGCGTGTTTCTCATTAAATCAAGATGTGCTTAGGCAACCCATGATTATATGCCCACTAATGATTTTTAGGCAGCTCCAAGAGCTGATCATCGATAACATCTATCATAATTTAAAAAGCACAGAGGAGAGTGCACCGTCTGCAGAATGAGTACCCGTGATTTTAAGTATGCAGCTATTGGGATGCATAGCGTGTTACTGGACAGCTTTGAAAAGTTTCAGAGGCTTATTTAATTGTCATACAACAGAAGAACATGTAAGAGAGACATTGGTGATCTTGATCTATAATAACAGAAAAAGGAAATTCATCCGCTAATAAAAAAGCGAGAGATGCTGTGTGGTAATCCAGAGCAGACTGAGTAAATTAGGGCTCTCACTCTGTCCATTGCATAATTAAATGTTAATGGCATTATTCAAAGTAAGAAAAGTTTCCTTTGATTTTTTCAGTTTGATTGCAAACGTACTAGTGTGTGAATTTCATACTTTAAAAACTTCAAACAATTAAGTATTCAGTAGCAATGTGGATCACATTTGGGAGTGAAAATTAAATACAAGAACATACTTCAGAATTAATAGAATATACACTTTTATGCAACACTACATTTAGTATTCAAAAGGAAAGCTGCAGCTTCTGCCTCTGCAGTGCAATGTCCCAAAATGGCTCCTTGCTTGAAGGAGTTTGCCCTGATCAGAATATCTGATTGAACAAAGCGACTGGCTGTACATGTTGTTATCATTTAAAAGGATTTACCTGTGCATCAATGCTATGGAATGATTTGTATTTTACATGATTAGCCTTTAATGAGCTGGGAGGTGCCTGTGATCTCACATCAGTGCAGTCTATTGTGCCTATGACATTTGGGACACCTAAGGTACATTATCTAGTGGCACCAAATTGACTTTGCAATGTATAGCTTTAACATATCCTCTTTAATAAAATCCCTGTGTGCGTCCAGGTGTCCATGTGTGTGTGTCTTCTGGTGAAGTGCGCATGCGCGGGGCACGCTGCGATGCGCAATATTACTGTCAGAGAAAGTTAGAGGTGTTTTACGGAAATACAAACCAGTATTACTGCGAGAGGAAATTAAAGGTACACAATACAGTGACGCATATTACAGCCACATACAAGCCAGTATTACTGTCAGAGGAGATTACACTTTGAGTAGCAAGAAAAGCACTAAATAAATGTAATTGTAATTTTAAAAAATCATTGGTCAAAAATTTACATTAATGCTGAGGGTAATAATTGATTTAAATACAAAGACAGACAGTAGAACATGCAACCAAGCATATTCTAGAATTTTAGATAGACTGCTAGATAGATAAAATAAAATTTTATAATATAAATAGATAAACCCAACACATTTAGATTTTGAGTCAGATTATTAGTATATTAAGCATAAGAGATATAGTTTGACATTCAAAAATCCGGCCATTGATAATCCGGTTCCTTCAGATTTCCGACATGGATTTCGGAGCACATTTTCAAATTTACTGCATTGGCGTGCCACTGTTTTCTGGTGGTGCCGTTTATGTTTTGATGGCGCTGTAGTCAATAATCAGTCGTTGGGCCTTGGTTGCACCTGCTAACAGACTTTCCTGCTCATTCCTTCTCATTTTATCATTTATTTGCTGCTGTATAGCCCCATTATGGATTCAGCAAAGAAAGGAGGTGGGCGTAAAATGTAAACATCGTGTGTTGTCAATCGCAGAGAAAGTGGAAGTGCTAAAAAAACTTGATAGCGGCATGTCTGTGCGAACCATTTGTGAAACATACGACATTGGCTCTTAAACAGTGTATGATATTAAAAAACAGAAAGAAAAACTGTTAAAGTTCTTTTCTGACAGTGGATCAAAAAAGGAAATGTTTGTAAGGAAGTCAGTGATGGGGGGAAAAAGTTTGGAACTGGACCAAGTTCTCATAACCTTGTTTAATCTTCGTGGTGATTTATTAAAGGAACAAGCCAAAGTGGTTAATTATATGCTGGGATTATAACACAAGTGTGAATATTCAGAAGGTTGGCTACATTGTTGGCTTACAGTTTTGTGCGGTGTGTGGGGAAAAACGTTCAGCAGACAAAGATGCGGCTAATGCATATGTGGATGAATTTGCAAAGTTAGTTAGAGATGAACATTTGAGTCCTGAACAAGTGTACAATGCTGACGAGACTGCCTTGTTTTGGAGATGTACGCCAAAAAGAACTTGAACAACTAAGGATGCAGAATTGCCATCGGGGTTTAAAGCTTCGAAGAATCATGTCATGGTAATGTGCTGCTCTAATGCTGGAGGTACCCATAGATGTAAGTTGCTCATTATCGGGAAAAGTTTACATCCGAGGGCCTTCAAGAGTATGACACAGTTTCCTGTCCATTACCGTGCCAACAAGAAGGGGTGAGTTACCACTGATATTACAATTGAATTGGTTTCACAAATGTTTTGTTCCTCAGGCTAGGGCTAACTGAAATTCTGTAGAACTGTTTTATTTAGTTGGTGAACATTAAAATTTCATTTGCTTTTCATTTAGTGTTTAATTTTCTTTCTTTAAAGGACTGTACAGGTAGTCATTTTCTGTTAAATATATACACCATCCAAAATCCGGCATTTTCGAAAATTTGGCACTTGTCAGGTCTGGAGGTTGCCGGATTTTTGAATGTCAGCCTTTAAAAAGATGTTGAATGTGCTCAAATCTTACCTTGTCATAAGTTTAGGTTTAAGGTTTAAGGTTTCTTTATTTAGTCATGCTTACACAAGAAAACATGAAATTTGCCTTCTCAGTTGCATCTAATAACAGACAGAATGAAATAAAACAGACAAATAGAGATAAGAAAGGTTAAGGTAAGGCAGTTAGATAATACATATTTACACAAAAAAAAGGTTACAGAATATATATCAAAACCTTAATCATTATCTCTGGTATTTCTTATTGAAAAGTCGTATGGCACTAGGAAGAAAGGAGTTTCTGGAGCGATTTGTGTGGGTTTTCAAAGCGACTATCTTTCCTGATTTACTGAACTTTAGTTCTACATGTAATGGATGTCTGTCATCAGTTGAGATAATTTCCAGTTTCTTTAACATTGCCCTCTGACACACACTAGACAAATCATCTACATCAGTCCCAATAACTTTAGTTGCATACTTCGTAATCTGCTGGAGCTTTTTTGAGTTTTGGTTTGTCAGACTATTAAACCAGGTAATGAAACTGAAAGTGATCACAGACTGGATCATACTGCGGTAAAAGGACAACATGAGGTCTTTGTCTACTTTAAATAGTTTGAGTTTATGGAGGAGAAATAAGCGCTGGTTGCATTTAGAGAATATTTTATTTTGTATTTGTATTCCAGATTGTTATCTAGGTAAGTTCCTAAGTATTTATATTCAGTCACTATTTCTACCCCCTCTGCTATTGCTATTGCTATTCCTCAAGAACATGCTCAGATCCCACTTGTTGGCACAACACTGGATTAATCTTTTTTCTGTTGCTGTGTCACTTTCTCCTTCTTGAGCAGTCTGGACACAGTGGGGATCTTGTAGTCTTGTATATGTAGCCAGAAGATGGGATCTGAAAGCATCTGTCCATGTAGTTTGCATGGACCCCTGTTATCTTAGCTGTTTTATTTTTTTGTCTGTAATGTCAACTAGTGCATGAAGCCCCAAGCATCCTTCTGTCAGAGTATTTTTCTCACGTCTCCTAGATTAAGACCCCAACATTTCAAATAGCAGGTAAATAATAAAGGTGTATCACCACTCCTCTACCTTCTTACCAAAATGCAACATCTGTTACGCTTTTTGCAGATATTTTGACTATTTTCATTAAATCAACATGCAGAGAACTTTTGCAATAATTAATACAAGTAAGCAAATGCATGCAAAACTCAAATTATTTCTCTTCAGGGGACAACAACTAATGTAAAGAGACAGAGTGGGGATTTCAAAGAGGTAATAGCTCGTGCAATGAAGCTCAGGGGTGGCATATTCAGTAATATAGGGAATATGAGGACTGCTTTTTTGGTAATTAAAAATAAGTCTTTAAATCAAAATTTACAGTAGATTAAGTTTCAATTTCAAATTTATTGTTATGTTTACATAATAAAATTAAATACTTACTTGCAGGTCTCACTCCGATTAATTAGAGTAATATAATACCAATAATTGCACACATTACAATAACATTCATACAATGCAATAATGCAATATACATATTCTACTATACCCCCCCCCCCCCCCATCTCCTCCCACCCCACGGCTCCACCCATGTAGTAGTGAAATGGGACAGTGAGGAGGACCCTGCCTGGGTCCCCACTCCTGACGTCACGCTTCCCCCTCCCCTCGGCCCACAGCCTCTGTCTCAGATTAGCATGAATATATCACTCCTGCAAGCAAACTATGATTCTTAGCGTGATGAGAGAAGTCTCAAAATCAACTGAAATGTTCAAGCAAATTATAGAAAAAAAACCAATCTAAATCCATTAAGTAGTTCTCTTGTTCGCTAGCTAAGTGGAAGTAAGATACGCTCCAAGGCAGGCGTGTGAGTGAGGAGGGCCCCTCCCCTTGGCCCACTGCGTGCCTCTCAGATTTGCATAAATAAATCAGTACCGCAAGCGAACTATGATACATAGCGCAATAAGAAAAGTCACAAAATCAACCGGAATGTTCAAGCACATTATAGAAAAAACCTGATCTAAATCCTTTAAGTAGTTCTCTCGTGAAAAGCAGACAGACAGACAGACAGGCGTTGGATTTTATATATTGTCACACACGTGCGATTGGGAGGCATCTAAAGGGCCTGAATAATAGCAGTTCCATGCCAGACCAGGGGGTGGCGAGGTGCACTGACTTTCTTAATCCTCTGACCTTACACGGGAAATCCTGCATGGTTCCGGTGCCACTAATGACGTCACTTCTGCCCAGCCAACCCAAACTGTTGATGTCACTTCCATTTCCGGCCCCGAAGATGACGTCACTTGCGGCCCAGAAGACACCCCACTTCCGGCTCTGGCCCTACTGATGGTGTCACTTCCTTTGGCCTTTAAAGCCACCATCTTTACAACCTTAAGATCAGTTCTGTTTTGGACCTGTGAATATCTCACAATCTAATTACCCATTTGCAACCAGGGCACAATATATGGATGGCTGCCCAAACCTTTTTGATGTCTTTCGACTCTTAATGTGACAATATATAGAGATAACATATAAAAGAATATGTATATGTCAATATGAATGGCTGTTGAGTAACCCTATGTCCCTAAATCTAGTGGTGATAGTACTAAAGGTCATGGACAGAGGAAGGTGAAAAGTGACAGTACAGAGTGGTACACATCCTTAATAATACATTTAATGTTTCTAAAGCACGTGTTATGTAGACAGGGGATGATCATGTATTAGACAAATTCAGTGCTGCCTTTGCCACCCATTGCAGTCATAATCCAAGAAAGTGCCTTATGGCCTTGAAGGTGGTGACTGTAGATTGAGACATCTTAAGGAAGTGAAAAGCATTCATGAGCCATTCATTCAAGATATGTCCTGCCAACTTCAGATCATGAGTGATGGTCACTTCAAAAGCTGCTGACCCTCTCAGCAGTATCCCCTATAGTATGGATTGGAGTATGGTCTACCTCCTTCTTTTCAAAGCAGATTATCATCTGATTGGTTCACCTAACATTAGCAGGCCAGATTTTTGTCAAGCAGATCTCCTCTGTGTAAGCTGCCTCATGGTTTTTCATGATCAGGCCTACAATTCTAGTGTCATCAGCAAATCTATTAATGGAGTTGGAGCTGTGTTTGGCCACACAGTCATAGGTGAACTTGGAGTACAGTACAGGGATCAGTACATTACATGTGGGTGCCATGTGGGTGCCTGAATTGCAGATCATTGTGAAGGAAGTGGTGCTGGAAATCCACAATTACTAAAAGGAAATATTTTAAATTAAAATTTTCCTACAGACTTCTATTGTTATCTTGCACTTTGCATTGCGTAGTGTGTTGCCAGAGTGGTTGCTAAAAAAACCCAACTATATCCTGTGAAAATTAATCTTCTTTATATAGGTGCAATCACTTTAAAAACAAGCCTTGACCCAGTATAGCTCTTGGGAAGATTGGCAAGCATAAACTGACAGGGATGATCCATGTTGTCCTATCACTAGAGAAAGATGGCTCCCTCCAGGGAGGTATGCCCTGTATGTGTATTGAAAAGAACTAGAGACTGTAGTGAAGCGTTTGAGAAAAGACAAATCTAAATGACTTCAGTGATAGGGAATACTTGAGTGTTTTCCAATGGAAATGAAATGTCAGAAAGGTAGGACCTGAACCAGGCAAAACTTTAACACAAATTCCAAGGTGAGATGGAAGATGGGAGTTTAGAATGGTATAATTAACCATATCAAAAGCTGCACTAAGACGGGAGAGAAGTGAAATACTGACAAGACCAGAGTCAGATGAGGGGAGGATGTCATTTTACAAGTTTAAGAAGAGCAGTGTCTGTGCTACAATGGGGCAGAAACCTGACTGGAAAGGCTCCTAATTGTTATTAGACAATGTCTTATATGTCGTATGTGTCTTATGTCTTATATGTGTTTTACAAGACAATGTCTTATTTGTCAGTAGATACACTGAAATTTGTTGCCTATATAGTATATAGCTCCCTGTACACTATTTGCCCTTCCATTGGTTTCTTCCTGTGCACCATTGAAGTCAGTGTCACATTTATTAGATAAAAACTCAAGTCTTTATAGGAATCATTGCTCACAAAGTGAATCTGAAGGAAAACATTTGAAAATGAGGACTAAAAAACATTTTAAAGAGAATGGGAACAAAGTGATAACAGCACATGGATGAAGAAACGGGTTCACAAAAGTATGGTAGAAATTGAATCACACTTTAAGAATGGCTGGCTCCATATTCAAGAAATGGAATGCTGAATCATGCTGCCAAGACACTGCCTAGGAAAGGATGGCCATGCAAGAAGTATTCTCCTTGCATGGGAAAGAAAGGCAAACAATCCTTTTGAACAAGGTGTCCAGCTCATGTGTGTAAAGGTGTGTGAATGAGAAAAACCTGGGATGGACTGACATTCATTCCAGGATTGGCTTCTGCCAGAAGAGACTTAGATAGATAGATAGATAGATAGATAGATAGATAGATAGATAGATAGATAGATAGATAGATAGATAGATAGATAGATAGATAGATAGATAGATAGATAGATAGATAGATAGATAGATACTTTATTAATCCCAAGGGGAAATTCACATTGGTAATTCACTTTGGTAACACTTGATGGATAAAGTGGAGACAGCTGCCTCTAGAACCCCCTCTCGCCTCTTCTTCACAGCGCTAAAACTAAAATACTGTGCTACCATTATGTCCAATATGTTGACTTTATAGCACAGAGTTAAAGAAATTATAGAGTATTGTCCAAAGTGGCACTGTCATACTTTCATCACCAACAACCTTGCATTATGTCTAGATAATTGCCCCATTTCATTCCCCACCTTTGTCTGTCAAAGAGTATTGACTCTTAGTGATGTTTGTATCCATGCCAGGCTCTGAACTTTACAATCCTAGAAGGCTGAGTTTGTAATTCCACCCTCATCAGTTTTTGTTTACTCCACAACTAAGTTTTCCCTGTCTTCAACTCTTTCCTCCCACCATTGTTATGACTGTATGCTTGTCTTCTTATCACCGTTTACCAATTTTCTCTGCTTGACAGTGGGACCTTCCCTTGACATTCTCGAGGACATTCTTTTATCCAGTATTTTATACTTATCTAAGAACCCATGGACAGTAAGGGGCCTCATGGACTGCAATCCCAGACCATAATTGCACAGACAAAAGCCCTGGGTTCAAAAAATTTTTTTTATTAAAAACTAGGGGGCTTTGCCCCTTGCTGCTGCTGAGCTGCGTGATCTGCATGTCGCGCAGTGCTTCGAATATTTAAAAGCCTGTACAGCAGCTGTCCTTTTGTCTCACTGCCTTGTCTCGTGGGACGTTAAAGTGTCTCAGAGAAAATCACGTCTCATCTCTTTCCATGTCCTTCCAAGATTTTTTTTTTATAATAGAAAGAAATACCTTCTCCCATGCTCTGGCACAATAATCATTACCAATGATAAACTTTTCTGTCCTCCTCCAACTCCATTCCAGGTAAGTATTCACCCTACTCTACTTCAACTCTGACTTGCCTGGGTAAGACAGAACTGCTTGCTTTATGCTGAATGCAGGAGAGCTTCTGGTGCCTCCATATTGTACCCTGGAACTACTTGGGGGTCAGGCAGAAATTCCAACTAACAGGGGAGTCTCCTCCCAACAGCACCCCCTAGTGGCCCAAGATGGCTGCCCTCCAGAATTGCAACCACCATGTTGTTCTGCCGGTGTCCAAGTGGGAGCTATGCTAAAGGGATGCTGACCTGCAGTGGACTTGTGGGAACACATGGGCCTGTGAGGCTGTCTTCCTAGAATGGGCTTTTTACCAGAAAAGGGAACAGCAATCATTCCAGCCAGGATGCAAATCCATCTAGGGTGTCCATCCTTAATTAACTGTCGACCGGTTAATAAACTACCATGCAAGTCCAACCGTGCCTTCCATTACAAACTGTAATCTCCAAAACATATTTAGGATTGTACATTGCACTTTTTTTACTACCATAAAAGCTTTTGTCAGTGGGCCTTTTGATTGATCCTTTTTGTTCCTTCTAACAGATAAGCATCCAAGATACTTTTTTGTATATGTTTTAGAATATCAATGACTTTGTTAAATGGTGCGACTCAAACCACCTACAACTGAACACCAGCAAAACCAAGGAGCTGGTGGTGGATTTTAGGAGGCCCAGACCCCTCATGGATCCCGTGATCATCAAAGGTGACTGTGTTCAGATGGTGCAGACCTATAAATATCTGGGAGTGCAGCTGGATGATAAATTAGACTGGACTGCCAATACTGATGCGCTGTGCAAGAAAGGACAGAGCTGGTTATACTTCCTTAGAAGGCTGGCGTCCTTCAACATCTGCAATAAGATGCTGCAGATGTTCTATCAGACGGTTGTGGCGAGCGCCCTCTTCTACGCGGTGGTGTGATGGGGAGGCAGCATTAAGAGGAAAGACGCCTCACTCCTGGACAAACTGGTGAGGAAGGCAGGTTCTATTGTTGGCATGGAGCTGGACAGTTTAACATCTGTTGCAGAGCGAAGGGCGCTCAGCAGGCTCCTATCAATTATGGAGAATCCACTGCATCCACTAAATAGTATCATCTCCAGACAGAAGAGCAGCTTCAGCGACAGACTGCTGTCACTGTCCTGCTCCACTGACAGATTGAGGAGATTGTTCCTCCCCCAAACTATGCGACTCTTCAATTCCACCCAGGGGGGTAAACGTTAACATTTAACATTATACAAAGTTATTGTCTTTTTTTACCTGAATTATTATCATTCTTTAATTTAATATTATTTATTGTATCAGTATGCTGCTGCTGAAAAATGTGAATTTCCCATTGGGATTAATAAAGTATCTATCTATCTATCTATCTATCTATCTATCTATCTATCTATCTATCTATCTATCTATCTATCTATCTATCTATCTATCTATCTATCTATCTATCTATCTATCTATCTATCTATCTATCTATCTAGAACTGGCTTGTATAGACCCATCTCTAACCTGCCTTTCTTAAGTAAAATTCTAGAGAAGGCAGTCATTATACAGTTAAATGAGCACCTCAATAAACATGCTATTCTTGATAAATTTCAGTCAGGTTTTAGAACAAATCACAGCACAGAAACTGCACTTGTTAAAGTAGTAAATGACTTGCGGGTAAATGCAGACAGAGGCCATTTATCTGTCCTCATCCTCTTAGATCTGAGTGCCGCATTTGACACCATTGATCATAATATTCTTAAGAATCGCCTTAGTCAATGGGTGGGCCTCTCTGGCAGTGTCTTAAATTGGTTTGAATCCTACCTGGCAGGGAGAAAATTCTTTGTTAGTTGTGGTAATTATAACTCAAAGACACATGATATTCTATATGGTGTTCCACAAGGCTCTATCCTGGGTCCACTGCTCTTCTCAATTTACATGCTTCCATTAGGTCAGATTATCTCAGGGCACAACGTGAGCTACCACAGCTATGCTGATGACACACAGCTGTATTTATCAATAGCACCTGATGACCCCAAATCTTTTGATTCACTAACACAATGTCTAACTTGTATCTCAGAATGGATGAATAGTAACTTTCTCAAATTAAATAAAGAAAAAAACGAAATCTTAGTGATTGGCAATAATGGATACAATGAGGCTATTAGAAATAAACTGGATGCATTAGGATTAAAAGTCAAATCGGAGGTAAAAAGCTTAGGGGTAACCGTTGATTGTAATCTGAATTTTAAATCGCATATTAATCAGATCACTAGGACAGCATTTTTTCACCTAAGAAACATAGCAAAAGTTAGACCTCTTATATCATTGAAAGATGCAGAGAAATTAGTTCATGCGTTTGTTTTCAGTCGGCTAGATTACTGTAACGCACTCCTCTCAGGACTACCCAAAAAAGACATCAATCGTTTGCAACTAGTGCAGAATGCAGCTGCTAGAATCCTTACCAGGAAAAGAAAATCCGAACACATTTCTCCAGTTTTGATGTCACTACACTGGTTACCTGTGTCATTCAGAATTGACTTTAAAATTCTGCTTATGGTTTATAAAGCTTTAAATAATCTCGCCCCAGCTTATATATCGGAATGTCTGACACCTTATATTCCAAATCGTAACCTCAGATCCTCAACTGAGTGTCTCCTTAGAATTCCAAGAGCAAAACTTAAAAGAAGTGGTGAGGCGGCCTTCTGCTGTTATGCACCTAAAATCTGGAATAGCCTGCCAGTAGGAATTCGCTAGGCTAATACAGTGGAGCACTTTAAAAAACTGCTGAAAACACATTACTTTAACATGGCCTTCTCATAACTTCACTGTAATTTAATCCTGATACTCTGTATATCTAATTCATTATAATAACTATTCATTCAAAATCTGTACTAACCCCTACTCTCTCTTCTGTTTCCTTTTCCGGTGTCCTGTTGGTGGTGGCGTGCGCCACCACCATCTACCCAAAGCACCATGATGTTCCAACAATGATGGATGGATTAAAAGCCAGAAGTCTGTATGACCATCAGCATCAAGTGACTCCGTGAAAAGCCCGAAATACAAAGAGGACTATTTCATTTATGTTAGGTAGAATGCCCAAAGGGGACTGGGCGGTCTCGTGGCCTGGAACCCCTACAGATTTTATTTTTTTCTCCAGCCTTCTGGAGTTTTTTTTTGTTTTTTCTGTCCACCCTGGCCATCGGACCTTACTCCTTTCTATGTTAATTAATGTTGTCTTATTTTAATTTCTTATTTTGTCTTTTATTTTTCTTCTCTTCATTATGTAAAGCACTTTGAGCTACTTTTTGTATGAAAATGTGCTATATAAATAAATGTTGTTGTTGTCCCAGTCTCGGCTTTCTGGATATCTATTACTAATTTTTCCACAACTGTTTTTCACACTAACATCCCTTTTTCTCTCCTAAATTTTTATTTCAACGGATTTCTCATTTCTTCCATTATCTCTCTCAGAGAGATAATGAATGGAGGCATTCATTCATAACTGGAAAATGAGGAGAAATGTATGGCGGTCTTATAGTAAGTCTGGATTTGATTTAAATAATAAAAATCAAAAATGTGGACAGGAACAAATAGCCTTGCTTATTTTTGTGCATTTTCTTCCTTTAACAGCAACTTGGTTTTTAAAGAGGCTGTGTTTTCTCCCTCACAGAAGATTTGCTCAGCTAAGGGATCACTTAACTTGGCTTAGCTTGTTAAAGTCAAAGAGACAATATGAGGCTTTACAAAAAAAAAAAAAAAAAAGACACGAAAAATCCCCAGTGTTTCACATTTTTGCTGTGAAGATGCCTTTTTAGTTTCTGTACAGGACAAATCCACATAATTAAATTAAAGCTCCTTTTAATCCAAAGATATTTTGTTATGTGCTTAGCAGAGGCACATACAGTATTTGGTCCATCTTTTTTTGCCATAATTTCGACGCGTATAATATTGTTCTTTTGTTATCGTGAAAGACATAAATTGGGTTTCATTTACTCTTGCCTCCTAAGCACAGAGCAGGTCCCAAGGTAATAATGTACATGCAGTTGAATCATGTTCCCAAGGCTGTAACAGACATTGTAATCCAAGCCTCACTACCCATTGTACCTTTAGGTTTCCTTCCCAGTGCCACTCTCTGTTATTTAATAAGATTGTGGAGGGTTTAACTAGAACTTCTTTTTTCTTTGCCATGTTAGAAACAGAAAGGTGCTTTTTAGCTTAATGATTTGGAAAGGGAGAAAAACAGAGAAGAGAACTTGTAGTGAGGCACTATATGGAAGGTGTCTGAGGTTGAGGGCACGTTCTGCTAGATGTATTGTATATGTGAAAGCTGAAGGCCTTTTTCCAATTACATTTACATGTATTTGCTTGGCAGACACTTTTATCCAAACTGACTTAAAAAAGAGGTAAACATAATTGAGTAACATTAGGTTGGGGTCTGTTTTTTCTGCAAGTGTAGTAGGACAGGTAACAAAATTTGATTGGCACAAGTGAAAAGAGGTAATAACTAATACATTTATAATCATAGGTTACAATCAATAAAGCAATTAAATTTAATCTAACAACAAATCAACCAACACTATGATAGAATATGGAGCAAAGTTTTTTCCAATCAAATTAGACAGATATTCATAAGTCAGACGAGTTTTCAATTGTTTCTTAAATACATTGAAGGAGTCGGCAGATCGGATGGAGGTGGGCAGCTCATTTCACCAACTAGGAACCACACACAAAAAGTGTCTGGATTGAGACTTGATACCATGCAGAGGTGGCATCACCAGACACTGTTCACTGGTAGACCTGAGTGGGAGAAAAGAAGTGTAGCACCACTGTCTCCATATACTCAGGTGCCGACTCATTGATGACTCTGTAGGCAAGCATTAGGGATTTGAATGTAATGTGTGCCTCCTACAGGGAGCCAATGTAGCGACCTGAAGAGAGGAGTGGCATGTGCCAGTCTTGGCTTGTTAAATATAAGACAGGCTGCTGCATTCTAGATCATCTGCTGCGGCTTGATAGCACATGTGGGTAACTCCTGCCAGAAGCAAATTGCAGTAGTCCAGACACAACAATACCAAAGCCTGGACCAGAGGTTGTGTTGCATGCTCTGTCAGATAAACTCTGATCTTGCGAAATGTTGTACAACATTGGCCTACTTGAATGAGAAACAATAATAATATGGTCAGAAAAAGATAGCTGCTTATTATTTCCCTCACCAAGATTGTATATTGACTTGGCAGGTATTAGTGACAGTGATCCAGTGAGGAAGTTGAGCAAACTGGCTGATTAGGATCACAAGAAGCTCTGTTTTTACCAGGTTGAGCTGTAGATGGTGGTTCTTCAACCAGGTTGAGATATCAGTTAGACACACAGAGACTCTTGCTCAGGGTTATTGAACTCTGGACCTGGAGAGTTGCAGTGGGTTCAGGTTTTCATTCTAACCATCTTCTTAATTAGTTACCACTTTTTGGTTCTAATTAACTTCTTTTGCCTTAGTTTTAATTAACTTCACTCAGGCCCCTAGTTGTTTCTTTTTCCCTAATTAGCAGCCAAACAATAGCCACATGACCAGCTAACCTGTGCCCGTCACATAATATCTGAAAATAAAGAAAGGTGAAGGTCTCAGTAAGGTTGATCTCTCAGTTCAACTTTTTGACAATGTTCTTAGGAAAAAACAGAAAATCAGCACATTTAGAAATAATAATTCTTTGCATTTATATAGCGCTTTTCTCACTACTCAAAGCGCTCAGCAATTGCAGGTTAAGAGCCTTGCTTAAGGGCCCAACAGAGCAGAGTCCATATTGGCATTTGCGGGATTCGAACTGGCAACCTTCCGATTACCAGTGCAGATCCCTAGCCTCAGAGCCACCAATGTCTGCTGTGGCAGAATTAGAGCAACAACAAGCTATGGAATTAACATTCCAATTAACAGCAAAAATTGGCTTCTCATTAAGAAACTGGTTGGAGTGAAATTGGCTGGAGTTTGAAACCCCAACTTAGCTGGTCATCTGTCAGCTCGTTGCACGTTTCATTTCTGTTTGGCTCTCTTTTAATGAAGAAAACAGTCAAGTCAGAGGACTGGATCCTTAAAAACAGGGCTATTAAAATGAAGGGAAAAGCAGTTACTTAGCATTGAAACCTGGTCACTAATAGGAAAAGGGTTGAATAAAAACCTGCAGCCACTGCGGCCCTCCAGGCCTGGAGTTTGACACCCCTGCTCTAGCTGATTCCATGTTATCCTCCAGAGGAAATGACAGGTACAACTGTGTATCATCCGCATAACTCTGATAAGACAACCCATGGGATTGGAGGATAGAGCCCAGGGAGATGGTGTACAGAGAGAAAAGCAGAGGACCCAGCACCAATCCTTGGGTTGCACCTGTGCATGTCTGGTGAGCCTTGTCAGGACACCCTGCAGGATCTGCCCGAGATGTAGGACTCAAACCATCTGAGGCAAGAGGTTTTTATGACACAGAGCCTGTACAAAGATGTCCACTTTGACAAATGGGAGTTATCAATTTAATGGGACAAATATGGAGAACTTAGAAAACAGAAAATTTTCAACACTGGATATACTGTGTGTGATCAAAGTAGGGGCATGTTCTGAATGGGCACAAATGGAACTTAAGGCTTTTTCACACCTAGTTTATTTGGTGTGGTTGTTTCAAACTCTGGGGGCAATTTCCACGAAACTTTTGTTCATTTAGGCAGATGTGAACATGCAAATCCACACTGGTGCAGAGCGAAACAACTGTACCAAGACCCTGGTGTCAGAGCGGCTCAAAGTGAGCCTCATTTACATGAGGTATGAATGTGATCTGGCACGGCTCCAATGTAACAACATGAACTATTGTGCATTTTGGGTGAAATTATGCAGGCTATGGTAGTCACACTAAGCGGTACTGTCACACTGTTAGATTTAGGGAATCTAACTCACAGGATAATGAGTCGAGAGTTAACATGTGTCACAGACATGCTATTGGGAGGCAATTTGAGGGCTTGTCAAGTAGTAATTCCACCCCAAGTTGAGGGTAGGGTTTGTGAAGTTGCCTAATGCTTCAACTCCTGTCTCCTCAACCGATCTGATGATTGGCAGCACCAGTGATGTCACTTCCGAGTCATGGTCCTCTAACCCCACCCCTTCCGCTCTGGCCTCCTCTTAAAGGGTTCCACCACCATCTTGGGTCAGTCTACTTTATGACTGGTGTCTAAAAAGACATTTTGTTTGTGCTTTTGTTTTTTGTTGTTTTTGTTTTTCTGCCATTTATAATGGATTCGCCTTCGCGATGTCTAAACTTTTTATCTTCTCTCTGTTTTTCTTACATATGGAACTTTAAAAAACAATAAAGAGGTAAAAATAAATATGTAATACAGATGAAAATGTAACACAATTCCCATTAAATGACTTGTACCTTTACTCACCTAGTCAGAGCAACCCCAAACCTCAAGCTCATAGCTGTCTTGTCAGCAGTTGACCATTTTAAAAAAGAGGTGTAAATTCACTTTTGATGGGGTATCAAAACACATACTGAGGTGGCAAGATACAAATAGCAGTAACCTTGTGAAACCAACGATCAAACCACCTAAGCTTACACCGTAAAGTTATGTATACATTAACTTTGGCATTTGTAGTAAATGTTAATCAAAATTCCTTGATAAACATTAATACCAAATATTTACAAGACAGTAGAGATGTGGTTTGAGATAAAGTACATTGAGATTATCTTCAAATGGAGGCTACTGGAGAGTAAATATGTAACAGTATGCAGTGAAAAGAAACTCATGTGCATCAGTTGTGCATTAGTGGCTAAGTCAGGTTCTCTTTCTTCGGCGGTTTCGTTTTGCCAACATGCTCACCTCCGTTGTCTATCAGTGGCTAAGCAGTTTCACTCTCCTCTAAGGTTTTGTTCTGCCGATGTGCTCGCCTCGCTTGTGTGTCTTAGTGGATAAGCGAGTTGATTTCTTTGAGCTTTATGCTGTAGCCTAGCACTTCCGGGCTGGACAGACAGACAGACAGACAGACAGACACATACACAGACACAGACACAGACATTTATATATAAGATAGTTATATAGAGAGGTTTTAGGTTATTACCATGACTGGCCTGTACACTGGTACTGTGAATGCAGTACAAAGTGGAGGCAGAACCTCTGTGTTTTTCTCAGTAGATTCTGGAGTTTGTCAAGGATGTTTCTTACTCCTACTCTCTTCAATGCTTGCATGGAATGGGTGTTGGGCAGGGTGATGGATGCTATCCAGTGACCTGAAACGAAGACTGTGTCTCTTTGGAGAATACTTGGGTACCACTGGATTGACTTTGTGTCGAACTAGTGGTTGCTCATGGAGTCCCGAAAGAAGTTCTGCATTGTGAGGGAGCGTTAGTTACGGCACTACTGCCATGTCGCACGTTTCCCTGAGGGTGATCCGGCTCACAGAATCCTCATTGTTGAGGACTCAAGCAGCTGGAGCAGGCCAAGAGAACGGCAACATAATACCTAGCTTCAGCAGATAGACAATCATTTCCAGATGGTTGGACTGGAGGCGTGTCTGCTTGGAGGGTTGCCAACTCGGGTCACAAGCTGTTTCGTCATGTGGTGGGTACAACAATGCACCATACCAGTGCCTGCTCCCCAACATAACCTGACCTGACCTAACCTGAGGTTATAGATAGTTCTCCATGTAGGCGTACCTAGGTCATCATTGTTTAATGGTTTTCTCCAATGTAAGACAGACATTTCATTCAAATGAATGAAATAAGATACTTTTTAACATAAATATTCTTTCTTTTTAATAAAGTGAAATAAAATATCATCTGTGTAATTAATTTTTAAAATCATACTTTTAGACCATACGTCATCCTTAATACTTGATCTGATCATTATCCTACAACCGGTGGGAGTTTGAATTGTTACTTTTGTATTTGTTTGCCAGATAAAAAACCTTCAGAAAAGGGACTTTTATGCAGCTTTATTAAAACTGTCCTGATTTAATTAATTAACGACAGATCTAATGGCTAACATATTAACATCTGTAGTCCATTTTTTGTTCTCCTGATCTATAATATCCAAGACATTGGTAAGTCATTTATTGATTAATAAGGTATAACAGAATGAAATATTAAACTTAAGGAAAAGAATTAAATGTAATTCAACTGATAACTAAATGTAACTTAAAGATTAAAGCGCAAGAGGCCTAATCTTAGAGAAAATAGTGATGCAAGGTTAGAATGAGGCAAATGAGTAATGAACACCCCTTCAAAAAGCAGGGATAAACTGTTGGGAAAATTGACATGAGTCAGCAGTTACTGGTGCTGTTAATTGGTTGGAAGAGGTAATAAAGCTTTGCATATTAAGAGACAGATGACATGAAGTATTAGATGAGGTAATGGTCATTAGAACAAGTATAAAAGCAGATGGACTGTTTAATTGATTACTCACTCCGTGGACTGAGACATTTGTGCAAATAATGAAATGGTTCTGGGCTCTATGACTGCCTTATTTACAGATGGAGGGAACTTTTTTCCATGACTACAGATAGATAGATAGATAGATAGATAGATAGATAGATAGATAGATAGATAGATAGATAGATAGATAGATAGATAGATAGATAGATAGATAGATAGATGCATTCTGAAATTTATTAAAGAGCATTGGAAATGTTTGCTGCATGTTGCTGCTACTCTGCCATGTTTCTCCGTTTGCATACGGCTGGCACTGTTATCAGTCTTGTTGTCAGAGTTCTATCTTTTCTGTTAACATATTTAAAAAGAATATGTGCAGGCAACATTCCTGATGAGAGATGCTGCTGGGTCAAAACAACATGGTGAGCAAATGAGACTCAAAACATACCTCACAATATTGCCCTTTGAAGGGACAACAAAGACAAACTGCACCAAACAATTAGGGGTATAAAAGGAAATTGACCTTCAGAGACCCTTGTTAAAAAGTGTCCCATCTGTATTAGTCAAAGGTTGGTAAACATTTGTGTAGGAAACTCCTTCTTCCTGTCTCCATTATCAGCGTCTAAACGTTCAGTGGCAGTCTCTCTCTTGTGTTTTTTGACCCATAACAGCAGACTGTTTCATTTCTGTCTGTAATTATTCACAGACTCCGGCAGCCGGTGGTGAAGAGCTCTGGCTCACTACAGCTTTTTCAACATTGCTTTACTCTGTATCTAATATTTCTGGAATGAATGCAAAACTGATTTTGTAAGATAGTCTCTTTTTTTCTTAGAAAACAAATATGGCCTGAAATGACTGAATTTTAATTTAATTTGTATTATGCTAATTGTGTTATTTAATGATTTTCTTTTTTACTCTTCCATGAAAAAATTCTGCAGTCAACCACAGGCATTCATTAATATTATATTATTAAAAGTATCATCTTTCATGGGCTTGCTCATCTATTTACTAAATTGTGTTTTTCTATTACAGTGTAGCACAAAGAAGTCACCTATGTTTGAGGCATCAACCACAAGGTGTGAACACCCCCTGGATGGGATGTCATTCTAACACTGGGAGCTGTCATTCTTTTCGGAGTAATCAGTTAACCAAAGTGCACGTGTTTAAAAAAAAAAACACACAAATTTAGAGCACCAGGAAAACAAAAAAGAGTGTCACTCTTAAACAAGAATATTGCACTGACATTATACACTATGCTGGTGTAACATCCTGACTGAGTTCCCTTCTTGTGGCTATTATAGATCACATTTTTTTCCAAAGCTTTGCTTCATGAAACATTTTGGTGAAATGAAATTTCAGATTGATCATATCACATAGGAATTTGAAATAAACTTTTATTGAATTTATCCTGTTTACTCGCTTAGTGATGCTGACACATTGCATTAATTCAACTGAGCTAAAATGTTTTTCTGCTGATTTTAATTGGATTTTTATTGATGCTTGTTTCAGTGTCCAACAGTAGTTAGCTGGTATTTATGGATTCCACTTTCTCTGACACTGTTTTTTCATTTTTGCAATGTCCTGTTGAAACCTTTCACCATGTCCATCATTGACAACATCAAGATTAGAAGGGAAAAAAGTGTGATTGCAGAAAATTAATCTTTAGAGGCATGTTGTTTTGAATGTTTGAAGCATGTTGCAAAACACACAGTGGTAAAAAAAATTCTCAACAACATATTTGAATGCCTTCTATGAGATTTCCTGCTGTCCCACTAGCAGATCTTCAAACCGCTTATCATTGATGATGTGTCTGATTTGTGGATAAACAAAACACCTTCCTTAATCTTGGCATCAGTGATTTGTGGAAACATCTGTCTCAAATATTCGTTGCTTTTACAAAATATTTAATCAGTCCAAGTTTTAAGTGAAAAGGGGCAAAAATATCTTTGTTGGGTCAACACGTGTTTTAGGTGCTAAACTTTTCTGCTCTTGAACTAACTGCTTGCAGAGGAGCCAGTTCTTTTTAACGTAACGAGACTCTTTAGCATGGCTGCCCCATTTGCAAATGAAACAGCAGGTTTTGGGACATCTGAGCTACATTTCTAATAGCAGTGACACTATTTTTAGATCATCATACACATCAGTTGTAGTTGTTATACTGTATATGTTGTGAAAGACCAGCCTCGGGACAGACAGACACGGACTCCAAATGTACAAAACATGCACCGTTTATTGTGCAACACACAAAGCCAACCACAGGGCACAAAAACACCACACTATACTCAGTCCTTTTTCCTCTCTTCAGGCCGCCTCCACTCCTCTCTCGTAAGCTCCATCTTCTTCCACCCGATTCCGGCTCCCTTTTATCCTGCCCTGGATGTGCTCCAGGTGCTCTGTAATGGTCTTCTGGTAGCTCCTCCTAGTGTGGTGGAAGTGCTGTCCTTCCACCCGGAAGCACTCCGGGCTTACATAGCTCCTGGTTTCAGCAACACTTCCTGGTGTGGTGGAAGTGCTGTCCTCCAGGGCTCCAGGACCATCCAGGTGCCCCCTGGTGGTGGCCACGGGTCCCCACAGGGTTGAGCTTCCCAATTCCATCTCCGTGGCCCTGATGGAATCCAGAGGGGCTGCCCTCTTGTGCGCAGGGAAAGATAATGCCCCTGTCCCATTCTGTCCTTCTCCCAGACATCCCGGTGGGGCAGAATCCCTGGTTGTCTGCCACAATGTATACTTTTAAAATAAAAGGTTTAAATGCCACATGGGCTGGATGGGCACCCTGGTCAGAAGAGGGGATGGTTTCTTACCTGAAAAGGAGGCTTCTAGCAGGCAGACAGACATCCCGGCCAGGGAGGAGAAAGGGATCAGATGCAGAAGAGGGAGTCAGAAAGGATGGACGGACAGCCCAACGGAAAAGGAAGATGTCGCTGGGGTCTTTTTACTTCACCAGCACACTAGATGGCAGCAGCTCCAGAAATCGGTGCCCAGTATGGAACCAGTAGGGCATACTGGGAAGTGCAGTCTGGCAACACAGCCCTGCTGGGGTCTGTGGGTGCTGCAAGGGGGCACTGCAGGGAGATGAGCTCCCTAAAATGGGACTTCTGTATGACTTGGAAGTGCTTCCTTCGGGCAATGGCACTGACACTGAAAGTACACCCCCAGTCCTTTAATAAAAGGACCGCACTCTCTTGTCCAGTTGAGTTGAACTGGGAGGAAGAAAGGCAACACTCAACTGGAGGAGGGCAGTGCAGTGGTAAGATTTAGAAAGAGAGAGATTTTTGGGTATTGTGGAGAGAGAAAACTGTGCTTTTGTGCTACTTTGTGGTACTTGGTAAGGAATAAGTTTGAATATACCATCCTTGGTTTGAACCCGGGACGTTTTGTGTGTTCATATTGGGGGTTTGGGTTGTTGACGCCCTGGTTTCTATCACAATGGAAATCACAAAAATAGGTGATTGTAATAAAACAGTATGTGATAGGAAAAATTGTAAAGGTGATTTTTGTGATCAGCTGGCCAAAGTCCATAAGATACACCCAAACGTGTTGGTTGTCCAGTGAATAATTAACACTTTAATGTAAAACCTTGAAATGTTTTGAGATGCCATGACATATTGCATCTCTTTTGAAATCCTGCTCAATAATCGACATGGGTATTAACCACTGTAAGTAATGTTCCTTTCTGGCCTTTGACTTTAAATTTCATTTTTATTGATTCTGTCTTTATTTCTGCACCCTGCATGACCCTATTGATAAGATAAAACATCCCAAGACGTTTGTCCCTTAACCTAGGAATTGTGGTGAACCTACTGGTTCATCCTCACTGCAGCAGAGTCAGCATTAGGTTTTTTTTAGATTAAGAGGTGACATCTTCCAATAGGGACATGAAGCAGTCAACTTTTGGTAATGTCAGCCATGTTCTGTCTGAGGACTGTGCCTCCTTTTCAGACAGGTGAGTGCAAGAATAAGTGGACAAGAGTTGGGACACATGTTTGAGTTTACATAACAAAGAATCTGGATATGAGAATAAAAGAATTTATGATGTAGGATAGGGTCACCCTGAAACCCTTCTATGATAAAAACACTGCTATAGAAAATGAAGCGTGTATCTTTGGCTGTACTATTTAGGTATCTGGATGCTGAATTATTTCAAAGTAATAAGTCATTTAGGCATTCTAGGACTTAACCATATTGAAAGTTGGAGCATTTTTCATTTTTGTTTATTCATTTTATCTAATATAGAGATATGACATTCCTGTTTTTAGATATTTACCGCATGTAGCAATAAGTCAGTCATTTCCCAACCTGCTATATCCTAACACATGGTCATGGGGGTCTGCTGGAGCCAATCCCAGCCAACACAGGGTGCAAGGCAGGAACAAACCCCGGACAGGGCACCAGCCCACCACAGGGCACACACACACACACACCAGGCACACAATAGGGACAATTTAGGATCGCCAATGCATCTAAGCTGCATGTCTTTGGACAGTGGGATGAAACCGGAGTACCAGGAGGAAACCCACGCAGACACGAGGAGAACATGCAAACTTCACACAGGGAGGACCTGGGAAGCGAATCCAATATTCAAAAATTTGAATAAATAATAAGAGATTACATAACAAACACGTTCTTAATAGTATAATACAGTATCATCGCCCCATCCAGGGATTGTTCCTGCCATGTTTGATGGCATAGACTTCAGCTTTCCTTTGACCCTGCATAGGATGGGCAGGTTTGGAATTGGATGCATGGATGGGTGTAGTTAACAACGAAGCCCAAAAATGCCTACGATGCCTTAAACATGTGTGGCTTTCAAAAACAGTGAGATGAAAATTGCATTGATTGGTGTACTACTGTTCATAGTTGTTGGTTCTAGAGATCTGTGGCTATTTGTACTTCACATTTCTTTAACATAAACTTTTTGAAAGAAGTACTAAATTAAGACTTAAAATCTTTGTTGACGTCTGCCATTGTGCATGCAATCAGCTGATCTGACAGTGAGTTAGTTCCTTGTCATATGCCCAACTCAAGTATTTCAATAATTTGCATTGGGGATTTATTCCGCTGTCAGTGGCAGCTATCTGACGTATAAAAGGAAATAGCGTACAAGTTGAAATGACTTCTCTCGAGGTCCACTTGAAAGAGTCAATTAATCAAGAATTGTAGCTGCACAAAATGTTTTTCTATGTTATGACAGCCATTTTGGAAACTTCAGCAAATCTTTTTTAACTGTAATTTTGAATTTTCAAATATTTATAGAGATACTGTACCAAAAACTAAACATTCTCAGCAATTTCTGAAAGAATAAATGTGCCAAAGTCAGTCCTCTGGGAACTGAGTTGTTACATCCAGACATACAGACATAATGACAACAATAGGTGCTTTTGCATTTTTTTGCCAGCACACCTAAAAACAGTATGTAGGCCATATATTATCTAAGCCTACTTCTGCAGTATAGGGTTGCAGGAGTTCACAGCACATTTGCTTCATAAATAAATTGATAAATGCAACAAATGGAATATCCATTAGCATAAAACAGACATAATAGCACTATTATTAGGCTGTGCAGAGAAGAGCACCGATTACATCCCAACAGCCATGTCCTTCTCAAATGGGATTAAGGAATTAAACATTTTTAGTCATGAACAGGGAAGGCTGTTTAACGACCTAATCCAGGTCTTCAAAGGCATTGGTGAAGTTTGTTCAGAAGAAACTTTAAATTGCATAGTAATTCTCATAAAACAGGATTCATATGGGAGCCATAAAGCACTCCTTAACACAAAGTGACATAGGAATATGGAAAAAAATTACCTACTCATAGAGATGAAATCTTGATAATTTTGAAACCCTAATTTGGATGAGTTATTGGAAACATAGGGACTGAATGGCCTCTCCTCATTTGTTTAACTTGTGTTTTCATGTGGTAATAACTACACAGTTTCAGCTTTAATTATACCTTAAAGTAATATACAGTATATAGCCCCAGACCCACAAAACTTGGGACAGTATGGAAAATTCCAATAAAATCAAAAAGGAGTGATTTGTAAATTTACTTTGACTTATATTTAAACAAAAATATTATAAAGATAAGGTATGTCACGTTTTACCTCAACAACACAATTAAAAAAAATGGGACAGGGATACTTTAAGACTAATAATATTGTGACATGTTGAAGTAACAGGGTGATGTGAAACAGGTGATGGTGTTGTGCTGTAATATAAAAGGAGCCTCCAAAAAGGACCTAGTCCTTCAAGAGCTTGCCAATTTGCCAACAGAAAAGTCACAGAATAATCCAGACAAACATTCCCCAAAGACAAACTGCGATTTTGGGTTTTCAAAATTTAGTGATGACTCAAAGATGATACCTAGGTTTCTGATATCATTATGAATCATTGCTGCCAAAGGTCCTAACTGCATGCCAATTTCAGCTGCAGATGTGGTAGGACCAAAAATAATGACTTCTGTTTTATTTTCATTTAATTTCAAGAAACTTTGTGCCATCCAACATTTAATATCCTCAAAGCATTTCAACAGCTTTTTTACAGATGAGGTGATGTCAGAACTAACTTTGAGGTACAAGTGCATATCATCAGAATAACAATGATACACAACATCATGTTTGTAAAAGATGGCCCTCAAGGGTCAAAGATACGTATAGACATCAAAGCAACATATGATGCCATCCAGATGCTGCCCTTTCCAGGGACGTCCCTGCACTTGCCTGCAGGACAACACTAAACCTCATTCTCCTCAGATTACAAGAGCATGGCTGCATAAGCAGAGACTACAGGTGCTCGATTGGCTGCCAGGAGCCCTGACCTATCTCCGATTCAGAATGTGTGGCGCAATATGAAATGGAAAGTACCGCAACAAAGGTTCCACACAACTGCACTGCTAAAAACATGAATAATGAATGAATGGGAAAAAATATTTTTTGCTGAACTTAACTAATGTGTGTCTTTAAAGTGTTTTTAAAAGAAATGGCGATGTTACACAGCGGTAAACAATCGACTATCCCAGCTTTTTTGAGGCGTGTTTTAGTCATCAAATTTGATGTGAGTGTATAGTTTAAAAAAATCAATTAAATTCACAAGTTAAACATTAGATAAAATCTTGTTTACAATATAGTACAGGAAGAATAGAATTTACAAATCAGTCATTTTTGTTTTTATTTTTCCATACTTTCCCCTCTTTTTTGGGGATGCTATAATTGAAAAGTACAAATCCAAATGAAGTATAGCCATCCATTTTCAAGCTTGATTAGGTTAGTGCAGGGTCACAGGAGTTGGCAGCATTAAGTGCCATGTAGTGACTAACCCTAGATGTCATGCCAGTTATTGTATGGCAGAAACATAGCCCAGACACATTTTCTTTTCTTTTTTAATGAACTTCAAACACAGGTAAGAGAGTGGAGAACCAGAGAGCCATGGAAAAAAAACACAAAGACAAAAGGAGAACATGCAGACTCCATGAAGATAAGGGACCAGGTTTGGACGTTCTCTATGTATCTCCTGATATTCCTTCTACATACCAATTACTTGCTGGTTTTCATCCCTTGTGAATGGGTGTAAATGTGTACTGCGATGAACATGCATTATTGCCAGTTAAAATCCTTTAGAGCCCTAGGTGGGGTTCACAGATGTTGCCCCCTCGCTGTCCATAGCAGGTAGTCGCCATTACTAGATTTCAATGACCTGTGCTGTCTGGAGTGTACACTGCTTCAGTAACACAAACGACGCCCTTTTGGGCATATACTACAGTCTTTAATGATTGTGCACCCCTTGGTGTATGGAGTGTGTGCACTTTTACTTCCATTAACAGTGCCCAGCATGGAACAGCGCCCAATCAGTATCACTCTGATGACCAGTGTGGCTTGGGTTTACTTTCATAATTGGTGCCCACTCATTATCATCATAGTTTCATGACTGAGTCAGGGTGTGGTTCCCCTTGATGTCCGGAGTGCATGCATCATTACATACCCAGATGGCACCCCTTTGTGTACATACTGTGGAAATTTTTATCTTACTTCTACGACCTGGGGAATGGTTCCCTATGTGTCTAGAAAATGCGACCCTTAACGTTCATAAATAGTGGCTGCCTGTGTCGCTTAATGGATTAACTGGCTCTAAATGGCCACCCATTCAGGGTTAGTTCCTGCCTTGCCCTTTGTGCTCCATAGTGTAGGATGTGCCCCTCTACATCCCTGAATGGATGCATTTCAGAAATGAAAGAAAATGCATGGTTTATGAATGGAAAAATGAGAATTACCACTACTTATTTAATGCAATTTGCATATGCCAAAATGGAACAGTAGCTTATCAATTCAGTATGTTTTCTACTTTGCTAAAAAGGAAGAAAGAAAACAAAACCTTCAGCAGAAGAAAGCTGTTATTATTAATTGTTATAAGTGCTGAATGTGCAATAAAAGAGAATAATAATTAGGTTGCAGCCAGCCTCCACTATTGTAGAATGAATTATTTACAATCACATAATACATGGCTTATGAAGTTCTTTCTCAACCAGCCGTTGACATGGCTCCCTTGTACTTAAATCAAAATATTATCTAAAAAAAGTGTGTTTATTAGGGAAAACAGTCAGCGTTTCCAGGGTTACACAGGGACTGTCATTTATCCTTGGCTCAATTTCAAGCCTTCCACAGAGCTGAGCCTGTCCTTTCATATCACAAGGAGACCTGGTGTTACTCTGGAGTAAGATTATGGGGGACAATTTTTATGAGTGTTGAAACTGGGTCACTTGTGCTTATAATGAATGAAGTGGGGGATTTGTTCCCAATTTGCAAAAATCAAACTGAACCAAAAATAGAACTATTTTTGGGCACATAATGTGACTTGGCAGAACTGTGGCAAAGTGATTAGCTTCGTAGTTAGAATATTGTATATCTACAGTAGGTTCATTCTCCAGCCCCTTTACTGATGTTTGACGTTGGCACATACCTGTGGATTTTCTACAGGTTCTTTGGTCCATAGGAGTTCAATTCCTGCATGGACTGGGTGTTGGGCAAGGTTGTGGGGTCCAGCAGCTGTGTGGCATTTGTTGGTGAAGAAAGATTCACTGATCTTGAGTTTGCTGACGATGCTGTGATCTTTGCTGAGTCAATGGTGGCTTTGATCTGGGCTCTCTAGAGAATGAGCGAGGAGTCTGAGTGTCCTGGATAAAAACCAAGATCCAGGCCTTTAATGACTTCTTGGGCACAGCCATCAGCAGTGTGTCTGTCTGCAGAAACCTTGTTGAGAGGTTTACTTACCTTGCCAGTGGCATTCATGTCTCTGATAACTTCCTATGAAGTCAGTAGACAGATTGTCAGAGCTTGGTGGTAATGAGCTCACTGGAAAGGGGTGTATGGCACTCCCGATATCTATGCAAAAGGTCGAAGCTCCAAGTCTTTAGAGTCCTGGTGCTTCCTATCTTGCTATATGGTTACAAGACATGGACTATCCAATGACCTGAGACAAAGACGACCACTTCAGTACTATGTCTCTTTGGAGAAACCTTGGGTACCGATGGTTTGATTTTGTGTCGAATGAGCGGTTGCTCACGGAGTCCCAAATGAGGCATGTTACCTGCATTGTGAGGGAGCGAAAGTTATGGCACTATGGCCATGTGGCATAATTCCCCGTGGGTGATCCAGCTAGCAGGATCCTCATGGTTGAGGATCTGAGTGGCTAGACCACGCCAAGAGGATGCCCACGTAACACTTAGCTGAAGTAGATAGAGCGTCTTTTCTGGAGGATGGGACTGGACCGTGTGTCTGCCTCGAGGTTTGCCAACCAGGATCCCGAGCTGTTTCGTCATGTGGTGGGTGCGGCAATGTGATGTACCAGTGCATGCTCCCCAACCTGACCTGACCTGACCTTTTGTCCACGTGAATTGAGTGTTCATTTTGAAAGACAGGCATCCAGTGTGGGGTTTGTTTCTAACTTGTGTTCAGTGCAGCAAGATTTGACTCATGCTGATTGTGTTCCACTAGTGAAAACATGAGCCTCAGAAAGAACTGTGGACATAGCAGGCCGTGTGGTGTAGTGACAAATTAGGTAAGTCAGGTTCAGTTTTCGCCATCGTGACACCCACAGGAGGCCATCGCTCGACGTTCAAGTCTGGAAATTTGTAAGCAAATGCATTGCATCTGTAAAGTGCCACGGGACAGTATCCAATGTGAAAAGATGCTATATAAAACAGTTTGATACTGATCTCCCTCAGATCATGATTATGAATATGATGTTGTTTTAATTTTTGATCCTTTATTTGAGATGCAGCCCTCAATGGACCTCTAACAAAGGGGGACAAATCTGGACTACAATAAAATAGTTTAAATAATTAAATTGAGAGTGGTGTAGTGGCAGTGCTGCTGCCTAGTAGTAAGAAGACCAGGAGTTCGTGTCCCAGGTCCTCCCTGTGTGGATTTTGCATGTTCTCCCCATGTCTACATGGGTTTCCTCCCGCTGTTCAAAGACATTCAGATTAAACAGAGAGGCTAAATTGGCCCTAGTGTATGTTTGGTGTGTGAGTGAGTGTGTGTGTGTGTGTGTGTTCACCCTGCAGTGGCCTGGCGCTCTGTCCAGGGTTTTTTCCTGCCTTGTGCCCTATGCCAGCTGGGATAGGCTTGAGCAGTGACCCTGGTCTGGATTAAGCAAGTTAGAAATTCAGTTACACTGAAGCACACATTTTAATATTTCAAATATGTTACTCAACTATGAATGTATTTTGGGTATTTCTATATCATGAAATAAATCATTGCATTTCTTATGAACATCTTGAATCAGGATGGTTTATGCTAATTCAGACTTTTCCACAAATAAAAACTAAATCAAAATGAAAATGAGTATTTTATTCTCAAGTAAAATTAGTGAAACTGAAAAGAATGTGGAAAATAAGACAAGTAAAAAATACTATGAAAAAGTGAAGCTGCAACAGCCTTGCTTTGGAATTTAAAATACCATATGGTGCTTAACCAGTTCACTTAGAGAGGTCTTCCTTGAACTTGTTAATAAAGCAATGCTGAGTAAAAAATAATGCATCATGAAAATTGCCATTCACATCACTTTAACTGAAGTTATTTACTTTCCAATTCTAATGCCAATGCTTTAACAAAAGCTTATTCAGCAACACTGCATGCAATGCTATGTTATTCATGTCAGCCAACATGTTATTTACTTTAATAATTAGCTGGCAGTTATTAATTTGTTTTGTTGTTTTCTTTTCCCCTCGGAGTCAGTAGAAGGCATACACCCATACACAATACAGGCGCTTGTCTAAACACAACCAGAAGAAGTAGCACTTAATAAGAGGGAGATCAGCTTTTAATTAATGATATGACTAAAAATTTAATTTGTGAAAATGTTAAAAAGTGTACACACTACAACAGATTTTTTTTTTTTTACTTTAACAATAGTGTACATCAATTCATTATATTTATATGAGTGGCCCATTGGACGGTGAATTGGACTGCAAACAACACAGTTACCAGTTCAATCCCCATCTTTAAGTCTCTTTGTGACCTCTGAATGAATCAAATAATCGTCAGGTTGCTGTATGTACTAACATGAAAACAACAGGTTTACACTCTGCTCAGTATGGTGTATACTATGGTAAGCTTCTATCAATTATTTATTAGAGAAAGAGGTTAGGAGTGCATGCTGATATAGCACATTGCTGCACCCACCACATGACAAACCAACTCAGGATCCCAACGGGTGACACCTCAGCACCACACTCGTTCAGATGGAGTGAGGTTTTTTTATGGTGGCTGGAGTGCCAATTCTGCTACCAACCCCCAGGTTTTTCCCTGCAGGTTGGAGGGCCTACATGCAGGGCTGGATGCAGATTAACGTCATAACCAGTATGGAGCAATTGCAGGTTAAAGGCCTTGCTCAAAGGCCCAATGAAGTAGAGTTACTTTTGCCGTTTACGTGATTCGAAAATTTTGAATGCCAGTGCAAATCCCTAGCCTCAGAGCCACCACTAAATAACAATTACATTAACAACAATAAGAAGAAGAATACAATCAATTATTTAATATCCCAGACTTCACCATGAATACACTGGTGTGCTTTAAATACAACAGCATAAATAAGAAGAACAGACACAGACACATGCACACAAATATACTTGTGAAAAACTATATATACCCTCTGTGTTTTTTCTTTTTTAACATACAGCATGTGAACACATCACAGTTTGATCTTCAGTTAAACAGTAACTACAGATACAAGTGTTACAACAAACATCATGCCACATTTACATTTTGTAGTCCATTCTGTGTTGTAATTGAAAAAAAAACATAAAAGCAAATTTTGCATGTGTTAAAAGTAAGTACAACCTAAAATTAGACTGAAGTGGGTAGGGTTGGGTGTATGGTCACTTAATTAATTAATGAACAGTCTTACCTTCAGCAGTGCTGGCAATCAACTAAAACAATCAGCAAGACACCCCCTTCCAGATGCCAAGTTAAATGCAGGTGAAGTGAGGGATCTCTCTTTCACTTTGTGGCTGGGTTACCAGAAATATGAAGAGATCTGTACAATTCATGAATAAGGATCATAAGTTGCCGAAAGTCTGCATTAATATTTTAATGGTTGGGCATGACCAAAGATTTACTTTTACAAGTAAACTAGCCACACTTGCTGAAATAAACAAAATAATACAGTTTGAAAGGATAGATAGATAGATAGATAGATAGATAGATAGATAGATAGATAGATAGATAGATAGATAGATAGATAGATAGATAGATAGATAGATAGATAGATAGATAGATAGATAGATAAATGAAAGGCAATAACAAGCAACACAAAATCAAATTATAAAATCTTAGTTGAACTTTTCCCCTACTATAGAAAAACACACATAACTAATGAATTCTATCTCATGGCTTAGACAGATCTTTTTCTTTCTCATAGAAAATGGCACATAAGTTACGAATTCTGGTCTTTCACTTCTTGTGTTTAAGATGGATACATTCTTTAGCTAGTTATTAAGCTCCTTGTGTTTGCATGGTGGCTTTCATTTGCTCACAGCTAGTCTGTGCTGGATTATACCCTCCATGCACAGAGTTCACCGTGTTAGAATGTATAGTTCACTTATCTTTCAGTTACAATGACACCAATACCATAATACATTAGATGGCTTTGTCCTATATTTAAATTACAATTAATAGTTAGTAGAATCAAAGTATACTGTATGTAATTATGGTGTGAGGTAAGTAATGTTTTGTTCCCTTCCTGGTCAGTTTTTTTCAGTCACATGGAAGAATTGTCTGCATACTTTCTTTCTAATGTCTCAGAAGCTCTTCTCCTTCTTTGCCTCGATTGCACCTTCTGGTTGCAGCCAGTACTGTAGCTTCTCTTCAAGGGTTTTACCCACACCATGTTCTTGGTTGCTAGCAAAATTGCATCATCTGAGCAACTCAGTTGCTCTTTTCAGCAAGATGAACACATGGTTTTTCATATACAGTCTTCTCAGCTCAGGCTCTTGCTATCTTAACTAATGGCATCCCTGGTGCAACTACTGCTATGGACTGTATTCCATTTTGTCCCAGTCCAGCCATGTTAAGTAGAAGGGATCGCTCCAAATTCATTTCTGCCACAGCCTAAGTACTGGGGTCTCTACTATTAATCAGAAGTTCTGGCCATGAGCAGTGAGTAATGAGTTAGTGTTTTACAAGGGTTTTTAAAAGAAGGAATATATGTTTTGCCATTAGTTTTCTAGGTGCACATAAGCCCATCCTTTTAGGTTGACCACTGGAGCAAAGTTTTGTCCTCCAGGTTGTCAGTCCTTGAGTCATGGGCCATTGTTGGAACTTGGGTATCCATCTCATATCTTTGACAGGTATCCCTGACATTTAATTGGTCTGTGATCGATCATCTTATCAAATAAGATGTGGAGCCTGCATTCTGCAGAGGGGCTCTGTGAAGCAAGTGGAGACTTTTTTTCTGACTTTAAGAGTGTCTGAACCTGGATTTTTTTAGCCATACCAAAACATGGATAATGCTGATCTATCCTACAGGTGCAAAAGAATGTTATATACTGGGGCTGACAGGAGTCAAGTGAACCCAACGTCTACATATTTTTACATCTGGGCTTTTACATCTTTACATTTTATTTCTTCAGACATACAAGTTTTTATATGATAATTTTTTTATATATTATAATTTTATATATTATATATTATTATATATTTTATATATTATTTATTTATTGAGAAGCTTTGCACTTTTTTAGCAATTTTGGGCTTTTGAACCCTTGATTGTTATAAATAAAAAGTAGTGCACTTTGTACTATATTCTTGCCTGTAATGTGTCCTCACTGCCCAGGTCATTCTTGGCACATGACTTTCAACCACCCTGGGTTCAAGGAGTGATACCAGCTGCTCCTTAATGCTGCTACAGTCTGTCTCATCTTTTGCCTATGTAGCCTTGCCACTGGCCCAACCTCACACTGCTCACCTGGAGTTAGAGGAAACTCAATCTTCCCCAACTCTATCAGCCTGAAGCTCTCAAAGTGACTGCACACCCAAGCCAATGGGCCATAGCAGATGCAGAAGTGATGGTGGAGCCACACCTGTCTTCCTTTCTGTACTTATTAGGTAATCCATTCCCGGGAATTCGGGAATCCCGCATTTCATTTCCGGGAATCCTGGGGATGACACAGTGTACGGGCATCTCAAATGTGAACGGTTTTAGAATGACCAACACTTATTTTCAATAAAATTACTGCAATATGTTGACACAAATAAAAAACTAACCTTTTCTACAAGCAGTTCATGCTGTCATATAAGTACATGTATCTTTAATTGCGGTAATAAGAGTGTAGAAAGCACAACGTGTTCAGCGTGCGGTTGTCCAGGCATGAGCACACCTTCCTGTAGAAGTACGCCAGCCGCTGAGAAAGCACGCTCTGCCTCCACTGAAGTAAGCGGCACAGTCATTAGATACCGATATACTTGTTCTAAACAACGCCTGCGCTTGTCGTTGCTCTGAAACACCACCATTTCAGCTTTTACTGATGCATCCAGTTTCTTGTCATCATTCTGTGATGGCAAGTTTCTTGGCACAGATAATGCAGATGCAACAGACTGACGCATTGCAATTTCAAGTTGCTGTTCAAAGCTGTTGTCTGATGAAGTGCAAGCTGCAGCAATGGCGCCACCTTAATTATTTTCAACAATAACTCTTATTTCTTGATTAATTTTTACACATTTACACGCTATATATGTGAGCTTGGCCGTTCCCGGTTTCCCGGAAATTACAGCAGTTTCATTCCCGGGAATGGATTCCCTAGTACTGATGCAGCAAATGACACTTCACATCCCAGATCTCAGCCTCAGGACTCTCCAGAAACTCTAGCAAGTCTATTTTTCTTTGCTAAATCAGGTTGTGAGTTTTGTTCTCAGTCAGCTTCTGATCCCATTGTGGTGCTTCATGCCAAATCCAATATATTCTTAACATTGCTCTTTTAGGTAGTGCACTATCCTTAGAAAGATAGCTAACTGTTGCTACAATGGCTGGAATTCATGTGCGACTGTGGCAGGGTTGCCATTTTTGTAAGCTCCGCCGACTCTAAGCTGCTTCTTTGAATTATGGAATGCCAGCTCATACTTATAGTGATATCTTCTTCAAGCTGAGGCAACTTGTCACCACAATTACAATATGTATATTTATGTGTGTGTGTACTGTGGCAAGTACGGGACACTGCATCACCTCAAACTCCAAAAGTCACGGGTTCAATGAAAAGCTTTATTTTAAAAGAATACCTCCAAAGGTCATCCTCAAGCACAATTCTCTCCTTTCGCTTTCTCTCTTGTTTATTTCTCCAATTCTCACAGCTGAGATTTGTCAAGCTCTTCTCCGGACTCTAATTTGCCTGGATGAGATTGAGTGGCTTCTTTTATCTTAGATCTGGGAGTATTTTTGGTGCTAGGGCGTAGCCCATTTGAAGCACTTCTTGGGTTCGAAAGCAAGGATCACAGCTCACCACAGCTCACTCTGGTGGCAACCTTAGGAACCAAACAAGGCTGCCCAATGGAATGACAGTTTCCAGCCTGCCTTGTGGGTGTCCATACTGGTAGCACGGTCCAAAGATGCTGGTATCTAATGTGTCAGGAGAGTATGGAGTTCTGACCAATTGTCTCCCCCTGTCCTTCCATCATACTGGCCTCTTGGCTGGGTGTTGTTCCTCGGCCCAACCCTACTGGGATGCCAATATATCCACATCCAGACTGGAATCTTCTGCCAATTTCCTGACTAAGGCAGGGAACACTCTGCCTGTCTTCTTTTTCCTCCAAAGGGCTGGCCTCCCGTCCAGGTAAGAATCCAGGTAAGGACACCCACCCATTTACATTATTTGCATGAAAATGTGCTATATAAATAAATGTTGTTGTTGTTGTTATACAGCATGAGTCAAAGTTATGTTAACATTTGAATGGCAGAAACAATTTATTCACAAAACATATGTGCAAGATGATTTACAGGAATGTCTCAACCTGTTCACCATCATGTGACACATGCTAAATTGTCCACAAAAATTATATATAAGCATATACATAGCAGTACCATTAGTGTTAATTATTTTGACTCCCCCTGTGTATATAGATATATATATTATATATATATATATATATATATAGTCACACACGTGTGCATGGGAGGCAGCTAAAGAGCTTGAGTAAGGGCAGTTCCGAGTCATACCGGGATGTGGAAGAGTGCACTGACTCTATTTCTCCCTTGCCTGCAGACCATTCATGGGAAATTCCACCTGGCCCTCTTGACGTCACTTCCAGGACCGAGCCTATGGAAGAAGACCTTGTCGGCTCCAGCCCCTGTGATGTCATGTCCGGGCTCGAGCCTATGGCTGAACACCTTAATGAACCTGACCCCTTTGATCTCACTTCCTCTCTTCCCTTTTTAAAAGCCTCCACCTTTTCTCTATTCCCTCAGTTCTGTTTTGGACTCGGTTTTGTGCACATCAGCACTGTGTAACTTACTCACAACTTTGCAGCCAGGATACCAGTTATACAGGTGGCTGCCCCAAACCTTGCTATGGCTCTTTGTGGCTTTTGTGACAATATATATATATATATATATTTATATATATATATATATATATATTATAAAAAGAAATCCTGTCCCCTGCCTGATAGTCTACGATACGTGATCTTTCTCGGAAGATAATTTAAAGACCCGCGAGACGAAAGAGACCTGCCACGGTGCGTCTCACGGGAACATAGAACGAGAGTCTTGCAAGACACACCCTACTTACAAGCAATATCAAAAAAAAAAAACAAATCAGTAGTGTAAAGGCAGTCACGCAGCACACACAGCTCCAGGGCTCTCAGTGCATATAAAGTGTATAAGGTCAATACGGTAGAAATGAATAGGGTAGAAATGAAATGAATAGGGTAGAAATAAAACATCGACCATTAAACGAAGAAGAAAGAAAAGCGCTGAGAACAGAGACCCAAAAGCGATGGAGAGAAAAAAATGCTAAAAAGAAAAACAATAATCTAGGTGCAAATTTAGAAAATAAGGAACGTTGGACAGAAAAAAAGAGCATACCGGAGGTATGGCTTTTTGGCTGCAACTCTTCCATGAAGACCACTTCTGGCCAGACTTCTCCGGACAGTCGATGGCACTGCTGGACATCTTCCGATTTCGAAGGGTAATAAGCTTGATGTGTCTTTCATCTGCTGCACTAAGTTTCCTTTGCCGACCACTGCGTCTACGATCCTCAACGTTGCCCATTTCTTTGTGCTTCTTCAAAAGAGCTTGAACAGCACATCTTGAAACCCCAGTCTGCTTTGAAATCTTTGTCTGGGAGAGACCTTGCTGATGCAGTAGACCTACCTTGTGTCTTGTTGCTGTGCTCAATCTTGCCATGACATGAAACTGTCTTCCACAACCTCACCTTGGTAGCAGAGTTTGGCTGTTCCTCACCCAGTTTTAAGCCTCCTGCACAGCTGTTTCTGTTTCAGTTAATGACTGTGTTTCAACCTACGTGTGACATTGATGATCATTAGCACCTGTTTGGTAGAATTGGTTGATCATACACCTGACTATAATCCTACAAAATCCCGGACTTTGTGCAAGTGTACCTATAAGAATTGATGCTGGTTTGAAGGCAAAAGGTAGTAACACCAAATATTGATTTGATTTAGATTTTTCTTTTGTTAGCTCACTTTGCATTTTGTAAATTGATAACAATAAACAATCATTATTTATATTTCTGAAAGTATTGTTTGCTTACAGCATTTTTTCACACCTGCCTAAAACTTTTGCACAGTACTGTATATATATAAAGCTTTTGGACCACTTCACTTTTTACACATTTTATTATGCTGCAGCCTTATGCAACATTATGTTAAGATCATTTTGCCTCCTTCTCTCTCTAATAAAATAAATTTAAATGATTTTAGAATAAGGCCGCAACATAACAAAATGTGAAAAAAGTGAAGGGGTCTGAATAACGTCCGATTGGACTCTACATATTGTCATGTATTGGGTTCAGAGCTACACAAAAAACACTTTGCATGATTGAACTTGAGAAAACAATATTGGAGTCCTTTAAAGACAGAAAGCAAACGTGCCACCATGAGCTAATATGTGCAGCACTGAAAGAAAGAGCAGTTGTTTCTAGCACCACAGTTAAAATACCACCAAGCACTGTATCTAAAGAGCCAGAAGAGGATTTTTTTCCCCACTTTTTTCCTTTTCCAGGAAGCTCTCCAATAAACTGCTTTTGAAATCTTTGTTTTGTCTGGTCTGGCTGTTTATAAATGACATTTAAAAAATGGGGAAACTTATGCCAAGTAAAACTTGTACTGTAGCTTTTTAACTTAGAAAGGATCTTTGACCTTACCAATAACAGATTATTAAAAAGTTATACTGTTGCTATGACTTTGAACTTCTTTGCAAATAAGTACTTATTTTATGGCAGCACAGTTAAAAAGAAAGAAAAGTTTGTCTCCTCATTAGGTGGTTGAATGCTTGTCCCTGTGATAAAGCAAAACAAAATTCTGATACAAGACTATGCAATGACACACAGCATCACCTCTCCCCACTCCTGACCCATATGCTGTGCTTCTGCTGCAGCACTATGTCCAAGGAATGAAAGCTGTCTCTAATTAGTGCTCCTTGCACACGTATTTTCACAGAGCCAAATCACTACAATAAGCTCATTGTCTACCCAGGGAATGTTTGCTTGTTAGCATTCAGTATGCTGTGCCTCCTGCAACCAATACCCTGCATTACTGCGTCTCTCTTTGTATAGTGTATCTAGTGAGTGCTGTCCACAGAACTGAAAGGAAGGAAAGAAATAAGGTCATTTCTAGGTTAGTGCTCAAGACCATGACCATAGTACAAGTAATTAGTCAGGCGTGTTGTAGTATCATCAGTATCCTCAAATAAAATAAAAATAACGACCATGGCGTCACTGACTTAAAATGATCACTGTGTCCTGTTTTAATCCTTTCATTAGTTAATATTATGAAGAATGAGATTCTGAAAAACAAGAACAAAAATTTCTACCTACATTGTCTCATTCCCTGCTTTCTTCCAAATTTCCATTTATGTCATTTTTCAACCTTCTTCTTCTTTGTGTTCACTTTTGGTCTCTTTTTCCAAATATTTCATCCTTATTCTATTCTTCAGAAACTTTTCATTTTTACAGGCTGTATCTTTTTACACTTGTTTTCCTGTCTACAGTGTTGAACAAAATATTCATGGAATTTTTTTGTACTTTAGCTTTGCCTTTGGAGTCATCCTAGCTTCCTTTGCAGCTTTGTTTTTTATTCTATATTCCCAACTTCAATTTCCATTTTCTGCAAAAGCTGCAACCAAGAGACAATTCTGTCAAATCAGGCTAAAAACTAAATCACATTCTGGTCAGCCAGTTCTTTTAGAGTAGACACCCTCTGCTACATGACGAATAGATCTTGGAAGATTTTGAGATAAAAGAATGTATGCTAGTAGGGGAAATTGTTTTGTCTTGACAAATTCATTTTGTGGCTTTTTAAATTCTCTAGTTCTCAAGTTCTCAATTGTCTGCTTCATTTATTTAGTTTGATTTTTTGTTAGTCTTTGGTAATCTGACTTACCTAAGTGTATGATTGACCTTTATAGAGGAATCCATCCGAATCACAATGTTATATGTTCTTCCCAAACCCATCTTGCATATTGATCAGTTGAGGATAGAAGTATGACATAATATGAAAATGGGGCACTGGGGGGAATCTAAACATCTGAGGCTCAGATGAAGGAAGAGATCATTGCTATTGGCAGCAGAAATCAAACCCAAGGAGGTCTGAATGCTCAATTTGTAGAATGCGTAATAACAGTAACGTAAATAGTGTTTTATATTAATAATTGTCATAATAGAATCATGCAAGAGTGAAAGAAAATTAGTCATGCAGCTGATCAAAAAACTTGCTACTGAAGAGGAACCACTGACTGTGGTCAGTCCTCCACCTGCCATATCACTAAGCCTAAAAGGAAGACTAATAGACTGCTATGTAGCCTGCCAGGATTTGCTTCAACTCTTAAGCTGCAGGGCCGTAGAAAATAATCTGCTCTAAATGACTACTAAAATTACCACAAAACAATGTACAAAGACAAACTACAAATAGTGAGAAGAAGAACACCTAATAACCTAAGGTGGCTCGATAATAAACAGTGGAGTCAAAGCAAATAAAAGAATTATTCCTAAAAAAAAACAGTTGACATCACTCTCTTGAGACCTCAAGCCTTTCTAGATTTCTTTGGGTTTGTCAGCCATTTTCTGGGTTGGTCAGATGCCATCCAGATTTGGGGTATTGTAGCAGAATGCCCTTCCTGATGCCATCCTCCTTTAGTTGCCTTTTATGACACAGAAGGGGGGTGTGATCTTATTCTACCCTCACATCACAGGGGCAGCCCTTGAAAATATATGAGGCACTAGTGATGTGAATGTGTATTATTTTATATGCCTAACTTACTAAAATATGTTGTTTTGCTTTTCACTAATAAATACTGAAGCAGCTTTCTGCCCCATGGCCATGCAACCCTGGAGTTTTTTTTTCTTTGTTTTGGATTGAAAATGTATGCTAAAATATGAAGTGAAAATAGATTTAAACAATATATCCTATATGCCAAGAAGATATTTATTTGCACTTTCATTCACACTGCATTAAGCCATCTGTGGATTTTGGGGGTAGGGCAGTAGGGTGATGTTATCAGGATGCTGAACTGATAGGCCATTTGTAAGAACAATAGGATTCAGGCACCACTTGACGTAGCCTTGGTGGTTGTAGGACTGCAAAAACACAGGGGGGTTCAAGTGTATTTCAGTTGAAGCACAGACAGGAAGAAGCATTAGATTTTTGGGGATGTGATTATAATGAGAAGTAGAGCTTTAAACAAAGAACCCCACGCCATCTTGCCCAAATAACAGAGTAAGTTCAATGTATCACAAACAATCCCCGTAACATGCAATAAGAGATAAAGGAAACTAAAACTAGAATACAAGATATAAGACCAGCTAAATGAACACCCAATAAAACAAACCTATCATGAGAAAGGAAAAAAGTAAGCTCCTTCTGTCATAACATTTGTCCTGGAGAAAGACAGATGCAACCACAGATAATCATGTTCATGCTTTCAAATAAAGATGATATAACCTATTAAAGTGAGAAAGGCACCATATTTTCAAAGGATTCAATGGCCTGCAGACCATCATTTCCTGAATCGAAGAGACAAACACAAAAATAAGTAAGTCAGTAATGATCTGCACTAGTACACCTTCAGCCAATAAAAAGTGGATCACAGCTCTTCTTTGGTGCAAATGGACAGCGAAGCAGTCATATTTACTCCTAGAAAACAGTTAGAGAAACTGACTGATCAAAGTCAAAACTTTATCATTCTGATAATAATAAGTCTGTAGGTTTGTAGGGTCATTAACTGATGTACCCTGTGTTGCCTGTTACAGTGGGTTAAGAGAAAAAAGCAAATACCGTATATACTCACGTATAAGTCAAGTCTTGAAACCTGAAAAATCGATTATAAAATTAGACCCTGACTTATATGCCCATTTAAAAATGCGACACTTAATTTTTTTTTTACATCTTCTTGCCTCCTCCAATCTCACATCAGTTATTCAACGACGTTTAATTTAAAGCCATCTTCATATTTTTTTCTGATCAAACGCTCCATCATAGATCAGGGATGCTCTTACGATAAAGGTGTATGAGGGTGTGAGATACAAAAAACACAAATCAATGCAAACGTTGCTCTGGAATGGTTCAGGTATTACCGTGTGGTCACGTAGGCATAATAGAGACAGAGAGAGAGAGAGAGAGAGAGGTTAGGAGCACGCGCTGATACAACACATTGCCGAAACCTACATAAAAAAAAGGCAGTGTGCATCATGGTTACTCTCTCAGGTGGGCATAAACATACTATAATCCTTTGTACCAATAGCGTGAGTTTTGGCTTTGCCTTATAATTTCTGATATTATATAATGTCGGTTGTATATGATAAAATCATGTGCTAGTGCTTGTGTTCTGTTCATCATCTATACCACCTGTCTGTGTGGCAAAGTCTGTTAGGGGTCTGTGGCGGAGCAGTATTTTTTTAGTTGTAAAATCAGTGCACTCAGGCTCGGTGGGTGTGGGTGTGTACTGCTGCTAAGCTGTTGGTCCTCAGGGTGTTAAATGGGAAAAATGTCTACTCATGTATTCATGTGCAGACACAATCAGTTCCGCTGGTTTGCTCATTGATGCTCCATGGGTCATAATCAAGGCACCTGCTCCCACTGGGATAAGAGCAGCCTGAGGAAGTTTAGATTGAGAGAATGAAAAGAAGTAAAGAATCAAGGAGAAGGAAAAATAAAAAGCAGAATCGGTTGTGGAGAGAAGACAGCAAAGTGATGAGGGGAAACCCCTTGATGAAGCTGCATGAGAGGCGCTAAAGGGGTGGACCAGATCACTCCTGCTGTACTGTGGACAGCAGAAGTGATGGGGGCTCCTAGGAATTCCACAAACAGTGATAGGGGAAGACATAGCTGGTCTTAGTGTGTTCTGGTAGACACCAAGGAATGGTGAAAAGTACAAGAGTCGAAGAAGGGCTACTAGGTATCCAGTGGATGCCAAAGTGTAGGGAAGACAGAGTCAGACTCATCACATCACAGTGGGAGCTGAGGGATGGTGGCCAAGACAGAAGTCAGAGGACATCTTTCGCCAGGGTCTTGGCCCTGCTGAGCATATCCATAAATGGGTGAGCAAGGTGAGACAAGATTGTGTGATAAAGAGAGCACTGAAAAACTCATTTTAAATGCAATTCTGACTTTTTGATTTTATCCTGGGTTTTAATGTATTATTTACTGATTGTTATTTGGTGATTTTAACTCCTCACAAAGCATGGGATTTTGTGAACGTATTATTCATTTATGGAGATGTGCACTGCAATTCATTAATTGTTGGACACTGCCTTTTGTTAGTAATAAAATAGCACAATGCACTTTTATTAAGCACCTTCTTTTCTAGTTGTGTGTCCTTGTTGTTCAGTCAATTCTTGGTTTATGACTATCGATGTCCCAAGTTCAAAGAAGTTTGATGCCAGCTAAAGACAACCTGGGTATCACAGTCTGATAACTACTAATTTCTCTGCTCTCATGAATTTGTTCTTTTGTTGTATATGATTGTATTCCATAATTGTTCTAACTTCTTGACTGGGTTGGGACCATGAACGCTACATAATTGGATTTCCGAGTTTAGTGCGCTTTCATGAATATATGTTTAATCCCACATTAGTAAACAGGATGGCTTTTTGAATAATGGTTGACCCCCATAACCTGGTTACATGTAAACAGTCAAACAAATATGAAAAGTGTTTTAAGTGTTCCTCCTTCAACCTTCTGTATGTGACAACACTGTCGATATATGCTCTAGCATATGTTGCTGGTCCCTGCATACAATATATGCTGAAAATTAATGGCTGTGCAAAGAAGACCAGAAGACATCACAGTGAATTGATAGAGTACTCCTGCTGCCCTAAATGTGGTCACCAGTTTTCACTCATAATTTAGTAATACCTGCCAAAATTCTATACATACTATAAATCAATGGTTGTTATATAGGATCCAACTGCTCCACTAAATTATCTATGTTTGGCAAAGGGTAGGTATCAAAGGTAGATATTTAGTTGCCCATTGAATAGTCTACACAGAGCAGCATCTGCCTGTACTTCTTTGGAAATAACACCACAGGATTACACCAGTCACTTACAGATAGTTCTATAATGCAGTGTTGTACCATTTCTTTCAGCTCCACTCTTAAGACTTCCTAAAGTTGTCCAGTTATCCTAAAATATGCAGTTTTCACAGGACCTGGGGAAGTAAGTCATATTTCGTGATACCAGGCATAGTCCCAAGCAGTCCCTCTGGGATCTGATGCTGAATCTCCTCTCTTGTTGCTTCTTTAAGACGGCATTTACTGTTCTTCCATTAATTCATTTTTCCTGGATGCTGTGAACTAGAAGCTGCATAACAGGGTTTATATGCTCATACTACTCTTTCAATATGTTAAAGTGGAAAGCCTATTCTGAATTTTTATGATGATCTGGAATCAAATTTTCTAATGTGACAAGACCTTTCTGTCCAATAACACGTTTTTTAACGTCAGCTTTTGATTTGGTACCTCAATTCTTGAATGTCCCTCTTACTCACTACTGGTGTCTGGATGAAAATGAACCACAAGATGCCCAGAGTTTAATCTGTGCAGAGGTCCACATGCATTGGGAATCACAAACTTAAATAACAACATTACACACAGTTCACAAATTAACAACAAAATAAAACAGCAAATAAAACAATGCGCTCTAATCTGGGTTCACACTTCTTGCAGCACTTGATACACCATAGTGAGGTTTTGTGGCTCAGCTCATCTGGGAAGCTGGTGCCGAGGGGTCAATCTACTGTACTCTTCTGTGAGACCATTAGGACAGTGCTGTGGTGGTATCTGTCTATCAAAAGAGTTACCAATTAGTACAGTAAAGATGCAAGTTATCCATAATGGGGTGGAGCATTCCTAAAAGGAAGTAATATGAAAAAAGATGGGTTTCTTAAGAGTTGCATGTATGCCTGAAGCTAAATAAACATTCTTTACTTTGTTCAGTTTACCTTACAGTGCTGAAACCAGTGCGTTCTGGACAGTAAATTTGCATGGGTAAAAAATCCCTATTCTCCTAAATGAAATAAAAGCACACAGAAGTATAACTTGGATGAAAGTCCATTCATATTTGTGAAGTATGGAGCTTTCACAGCCTTAAAACCACTACTTATGTATTTTCATCTCCCTAAAGTAGTTCTGTATGCCAGCATAAGAAGTGGTCTTGTTGGTCATTGTGTGGAAGCCATCTGCTGCCTAAATGAAGAGCCAAATGACCAGTCTAACAATAGAACAGAGTAAAGTACTGGCTTCTTCATATGCCTGAAAAGGAATACTTTTTGAAAGCACTGGACTAAGCACTGCATTCAGGTCTTGGAGGAATCCAGGAAAATTCTGAATAAAGCTTTGCTGAGGCAAATAATGATTATCAGCTCGGCACTAATGAAAGTTTTCTGTTGGGTGACTGGTTTTGTATTGCAAAAACTGTTGAAAGTAACAATATTCCCAGGTGTATCTCGGATATTATTCTCCACAGTTGTCATGAGGGAGCAATGAATAACAATGAGATTTTACATATGAAATTGCTGATAATAAGGCGATAAACACTCCTGTCAGTCAGTTTGAATTAAAAAAGGAACAAAATAAATAAAGTGGTTCTAACAAGGAAGCCTTTCTTGTCATCTTTAGGAATCACTTGGACTGAGACAGACAGGCCCACCTTATCACTCTTTTGTCAATGCGGCAGATCAGTTTCCATCGATAACTAGGAATTTTAGTCTCTGCCTCACTCACACTACTATGCCATTGTTTTTTTCTAAAAATAAAAGCTTCACAACGTTAATAATGGCTGGACTGCTTTTAGCAAAAAACTGCATCCTCTAGTGAGAACACTTACACTTTGTCTATGTGAAGCAAAACATTCCTTTTCAATTCAGTTAATTTTTTTCTGTATCGTGCACTTCACTGAGTACAGACTCACAGCTCTTGCACTTATTTATAACTGTAATGCACCAATAGTAAATTGTTAAGCCACATGTTTACATAGATAACCACAAATTACATTAAAATCAGTTCAAATAAAATGTATTTGTCTTCATGTTCTGCCTGAGTTGTTTTTGTCCCAAGCGTTTCTTATAGGAACCCTAACCCTAAGCCTAAACCTAATCCTAAATTCAAAATTGAAAAAGAGAGCTAAATCACTTTATTAATATATTAAAAGAGTTGATAACAATAACAAAGAACAAGTGTTCTTTGGCCTTTTCATCTTGACTGCATAAATGTAAAAGAAAAGAAGCCAAAGAGGCAGTAAAATAAACAGGTTTGGTCAATCACATCATTTGATTCATTGTTAGCATGTCTAAGTGGAGCATATTCTGAATTACAGCTCCAGGGTCCTGGGCACAATCCGTAAGAGTATGTGCAGCTTAGTCATGTTTTACCTGTTTCTTCTAAAGGATGACTCTGGGGAATCAGTGGACTAATGAATTCAAATGCATTTTGTACTTACTTTACAACTTTCTCCATAATAATAATAATAATACACTACTAATAATAATAATTCACTTTATTTGCCATATGCAATTTCTTGCAATAGGAATTTGTCATTTTTCATATACCCCAACTTACTCTCCAGAGACACACAGAGAGATGTGTATAGCGTCCCTGCTGTAATTACAGGTTAAGTGCCTTGCTTAAGGGCTCAACGGAATAGCATTCCTTCTGCCACTGCTGGAATTTGAATTGGCAACCTTACCTTCCAGTTACCAGCATAGATCTTTTAGCGATGGAGTCACCACTCCACCTTGTAACTAAAGGACAATGTGTATGTAGTCCCCTCCATTATCACGCATTATGCAGTTGAGTTTATTGCATTTGGGGAAATTGTAGGGGTCAGCACACCCAGAGTGCAATGTTTGGGCCTCGCCCTGGGAGAACCACTTTAGTGATCATGGTATCACCCCAACCAGGTAACTATATTATGCTATAATATTATACTGATAAGCACTTGAAACTTGAAATGAATTCATGCATTTATTTCTAGTAGGATGGACTGCTGCAATGCATAATTCATAGGCTGTTCAAATCATTATTAGCTTTCAGTTAATGAAAAATGCTACTAAATGATATAGAATGTACAACCACATAACTCCAGTCATTTTTGGAAGATTATTTATATTTTACATTTACTTATTCAGCTGACGCATTTATCTAAGGTGACTTATTGGTTACGTATCTTTTTTAGTTTTCCAGTTGGCACACAGGCAGGTCAAGTGACTTGTTCATGTTCCCACAGTGTCAATTGCAGGATTTGGACCCACACCCTCATGGTCTGAAGTTCAAAGCCTCAACCACTATACCACACTGCCTGCCTGATTGTGCCAAGGTAAATTCAATCCACCTGGTGCATTTGTTTTGGCATAGTTTTATTTTATGTTGTATGGCAACAAGAAGGAAAAACTTTCAGAGGTTTGAATTATAGGCATTGTACACGAAACACAAAATTCTGGTTTAGATGAAAAAAATCAATGCACAGACGTGCTAAAAGACAATGAGCTAGTAACATACAGTAGCTTTCGATACAAAAAGAACTTAGATTTAGGGTAACAATGGCAGGGCCAGTTAAATGCCTGCCTGTGTTTAACTTGCTTTGAATGAATGGAGTCTGTAGGTTAAGTTATTGTATGGAGGCCATGCTAAAATAGAGCTAAAGGTTCTGCCATCTAATGTTAGTTATAGTTGCACAAGTGATGATTTTAGCAGGTCATATTAAAGGGGGTGAATACTTATGTGGTCAATTGTGTTTTGTATTTAATTTAGATCACTTTGCACAGATTTGTTTTCACTTTGGCATTAAAGAGTCTTTTTCTGTTGATCAGTATTAAAATCACTCAACTAAATCCTTTGGGATTCAGATTTGTGGAACAATCAATTGTGAAAACTTCCAAGGGGTGAATACTTTTTTATAGATAGATAGATAGATAGATAGATTATAGGCACTGTAAGTGAGTATGGCTGTGTAAGAGTGCTACCTTTACCATACAATAGAGCAGCATCTCATTTAGGGAATGATTCCTGCTTATGGCCAAAAGATTTAGGAAAGGTCCCAATTCTCTACAACTCTAGATTGGACCAAGCAGGTTCAGAAAGTAGACAGGTAGACACATTTTAAAAGGTTAAATTGTTAGCTGAAAGTGGGATTAACCTTAAAATTAAATTAACCTGTGTTCATAATATTTACATTGAAGAAAACTTACGCTGCTGTGGCACGAAAACCGTTAGTACTGTGGTTGCCTAATGTATGACATTACATTCACTTACTTAATGGAGGTTGTGTATTCACACCCACTTACATTCACTGAGAAATTTAGTTTTTTTATCCTAAAAAATGCATTTGCAAAACTTTTCTCTTTCCAATGCAAAATTAATCATTGCAATTTTGTTGGGGCCAGCGATAGCTCATGCACACAATAATAGACAGACATTGCAATCATACTAGTCTGTTTTTTTAAGTAATCATGGTTTAAATCAGTGAAAATTACTTCCATGATTGACTACAAAACTTAGAAACTCAATATTTTTGTTGTTTAATATGTTGCTAGAATGTGAAAGGTAATGAAGGCTTAACAGTCCTGTAATCCAGTTTGGGGTTACAGGAAGCCAATGCGTATTTGATGGCACTGGCTCTTGAGTTTAAAGTAACAGTCTCTCACAGGGCACACTTGCACACACTCACTCATGATCACCCAGCAGACAATGAACCTAACACAAATGTTTTTTCGGATGTGTATGAGGGCTAAGGCAACCAAAGAAAACTACTCAGAAGCGAAGAGAATGTGAAAAATGCACAGAGGCCATGAAGAGGCTGATACTCAAGCCCATTAGCTGTGATGGGGCAGTGCTAATCCATCTGCCACTGGCTCTTCCATTATCCATTTGTTCGTTAGCCAGGAATTAACTTTCATCTATTTCCTCTTTTTTGCAAACACATTTCAGTGTAGCCCTACTCTGCTTCTATAGCAATAAAATGTACCTTATAAAAAACAGGCAGGTTGCCTAAGTTTAAAATGAAACTCATTCACAATGCTTTAAGACTATTTCATCTTGTCTGTAGTTTAATGTTATACTGCTAATGAAAACATCAAAATGTATTAAGTTATTTTTTTATCCTTCAAGACTCTTTGATGGAAAAGCCTGGTTCAGATAATGAATGGATCCATAAGTTTGGGTTAAAATATGGAGCTGTGAAAAGAGCTAAACACATACTAATCTAGAATCCGTTGAATCATTACAGAGGAACTTGGACAGCATACAGTCTTGTGGAGGTTGAAAGTCAATATTAGTAAATGTAATGTATTACCCATAGGAAGTAAAAATGTTAGATTTGAATACAAAATGGGAGGTCTGAAAATTGAAAGTTCATCTTATAAGAAGGATTTAGGAGTTGTGGTGGAATCTAAACTATCAACTTCCAGACAGTGCTCAGAAGCAATTAAGAGGGCTAACAAAATGTTAGGTTATGTAATACGATGTGTGGAGTACAAATAGAAGGAGGTTATGCTCAAGATTTATAACGCACTGTTGAGGCCTCATCTGGAGTACTGTGTGCAGTTTTGGTCTCAAGACTACAAAAAAAGATATAACAGTGCTGGAGAAAGACCAGAGAAGAGTAACTAGGCTGATTCCAGGACTATGAGCAAAGATTAAAAGAGCTGAGCCTTTTCAGTTTAAAGAAGTGACATGATTGAAGTGTTTAAAAGTATGAAGGGAATTAGTGCAGTGGATCGAGACTGTTACTTTAAAATATGTTTAGCAAGAACATGGGGACACAGTTGGAAACTTGTTAAGGGTAAATTTCACACAAACTTTAGGATGTTTTTCTTCACACAGAGAAATATAGACACTTGGAAAAAGTGACCAGGTAGTGTGGTAGACAGTAGTGCTTTAGAGATCTTCAAAATTTGACTTGATGTTATTTTGGAGCTATTACAAGCATAGAACTGGTGAGCTTTGGTGGGCTGAATGGCTTGTTCTCGTCTAGATATCTCTACTATTCCAATTGTTCTAATTCACCATCCTTTTTGAGACAGCACAATCTTATATATAAATGTTTACGCGCGGAAGTATGTCTGTCTGTTCGGCCTGGAAGTGCAAAGTGACCCAGAATTATGAGACTACAGCATGAAGCTCAAAGAAAGCGACTCTGTCGCCAAAGTTAAACCACAGAGAAAAGAGAACCTTGCTTAGCTGCTAATACACAAGCAATACAAGGACATGTGCAAAACGAAACCTCTTAGGCGAGAGTAACTCGCTTAGCCAATGACAGACAATGGAGGCGTGCACGTTGGCAAAATGAAACCGCCGAGGAAACAGAATCTCGCTTAGCCGCTAATGCAACTGATGCGATTGATTGATTGAAGTGCCAGAATCCATGGTTTCTAGGGGCCCAGGCGTTTTACACCAAGGGCTTACACAGATAGTCAGTCAATAAAAGCCAGAACCCCTAACACAGACATTTCATCCCTCTATCCCACTTGGAATTCCATCCAGCCATATATTAATTTATTATTTCATTTTCTCGCTTATATTTTTTCTAAATCTTCTTTTTCCATTTCCACAATGTAGAGTCAGAGCAGTTTTGAGTAACAAGGTGGTAAACAAGCCTGAGTGGGATGCTAGTTGGTTGATTACAGGGCACAATTATTCTTAAACCTAAACATTCTCATGTACTCACTCTTTTTTGGCAAGTTTAGACAGAATCAGTAGATAATCTAACCAACAAGTCTTTCAGATGTGGGGAGGTGCTGGAGAACACCTATTTACTCTCATTAAAATGTACAAATATCTCATAATCAGAAAAACCCATGCAGCAAAATAATAAATATTACAAAATTTTAGATTATATCGCTAATATGATTGTCATAATCTCCAGGGTCAATCAAAGATGAAGGGAATCAAATGGGACGGCCAAGAACAGTAGATATCTCCTTATTCCACCCATAATTATCTATACTACTAGTATAGAAAATTTCAAAAGATCACTGGATTGGAAATAAACTAGAATAAAAGTGAGGTTTTCGTAGAGAATTATTTGGCACATTACTCTAGGTCACTGCTTGAAGTGGGCCAGTGCTTCTCATTTTTGCGCTGTTGAGAGTCAGCGCTCTTAGATGCGCACTGGCAGTGTTGTTATGTAGCAGCTCTCATCATTGTTAATCATTCAGCTCGGTCGGCGTCCAGTTCATGGATGTGATGCTGAAAACTCCACGGTCTTAGAATATAACGCTTGAATTCCTAATACAAAGGGTACCAGTATATTCCAGCATATTAATGAAAAACAACCTCCTCTCTCAGAACCCGTGCTGACTGTTTTCTAATACTCCTTTTCTAGACATGTGCTGTTCGGTCTTTTCCTTAATAATTGCCTCGATTTATTTAACTGTGGTGCATGTTAAGCTTATTGGCCCATAGATTCTTGGATTAGCTCAATCACCATTTTGTATGCAACAGGATAATATTTGCTATCCTCAAGACTTCCCCAATGTGCAGAGATTTTTAAAAAAATGTGTGTCTATATTTTACAGTATGTATGTGCCCACTAACATCCTTAAGCTCCTGAGGATAAATATTACTTGGTCCTGGCAATTTGTTAGATTTCAGCCTATTTGATTTACTTCTCTCTCTATAATTTTCAAATCACTCAGAACCTCCTTAATAGTCCCTAGAACGTTTGGGGGGTTATTGGCATCTTCACCCATAAACTTCAATAGAATGCAATTTCAAAGCCTTTGCTATTTCACTAGCTGAACTTTACCATTTCTGATACTCTTCATGTCCTCCCTGACTATTCTTTAACAACTAAAAATATGGAACAATGCTGTTTGGGTCATCTTTCACCTTTTCTGTATTAAAAAGGCCCACTCACACACGTACATTTTCACACTTGCACAGAAGTAAATTTGGAATCAGCAATTAATTTTACTTTTAAAATATTTACTGCTGTAATGCAAACTGGGTTAGTTAAAAGGGTCTGCTGTTACAATTTGTGTGAGATTTTGGAGGTTATTATGTGTTCCTTAGTTCTTGATGGGTAGTAATCAATAACCGGAACACTTGACCCATCCTGTAGGTTGGTGGTTTGCTTACATCTTCAAGCCAAAACACACAGGCATAACAACTCTTTTTATTTTGGCCCATATCCAGATGACTAGCATTATTGCTACTGAGGGAGGTGACAATAATGATTTTCAAATTCAACTTGAAATCTATTTTGGTTGCCTTGGTTGCCACTGTGTTTAATCAATCACTTTCTGAGTCATTTGCAAAGATAATCTGCCTTCGCTTGACATTAAGTCAAGTGGTTCTTATTAGCCCTAAATAAATTTAGCTGAAGGTTCTGCATAACAAAATTCATTGCTTCTGCATTCCCACAGATGGAGCACAATTAACATTGATAATGCTGCAGTGATTCCAATACAAAGTTGAGCACTTCAGACAAGCTTTAGGCTTTTTCATACTATCTCGGGGAATTTAAACAGAGTGCATCTTGTTGATACTTGCATAACGAAATGCTGTCAAGGGAGAAACCAGCACAGGAGTCAGTATAAAAACTTGGGGGACTAGATGGGTCACCCCATTTAATGCTAAAGAAAAAAAAAACCTGAAATAAATGCTTGGTGATAATATGCACGTAAACTGCCTGGGTAGCCTATTTGGTTTCTTAGTCTTTAATGTTATCTTGAGCGTATCAATCCTAAGGACATCCAATATACAGGACGTCTGCTCCTCCACTAACGTCATTCTTTCCAGAGATGTCAGTATTTATAAGGCTTGACTGAAAGGGGCGGGGCTTCAGGGAGCTTTGTGGGCGGTGCTCAATTGCCCTCCCTGGGCGTTTTCTCAGCACTGCAGAGGGGAAAAAGAGATGATAAAGTTAGTAACAGTGCCCCCTCTCATTGAGGTGGTACTGCAAGAGTCAGCAGGATTCAATGGGTGATCAGTAGACAACCATGAGTCGTACTGTAGGGGTGAGTGTGGTCTTTCTCTCTGTGATCCACTCGGTATGCCACCTGATGTCTTATCTAGGTACTCTAGCGAAAATGGAGTCCAGTGGAGGTGAAGTTGTCAACGTCAAGGTGTGGTAACACTTTTTAATAACTTTAAAATAATACTGTTTTGGTACAAAAAAAAAAAGATTAATTTCTAAATAAAAATCTCTGGGAAAAACAACTTTCTGTGTGTTTTTCCTGGAAGAGTCCAAGAAATATTTTCTAACATACTGATATTCATACATAATAATGAGAAAACAAAAGAATTAAAAGGAAAAACAAGCAATGTAGCATAATAATATTTAATAGAACTTTACATTAGCCTACAAGTTCTAATAGAAACCTAAGAGCACGTCTCACAAAAATTCACCTCGAGCAAAGTTTAAACGATCTACCAATGTACATGTGTGTTATGTAACATAACTGAATTATTCCCAATTATATTGTGCAGATTGCTAAGATACTAAATACATTTTCACAATTTAAAAAACGAAAGATTGAAATGAGATTAATTGAGTTCAATTTTTTCTTATAATGTGTAACAGAGTGGCACATTTTAATTTATCATGATATGATTGCAAGTTTAACTTCAGACAGATAAAAAGAAAATGATAAATTGCAATGTATTACTGAACTGAGGTGCCATTACTTAATTTATGGCAAAATGTTGAAAAAAAAAATCATATTATCATATTGTGACCCAGTTACCATAATAAAATCACATTATGGTAACCCCGGCAATTCTCATCGCTTACTTGTGATAGCATGAAGTAAGCAGATGTGTTTTAGCTCTTCAGTTTAATAGCCACTACACTGGAGGGGAGCTATGTTTATTCTTGTGACTGAATGTTCAGCACCCTATCTCCGTATCCTGAGAGATTCATTGAAGCACTCTGGCCAAAGATGAAACTACAGTGAAAACATACAGGTGTAATTACACTATTTTATTTTTCTAATTAGCTGATACAGACAATACTGTATATTTACATTACAAAGAGCAGTAAACTGTAAAAAGCTGCATCAAATCAATATTTGGCATGAATAGACTTTGCATTTTAAACTGCATCAATTCTTTTATGTAGACTATCATGCTACTTTATAAGAAAAGCAACAGGCAGTTTGTTCTGAGCATCTCAGAGAACTTACCCCAGTCCTTCTGCAGACTGTCTTGTTTTCTCCTGTTTCTCCAAATATTCCCAGACAGCAGCAATGATGTTGCAGTGATGTTGACATCATGGTTGTTTGGAGTCCATGCCAGCTTTTGCAGAACTCATTTTCTGTGACACAGAGGTGTGTACTTGGGCCCCACCAGTTAATGTGAGTTCAAAGCTAGTTCAGACAAAATCTGAATGACTTCCAGTATCGAAGCTACATCAATCACTTTGATGTATGTTTCATCTGCTTTGCTCAGTTTCAATGGCTGACCTCTTCTTTTCTGTTTCTCAGCCTTGCCCCTTTCTTTACACTTCTTGAGAAGAGCATAGACAGCACACCATGGGACTTTTTTCTGCTGTTGATGGTGCAGGATGACACTTTGTGTCATGTTGCTACACTTGTTCTTAACATGGTGTGAGAATCACTGATTTAACAATTAAACTATTACATCTGCCACAACATCACTTTTTATTTTAGTTGTCCCTTATCCAGTTTTATTCCCTTAACACCCATTTCAGTTTCAGTTAATAAGTTTGGTTTAATCAACTCATTATATCATTGATCATAATATCCATTTCTTATTTTAATTTGATTGTGCACTGGACAATATGTATACAATGAAATAATTTTTTTTTTTTTTTAAATCAGTCTTTTAATTAATATGTTACTATATTTAGGAAAATACAAAAGTTTCTCTGTAACATTTCATATTTTGGAAAACAAATGTTTGGAAATCTGAAATTTGCTGTTTTCTACTGACACACATAAAACTATTGGACAAAATGCATGTAAAAAATCTAGGGTGCCTAAGACTTTTACACAGTACTGTACATATGACATTTAAATGTATGCCTCTCACAACTGATAGGATGTTGCGAATGATTGTCAACTGATCGACCAACCAAAAACTTTCGATCCCTGCAAGGGGAAACAAAAGATGCGTACACCAAATGAGACACAATTGTGTGCTCTTTGTATTATTTAACAGGTACACTATAACATGCCTATGGTCATTTTCTCACAACTGAGAGATTGTGGAAAATGTTTGCCAACTGGGCGACTAACCACAAGCGTTACCTGGTAGGTGATCACCCAAATAATCATATTATGGATAGCATCCCACTCAGGCTTGTATATGGATATATCTCTCTATTATAAAAGAAAAACTTGAGACAAAACTTTTTCCATGAGATTTTTTCAAGGCCCGCAAGATGAGACTAATGCCAAGAGATTTTATCAAGTCCCACCCTCCTCTGAACCATTTACAACCACGCCCATAGTCCAATCACCTCTCATTCGTGGGAATGCTTTTGTCTGACACAGTTCCTGCGCTCTCAGCTCTTATAAATTTTTACGTTTTCCTCACTTTAAGTTCCCAATAAAGGAAGACTTATTATGTCCAAATCTTATTGATGAATTTCATCCCGAAGGGTTATCAACAGAAGAAATGAGTACACAGGCAATCCTAGCACCGAGAAACGATGAAGTCAAATGACTTCACACGAAAATTGTCAATCAGTTACACGGCAATGACATGTAAAATTTTAACAGGTGACAAGAAAGGTAATGTAGTACATCTTCCGTGGATAACAGACACCAAAGGAGATCTTGATATGCCATTCGTATTAAAACGTTTACAGTTTCCCGTTAGAATAGCTTTTGCTATGACAATTAACAAATCACAGGGACAAACATTCAAAATAGTCAGTTTATTTATTTGAGAGAAACAAATTAAATTCACTCATGGGCAAATATACGTTGCGTTGTCACGATGCAAGTCCAAACACGGAATCAAAATTCAATGCGATATTGACGAAAAGCTCATTCAAAAAATTGTTTTTACTGACATTTTACAGTAAAAGTGTAAGTTTAAAAAGAATTTGCGTGTTAATTTCAAAGCCAAACAGAACAAAAAGTATAACACAACGAATACCTCTAATGTAACATGAAACATAATTTTCTTTCAATTTGTTACGTTTTGCTATGGTTAATTACTCGCTGTAATGTAAAAGAGTTAGTTCTATTATACACATGTAACAATTCCCATGAAAATAAATATAATTAAATTGTATATCTGCTTACTCGTACGCTAGCGTCAGATCCGTGAAGTGGTTAGCGCATAGCACCCACCTGGGGGTTGGTGAGCTAAGCGAGCAGGGGGCAGGGCCCCCTAGTATATATATATATATATATATATATGTATATATATATATATATATATATATATATATATATATATATATATATATATATATATATATATTGTCACACACACACATGTTTGGGAAACAGCCTCTGAGCTCATATAATGGTTGTTGCAATATGAATCTGATGTTGGCACTGTTACCTAATGCCTTTTCTCATCCCCTCTCTGCAAAACAGATGATTGATGCTCCTTCGACTTCTGATGTCATCTCCAGTTTCCACCCTCCTGAGCCTGCCCCTACCATTTCACAACAATGATACAGTAACTGACTGGACCACCATCTTGGATCAGTCTGAATTAGGCTCCCATCTGAATAAGACATCATTTATTATTTTTCATTTTGAAAACCACAAAATGTTTCTCTTTGTTTTCATTACAATATATATATCCTGTATGTATTTGTGTATATAAAGTATATAGCAAGCTTAGGCATTGTCTTACAGGTAAAGGTAATGGGACACCTAGGGGTAATGTACAATCAGTGACTGTTTTGCTAGTTCCATCCTCAGAATGGGGAAGAACAACCTGTATGACCAGTGACACTACTTCTGCCATGCAACAACAAGCGATGCCTTTTCCAGTCCAGTCTCCATTTAAACTTGCAATCCATTGTTGGACCATTTGTCCAGAGAAGCTTACTAAATTTACGTAAGACTTTGGAAGACTGGTGAGAATCAACCCCTCCTTCATTTTGCTTGAGTTTCTTTTGAAAAGCCCAGAGATTAAGTGGGATCCCAACCTTGTTCTGTCTCCCTCTGCTTTATTTACTATGTATACTTTTTATTATGTTTATTCTTGTGACTGAATGTTCAGCATCCTGTCACCTGTTGATAGAAATTGTCCTTGAATCTACTACAGTGTGTGCCAATAATCCTGTAATATCTGCCAAAAGAAAGGAGTGAGAGCAACACACAGTATTAAGTTTCCTCTGAAAAATATTCTGACTTTTCATCTGTATGTGCAGTTATAGTCAATGTGTTGATGGTTATGTTAACAGCACAGTCCTGTCCAGCTTATTCACCAGAGCCATTGCCAATTGGCAATTGTAATCCAATGTATTATCCACTAATTAAGAGCTCAGTTGCAACAAAATCTAACAGACGCTTTGCATCCTGATTATGACTGTAGAGAAATGCAGGCTTTGAACCATTCACCCGTGGTTGGTTTTAACAATTTTCTCTCATGATTGGTTTATACTTGCATATCATATGGATCTGCCAAAAGAGCTTAAATCCCTCAAGAATTTGTTTAAAATGTACAGAGATGATCTCGGCTCATTTGTGCACTGAGAATAATTAGAGTATGCATGCTAAAACCAATGTAATTGGTACTGTGAATCAATTTTAAGTGAATGGTATGTGTTTGTGGTTTTTGAAAGAAATGCATGGTAGAACTTCAAAAGTACACACTGCAAAAGGGTATGGTGCAGTCATTTAAAGAAAAAGATGATCTCCCTTATATGAGAGCAAATGGATGCACGTCGCTATCCTTTTCACTGACAGACGGCTGCCCATCCCCATCATACTGTAGTTTTAATTAACCAAAGTTAAACACTTTTTGATTTACTGCAAAAATATATCGGAAACATTTATGACAGGAAAAAATGGTACACCTTTAAAGTATATTCAGTACAATAGGGTACTGTCTAGTTATATTAAGAGAGAGATTATTTAAATTACAGAAGAATAAAATCTCTCATGATAAAGCAACTGGAGGTTGCAACTATTTTTTTAGTGTCAGTCTCCTGCCCTTAATATTCACTCTGTAGTTTCAGTTGACTGAAAGGCAATCATCATAGTAAAAATATATAGGATCAGAAAAGTATATAAGTATCTGTGCTATATATATATATATATATATATATATATATATATATATATATATATATATATATATATATATATATATATATATTGAAATACTGGCTCTGTTACTGGGCTAGTATAGTTGGTTGGGATAGTGCAGTTGTGGAGTACCACAGAAGTATGTGAGGATTGTCCAGGGTACATATGAGGGAGTGAGGACTTGGGTTAAAAGCAGTTTTGGGGTCACAGACAAGATCCCAGTTAGAGTAGGTCTGCACCAGGAATCTTCTTTAGGTCTTTACCTCTTTTGGTCTGGTTACAGATGTGTTGAGTCATGGGATAAAAAAACAATCCCCTGGTGCATGCTTTTTGCTGATGGCACTGTGTTGTGTAGCATCACAAAAGAGAAAGTTGGAAGAATGGAGAACGGCTTTGGGAAACAGAGGTTTGAAGATAAATAGGAAGAAGTCAGAATATATGAGGTTTAATGATGACTAGGATTCAGAAGTTAGCCTGCAGGGGAGCTATTGAAAAGAGTGAATACATTTAAATATCTAGGATCAGTGGTAACCCAAGATACAGAGAAAATATGATACAGAGATAACCCATAGAGTACAGTGTGGATGGAACAATTGGAAGAAGGTATCAGGAGTATTGTGTGATTAAAGACTGAAGGCAAAGTTTAAAGGTAAGGTTTTTAACATAATGATAAGACCAGCAATGATGTGTGGAGTGGAGATATGGGCAGTAAAGGGAGTGCAGGAAAAAAGTTAGATGTGGAAGAAATGAAAATGTTGAGATGGATGTGTGAAGATACAAAAAAGTTCACAATAAGAAATGAGACGAAGAGAGGTACAACAAAAAGTGGGAGAGATCTAAGAAAGTACAGGAAAGTAGGTGTGAAGGGGTATGGACTTGGATGAGGAGAGACAATGAATATGTGGGCAAAAGAGTGATGAGAGTGGAAGTACAGGGGAAGAGAAAGTGAGGGAGCAAAAGAGGAGGTGGACGGAAAAAAGTAAAAGAAGATCTGAAGGAAAAGGACTTGACTAGCAAGGAAGTGCAGGACTGAGCTGTTTGGAAAAGTTTGATGAAGCTTATAGACCCTAAACAGAAGTGGGAAAAGCTGAAGAGGAAGAAGAAGAAGAAGGAGGAGGTTAATTGGATATATCAGAAGTATTATGTAATTAAGTTATTTCTATATACAATATTTGTATTTTTTAACAGGGGCTAGTCTTATTAGTTGACTTAAGGTACTTACTATTGAACATGCTACACACAGTCCTTGGTGATGTTGATGTGAAAGAGACTGCACCAAAACCCTATAGGTTATTGCTTAATTAGGGTATGTGGTAATGTTACCAAGGTGACTTAAAGATAATTTATTCAAAACTAAAAGCTGCTAACTCTCATTTAGCATCAGACCCTAAAATTAGTTGAATACACTTCACTTGCGAATTCCTAGTTTTCATACTCTTTCTCTGTTCGTTTAGCATTCGTTTGCTCAGCGGTTGATGCGCTTGCTGCTTCCTTAGCAGCTCTTCTTTTCTCCACCCTAGCGGCCCGCTTCTTCTCTTCTTTCATTGGAAAATTTTCACATTAAAACTGATTAAGTCAGTGTTTGTTTTGCATTTAAATTAAATGAAATTACATTTAAGACATGAAGAGGTAGGGGAAGTGACGGAGAAGGTCGTAGGGAATGAGAATGGCGCCCATACTACACGAGCCGCACTGCCACCCTGCTGGCCACTGCTGAGAGTTGATTCTACAATAAAATAAAATGAAATTAAAAGAGGAATAACCTTGGAGGTCAATCGTCACCCCGAAAGTGGATAGTAAACGTCACGTAGTATATGTGTACCAAATTTCAGGTCAATAGGTCAAACGGTTTGCGAGCTACAGGTGATTTAAAATTCTGGACAAATGGACTGCCACAGTAGCGTATTATATATCAAAATACAGTGGACTCAGTAAAATAAAGTGTGTGTATGGTCACTGTCCAGCTGCCTCAATCTCACTTTGTAGTTTGCTTTAAGTATAACATCACAATAGGTAAAATTTTGAATGTTAATATCTTTCATTTTGCATGAGATTTTGCAAATGCGAAACATACTAATAAACAGATAAGAGGGTTTGGGATCTTTTTAAGATTTTTTTTAGATTCTTTTTGCGGAAGTGTAGAAAGACAGAAAGGAAGATTGCTCTTTTGGGTTTGGCAACACAGCATATACTGCTTTTGGCAACACATTTATCAGAAAAACAACAAGATTAAAATAAATGGACAAAAGTGTCTTTTGTAAATGTAACATTTCTAAACATAATGTCTAAACATAATCCAAGATGAGACAATAAGAGAAACAGTGTAATGCAGCATGATAATGAAATGAAACACAAATGCTGCAGTTTGTCGATGCTGTTATTTAAACTTTGTGAGCTCTGATGAAATCATCTGGAGCGCTGCACTGGCTGATGGGATTTGTAGTCCCAACAACGGCATTTTTCACAAGGTCACAGATAAAATGATGAGGTAAGTAATATACAGTATATTGAATACCTTTCTTACTAGAATGGGTGTGTGAAATTGACTATACTCACAGCCACAGTTCCTGACAAACACTTGAACTTTATAGTGCTTGCTAAAAGTGTCTTAACTGAGCTTCTTTCACTTCATTTCTGCAGATGGCCTTCATTTGCATAGACTTGTACACCCCATTTCTCTTTGCAGTCAGTGTCAGCAAGTGTAGCAAAATCAGGATATGGTGTGTCAGAATGTTCCACTTACTAGAACTTTACTAACAAAAAACATCAACAAATAATTCCATTTAGCTCTTTATAGAAGAATGTGCAGATTCTTCACAGACTATCACTGGGCTGAGAGTTGAACACAGAAGCCTTAAGAATCCAGCCACCTCAGCACCAAAAACATAACACAAGATCTATAGTCAACGAAAGAATGGAAAAAAAAAGTAATTTCTCTTTGCTGTTTCATTTGTTACTTTGATGTTGTAGGCAGCAGTGAAGATCAATAATATTCAATGTCACTGGTTTCTGTATTTAATAAGCTTTGAACTCATATAACTAGCCTGAACCTGAAATATTATTCTTTTATTTATGATATATATTTTATTTCTGCTTATTATAATTATTATTATTATTATTGTGTTACATTGCTTCCTACTCCTTTTTATTATGTATTGCTTGCTTTTTGTTTTTGTGCTATAGAAATTAGTGAGCAAGTAAGTCTGGGGCTGTCAGGAGAAACACAGAGCAAAACCATTGTCTCTCAAGATTTCTAGAAAAAGAGTGGTGAAGTTCCTAGTTTGATGCTAATTAGCTTATTGTACTAAAAAGTTTTATCATACCATGGCATTTGAAATCCCACAACTTCTGAACCCTGGACAAACTGGATATTTTCAGATGATGCCTTTTTCAACTTTGGACCTTCAAATTTCCAGCCATTCAAAACTATTTCTGGCACTTCTGGAGAAAATAAAAATTGGAGCACTAAGGGCACTTCAGCTCATCTCTGTTGACTTTTATTAGGGGACCCTGACATAACCTGTCTGTGCATTGCATGCTAAAAGCTTTAGTAATACAAGTTAAGAATAAAATTATTATGTTCATTGTAATAGTTTTTTTATTGTTGAGGCTTTGGGGCAGTACTCGAAGGCAAATGACCTTTCCATAATGTTATTTCCCCATTGTTCTTTTCAAAGTTCTGTCAAAATGCAACGGGATTGTGGGTGAAGAGCCTTTTTGCTAGTCCAGCCACAAATTCACTTTCCGACTAAGGTCTGGACTCTGACTCAGCTACTTCATGATATTAACATTGTTGTTTTCAAGCCATTCCTGTGTATCTTTGGCTTTATGCACTGGATCGTTGGTCCAGCTGACATCAGAGTCTCCTATGTCGCTGCTGCCGAGATTCTATTTGCATTTCATTAACAGGAGTTTTCTCTTTGCCATTCTCCCATGAGACTGGAGAAGCACTTGGGAGCTGTCATCTGCTTAGTCTCACCAATCTCAGCCACAGTAATCTATATTGCCATTTGTCGTAGGTCTCTTGGTGGCTTCTCTCACTATTATTCTTGCATGATCACTCAGTTTTTGTGGATTACTATCTCTAGGAAATTCACAGTGGTGCCACACTCCTTCTAAATATTTGATTTAACTGGACTGCAAGAGCTATTCAGTGACTTGAATATTTTACTGTCGTCACATCATCCTTTGCTTTTTAAATACTTTTCCACGGAGCTGCTTTGGGTGTTCTTTGTCTTTATGGTGTTGGTTTGGCCACCATACTGATTCGTGAGAAGCTGGTCCTCCCAGATAAGGTGTATTCAGACTACAATCAATAGAAAACCCACACAAGTGATCTCCATTGAACTAAGTTCTGCCGGAAGTTGATCGGGGTGCACCTGGAGCACTTCCGGGTGCAGTATAAAAGAGGCTGCCTCACTCCATTCAGGGAGTTGGAGTCCGGAGGCAGAGGACAGAGCTTGTGAGTGAGTGAGTGAGTGAGTGAGTGAGTGAGTGAGTGAGTGAGTGAGTGAGTGAGTGAGTGAGTGAGTGAGTGAAAGAAAGAAAAGGACTGAGTAGTGCTGGTGGGTTGTGTACTGTGTATGCTGCGCAGAAGGACTGTGTAAAGGAAGAACTGAAAATAAATTGTGTGTGCTTTTCAACATTGGGTTTCCTGTGTCTGTCTGTAGTCAAGCTGATTATATATACAGCATATTATTATGGATGTCAGCAAAGCACAAGGTCTGAAGCATAATCTGTGGGGCTGTTCTCAGTCCACCTACTGCTTAATGCCAAGGTGCCATGTCAGTGCTGAATGCCAAGAGCAGGATATTACTGCATTTATTATTAGGCACATTCATATTAAATAGTATGTCCATTCCTATATCTATTCTTGTCATTTAGTTTTTCGTTTGTTTTTGATGGTAAGCTCTTTAGAATGTACTCTGAAATGATTCAGTTTTAGCTGAGGTATAATATAGTTTTTTTTTTTTTTTTGTGGAACCTAAACTTTGAAGCTTCTAAAAGTACCTGTTGTATAAGAGAGCTCTGCAAGAAGTACTAAATGATTCAAAAATGTAATAAAAATAAAAAAAGTTGTCAAAAAGACAGTCTTGTTCTTACATTTGCATTTTTAATCTCCCTACTCACCCTCTTGCTGTTCTTTTTGATTATACAATCCTAACTCCCAGTACTACACATCAGTGTTGGAGCATATCGAACACTTACATGAATTCTTCTAAATTTGCCTCTGTGTTGTCAAACTCAGTGAAGAGTAAAAGCATTAATTATATTGTGTTTAAAGATACATTTCTTGTCAATATTTATAAATGGTAACAAGCATAAAACATGAATGAAATGCTATGCTGGGGACAATGTCATGCATGATATTTCATTACAATATTTAAAACTCATCCAGTAATAAGTTGTGTCCATTATATAATTACCTTGTTTTTTTGTTGAACATCTCTTCAAAAATGTCACTTTTATCTGATTAGTTTCTCTTTGAGGTTCCCAAAAGCCCTAGCTTGTTCAATTTGGTGAGAATTAATGGTCAAGGGATACTCAATCAATATTTTTGTTAGAAAGCAGAAAGAAGCACAATTTTTACTTTGCCTAGAAACACAAAACTGAAAACAGCATTGATTTTTTTTCTTTAATATACATCTGCTGTTTTATGGAAATGTTACGCAAAGTGTTACAATTCACTAGTGGGGAGTGTTGTATGGTCAAATTAAAATAATAAAAAAAGTGCTATAGAAACCTAAAAGTATCCAACAAGGTAGATTGCTGTTATGACTAATTGTTTAATCCAGTTAAAGATTATGCACTATACAAACTTCACTGAAAAATATTAAAGAAATACACATGCCAAGTTCACAAATGCATGGGATTAAATGAGCTTCATTAAAGCTGCACAGATTTTCAAAGTGCAAGTTTCTGAAAGATTTATTTGAAAGATTACATTCTAAAGTTTCGTAATGGTAGCAGGACACGTGATAGTAGGTGGGAAGGTTTGTAGAACCAGTGACTTATAGAAAGAATTAGATTTAATTTTGGGGTTCTTTGGCATAATTTTACAAAGATTGTTCAGAAAGATTTTACACATGTAAATAATCTATGAAACTTGTGTTACAATAGAACTGCAGTCTCTAGGCACTAAGAGATCCAATCACCTAATACAAGAAGGGTGGATTAATTCTGAGAAGTGACCAGGATCGAACCCACGACCTGTTGGTCATGAGTCAGCAGTTCTTACTGTTGTACTACTAAAGCAGTCGTGTCAATGAAGCACATTAACCTGATTTATTTTTTTCGGTTATATTCTTGCATAAAAGCGCAATTGTTTTGTTATATGTATACCTTTTGTGAAAGTGCTTACTTGATGTTTGAACTTCAGTCTTCACACATTATTCACTTCATGTCAAAATTTTTTTATTAGTACTAAAACATAAAAAAGGTATGTGTTCAATATTAATTGCATTTCCAGTCATCCTACACTTACATAGATCTTTGTAGACATGGAACACACATGAAATGCATGTATTTCAAATAACGATATATTATTTACCCTGTACAGCTCCAGGTATCTCACTCCCAGATAAACAAGGCTTGAGCTGGGAGAGCTTTTTGCCCTTTCTGCGGCAGGCTGCTTGCTGCTTGTGCTGATTGACACATTTACAAAACAAAACACAATGAATGAAGAGGTGGGAAGGGATTTAAGGTGGGCCAGGATTATGGGTTTTTTCATAGGCTTGTGGAATTCTAGTGTTAAAGTGACTTTCAGACTGTAATAAGATGTGATGTACAGTTGCAGGTCACCAAAAACAGTGTTCTGGGAAAAATATGTTGATAGCAATTAAATGAATTGAATTTGGTTTACCCAGAGACCCAATGAAGGAAAAAAAAACACATCTTTTGTAAGATGAAGTTGATAACATAACATGACACAATGCAACACAACTTACTTCAACATATTACAGCACAACATAATATAAAGCATAAGAGTAAATGACATGACATAAAGTAATACAACACAGAATTACATGACCTACCATACAGTAACATTCTCATATATGCTGAATCCAAATGAGAGTTACGGTGGGGAGGGCACTTCTTATTCATAAAGACATACTGTATGTTATCTTCACTGTTGCCTGGAATGAGATGGAGCGCCATACTTGGCTCTAATATCTACCTGCCATTTTTCCAGGCCCCTCCTGTTGTTACCACATTTTTGGAAACTCTTTTTTTTGGCCATGTATACATTCTTTTACTTTGTTTTTATAATTATTTATTTATTTTATAATTATTTATTTTATGTTCTGATTGTTTGATAATCACCACCATTTTCTGGATAGTTCTGCATGACTGTATTGTTTACAATCATTGTGCCACATGGTGAGTTGTGACATCATGTCCCACCTAAAAGATGGCAGTGCACAGTTCCTGATATCTGTGAATTGAACTGAAGATATAACTTTTTTTTTGGTCAAGTGTTTTGTCAGGGTAAGGAAAGAGAAGACATAGACTAGGGACTGAGCAATCTGATATTGTTTTTAATGTTTTGTGGTTTTAGTACTTGAGTTTTCCTATTTTTGTTTGTTTTTTTTCCCATTCTGACATGTTTCTCAACTACTGTTTGTCTCTTCCATTCACGCACTTTTCATTTCCTAGCCCTTCTTTTCCTACCACTTTTTGGTTATTCTTTTTCCGGAAGCCATAACACGTCTAATTTGGGACTGCTGCTTGACAACATTTACTTGATAGCAGTAACTAATGATGTGCAAATCAAGCCCTGTGAAACCATTAATGGTTCTTCCTGCTTAAGCCAGAAAAAGATCTCCAATAACAGTCACATTTGGGGCCTTATGCATAATGCCGTGTGCAGAATTCACACTTAAACATGGCGTATGGACAAAAGTGGAAATGTTCATACACAAAAAAAAATGCAGATGCATAAATCTGTGCGTACGCCAAATTCCATGTTTTTCCGCTACATAAATCCCAGTCAGCGTGAAAAGTAACGCTCATGCATGCACCTGCTGTTCCGTCCCTTCTCCTCCCAGAATTCTGCCTCTTTGAATATAAAAAGTCAATATAAATAGCCCTTTAGCTCAGCGTTCTGTGAAAAGACAATGGCAAAAGCACAGGGGAAAATAGAAGAATTTCACCGAATACCAAGTGGAGGCAAGAAAAAATGTACTATTTGTTGGTTTAAACAGTGATATAAACAACAAAAGGAAGTTGATCGAGTGATATAGAGTGTCGTAGAAACTCGAAAGTTCAAGTTCACAAAGTCACACCGAAATGTGCCTGAAATAAAAAAGAAGTTGTCAGATATCAAAGTCGCTGTGAAAAGGTGAGTTGTAGCCCACCGTCTGAGAGTCATATGGAAGCTTAATAGGGTACAGAGAGAAGAAAAAAAAAGACACACACTGGGAAAGAAAGCTTGAAATGTCAACTTTACTCTCGAAATAGTTTATTTTGTCATTAAAGTAGAACGTCATAAACTTCATCTTAAAATCGTTTAATTTACTAGTTTCTCAAATACCATCGTAACTAAAGTAGCATGTTAAATGCTTTGTAGTTGTATGCGTTCTTCTATGTGCTCTATGTGTGTGAATCACTACGTGCTTCTTAAACGGGCTTTCTCTTCCTCTGACAGGACACACAATCCATTACATTCATGATATTACAGCTTTCTAAACAACTTAAATACTGAGATGTATACTTGATATTTTTATGATGATAAGAATTAAACATTCCCATCTTATTAAACATGGGAACATGATGGCGCAGTGATAGTGACGAACTGGCGCCCCGTCCAGAGATTGTTCCTGCCTCACGCAAGATGCTTGCTGTGCTGTGCGTGACCTTCGATGAAATAATTTATTGCAGCAGTACTGTCTCTTTCAAACATACTACCAATTCCTGTCCTTCCTTTTCTTTCTCCAAGTACCCAATTGCCACACAATCAGCTCTGTAATAGATGTCAAGCCATCTGTAAGCTTAGAATGCAGATTCTTCAAAACTTTTAAGGAACATTGAAATATCTTTGTGTTTAATTATTCTATCCATCCAGTGTCCCGCCAGCCCCAGCAAGCATATGGCTTGAGGCAGGAACAATCCCCGAACTGAGCTCTAGTTCATCGCTAGCGCTAGTTATTTAAATGATGTTAAAATTTTATCTATATAATAAACATTTAGCTGCAGTTCATCTTAAAAATTATATCGTCATCATATGTAAAAACGTGCTTTATAAAGTGGCTAAGGTTGTGCAATATTATAACTGTATCGCAAGTTTACAGTGAGGTGATTGTACAGGGTGGTCCAGATCTAATTATGCAATTATTGCATTGCATTGCATTAAACGTTGCATAGTTATAATTATAGGGTGATCCTGATCTAAGTACAAGCAGTTCTACAAGGAGCACTTGATGGACTGATTGAGTGTGTTTATAGTTCTTGGGATAAAACTGTTTCTGAACTGCGAGGTCCGTACAGGAAAGGCTCTAAGGCGTTTGCCGTATGGGAGCAGTTAAAAATAGAGAGCATGGCAGAGGCAGCGCGTGCTTGATGCTGTATCTCGATAATTCTTTCTGATCAGCTGCTGTAGAGCTGTGATTCCACACTCAGATACAGTGGAATAAATAGTCTGATTGGTGCATTGAGAGGAACGACGCTAAAGCAGCTAAGGTATTTGGAATAGTTTGGCCATTCCGAGGAACATTATATTTTTACAGGTTAATTACAATCAGATGCCTTAAACTAATAAATGATATGCAGTTAATTTCAGTGTATTTGATAAAACCGCGTGAGGGATGTGGATCTAAAAAAGAAAGGGAAACCACACAGGAACAAAAGCACTGCTTTTGACACTGGGTGCTGCCAGTTTGCAATTTTAGTTGTTGTGAAAATGTGCGTGGTTATACGCCAAGTTTAGTTTTTATACATCATGATGTGAGCGTGGAAACGGATGTATGCAACATTTTTGTGCGTACACACCGTTTATACATGAGGCCCCTGGTGTTTTACAGAAATCATCTCAGCCATGAGCTTGACAAAGACAGTAGAGGAAGCACATTTACAAACTCTTGCATAGTTTGAATTGGACGGGTGCACTAAAAGGCTAAGAATGCTACCTATGTTCATTTTGATCTTATGATAATCACATTGTCATTAAAATGCTGCAGTAATTGTACATGTTAGTATTGCCAACAATTTTCTACAGTAAAATAATGTTTAAATGTGTTGTCCTAAAGATGTTATTTGTTGTCATTACAGCAACATTTACGAATGTTGTAGCACTGCATCAGTACTCATCTGCACCGAGTACCAATGGTTTCTCGCCCTTTATATCTATCTTTTACGTAGCTTGCATTTCTTAGATGGATGGTTAACTGCTGCTGCTCTAGCTGGAATTCTTCTATGACTTTGGCAGACTTACCATTTTTATAGGTTCCCCTGCAGCTAGCTCTGTTGCCTTCGATTTGCATGATGGAATGCCAGCTCGCTCTATTGGTGACTTACTCAACAGAATGATGCAACGTGTCAGTGCCATTCCAATAGTAAACAAGAATCCATAATACACTATAAGCCACTACTGATGCATAATTATGTGACAACTTAGATTTTTCCATTAGTGTTTGGACACAAAATGAACAAAATTACAATGACAATCATAAAAGGGTTTAGGGAATGTGCTTGTATATATGGCCACATGTAAGTAGGTTTAAAGAATGTGTCAACAGTAAGCTAGAGTACTAATGACACATTATATGTTCCAGTACATAAGAACAGTATAGCATGGCATTTTCTAAATTGTTAGATAGCAAGTTCCACACTTCTGGGGTCTGTATTTACTTCAATATCTCCTCTGTTTAAAATACAAGTGGTAGTTTCAAATTCTATTTCATAGCATTCATTTAGCACGATTCTGGTTTGGATTCTTGCTTTTTGACCTTTTTTACCTGATTTTTTTTTTTGCCTTGTGTTTACAAATGTTTGCCTGAGTCTTATTGTCTTCTCTGTGTTTGAATGCAATTCGGATTCCAATTTTTTGTATCACAGAGTTGTTAAATCAGTTATCTTAATCATTAACTTGTGTCATACTCATCATGAGCTCCAAGTCTGGTTTCACGCAGCATGTGCCATTTTATGTGGTAGCTGTTGTGAATGAGAGTCATATAATTTCCTTAATAATTATTTACATTGTTATTTTAACATCTTTTTGTTGACATCATCATGGTACCACCTTTCCAGTCATGCAACATCATAATCTCTTTTTAAGTTTGCCACTATCAATACATCTGGTGTCCAAGTTTTATGAATAAACAACCAAAATTCAACTTTCTTTGAGGATGTAAAATTTTCTGCACGGTTTTCCAGGGAGTCAGGACTTTTATATTGCATTTTTGTGTTGTGATGGCAGACCTGTTTTGCTTTCATGAGCTTGTTATCCATCCATCCATCCGTCCATTATCCAACCCGCTATATCCTAACTACAGTGTCACGGGGGTCTGCTGGAGCCAATCCCAGCTAACACAGGGCGCAAGGCAGGAAACAAACCCCGGGCAGGGCGCCAGCCCACTGAGATTGTTTTCGACTCTGAATTTGTAATACCTCCTAAATTGCTGCATTTGCTCGTCCATAAATTAATTCTTTTGTCATTTAGGCTGTGAAATTTCCATCTAACCACAACAACAGTGTGCAATAGCACATCCAGACATTTCTGTTTTTCTTAATGCAGATGAATCTGAATTGCATGTACCCAACAAGGGTTTCTAGAATAGAAATAAACTGTTATATAAACTAAAGCAATCGCAATCTCCCAGCGCTGTAGCAGTTCGCCGTAAAAGCGAATCCGAAAAGATCGCGGACATGCTATAAGCGCCTGCCGTCGATGGGTGATACAAGGAACAAGGAACATTATAAATGTTCAGGGCACAGTACTACTTGGCCACAACCCTGCCTGACTGCTGTGTCTGTGTATAGGAGAGTGGCAGATCTCGCTACAATAAATAACCGCGCTGCTGCTGTTTCAAGCTGAATAAAGCTGGTGTTGCTAAAGTACTGAGACTCATCTTCGTGTTTTGGGGTGCAAGATAGGGACTCGCACATCACAGCACACACGCGCACACACACACAGTCACAATGCTGTAGTAAACAGTATATGCTCATACAGATGTTGACTATATGAGTGAGGCACGCCGACTCAGACAGAGAATAGGAGACGATTGCCCACAATCCCGCAGTGAGAGAGAGAGAGAAGAACCATCAGCTCAGTTGTGATCACATGACATTCAGCAGACAAAGTGTAAACATACTACTCGTATTGCAAGACCTCGCTCGTTTATCAAGTCAAAATTTCTTAAAAATTTTAGCTCGTCTTGCAAAACACTCGTAAACCAAGTTACTCGCAAACCAAGGTTCCACTGTATAGCCTTTTTAGTTTCTTGTTTAATTAGTCAGATTTTATTTCATATCTTTTCACTTCAGCAAAATATAACTGCTTTCTGTACTCCATAAAATATTTTCACAGGAATAATTGAAATCAGTGGATTAAAACGGCACTGGGAAAACCAAACACCAAAAAGCTTTACCTTTCCTGTAAAGGGCACTCCGTTTTAACAGCACTGACAAAACAATACCGTTTGATAATAATTTGTCTGCAAAACACTTTAATTAATCATTCATTCATATGTCAGGTTTTATATGTTGCACCTGTACTGTTAATACACTGTTTTTATATTTGGTATGATAAAGTGAACCAAGGATAGCGAAATGACCCACAAACAGGCCTCATCCATGGCAGCCTGACCCAATACTCTAGAGACAGAGTTATGAAAGCACAGGCCCAAAATGGGCAAAAGGCATTAAAAGTTGTAAATACTGCTCTATAATATACAAAAATGCCCCTCAAAAGAGAAGAGCCATTAAACCTCTGGCTTGAAAAGCAAGTCTAAAACAGTGAATCTTTATAAATGCAAGAATTTATTTAAAAAATAAAAAGAAGTACAAAGCAGTAAATCCATAAACCATCCATACAGACAGAAGCAAAAAATCAATGCTTACATTAATATGAACTCTTCTACAGGCAATGAACGAATGAAGGACCTTCTCGCCTCCTGAAATATAAAGGTTTAGAGCGTTAAGCCTATCTTGGAATATTTCCCACAAAAGACAAGATAAATATTCAAACTTGTATGCATGGTTCGAATATGTAAAATAATAAATGTAAAAATGTTAACAAAAATATTACAAAATATGAAAATTAACTGTTCAAGAATAACAAAAAAATAGGAAAAAAAGACTAAAACATAAGAAATATGAGTTTCACTGTGTTCAATACATGCTGTAACAAATTTGAACTTGAATGACAAAAATGTCATTATCAAAAAATGTAGTAGCCAAAATCTATGCCAGCAGCATCAGATGCAAAGTGGGCACACACTTCTGCCAGGATGTCAGTTCATTTTGTCTGTCAACATGGCATTTGTAATCATTTTTCACAATTTCATCTTGTTTTGACATGGGATTAATTTTCATTTCATATTGATTTGACTTCCTATCATTGTCCTGGTGAGATGATCCCCATGTTGCACCCATGTTATTATTTTAGGCGACAACATTCTCCAAAGGGGCCACTATTCTGTGGCCACAGATGCAGTGTAATGTGAGATAATGCAATGCCCACAGATACAATGCTTTACAATGGCATCCTGTGCTTTTAAAACGGAGATGCATATGGAGCAGGGTGTCTGAACTTAAACCAAACTGTTCTGAACACCCTGCACACAGGAAACTTAGAGAAAGAAAATGATCAATGAATAAAAACAGCCAAGAGAGCAGGCTGAAATAAAAGTCAAAGAGCAGGGTCAAATTCACAGGAGAATCAGACAGAAATGATTGTCAACACCTGATACATCAAACATGAGGTGTAAGCTGGAAATATGTTGCTTATACTAACTCCTTATACAAACATGTTTTAATTGCCTATATTTGTATGATTCTGCTGTTTCCTTATTATTTTATGGATTTATGTATAATTTTTTTCATGTTCTCTGTGTCTTTGTGTTTGGAATTTAGAGCAGGGGTGTCAAACTCCGGTACTGGAGGGCCGCAATGGCTGTAGGTTTTCATTCGAACCACCTTCTTAATTATTGACCTGTTTTTGCTGCTAATTAGCTTCTTTTGTTTTAGTTTTAATTAACTTGATTCAGACCCCTTAGTTCAGGGGTGTCAAACTCCGGTCCTGGAGGGCTGCAATGGCTGCAGGTTTTCATTCTAACCACCTTCTTAATTAGTGACCTGTTTTTGCTGCTAATTAGCTTCTTTTGCCTTAGTTTTAATTAACTTGACTCAGACCCCTTAGTTCCTTCTATTTCCTTAATTAGCAGCCAAACAATAATGAGACACAAAATGAGCAAACAGGTGATCAGCTAACCACATTATCTGAACATAAAGAAAGATGAGGTCACTCATTAAGTTTGATCTCTCAGGTCAGTAATCAGAAACAGAAAATCAGCAGTTTGGGAAATGTCTGACGTAGCAGAAAGAGAGCAGCAGCAAGCCGAGGATTTAAGTAACGGGTTTAATTAACAGCAAGAATTGGCTTCTCATTAAGAAACTGGTTGGAGTGAAATTGGTTGGAGTTTGAAACCCCAGGTTAGCTGGTCATCTGTTGGCTCGTTTCACATCACATTTCTGTTTGGCTGCCATTTAATGAAGAAAAGAATCAATTGAGAGGACTGAATCCTTAAAAACAGAAGGGAAAAGGAGTTAATTAGCAGTGAAAACTGGTCAGATTAGGAAAAGGGTTAGAATAAAAACCTGCAGCCACTGCGGTCCTCCAGGCCTGGAGTTCGACACCTGTGATTTAGAGAATTAATATTTACGGGTTGCTGTGCGCTAATGGCAATCGTTAAAATTGTAATAATGTTTAACGTCATATTGCCATGCCATATGGTTTCTCATGGGCACGGTCACGTTGGTCTTAGCTTGTGTACAGTTGTCAGCCACATTGGTATGTACGAGGTGTGATCAAAAAATACAGCGAATGTTTAAATTTAAAAAAAATATTACAGTAAAAGACACATTGCCATTAATCCCCCTTGAAATACTCCCCCTTGCTTTGAACACACTTATCCCATTGTTCTTGCCACTTTCTGAAGTCCTCTTTTGTAAGCGTCTTTAGTTTCACTGTTGTGCAGGTAAACGTTCACCAATAATGGAGTTCCAATCATAACTGATGGATCTGAGGCATCCAAAAGGCTCCATTTAAGGCAGGCAAGAAGCTGTAAAGGCTAAATTTGAAGAGACTCACTTCAGACCAGTGTGCCCTTCCAGTTTAGAAGGCCCCAAATTGGTAAGCTGGCTTTTACAAATGTAAAAAGAGTATAAATGTAGGCAGTGTGGCATAGTGTTTAAGGCTCAAGTTCAAAACCTGAGGTTGTGGGTTCAAATCTAACTACTGACACTGTGTTACCATGAACAAGTCACTTAACCTGCTTGTGCTAAATTTGAAAAAACCAAAAGAAATGTCACCAGTTGTAGCATAAGAGTCACCTTGGATAAGACGTCAGCCAAATAAGTAAATGTAAATGTGAAAGTCCCAGATATTAAAATGCCTTACAATGGACATAAAACCATGAAAACTCTGAAAGACAAACCCAAACTATAATCTTGAGAAAACACCCTGGCTGTAACACAACAGAAGGACAACCTGAGGTCACAGCCCATGATGTCACTGACTAGAGGGAGTCATAGTCAGGAGTCATTTACTAGTCATCCAAGATGGGACAGAAAACAAAAAAAACTTTGAAAGTGTCTGTATTAATTATAGTCTTCTTAGTTTGAGAATTTGTGCAGTCGTATTTGGTCGACTTGTTTATTCAGTGATTTGGCTGTGACAACAGATAGGAAAGTTTCACAGTTTTTACTTTCCACCTTTTGAGGTCTAAGTTTAATTTCCTGATCTCTATTTAAAGAAACATCTCTGTCCACTTAAGGCATTACACTATCTATATCTTAACAAAGTCAATTGTTTTTATTGTGATCCAAATATTTTTATTGTTTTATCACGTAGGGTCTTATGGTTACCCTATTTTCCCCTTTTATACTCTTTATTGTGTAGACCTTAATAAAATGTCTAAACTCCTAAACCTTTACCACTCCTTTCTTCCCTTCTACATCTGTAATCTTAGGCCATTTAACAGAGTAAAATAACAGGCAGGAGATAAGTTACACATGTAATTATATATTATTGATAATAATGGCCAAAAGTTTACGTGAATATTGGCAAACCATACCCTTACAACTTAAATAGTAGCGCATCATGTTTCCTTAGGTGGCTCTCAGCTTATCTTCATTCTAACTTGCTTTGCTACCACATGGCCTTTGAATGGAATATTGAAACGGGCCACGTGGCCGTTGAGCTAGAGTTGTCTTAAACTAAAGGCAAGGTGACCAAATTTATACCATTCTTTCTACAAAACATAAACCAATGGGGTTTCATGGTACCGAATGGCCTTCAACATAAACAACCATACTGTAAACCAAAAGAATTAATTCAGCTGTCCCTTCTTGGGCCAGTTACCAATGAAAGTTCTCAAGGGCAAGATCCATCCTGTAAACACTGCATCCAGCCTGACTGGGCCACGTGTTTTGGGCCGGCACCAAATTAACATCATTCTGGACAAAAATTTTTAAATGCCTTTCAGACAGCTTTGGTGTCACAATCCCTTCTAATCCACTAAGAGCTGTGTTTGGTGTTCTTCCAGATGGGCTTAAAGTGGAGAAGGACAAATAAACTGTGATTGCTTTTACTACGCTATTGGCACACAGACTTATTTTGCTAAACTGGAAGAATCTTAACTGTCCTCTTTTAAGTCAGTGGGTAACTGATGTTTTATATTATTATTTTAATTGGAAAAAAATCTAATTCTCACTTCGAGGATCTGTGCAGAACTTTTTCAAAACCTGGCAGGATCTAATCAATAACATTTTAGACTAAGCTCTTAAAGCACTGAGGAAGCAGATTCTCTCCCCATTTCTTTTTCTTCTCCATTTATCTGTATCTGCCTATTAAACTAATCAATTTATTTATTTTGACTATTTTAAAATTGTATTCCGTTGGCCAGGCTCTCTTTCTCTTTCTATTTATTTATTTATTTTTGTAAAAATTGATCAATTGGTATGGAATGATTTTGCTTTGTTTAAGCATTTCATGACCTTCCTGTGGTGGATGGCTTATAGACTCTAAGACCAAACACATTCACCCTTCCCCTGCTGGTCTGATAGAAGCTCCATCATGCTCACCATAAATTCTTCATCTTGAGTTAGTCTTAAAGACTGGAAGGGGGTTGGTTAGGTAAAGCACCGCTGTTTTCATCAATGAAGTAAAACATGCCAACTAAAACACTAACATTACATTTGCTTTGTCTGGCATACGAATAAAGCCATATAAAATATCAATTTACATTCTAAAAATCACTCCACCACATTTACATAGGCAGGTAACAATGACACAATTTGTCACTTGATTTTGGTGATCGGCAACCATAGCGACTGTAACCAATATAACTGTGGCCAGGAGAAAACTGCGACAAAGTGCCAGTGACAGACATAAAAGGCATTGCCATAACAGCAATAAAAATATAAACCACCACAAAAACAATTGTAAATAGCACAAAAAATTAAGCAGATTCATATCACCCAAGGGAAAAAAACTAAGATCAAAACAAAAGGGAAAGAGAAACAGGAATGTAAATGCTGGTTTTGATTAATGCTTCCTATTATGCCAAAACACTTTAATGCCTTTTAACAGGTTGAAAGATTAGAGAAGGAGAGTCAGTGCAACTCTTTTGCTACTCCTAAAAGAAAAACTTGCCTCTCTGCCGCTAATAAACCTCTTCTCACTAGGATTCGCCATGTGTCCTACTGAACACATCCCTATGAACTAAAGAAAGTGGCTTATTTAAACGTAAGTAATAAAATATAAATTAATAATACTGGTTAATGCTGTTAACAGCCAATTACTACTATTAATTTATAATTCTTGATTCTCAAAAAAAAAATATTTCGCTAGCCATCTGCCAGCCCGTAACACAAATGGCCACAAATTCTTTCAGGTTCTGGTTATTCTGTTGCTTCTTGTATATTCAAGAATGTTTACATGTAAAGGCGGCCATAGAAATAGATTTGTGCAGTGGTTGTAAAATGCAAGCAATGAATAATTTATATTGCAGCTGCGCTTGTTGTTCGCACCAAAGCATTACCTCAGGCTGGAGTCAAGATGTGGAAATATTTATAGTATTCTACAATGTTCCATCAAAATGTAATTGCTAATTATATGACTATTTACATAGTTTTGTTTATATATTTTTTTAATATTCGCCTTCGTACTGAGTCATTATTTGGAATTTTAAAAAATGTACAAAATATGCCATAGCTTTGAGCAAGGCCCGAAAAACCTACTCCACACAAACAAGTAATTAAATCCAGTGGGTACCCTGCACAGACTCTGCCCAGTTGATTTTTGATGGAGTACTTGCCATCAGCTCCTGAAATCGTTTCACTTAAAGCTTAAATGCAGGTCCTTGAGTTTCACAGTTACTGTATTTGATTGCTTAATTCCCAGCCCCATTCATCACCCACCTTGAAAACTCACAATACCCCAACAGAAGTGTTTTTAACCTCCCAGCTGTCCTTCATATGTTTTAACTTGCTTTTTCTCAGGAAATACAAAAGCAAGAAGGATAATCATGTTCATTATTTACAATGTCAAGAATGGGCTTGCTGAAGACAAAAAGGTCAGACCCCATGTGACTTCCCAAAACTGTAGGTCTGATGAAAGTTTTGGTGCAATTGTAGCTTTACCTTTTTTACATTCTGTCTTTTTTTAGTATTTTAGGAATTGTACAAATGATTAGCGCATCTGCAAAATCACATGTCCCACATGATAGTCACAATGTATTGCAAGAATCTCCAATACTCTCCTATTGGTCTTCTTTCCCCTTTAGACCAGTAGGAGAGTATTAAGAATGGTACAGATGGACAAGTTGGTCTCGTCCGTTACGGGAGATGGACATCTGAAGCGGAGCTCCGTTAGCAGTGGCTTTATTTTTTCTCTTATTTCTTATTATCCTGAGGTATCCTGTATTTACCCAACCCGAGGAATTTCTACTACAGAATATAAACATGAGCAACAAGAAAGGGGGTCTGAAAGAAATGGAAAAGAAATCTAAAGGTACATCCAAGTCTAGATAGGCATTAAGTCCAAGTGCAAGGTACGGCCTTTCAAAGACTGACCTGGAACAGACAGGCGAAAGCACAGACTCCCCAGGACCCTGCTTCGCTGCATCGTCTCCTGTCGAAGGCGAAAATGGGAGAGAATGTGCAAGTGATGCAGGTCACAATAGCTTGCAGAATCCAGAAGATCACTTGAAACTGGAAATGGCTTTGCAGTTCGCGCTTTCATTTACTCCTCGCAAACCTGAAGCATCGGCTGTAACAGGGATTGCCACTTCATCCGCGGAGCACAAAAGCCAAAATGATCTGTCTGAACTGAAGGTAATGATTGCAACAATGGCAATGGCCATAAATGAGCTCAAGAAAGACATTCAGAAAAATATAAAGAAAGAAAGCAAGAAGACAAACGAGAAGCTGCAGCTGGAGATGCAGGAGCTGCGGCAGGATAATAAAGACTTGGAAAAACGTATATATAATTGGTTTGATGCAGCCTTTAAACGTATGCTGGGAAAAATTGAGGAACACATTCAGGAAAATGCGTCCAAACTGAGAGCACTTGCCGATCAGCTGGAAGACGTTAAGCAGACATTCACGACTCAAATTGAAACAGCTGAACATTTGGTATCTACAGCTGCGAATTCCAAATGCAAAAAACTCGAAGACAGACTTGCTGCTCTGGAAGATGGATACAGAAGGAATAATATTAGAATCAAAGGTCTACCTGAGAATTGTGAAAGTCCAAACCTAGTGAAATTCATAGCTGAACTATTCTCAAAAATAATTGGAGAGGACTTTAAATCAGATACCGAGATCGCAGCAGCTTATCGCATACATGGATCAAATACCTCTAAACCTAGGACTCTAACTGTCTGCTTCAAGAGATTACAATTTAAGCTTAATGTAATGTCACTTCTCAGACAGAAACAAGAGATTATATTTGAAAATAACCTCATTTGTATTTTCCCTGATTTCTCACCCTCAACAGCTGCTAAATGTTCCGTTTTTTAAAACATTTAACAGCGATTACAGAAAGCTGATATCAGATACAACCTCTTATATCCTGCCAAACTGAAAGTGGATATTCAAGACAAATATTACATCTTCACTACTACGGAGGAAGCAGAAAAGGAGTTAAGAAAGCTGATCTCGGCACTTTTTTGAAATACAATAGTGAGTCGCATCCTGTCATGGCATGGCAAGAAGATATTACCTGCTGTCTGATCCGCTTGCAATGATACTGATACCATAATTATACATCCTTTTCTCTTCTCGGCCACTTTGTTTTAATTACAATTATACGCATATGTGTGGAAGAAATTAAAGTTTGTTTTTTTTTTATTACTATTCTAATGGAGACTGTTTAACATCATACCCTTGGTTTATTGTTGTTCTTATTATTGTATTAGGGTTTACTATGCTTATCCAGGGCTACTTTTTAACACCATTCCCTGGGTTTACTATCTTAATATTTCAAGACTATTGAAGAATATATTTAATGCTTATAGTATTTTGACTTTAACAGCAATAGATATCTCTATTTTTTAATCCTCAAATGCCGTTTCTGGGTGGCTTGTTTTGTTTTGGAAGTGCTCTGTTTCTATGTATGTTAGAGGACTGGAACTTTGTGAAGTGGGGTCCAGCCTCACGTAATGAGGCAAAAAGGGGGGGGGGGGGGGGTGTCAGAGAAAGGGAGCAAGCTATATCTAATCTATCCTTTTAATCCTTATAATTATAATTACCAGTGTAACAATAGGCTGCATGGCAATAACTCGTGGGAAAATTGGAAATTAAGCTTAAAGCTGTCTCACTTCCAATTAAGACAACAAAATGACATCAAAAATTCAGAATCAATGTCTCCCTGATAGGACAGTTAACATTGTGAGCTGGAATGTTAAAGGCCTGAATCACGAATTAAAGAGAAAGAAAGCATTCTCTCACCTAATAGGTCTAAACGCTAAAATAGTATTTTTACAGGAGACCCACTTACTAAGCAAGGATCAGTTCTGGCTGCAAAAAGACTGGACTGGCCAAATGTTCCATTCCAGCTTTACAAAGAAAACTAGAGGTGAAGGAATTCTCATACATAGAACAATCTCATTTGTGGTATCAGATGTAGTATCTGATTCTAAAGGGAGATATGTGATTGTCATGGGCAATTTATTTAACTATAAAGTGATTTTGATAAATGTTTATGCACCCAATGTTGATGATAGGGAATTAATGCAAAATGTATTTGCATTCATTCCCAATGTGAACACTTATAAAATTATAATGGCTGGGGACTTTAATTGTGTTTTAAATCCACTCTTAGATAGGTCTCCTGTCACAGGAGTGATGACATCCAACACTGCAAAGACAATTACACAGTTTGTAACTGACCCCAACTTATCAGACCCCTGGATGTTTCTAAACCCAAACTCAAGAACACATTCCTTCTACTCACCAATGCATCATTGCTACTCAAGAATTGATGATTTCTTTATAGATAATAATTTCCTGCCTACGACTAAATCTTGCAAGTACGACGCTATTGTTATTTCCAACCATGCCCCTCTGATCTTGGAGCTAAAATCATTATGCCCCACATATTCATCTCGCAGATGGCATCTTAACCCACTTCTATTAGCAGACGAGAACTGCACAGAATTTATATCAAAACAAATCAGTTTCTTTCTAGAGACAAACACATCCTCAGAGGTCTCTGCAGGAATACTCTGGGAAACTCTGAAGGCCTTCTTAAGGACAGATTATTTCATATCTTTCCCACAGAAATAAATTAGAAACCAAGAAGGTATCAGAACTAACCAGCAAAATTACTAGAATAGATCAAGAACATGCCAGGTGTTCAAGTGAGGCTCTTCATAGGAAAAGGGAGGCTCTGCATTCAGAGCTCAACCTCTTAACAACTAAAGAAACTGAACAACTCATTTTTAAATCAAGACATCATTACTATGAACTAATAAGCTCTTATCTCAAGCAAGAAGATCACAATGTAATCCCAGCAATCACCAACACAAACGGAGACAAAATCATTGACCATAAAAATATAATGCACACATTTAGATACTACTATAAATCCTTATATTCTGAGTTTAAAAAAGACAACACACAATCTAATGCATTTCTGGATGCATTACAGATACCATAAATAGATACTCTTAGTGCAGAGGAATTGGATGAACCTCTGGCGCTATCAGAAATACTAGATGCCATAAAGTCACTTCAGAGTGGGAAAGCAGCAGGCCTTGATGGCTACCCTGTCGAATTTTATAAGAAATTCTCTACTCAGCTAGCTCCCCTCTTATTAGCAACATTTACAGAAGCTAGAGACAATCAAATTCTACCTCAAACTTTTTGCCAAGCATTAATCACCATCTTTCCTAAACAAAATAAGGACAATGTGGATCATACAGACCAATATAGACTTCTGAATAACGATGTTAAGATATTCTCCAAAGTACTAGCTAAAAGGATGGAGAAAGTGCTGCCTTCGGTAATATCACAAGATCAAACTGGAGTTATTAAAGGCCGACACTTAGCTTCCAATCTTCGATGCTTTTTAATTTAATATATTCACCTGCAAAGTCAAACACCCCGCAGATATTATTATCGTTGGATGCAGAAAAAGCATTTGATATGATTAAATGGAACTACCTTTTCACTACATTAGAGAAACTTGGGTTTGGCCCAAACATTTGTGCATGGATCAGACTACCGTATATCAATCCAGGAGCTTCACTTTGTATTAACAACATTAATTCAGACTACTTTAAACTAGACTGTGGTACCAGACAAGGATGCCCCTTGTCACCACTACGTTTTGCAATCACCATTGAGCCGACTGGCAGTTCACTGTCGAAATGCTTATCAGATAAAGGGGATTATCAGAGAAGGCCTTGAACATAAAACTTCTCTATATGCATATGATATGATACTGTATATCTCAGACCCACAAAATACTGTGCCTGCAGTCCAAACGCTTAGAGAATATCTAAAGATCTCTGGTCTCAGAATTAATTTGAATAAAAGTGTGCTCTTTCCAGTGAATTCGCAAGCATACAATATTAGATTGGACACCTTCCCTTTTATCATTGCAGATCAGTTTAAATACCATGAGGTAAATATCACAAGTCAACATAAAGCTCTTTATCAACAAAATTTTACCATCTGTATGGAAAAAATTAAGCAAGACTTGCATAGATGGTCAACCCTTCATCTCACTGTAGGCTGGAAGAATTAATGTTGTTAAGATGAATATCCTTCCTAAGCTTCTCTTCTTATTTCAAAACATTCCAATATACATCAATAAATAATTTTTAAGCAATTAGATTAAACCATAACCTCATTTATTTGAAACTTAAAACATTCACGTATCCAAAAAGTGACCCTACAAAGACCTAAGGCGGAAGGTGGCATGGCTCTATCTAACTTTCAGTTTTATTACTGGGCAGCAAACATACAAGCTATAAAAACCTGGACATGGACACAAATAGATGAACATACACAGGCTTGGTCTTCAATAGAAATAAAATCCTGCAGTACTTATTTATATTCCCTGATTTGTGCCCCTATAAATGCAAGTTATCGACAATATACTAACAACCCAATTGTGCTTCACTCATTCAGAATATAGAACTAATGTAGGAAGCATTTTAAGATAGAGAATCTTTAATCTGTGGCACCTCTGCACAAGAACCACCTTTCTCAACCCTCGCAAACATATGCATATGCATTTTTAATATCTGGAAAACATTTGGGATTAAATTACTTAGAGATCTTTATATAGACAACATCTTTGCATCCTATGAACAATTACATTCCAAATTTAACTTTCCAGCAACACATTTTTTTCACTATCTTAAAATTAGAAACTTTGTTAAACAGAACTTGCCCGATTTTCCTCATCTCCCACCTTCCTCTATGCTGGAAAAAATATTGCTCAGTTTCGAGGACTCAGACAGCATTTCTGCAATATATAAAATAATTTTACAGTCTATCCCTTTCAAAGATCCAAGAGGACAGTGGGAAAAGGATCTCTCACTCAACATATCAGAAAAGGAATGGAAGGTAGCAATGCAGAGAAGTCACTCAAGACTCCATATGCGCAAAGCATACAATTATCCAACTCAAAATTATATATCAAGCACATTTGTCTCATTTAAAATTGTCCAAAATGTTTCCAGGGCAAGATCCAACCTGTGAACGCTGCAATCAAGTTCCAGCCTCACTGGGTCACATGTTTTGGGCCTGCACCAAATTAACATCATTCTGGACAAAAAATTTGAAATGCCTTTCAGACAGCCTTGGTGTCACAAACCCTCCTAACCCATTAACAGCTGTATCTGGTGTACTCCCAGTTGGGCTTAAAGTTGAGAAGGACAAACAAAATGTGATCGCCTTTACTACACTATTGGCACGCAGACTTACATTTACATTTACATCATTTAGCAGACGCTCTTATCCAGAGCGACTTACAACAGTGCTTAGTAGTCTACGACTGTTCTTCAGTCTTTAAGGCTAGGATTAAATCTACTGTCATTAAACAAGTTACCGCTGACCAAGTTGTACACAAAACCATGCTAGAAGAAAATAGTAAGTTATTACAAAATTTTTTTTTTTTTTTTTTTGAGAAAAGGGTAGAAAAAGTATGGGGACTTTAGTCTCCCAAGTGCTGTTTAAAGAAGTGTGTCTTCAGACAACGTTTGAAGACAGTGAGGGTCTCCGCTGTTCGTACAGAAGAATCCTAACTCTCCTCTTTTAAGTCAGTGGATAACTGATGTTTTATACTATTTGAAATTGGAAAAAATCAAATTCTCACTTAGAGGATCTGTGCAGAACTTTTTCAAAACCTGGCAGAATCTAATCAATAACATTTTAGACTAAGATCTTAAAGCACCGAGGAAGCAGATTCTCTTCCCATTTCTTTTTCTTCTCCATTTATCTTTATCCGCTTATTAAACTCATCAATTTACTTATTTTTACTAGCTTTAAGTTTTACTCCATTGGCCATGCTCTCTTTCTCAGGGGTGGGGGTTTATTTGTTTTCAATCCTATTTTTTGTAAAAATTGATCTATTTGTATGGAATGATTACAATAAAATCAATAAAATTAAAAAAAAAGAAAAAAAAAAAAAGAATGGCACAGATGACCTCTGTCTCACTGTCAATCATCCAATCAGCATGTGGTTTAGAATCAGTTGGCAGTCTGTGAGCATGCAAGTCCAAATTATTTTAATATGTTTGTTGTTTATTGTATAGTATGTGGCATATTTTGTTACTGGAAATAAACTTTATGCCTAAATGTTTGGACATCTGGCCATCACACATATATGAACTTGTTGGACAACCCATTCCAGAATCATAGGCATTACTATTGCAGCTACAATATAACGGCCTCCGCTCTTATGGAAAGGCTTTCCACAAGATTTTGGTGTTTATCTTTGGGAAGTTGTTTCCATTCAGCCAAAAGAACATTTGTGATGTTGGGTACTGATGGTGGATGAGAAGGCCTGGCTTGTTTACAGAAAGCTCATGAAGAATTTAATATTGTAATAATGTTATAACAAACCACACCTTTCAAAAACACACAAGAACTCCTGGCTAGGCTTGAATAATAAAAGAGCTGCTCTGGGCTGAGGGGACAGTCCAGGCCACTCAAGCTCCTCCATGTCTTTATCGACCAGGCTTTGTGTACCGGGGCACAGTCGTTCTGGAAAAGAAAAGGATCTTCTCCAAACTGTTGCCACTAAGTTGGAAATGCAAAATTGTCTAAAATGTCTTTGTGTGCTATGGCATTAACAGTACACTTCACTGGAAACAAGATGCTCTGGAAAACAACTCTAGACAATTATCCCTCCTCCATCAAACTTCACAGTAGGTGCCACATAGTCCAGAAGGTAGTGTTCTTCTGGCATCTTCCAAACCCAGATTCATCCATCAGACCACCAAATAGTGAAGCTTGATTCATCACTACAGAAAACACATTTCCATTGTTCCAGAGTCCAATAGCGGTGTGCTTTACACCCCTACAGCCAACACTTTGCATTGCATATAGTGATCTTTGTCTTGCATGAAGATGCTCAACAAAGGAAACTGAAAAATTCCTCTATTTTCAAAGAAGTAATTCTCAGAAGCCAGATGGAAATGCAGAACAATTCTTTATTTGTACACAGGTATGCACAAATGTCTCAGTCCATGGAGTGAGCAATCAATAAAACAATTAATTTGCTTTTATGCTTTTCTGTTGCATTACCTCATCTAATACATCACGTAATCTGATACTTAATATGCATTATATGCAGAGCTTCATCCAATCAACAAATACCACCAGTATTTTCTGACTCCTTTTGACTCCCCCATTAATCTGAATGTTGCCTATTAAATAGGGGTGATCTGTGGACTCTTCTATTGATGTTAGCAACACTTCATAGGAGGGGTGTTTGGGCTTTCCCATTAGTTTATTCCTGCTTTCTAGAGGGGTGTTTGTTACTCATCTACTTCATTTTAACCTTAACAATAGTCTTGGTGGCTTCTCTAAGATGACACAAAAGACTCATGCTCAAAACAACATTTAGTTAAAACTTTGGTTACATTTAAGTCTTATCCTTATGTTTAATAATTCATTGTTATAACTTCATTTAAGTATATACTTACATTAAATCGTAAAATTAGATCATGTAGTGAATAAAAATATTAATTAAAATTACATAAAGCCCATCTCATGAAGATCCTGAGATCCTGATGCATAGTTCTTGCACTGGTTTTGCTTCCAGAGGCAGTTTGGAACTCTGTTGTGAGTGATGCAACAGAGAATCAACAATTGTTATGCACTATGTAAAACCCTGTGAGTTTGTGTGGTCTACCACTTTGTGGCTATTCTGTTACTGCTCGTTGATGCTTCCATTTCACAATAACAGCTGTTACAGTTGATCGGGGCAGATCTAGCAGAGAAGAAATTTCATGTATTGACTTGTGACAAAGGTGGCTTCCTATGACCACGGAGCTCTTCCCTACAGCCCATTCAACTGCCAGTGTTTGTCAATGGAGACTACATGGTTAAGTGTTTGATTTTATGCACCTATTAACAAAGGGTGCGGCTGGAGGACCATCCTCTGCCTATTTATTCGAAGCACATTGTCAGGACCTCCATAATGGTATTGTTAGTTGTATTGTGATTCCAATTTTTTGAGTTTCTTTTTCTGTAGTTTAGATATTTTGATTATTGACTGTGTTTTGTTGGGCCTGTGTTGCCTTTTTCAAAATTCCCTTTGCTTTTCTTTTTGATATTCTAATTGTCAGAAAATATATACACTACCAGTCAAACATATTAGAACACTCTCATTTTCTTCCAATTTATATTGAAATGTAAGCAGTTCAAGTCTAGCAAATGACCAGAAATAGTACAAAGGTAAGTGTTTAACTGCCAGATGTTAAAAAAGAAAGTGTAGAATACCAAACACTGAAAAAGTTTAATTTTCAGAGGTACACAAAAAGGTATATTTCAGGGAACAAGTTCTGCAGCAATATAATTTAATTAATTAATTTAACCTAATTAACTAGGTTAATTAAGTCTGGTAATGTAAACAATTTCTACAGGTGTCCTAACGTTTTCTGATTACTTACAAACTCTATTAAAGCAGTGCTGTAAGAAGCACTGTTGCTATATTATTCGAAGCATTATTTGGAAAGTTTTGTGCTGCAGGAAGTTGCGTATTTGCTATCATTATGGTGAGAAAAAAACAATTAACAAAGACAGACAGATCATGTTAACCCTTAAATGTAAAGGTATTTCTTTTAGAGATATTGCAAAGAAACAGGTGGACAAGTTCAAAAAACCCATGAACTTGGGAACTGGTGGAAAATGTACAGGAATAGTTCTGGTACACCTAAAGCCACAAGACAGCCAGAAGATAAGCTTCTGAGAGTCAATAGCTTGAGTGACCAGCGCTGCACAGGACAGTGGTCAAAGTGACACTTTCAAATGTGAAAAGAAGATTTTGAGCTGCTGGTTTGACAGGTCGACTGGCAGTTAAAAATATGCCATTTCTAAAATGGTCAAAAGTTTTAGAACACTCCCACATTTCCAGTTTTTATTGAATTTTACGCTGTGTATTGTATCAAATCCACTCTGAAATTAAAGCATAGAAAATGAGACTTGCTTACTTCAGCCACTGTTAAGCTGCGCTTGAAGCTGTTGTGCTATGAGGAGCCCATCTCACATGCTGATGACTTTCATAAACTTGTCTTCTGATTCTGCTGTGGCTTTGGGCTCTCGTCTTTTTGACTTTGAATTTCTGATCGCATTTTAGTTTTGACTTTTTGACAAAAGAAACTTTTTTTTTGTCTTTCCAGTTTCTGATCTCTTGGTCTTGGATCCAACTTATGATTTTTTTATTGTGTTCCTAGTTTGTTTAAAAGATAAAATTGACTTTCATTTCTGAACTCAATTTGCTTTTTGACTTTAAATTTCTCCCCGTCTTTACATAAAACATTTTGCTGTCTTCCTGCAGGACAACAATCACAAAATTCCATAACTATATACATTTTTATGCAAGTCTTTCCTAAGTGTTTTTGTTTTCTTTTTAAATTTGGAGGTCTGACTGAGAGCACCACCATTATTTGTAGTGCCAATGTGATGACATCCATGTCTAGAAATAGATGTCTCCACAAACAGCATGGCAGCATCCATGAGAAATAACACACAAAATGGTGGCATATACATAAAAGCATTTAACAAGAACACTACTAAAGTAACAATAAAAATCATTAACAGTAGAAATGTGAATAAAGCCAACCCAATAAATTAACATAAGAAAGCACCCACAATTTTAATGGGTACCTGACATATACAACCTTCTCCAACCTATTTAATCAAATTCAGGTTCAAGGGGTGGGGGGCAGTCTGTCCTGTTAATAGTACCCAGCTCTGGACAGGGTCCATTGTAGGGCCCACTCAAGCAATCTCCCATGCAGGGGTAATGAAAGGTAAAGACAGATGCCTGGCAAATGTGAGATTACCACCCAAACAATAACCAAGCTTGAGTTTGAACCCAAAATGTTAGATCTGTGAGGCAGCCATGCTAACAACTGTACCAACATGCCACTACCTTACTGGAAAGCGTGTCTTAATTAGCACAACAAGAGTTGGGTGTGTGTATTGTGACAGATGTTAAATAGCAACTGGGGATAAAGCATGTCAAAGGGGACAAAGGAGAGGCAAGCTCTAAATAAGCAGTTTTATTAGTCGCTCGCTCATTTAATTATGTAGTGTATAGGATAATAATTCTTTCCCTGTTTGCCTAATGTGAGGCCTTGCAGCTGATTTGTGGGTTTTTAATCAATTACTATTTTGCTTCTTGAGCTGCACCAGACTTTTCACATATTTGATGGCTGACTGGGCAATACCAACATATCAACATGACTCAATGATACAATTTTCTCGAGTAGTCAAGTCCAAACCCATTTTCCAATTAAGAATCATGCAGAAATAACTGTCCAGCCACTCAGACTGTTATGAATGAAAATCAGACCTGAATTATATTAACAATGGCTAACATGATTCAGTATGAGCTGTTTAGTGGCCATGGACCAAAGAACGGAAATAAGAATGTAGACTTAAACCTCAGGGGTCTGAGTTATTCTTTTTAAATTGCATTAATAAAATAAATTTGGATACAATAAGGAAATTAATGACATTTATAGATAATGCAAATATTGAAGAGATAGTAAATAGTGATAAGGCAGTACAAAGATAGGGAAAAGTTATATATTATGATACTCAGATCATAACACAAGTTCAATATTGCGTGCATGGCATATCATTCTGGCACGTTCGGTGAAAGTTGTAGCATTTCACATTTTGTATTTACTTCATCCTAAGAGTCAGTTATCACTTTTTTTTTTATTAAATAGTTTTGTAACAAAGAGATACATTCAAAAATAATAGTAATAACAGTATTCAATTACATGTGTAGACTACATTAAATCTGTACTTTTCAACAGCACTTCACAATGGATTAAAAATATATCTTAAAGAGGCCTATCCTGGCTTAATAGCTTTCATGTCCAGCAGATTGCAATTCAAGCGATGTGAAAATGTCGCCAATTGATGAGTGTTAGTGGTGGATGGTGTGTGACTGACTGTTATTCAGTTTTCTTAAACATTACATTTTTAAAAATATACCCAATAGAGTAGTGCCCAATAATTAGTAATCGAAAAATATCTATTAGTACAAAATGACCAATACTAGCATAAAATCACTGTCAATATTACTATTTGAAAGGAGAAAAGCAAGTGAAATAAATTTTCCATTTAGCTCTTAATGTTAGATAAAACACAGTAATTCATTAAAATTCCATAAATAAGTAAGACGTTGGAAAAAAAATGATTTATTGAATAATCGGGAATATGAAAGGTGACAGTAATCTTAAAGAGGCTGAAGAATAAGCTGCAAATAAGAAGCCAACTTCAGTCTTCTGTAATCTTAAGGAATTTAATTGCAGTTTAAAGATAAACTGAAGTACAGGCGGCTCTTTAGGTATGAATAAACCATAATGCATGTTCATTCTTTTGTGTGTTATACCACTAAGTAATCAGCACCAAGCAAACTTTAATCCTGTGCCATCCTTGCTATTAGTGGCCAGTGTGGTCTGATCTTCTGCAACGCATATCAGTAGCAGTTTTATTTTCAAGGGTGTCTGTAGGATTTGCAGGAATCAGGGTTTTACCTCTCTGTGATTGTTGTACAGTGTCACACATGGATAAAAATCTAAAGAGCTGGGCTTTGCATGACTTGTACATGCTTGTAAAATCTGTCTTCCTTGGGGTTTCATGCGAGTTGCATGTGTATCTTGAAATAGAATGCTTACCATTGACCAAGGGCTATTTATGATGGGCAAGAAGATCAAGGACTTGCTGCGATTGTTCATGCATATTTGGGCCTGGGCACCAGGCGTCACTGCCACTGCTAAACCCATCCTATGTTTATATCAGCTAGGACAGCTGCACATTTCCCATGTTATTAATTAGTTCAAACACTGTTTAGCTGCGAGCTGATAACATTAGTTCTTTATAATAATAATCTGCAGGTAATATTGTTCAATCAATTCACTTTTATTTATGCTTACATAATTGCTTTTACAGCTGTCAGATGAGTAACTGAGAAAAATATACAAAATACACAAGTTCAAGCAAACGCTCTCAAGGTAAAATTGGAACAGTAAACTAATTCCTAGTTAAACTTGTATCATTCTTATTTTTAAGATGGATGAGTTTGCAAATTTGGCAATGCTTTTCAATGGGAGATTATGAAATTTCAAAACTTTGAACAGCGTGATCTGTCTCGGCATACTTCTTTGAAGAATAAGTGTGCCGCATTTCAACCAAATTTGTCCATGGGAGGGCGAGTTGTTTCATGCAGACAGGGAGACAAACAGACAGACAAACAGAAATGGGCAATTGCGATTGGTGCTCCATGCAATATATGCAAATGTACCTGAAAAGAAAAGGACACCATTAGAATATCTACATTCATTAATGCAACCAACAGCAGGGGTTTATTGGGGTAAATAAGACTCATGTAATCTGTGTGATGAATTAGTATAGGAGTATTTTTTTATTTAGATAAGATACCATTTTTGAGTGAATAAACTGGGTAAACAAGACTTCATAGAAGAAGGCTAGCATTGTTTTTGATTGTGTGTATTTAAACAGGAGTTTAACAAGTAAGTGCCTAATTGAATAGAAGGTTTAGTCAGTGAGCATATGACAGGAATGAGCTCATAGGGATAAGTATGAATATGTTGATGGTATGTATGCAAACAGGTTGAGAGATATTAGAATATATGCCAGTGTAAAAACAAATACTAATATAGTGTATGAGTATAATGTAGAATCTTTAAGCTCAGATAAACCAGCCAGTGTGTGCATGCATGTATATATGCCTGTAAGAAGTTATGAAATAAGTGCTTAGGAGCTTGTAGTCAATATGGTAACTGTATTAAGCTAAAAGTAACTTCACTGACAAGTAACAAAATTATTTACAAAACAATTATCATTTGTCATATAGTATACTTAGGAGAGGATTTGGAAGCATTTCTTTGATATTATTGTCAGGCTAGCCACTTCCAATAGTGTCCCAATGCTTGGAAGCATCATAGCTGACCTAAGAGGAAAAAGATGGCACTATGGTATAGAGTTTGGAAGAATACTTTAGCTAAGATTAAGAAAGAAAGGCTCTCAATTATACAAACATCATTGACTTAAAGGATCAATTTGGTGTTTTTCAAGTCAAAGTTATTTCTTCACAAATATTGTCCGTGATTATGGATTTGAACTGTGGACAAGTGCAGATTAGTGATTTAGTTTTCAGCATTCTGGTTTATGATTCATAGCTTTGTCATCTCTACTGCATTCTCTGTCCTAGTGTTTTAGCTTCATTTGAATAATAAGTAAATGACTCCTTACAATTTGTACTTGGCTATGGTATTAATCTTGACTTCAAGTTTTCATAGCAAATCACAGGCCCTTAAAAAACTTTTTGATTTTATTTTTTTTGTCAAAAGATATATATCTGACAATTTTTTGCTAAATATATCTTAGTAGCTCTCTCTCTGTCTTTACCTGGGTTTCTGAAGTTGGAGAACTCATTCTTTAATATTAGAATTTCATTTTTATGCCTTGTTTAGATTATTTTTTTAACCCTTTTAATTTTGATTATTGTAGGCGTCGCTATTTTACTTTTCTTTTGCAAGGGAGACTTTTTGGATGAGGTGGGAGGATGGAGGTCACAACCCAAAAACTAATTTGTGCAGAGTTGCTATCCGAGTTCACCGATAAACTAATATGTATTACAATACTTATTCTTTTTGTGCACTTTTGGTTATGACCCCGTTCTTAAATATTTTGACTTTGATTTTTGCCAAAGGTCTTGCTTTTTGTTACAGTCCTGACCACATCCATTCTCCTGATCAATGTCATTAAAATTACTCTGCTCTCTAAAAGCAGAATACTCATTCTTTCTCTTTTTTGTTAGCAGACCATTTGAAAAGATTGGCTGGAGACATAAAGGCAGATGATGAGCAAAGTATGATATTATTAAACCAATTTAATAAAATTCACAAACAAGGAAGAATGCATCGCTCATAAGGCAGGAAAATGCCCAGAAAAGGGTACCAGTCCATTTCAGGGCTTACTCACACACAATTACACCCACAACTTAAAATTGTCTAACTTCATTTTATAGACATCTGTCCAACATTGGCCTCTGCTTTGATAAATTTGCTGTACCTTTGTAGCAGAAAAGTCACGTTCTGAAAATGGATTGACAATTGAACAATCCTCTACTGTAGCTTGTGAAAATAAGAAGCAAAAAAGACACTCTGGAAAATAAATAAGGATGTTCTAAATGACAAATACCAGCAGCTGAGAGCAAAAGACTTAATTAGAAGTTTGCATTTTGCTGCTATTCACTGTCTATAGTATCTTGCGCCAGGATTTTAAGCCCACACTCTAAAGCTATTTTTACCAATTTGAGCACATCACTGTCATTTCATTTTCTCTTTCCTTGCTTATTTTAAGCAATGACAAGTAATTGCTGATATCAGCAGATTCCCCCCTTTTTTTTTTTTCTTTTTATTTAACGATTTAACATTAGATTTTCATTTAGCTTTAATTTAGCTATGAATATACATATGGGTTTTAGGCTCTGAAGAAGATCAATTTGTAAGTGAAACTCTAACGTGATAACTGACAGTCTAGGCCAGGGTTCCTCGTGTTCCTCAAGTTTGACCCTGCAGGGCCACTGTGATTTCAGGTTTTTTTGTTGCAATCCAATTTCTTACTTAGAATCATGACTAATATTAAAATTTTTTATTTAATTCTGTGGCTGTCATTGTGTCATTTAAGGCAACTCTTATTGTAGATTTTTTCTTTTCAAGTAAAATCTCAGTACTTCACTTTCTTTTTTTCATTTCTTTCCAAACATTTTATTCAAACAGATACTTTGTGATGAGCACACAGGTGTAAATGAGACCAAGCTACATGGTGAGCCTCTGGTTTCTTTCATGGCGTTATTTAGGGTCACCAGATATAAGTTGGCAGCGGGTCGAGGGGAGGGGGTCGAGTTTGAGGGAATGGGGACAGTGCATGTGGCACCATGGCCATGTGAATACATACAAATGTGTCTACCATCTATTAGGCTATAGTATCATAATTAATTTTATTGGCCTTTAACAAGACTAAAATGCATAAACAAAAACACCAATACGACTATAAGCAATAGTGGTCAATAGACCTACTTTGCACTGAACTTTTGAACCTTTTACTGAATCTTGCATTAAACAATAACTTGCCATATTTCTTTTTATGGCCAAAGATTAAAATAAAGTGTAAAGTGGCCTTCAGTTCACTTTCAGTGGTGTGGTGGTTGGTGCTTTTAATGTACCTGCAGAAGATATGTTTTGGCCAAATGACAATTCTTTCAGTTCAATGTTTGTCCCTAAATAAGGAAATAATAATAATAAAATAAAATAAATTAAATTAAAACATTTAGCATAGCTCAACATATTTCTTAAATGGCCACAGAATAAAATAAGATAAAATAAAAAGTCAGCCATTTCACAAGACCTTTAGTCCTCCTAATGTGGTTGGGCATACTTTTCAACAAGACTGCATTTTTCCCAACAGTTGATGATTAGCCATCAGGTAGGCATGAAAGTCCTTGCAGGTCATGTGTTTAAAATTGTACTGGGTGTACAGAATCTCCATCTGTGATTCAACAAACAGCTATCGAGGTGTAGACTGACCAATGTTGGCATGAAGAGTGAGTGCGACCGACCAATGGCGGTAATTCCATATCTGAAACTATTACTTCGCTCCTTCCCTACTTCCACTCGATTTATGCAGTAAGGCTATAAAAAGCGAGAGGAAGTGAGTAGGGGGAGGGCGAAGTAACTTGTTTGGGAAAGCCCTGGGGAAACGCAACCCAAATCTAATGTAAGAATGTTTGAGGCTGAGGTAGAATGAAATCCCGGACGAGTTTAGAATCCCAGCTGGACGCATTTTTAGGTCTTAAGAAGAGGACATGTCTGGGGAAAAGAGGACGTCTGGTCACCCTACATTATTATCTGGTTAAAGAATCAAGAAACTGTTAAAAACCGAGAATGCAGTTTGTTTAAGACCAGACATGAGCGAGTCCCATGGAGTTTATATCACTGCGAGTTTGGAGAAATCACAGAAATATTCAATAACTTTTGTCAAAATCTGGGAAAATACATTAAATTCATTGGGTAAGAAGGAACTGAACTAGTTGGAGAGGATTAAATTTGTACAATAGTCTTTTAAGTCTTCTCGAGAGCTAGGGAAGCGTCTACCAACTATGCTGGTCAATTCTGTCCTGAGCTGTGAGGCAGCAGTTATCACCGATATACCAGTGTTCTTTCAGCAAGAAAATATGCAAATGGAGCAGTAACCACAAACAAAATCCAACTAATGGTCACAAACTAGAAATAAGTAAAAAAAAAAGTCATTGTATGTACAGAGTTCCAATCTTTAAGGCACAAATTGGCCGTGCCACCCATTATATTTTAAAAGCAGTTGGCATGTCTTATTTGTTTCCAATCTATCTGTGTGGAAAATATAAAATGCATATAGCAATAAATCCTTTATTATTTTTATTATTATTTAATGGGTTCTCATGTGCTTTCTGAGGGCTCCTTTAAGGTTTATTTTGACTGATCGCCACACCACATGGCTAATTGTGCATGCATTCACAGAATTCACTGAATTAATGCACTGGGATCAGCGTTATATACTCGACTGCAGTTTTTCATTTGCTCCAGTTACCTGTTTGAGCTTCAGAGTATCAGCAGTAAATGTATGTCTACCAACATACCCACAGAGCCTGTGATTCAATATACATATATACAGTATATGATATGACATACCCAAGGGGTGCTGTCATTACTCGATTTCCCTATATAATGAGTACCATAGACACAAAGCCCTGTGGATTTTCAGGAAATAATTGTTTGAACAAGGTTGCCAGTGAACCCAGAAAATTTGCAGAATAAAATTCTTTGGTGAATTATCCCTGATTAAACTTATTGTAGGACTAAAAGAAGCACTTAAGAGAATCTTCAAAAGATAAGGTAACTAAAATGAAGCACAAAAGTGCTGGTTGAGTAATAATTGGCTTCAGCAGCAATAGTTAGCTTCAAATAAGCAATTTTTTGGAACAGAAACCTGCAGCCACTGTGGTTCCACAAAACTGAAATTGAGGATGTTTGATGTAGGCCCATATATGCTGGCCAAATATTCCCAGAAATGTTTCTATCTTTGCTGATCATATTTGTGAGTTTTACATACAGGTTGGCACCCTGCCCGGGATTGGTTCCTGCCTTGTACCCTGTGTTGGCTGGGATTGGCTCCAGCAGACCCCCGTGACCCTGTGTTCGGATTCAGCGGGTTGGAAAATGGATGGATGGATGGATGGATATTATTAATGTATTGAGCAGACACTTTATCTAAGGTGACTTACAAGCAAGTTATAACACATAAAAAGAATAATTAGAAGGTGCAAACATCAAAAATAACAGAACATAGTAGAAAACTGCACACAAGGTTAGTATTACTACTACTATTACTGCTACTACTACATAATTATACCTGGAACTAGACTAAGACACAAATCACTATTCTAAAATCATTGTCAGTACAATTGCAGCTATCCTGTAAGAGGAAAAACTAGGCTGTTCCAAAATACTCAATGAAAAGATACATTTTCAAAAGACACCTAAACATGAATACATTGAGTGCAGTCTAAATAAACAAAGGGAGATCATTTCACTGCTTTGGAGCAAGAACGGAAAAGCATTGTCCAGTCTTGTCAGATCTGGAAAAAGAATGGCAAGTCATCAGACAGGTAGAGGGCAGAGGGGAGGCTTCTTGAAGGGACATATGGAGACCAAGCACTAACGCTATTGAGGAAGAGAACCATTCAGAGAAATGTAGGTCAAGACAAATGTTTTGAACTGGATATTTTCAGCAAGACGAAGCCAGCATAGAGACTAAAGAAGAGGATTAGTATGAGGGAAAGAGAACACCAGTCAAGCAGCTGCATTCTGGATGCTGGAGAGGTCAGATAGCAGTTGAAAGAAGCCCCACTAAGAGAGAATTGCAATAGTCCAGCAGAGAAAGAACCAGTGTTGCATGGCATGATTAATGAGGAAGGGCCATTGAAGAAATACATTAGATGAATGAAAGTGAGGAGTGCAGAGTCACGGCAAGATTTCTGACTGTGACTGATGGTGAAGGGTGACATCTTCAAGTCCAATGCTTAGAAATAAAATTGTCATTTACCTTACCATTACGCCTAAAAGAACTAAACTCCCAGAGAGCAGGTACTCTCTTCTGGATACAGAGATGTTGAAACAGATTTCTTTTCAGCAAAAAATATTAATTGTTAAAGATAGTAATTTGTTTACATTTACTACACTAAGAATGTGAAAACAATAAATAAATATGTTCATCTCCCTTACTCACATGTTGTGAAAGGATATTTTTCGGAATTTTAAATTTATTAACATTCATGGCTGATGCACCCAGGTGCCATACCATACAGACTACGTTTTGTTGTGGAGCTTAAAAGTGGGACCATTCAGGTAAAACCTTGCCCAGCTACAGGCTATATTTACTATTGGTATTTGGATGATCTTTCACACCATTCTGGTACAGGTCTTGGGCTCTGGGATCATCTCAGTTTAAGTGGCTTTTAGAAATCAAATAGGAACATATTTAAAAATAAACTGCTCTCTACTTAAGAAGTCACCTATTACACCTCTATAATAAATGCTGCCTCCACACACAAATCCTCAGGTTTGTCTTACAGAGTTTCTTAGCCTGTGACAGATTTTGCATCCACCAATCCCAAAGCTTTAAATTAGAGGATTTATTGGTGAGAATCATTAACGTCCAATATGGCACTACCCTAAATTTGGACTGGATGGACAGTAAATAATAATAGGCAAACAGGAGAAACTGTTAAACAAAGAGAAATTAAATACATTTAGTATTTCCAAAAAAACAAAAGAAATTGAACTGTGGGCCGATGTGAACTGGTATTGTTGCACTGTGGTTACTACAACTGCCTCACAGGTCCAGTTTCCTGGGTTCACACCCCATGCATGCTCACCACCTGTGTGGAGTCCAATTACTGTAAGTGTCCCTGCTGGTTACTTCCATTTTGCTCCCACATTTTGAAGATACGTGTTTTAGTTTAAGTCCTTATTCTAAATTGGCTCTGTGTGGGTTCATCCACAACCCAGAATTAGATTTAGTAGGTGAAAACTTATATTACCAGTGCTATTGGCTTTTCCAGAGCCGGACAATATAATCCAATGTTTATTCATTCACCTGTTCTGACCAGGTCAGACAATTCTATAAGAACCTGCAAGGTGAAATGAGAGGCAAGCAGTAGACTGTAGGGATGAGCTTATTCATTTTGATTTGAACTTACCAAATGGTGGAAGCTAAAATTACCCAGCATACCTCAGTAATTGCTCTAGTCAAAATAAATAAATGTTCTCTCAATCCAACACTCTAAAGCCCAGCTCCAAACATAAGGCTCTCCTTCTTCTCTTTTCAGCTGATGGTGGGTCGTGAATCTTTTGCAGAGAAATTGCATTCCAGTAATGCTCGACTGGTTGCATTTCAGCTTGTTGATTGTACTTGTGATTTCTGGATTGATTCCCTATGGGCTTTCGATCATTCTATTAATCCTCAGCCAACCATTTTGACTTTTGAGGCTTTAAAGAATATAGCTAACACAACTTTTCTGCTTTGCTGTTACATTCTCCCTCTCTCAAAACCCCAAGACTCCAAAATTTCTAGCATACCAAAGTCTTGGCTGTTTTCATCACATGTATTTGTCAAATATACTTGGCATAAAAAGCACAATAAGTAATGAGTGCCATCATTATGTTAACATTGTGTCCATCAACAACATACGATAAGTTGTTTTGTAACTGGAAGGATTTATTAAAACAAGGTTAGAGTTACACACTGAGATTCCATTTTCTAGTGTATTCCTAATATCGAGAGACAGAGAGAGTTAACTTCAATGTACAGTAATAGCATTTTTAATGGCTCTGAACGTTTAGAACTCCAGCATCTTTGGTAGGTGAGAAGTTAATGAAAATTGCTGCTGGAAAGAATGAATACTTTATTTCCTATGTCATACCTGATTAGGTACCACTCTGCACTCACTTAAATCTTGTTCTTTGAACAAAATCTTGAATAGCGGTACTTACGAAACAATTATGTTATGACTTGCACATTTAACACAAGAGCCAAATGATTTCAATTGCTATTTAAACACTTCTTGACGGCCTATTTTCATTTAAATACTTTTATTAATTTTACTCTATAAAAATAGAGAGAAATGGTTCAAGACTAGTTAATGCAGGAACAGAAAATGTAAATATTTAATCTGGTGTAGACATACTGTAGAGCAAACCAAAAACAAAATTTCATTCCGTGTGTTACTCAGTAAACTGACAGGCTCCAAGTTTGCCAATTATCAGTGCTGCATTAGGCACTCAGAATAGGAGAGAAAGCCTTTAACACAGAAATGTAATTAAGCTACGCGGAGGAGAATGACAATGACAACAAAATAACGATATAACATCATCTTTATTATGGAATGTGCAAATAATACTTTGTTCAATGAATCCCCAAAAATAAATATGCCAATTTAATTGTAGAAGGAATTGGCTTATGCCCAACTCCAAGTCAAAGTTTGTGAATTTTAGTTGAAATTTACACTAATAATATAGAGACAGGGTAGACTTATCATTTCATTCTGGGTGGAATGATGAAAATCTAATAAAAATGTGTCTCACATTATAAAGAAACACAATTTAGCATCCCCTATTTACTCTAGCAATCATAAAAGGTTCTGTCAATGGAAAACCATACTAAAAAATAATTGAAAATTCAAATATTCATAATTTGATGCAACGTTCTCAGTCCTGACAAATCCCGTTGAAGTTTGGGGAGTTTGGGTAAAGTCTATCCCTGCAACAATGAATCCAAAACAGGAGCAAATTCTGGTGAGGGTACCTGATTATTGAATGGCCCACTCATACTCACTCACTCACACACACACACTGTCTCATTTTGCAGTTATCCATGAGCTTAATCTGAACTTTTTTGGGATCTGAGAGGAAATCTAGAATACCTAGAGAAAAATCCACATAGACACAAGCAACCAGGCACAGACTTCACTCCTAGAATGCTGGATCTATGAGACCACTGTGCCGCCGAACTGCCCAAAGGCATAGAGTACATATTTATTAGCTGCTATCTCCAGGAATCAAGTACTCTGTCCAGGAATATAATCTTTTGTGGTGAACACTCTGATAGTCCTTTACTGCATTTTTGATATTTATAAAAATATGCTTATTATTTTGAATATTAAAAAAATGTAAGTGTTGTCTCAATCTTAAAAATAAACAAATAATTGAAATAATATCCTTCAAAAGAGGTATTAGATATCTCCTCTTGTCATCATTTATCCCACTAGCTTGAGAAATTGTTATTATTAATCATATGATAAAAAATATTACTATTCAGTCACAAAATAAACAAATAAATCCAAAAAAGCAGACTAAAGACTTAGGAACATACCCAAAGAAATAGCAGACAGCTGTTTTCCAATAGGTTTACCAAACATAAACCACATCATATTTTCACGCCAAAAGCCTCATGTATGTTTAGAACTTGAGCTTATCAGCTTCCATGATTATAATGTTTGGGGTCAGACAAATTATTAACAAAGCAAGATGAAAAAGTACATCAATCACCAGAAATTACTTGCCCTCAATTAATCAATCAACTTAACTCTTTTAGATCTTTGACTATTTTTAAATCTTGTATGTTGTCATTAAAGTCCACCTCATGAAAGTAATAATAAATCAGCAGGTGGAAACCATGCTTGTTCATTAAGAGCCCCAATAGGATGTCAGTGGTATTTTTGAAAAAAATACCTGCTTCAGGAATCTGCTGTTCATTTCTGAGAGCCATAGTGATGATAATGAATACTACATGTTGGCTGGTTTGCTGAAACATACAGACTGCAGACTGCAGACCTCAGTATAACAAGATAACTTGGTATAATAGTAAAATACTTTTCCTTAGAAATGTCTTCCAGAGTGTTACCAGTAATATTAAAAACTATGGCACAGGATTTAGAAAATGGGCAGAATATACAGTATGACTTTCTGCTAATTGTGGAACAAACTGCAGACTACAAAAATTACGAACCATTATCACCTCTTATGCACTGTATCAGTGCTTCTCAGACTATATTATTCTAAGGTCTCCTAAGCCAAAACAAAGATCCTAGTTACACCCTTCCCCTGCCAATAAATAAAATTTAAAGGAGAACAAAATTAAAATAAAATTATTTGGGAATGGCACAGTGTATATCCAGGGTGGTGGCACCATCAGAGGGGATGACACTCAAGTGATAGTCTATAAAATTTTGGTGCTGTGTTTGGAGGTGAAATCATCAAATGGCACCCCCCTCACCCTGCTTGATAAAATGGTTGAGTGTCTGTGTGTTGAAATCACCAGCAAAGAAGGTCGATTAATTGATCTGCATGCCATAAATAGTGGGTGTTCACCTGCTGCATTGTTTAAAGTGTGATCAACTCTCTGTTAAGGAGCTTTATTCATCAAGTCACTCAGGGGTTTGTAAGGGTCTTAAGCCAGCTTTGGTTACTGCACTGAATGTTACCAACCCTAGCTACGGCACTTGAGTGGCAATCAACCTTGGCTACCTTTTGGTGTAAAACTAATCCTTTCAGTAAAGGGCTTTAATCACATTGATTCACTTTTACTACAAAGACTAAGCTCTGCTTTTAACAAACTGAAAAACTAAAGGGACCTTTCCTCCAAGAAAAAGCGACAGAACCACAGAGAGAAAAGATGGGGTTCTGCCATTAAAGGAGATTAAAGGGTGGCTTGTTCTAGCCTTCTAGGAACTCAAGGTCCTCATATCCCTCAACACTATCACCTTCAGGTTCTAGAATTTTCAAATCAAACAACTAATGCCACAGTCTCCCTGGTGGGGGTCCTGCGGCCCTCCAGGTGACCTTGGGCTAACAGTTTGAGAAACATTGTAGCGTATGCCTTCTCTGAAACCATTAACTTATGATAATAATCCAAAAAATACCAACCCAAAAAAAACAAGAAAAGGCATTTGTGTTAAATATAGCAACATACAACCTGAGTGGAATGATCCATGTTCCTTTTTAACAACGAAAAAACACTAAGAACACAAATTTATATGGCCATTTAATTATACAAGTATAAAATATGATTCATAGAAGAACCAACTCTGCTCAAAGTAACAACACTCAATTATTGCGATTTTTTATGAGGGAAATATGGATGTTTTGAATACTGCACTGTTTTATTACACAATATTATTTTTATATGCCTACTATTCATTTCACTTTATAAGGAACAAAATGCAGGCTAGGAATTCCTGTGATTTTACACTTTTTTCATTAATAGAATATACTCTTACACAATAACTAAAAGAGAGAGTGATGATGTCTTATGAGGAAATCCTTATCTTTTGTTAAATAACTGATAACTTGAATAATTAAAACATTGGTTAAAAGACAAATAGAAGGAAGATATGTAATAGATAGATATCGCTAATGTCACAAAGGCAGACCACAGACATTGAAAAGGTTTGGGGTAGCCACCCGTATATTATACCATGGCTGCAAATGGGTTGATTTGGTTGTGATGTTCACAGGTTTGAGTCCAAAACAGAACTGATTGTAAAATGAAAAGATGGTGGCCTTAAAGTCTGAGACAGGAAGTGATGTTATCGGGACCAGTACCGGAAGTGACATCGTCAATGCTGCTAGAATCGGAAGTGATGTGTTGGGGGGGGGGGTGTGGAAGTGATGTAATCTATGGCGCCGGTACTGGAAGTGACGTCTTCACTGGCGCCAGGACCTAATGAGATTTCCCGTGGATGATCTGCAAAAGATTGAGAAAGAGAGTAAGTGCAGCTCGCCACCCCCTGGTCTGGAGTGGTAGTACTATTCTTAAGGCCTTTGAGCTGTCTCCCAATCGCACATGTGTGACACTGTATATCTAGAATACAGTTTTAATGTTTTCAGATTCTTATTAACATGTTTGCTGCCATACACTGAAAAATGTGGCACATAAATATTAAAGGGGACAATATCTAACAGATACATACTTTAATAGCAATGTCATTTTTGGCATGAACTTTCTGGTTAGGCACAACAACCAGAGAGAGATGCTGCTAAAGTGTCTGTGTGTTGTCAGAAGGGGTGCAGCCATCTGGAGAAGCCAACAATAAGAAGAGACCATGTTTGTGAGAGAGCAAGAGAGATGAGCAACCACTTAAAGACAGTAGAATGTACAAGACCTACTCCTCTGCTTAAATCCTTTGGCCTGCATGCATGACCACATGTGAGTCTCGAGAAGGATCCTGACTTGTATCAACTCACAGAGTCGGGAAGATTGAATGAAATTGTTGGATCCTTTGACCTCAAGTGAGCACTGTATAGTAAGGCAGCATGTATGTACAGGCATGGGAGACAGCAGAGAAAAGGTCATTGGAGCTGCATGAAAGAAGCTGTCAAAGATTGGAGAGGCGTCATTACTTTTGGAGTTCAGCAGAGGAAGGAGATGGCCTCTAGAAAATCTCTTATGAGGGAGTGACGGAGAGACACTGCATTTCACAATGTATTAGGCTACTAGCACCAGTTATATTAAAATGTACGCCACATAATAAGAAAAAATCACAAAAAAAGAACATCAATTAGAATTTTATTTTATGATATAATGGGTCACTTAAAACAGCTCTAGCCTTCAACCCACAAGGCTGTACTTAAAAATTCAGGCTGCACATGAACAAAAGTCTGGAAAGAGCACTGCAGGGTCTAAGGGCTGGCACAAGTAACATGGAAACAGGCTAGCAACACCACACACAAAGAAAAATTCACATACTCCAAAAAGAAATATTTTTCTAGAAGAGAAATTACATTGAACATAACATTGAAAACTGGAAAAATGTGATTATGAGAATTAGTTTGAGTTTGCTATAAACATTTTAACACATTTACACATACAATTATTGGAACATGTTTACTAATTATTTAATTTTTGCACAACAGCACCATCTGTAGTACTCTATCTGCAATGCTCCACCTTCTGTTAACACTAGAATTCCTGAAGCCAACGGAAAACTCGTAATTCCAGCCCACCTTAAATCCCTTCGCACCTCTCCATTCAGTGTCTTTTGTTTTGTAAATGCGTCAATCAGCACAAGCAGCCTACTGTCCCATTCCCTGCCTTGACGGAGCTCAGCTTGGGCAAAAAGCTCTCCGAGCTCAAGCCTCCTTATCTGCGTGTGAAATTCCTGGAGTTGTATAAGGTAAATAATACAGTATATCGTTATTTGGAATACATGCATTTCATGCGTGTACCGTGTCTACAAAGATCTGGGTGTAGGATGAAAGAAATTGTGAGAAATGCAAGAAATGATGAACGCATACCTAAAGCAGAAACTTTTTCCATGTTTCCAATGACGTGAAGTGTATAATGTGTGAAGACTTTGTCTACAGTGTTGGCCAAATTATTATAATATTTTGGTTTTCTGCAGTTTTTGTTGATTCAAAGCTAAAAATTACCAATATGGTGCATTATAAATGACATGCAATTCTTCGTATTTGTAGTTACTTATGTAAAACACAAACCAAATAGGTTTTCAACATATATAAATTAAGGTTTTGTTTCCTTGACACCCTAAATGTCATCCAATATGTCAGTATTTTGTCCAGCCTCCACGTGCTTTAACCCCTGCCTGTATTCTGTTAGGCATGCCTGCAATCATGTCTTCTGCACACTTTTTAATGTCCTTGTCGTGAAACCATACATGTACAAGGCGTTCAATAAAATGTTGCTTGGTTGTGATCCTGCATTCATGCATCTTATCTTTCAGCATCTTCCACACATTCTCTATGGGATTCATGTCCGCACTGTTTCCAGGCCAGTCGAGCAATTGGAGTTGTTTTTCTGCCAGGTACTTCTTAACCTTTTTGGATGTGTGGCAAGGGGCATTATCTTGCTGGAAAATGACATCCTGATGAGATCCTTGAGTCCAGTCCCTTAACTGAGGAAGGAGCCGTGTTTCCAGGACTTGGATGTATTGATCCTGGGGCATCGTTCCTTCCACGATGTGCAGACGACTCACGCCGTGAACACTGATGGCACCCCAAACCATCACAGAAAGTGGGTGCTTAACTGTCTGTTTCACACAATCTGGGCGGAATTCCTCACCAGGACATCGGCGCACAAATTGAGCACGGTCCTCAAGGACATGCATTGAACTCTCATCCGAAAAAACAACCTGTTTAAAAGAAATTCAATGTGTGTTCAGTTATTTATTTAGTTAATTAGATTTTAGATAATTGTCACAAAATTATTGAAAATATTCCAGATGTGTTCTGAAGCAATTCTTACCTTTGACCAGTCTTGTGAAGTCCAGTCAGAATACTTTTTCGCCCAGTCCAACCTCTTCCTCTTCATTGTTGTCGTAAGAAGAGGTTTTTTCAAGGGCCGACATGCCTTCAAACCGGCTGTAAAAAGCCGGCGACGCACTGTCCTTGAACTGGCTGCAACTCCATGCTCCTGCCACATCTGTTTCAGTTGCTTTGAGGAGGCTTTCCTGTGATGGAGACAGATGTTGACCAGCCTCCGGTCATCTCTGGATGTTGATAGGCGTTTCCTGCCGCACGAACCTTCACGTTTTGGAGAGAATCCTTGGTTGCCTTTCAACTTCCTTCGACAAATACTGACAAATGCTTGAGAAACACCAAGTTTCTTAGCAATTTTCACCTGGGTCATAGTCGTTTCTTCCAGCAAAACTCTAACCTGGCCTTTTTTTCATGGGCTGATGTCGCTTTTCTTACCCATTCTCGCTTTCGTACAAGTTCCAGAGTAGATTTGCGTCAAACTTCCGCAAAAACTAAATTTGTGTGTTAGAATTTGTTTGCGTGTGTAGGCTTATTTATATATAAGCTCAAACCATTTTAAAAGGTGTGCAGAAATAGCGAAAATGTCATGTTGTAAAATTGTCTTCAAAACACAGAAACAGGCCAAATTTTAATGCCTTTGTGTCACCCCACAAAAAATATTATTTTCAGACAAAGCCATGCAAAAACCATACAAAAACAATTCTTAATCATATTAATATCCATTTGCAACACAATCTGAGTGATAATAGTGAAAATACTAGCGAAATCATTTGATTCAGACAGAAAATTACAACAAACTTCTCAAAAAGATCAAATATAATAATTTGGCCAACACTGTAAATATCAAATAAACACATGCGCTTTTATTCAAGAATATAACCAAAAAAAAAAGCATTTGATTTTACATGTGACTGTTAATGAGTTAAAAACTCAAGTTCAAATGTTAATCAACAGGGAGTTTATACGTATTCTTGAATGGTGCAGATGTAAGAACTGATACCTTATAACCCAAAGGCCCCATGTTTGAAACCAGGTGCTCCACCTTTTGAGTAGTGAGATGCTATTCACTGTGGAATGCATTTTTTGTTGAGTTAAATCTTACACTTGTTTTTTACAAATTTTTGGGTGGTGAATCCAGAAATGACCCCAGTTTTTTGCTATCACATCCAGTTTTTACGATACAGGGTACCCTCCATTTTTGTCAAAAAACATACAAATTTTACATACAATGAAAAAATAATGAAATAATAACTTGAATGTACTGTTTATGTACATTTCTTTTGTTCATACAAAGGATTTATTGTTATGAATTTTTTTTTACAGTAAAACATTTGAAAATTAATTGGGTAAGCGGTTAAGGTAAAAATGTACGCTTATAGCTTTTCCTGGAGTGTTCAGTGTTAGGACAATCCCGCCGGATGCTCCAAAAATAGTCAGCCATCATATGTACATCCCATCTACCCTGATACCATCCTTCCATGACCTTCAAATCTTGGTGGAATGGTTCACCTTGCTCATCACTGACTGCACCAAGGTTTTCCGGGAAGTTAGAAAGATGGCTATGCAGAAAATGCACCTTGATCCTCATATTGCAGCCAAGCATTTTGTAGCTCTCCAAGAGTTTCTAGACAGTTTCTGTGTAATTATTTGCTTGTGTGTTTCCAAGTAAGTCCTTGACAATGGCTTTGAATGATAACCAAGCATTCTTTTTGACTTCTGACATTGTCCTGATGAAATGTTCATCTTTAATAAGCTGCCGAATCTGTGGACCATCAAACACACCGGCCTTTATTTTTTCAAATGACAGGCTAGGAAATGCCAAAATGAGGTACTTGAAACAGTCTCCTTCAGTTGGCAAAGCTTTAACGAACTGCTTCATCAGACCCAGGAATATAATATTCTTTTTATCAACAAGTGGCTCATGTAGAATGTTTGGATCACCTGGTTTTAGAGCAGATCTTGGAGGCCAATTCCTTTCCACCCAATACCTCTCACGAGCTCTGTTGTCCCAGATGCACAGATAACAGGGATACTTGGTGTATCCGCGTTGCTGACCAAGAAGGAAGCATACCATTTTAAGGTCAACACAGATGACACAAATGTGTTGGTGATATTGCAACAACTCAATGACTCTCTTTATGTCTGCCTATTCTTCACAAAGAGAAACTGAATGGCCAATTGGGACTGACCCAAATATATTGCCATTGTGAAGGAGGACACACTTTAAGCTCCGCTTTGAGCTATCGATGAATAGTCACCATTCAGTTGAGTTATAGATTGGAATTCCCAATTCCTCCATTAAACCAGGTATGTTATGGCAATACATACAGCCACTGTCAGTTCAAAAGTACTGCAGAAATACAATTTTTCTGGTTCGAAAGTACAATACCTTCATTCCTTTTTCAAGTACGTTTTTCTTACACAATCTTGATGCTAGGAGTTCTGAAGCCTTCTTCGATAGTCCCAAATCACGTGCCAAATCACTTAACTCATGCTGATCAAATCCCTTATGAACAGAGTCCTCTTCAATTTCAAACTCTTCATCATTGTTGTCACCTAGTTCATCACCTTAATCATGATCTTCAAGAGAAGGTAGTGTAACGAAAACCGGCACTGGGATTTCATCTGAATGAGCCTCTGGGCGTATAGCCGATGGTAGACTAGGATACTCTATGTTACATTTATTTTTCTTGTTATATCCTGAAGTTTTCACTATACAAAAGTAACAGTCACTGAAATGATCTCCTGGCTCTCGCCAAACCATAGGTATACGAAATGTCATCTTATCACATGTTCCCTTTGTCCACATCTGTAAACACTCAACACACTGTTTGCACACCTTATGAGGGGGCCAAGACTTATCTTGATCACCAAGTTTAACTTTGAAATATGCCAAATAGGCTTGCTCTACAAATGCGCTGATATTCGCCCTTTGACTGGGAATGATGAAACTGCCACAGATATAACAAAATGAATCAGGGTTGTTTAGGCACTTACAACGAGAAACAGCAGAGCCAGACATGATCTGAAAGAAAGGAAATACTTGTGTAAGTAGAAAAATAGATTTTGCTTATTCACAATGTAGAGCAGTACACAACCTCTGACCACACTGTCTTGCGTGTAAATGAATAGCCTATACAAATCCGCACTACAGTAATTGCACTAATATACTGTAAGCGGTAGAGAAAAAACTTGATGTGATAGAAGAAAATTTAACTGTACTTTCAGAATCAGCATACCTATTTTAGTGTAAATAAGCTTTAAAATTGAAGTTAACAAAAAATTTGTTCAAAATTGTTCCCCAGTGAATTATTATTTCTACAATATAATAAAAACATACATTTTGATCTGAGTCTGTAACACCCGGTGTAAATTTTGGCTACTTGTAAAAGTTAGCGCTTGTTTTTTTATTATTCAGTTTTATTCTCTCAGTGACGTTCACATTGTACAATGAGCTTGCCTCTCCCTCTTTGAGTTGATGGCATTTATCTCAATTCTTTTCACAAGAGCAGCGCTGTGGCTGATGCCTGCTCAGAGCTATTTGTTGTACCAGCTATCAAAGATACAATGTCCCGTGGCTGCTTTTTGATTTTTGCCTGAGTTCAGCTCCATCAAGGCAGGGGATGGGATAGCAAACTGCTTGCTGATTGCGCTGATTGATGCATTTACAAAACAAAAGATGCTGATGGATGAGGTGCGAAGGGATTTAAGGTGGGCTAGGATTACAAGTTTTTTTGTAGGCTTCAGGAATTCTAGTGTTAATGCAGAGACATCACTGACAAATGAATAGACAGACTGCAGGTGTGTAATGGTAAACAAGAACCAGAAGTGCTTCCTGCCGGGTTAGCGCTGGATGTACCACTGATATTAGCCTCTAAAGGGCATCCATCTACAGTGGAACCTTGGTTCATGACCATAATTCGTTCCAAAACTCTGGTCGTAAACCGATTTGGTCATGAACCGAAGCAATTTCCCCCATAGGATTGTATGTAAATACAATTAATCCATTCCAGACCATACGAACTGTATGTAAATATATATTTTTTTTAAGTTTTTAAGCACAAATATAGTTAATCAAACCATAGAATACATAGCGTAATAGTAAACTAAAAGTAAAAACATTGAATAACACTGAGGAAACCTTGAACAGGGCGGCACGGTGGCGCAGTGGGTAGCGCTGCAGCCTCGCAGTTGGGAGACCTGGGTTCACTTCCCGGGTCCTCCCTGCGTGGAGTTTGCATGTTCTCCCCGTGTTTGTGTGGGTTTCCTCTGGGCGCTCCGGTTTCCTCCCACAGTCCAAAGACATGCAGGTTAGGTGGATTGGCGATTCTAAATTGGCCCTAGTGTGTGCTTGGTGTGTGGGTGTGTTTGTATGTGCCCTGTGGTGGGTTGGCACCCTGCCCGGGATTGGTTCCTGCCTTGTGCCCTGTGTTGGCTGGGATTGGCTCCAGCAGACCCCCGTGACCCTGTGTTCGGATTCAGCGGGTTGGAAAATGGATGGATGGATGGAAACCTTGAACAACAGAGAAAACTAATAGCGCTACCAACTGCTGGCTAAAAACACTTTTTTTTAGTGAGTTTTAAGCACAGGGAAAAAAAATGAACATTTGAAAAAATTTAATAAACCACCAAGAAAAGTAACATTGCAACAATGTACGCTATGAACCGATCGCTGTAAACAGAAGTGAAAACAAAATCAAGCCCAGTGCATTCTTTAACTGCCTTCCTACTTTATGCGTCCAGCCCCCTCTCTCTCGCGCTGCCTGTGAGTGCGTCTCTCTCTCTCTCTTGCTGCCTGTGTGTCTGCGTCTCTCTCTCTCGCGCTGCCTGTGAGTGCGCCTCTCTCTCTCTCTCTCTCTCGCTGCCTGTGTGTCTGCGTCTCTCTCTCTCGCACTGCCTGTGTGTGTGTGTGTGTGTGTCTCTCTCTCGTGCTGCCTGTGTGTCTGCGTCTCTCTCTCTCTCTTGCTGCCTGTGTGTCTGCGTCTCTCTCTCTCGCGCTGCCTGTGAGTGCGCCTCTCTCTCTTGCTGCCTGTGTGTCTGCGTCTCTCTCTCTTGCACTGCCTGTGTCTCTCTGCGTCTCTCTCTCTCGCGCTGCCTGTGTGTGTGTGTCTCTCTCTCTCTCTCTCGTGCTGCCTGTGTGTCTGCGTCTCTCTCTCTCTCGCGCTGCCTGTGTGTCTGCGTCTCTCTCTCTCTCACTACCTGTGTTTCTGCGTCTCTCTCTCTCTCGCACTGCCTGTGTGTGTGTGTGTGTGTCGCTCTCTCTCTCCTGCTTGCTGCACAGGAAATGCACAGGGAAAGACTGAACATGTACAAACCGAAAGGGAAACTGGCTTGTTCGTATACCGAGTGTGTGGTCGTGAACCAAGGCAAAAGTTTGGTGAACTTTTTGGTCGTAAACCGATTTGTACGTGTACCGAGACGTTCGTGAACCGAGGTTCCACTTTATTTAGTTATCCACCTAAACCAAATCATGTCCAGGCCCGCCCAATACTTACATGGGAGAACAATCAGGAAAAGCTTTGGTTGCTGCTGGAAGAGGTGTTCGTAAGGCCAGCAGGGGGCATGTACCCTGTGATCTGAATGTGGATCCAAATTCTGCAGTGCAGTGACAGGGACACTATGCTGAAAAATGGTGGTGTCCTCAGGATGAGGCATAAAATAGAGATCCTGACTCTTTGTGGTCATAAAAGATCCCTAGGCATTCTTCATAAAGAGTAGGGTGTATCCTGATGTCCTGGCTAAATTTCCCATCATGGCCTGGTAATTCTGGTCCCCTGTCTCTAACTGGCTATCTCACACCCCTTAACCACCTAAGGGCTGCTGTGTGGTTAGAGTAATGGTTCAAAATGGCTGCCGTTGCATCATCGAGGTGGATTCTGCACATTAGTGGTAGTTCAAGTGGCTCTCTACATAAAGCACTTTAAGTAGTGAGGATAGGGCTATATAAAAGTAAAAAATATAATTATTATATAATATATAATATTATATAATATATAATTATTATTATTTAGTATGATGAGCTTAAAATTGAGAGAGGAACAGCAGCAACGGTTCTCTTAGCATAAATGATAGCCTGTAGGTCATTAAAGAGGAAGGCTGAAAGTGGGAAGGACTAGGTAAGATTTAGCATCATGGTTACTCTAGAAGTATTTAGTAATGCCCAGTATGTCTTCTTAGACATGTGCATAATTTTGATCTTTTCATGGTATTATTAGTACTTTACTTGATAAATATCCATTTCCTTTTCTAGGGCTCTACTTATATCTTATTGGGCGTGGTGTCATTCTGGAATACACCATGTAATTGATTGGTAGCCCACCCAAGGCTGTTTTCTGTCTTACACCTTCAGATTAGAGATGCCCTGTTATTATGGAGGCCGTAAAATTTGCTGTTTGCAATGACTTCATGGCCAAGTTCCATTTTCTGAATTTTCTTTATCTCATATAAGCTTGTCCATATATCGGTTTTGACGTTGTAACAGTCTCCCTGTCTCACACATACAGGCTGTGGCAGCTGACAGCTTGTCAGTAAATTGCAGCTCCAGTTCATGTCGGATGTTGAACGCGCTGTGATGTCACAGAGCACTAATGACCCATAATTAGGGTGTGCAGCTCCTCATTTATCTGGATTTACTCCCAAATAGCTGGAGGAAAAAAGTAAGATTGAACTATACCTTAGGAAAGAATTTATAAACTGCCTTTCAGCTGCAATTAATTACCATATATTCAAGGAAGATTGATCTTATGGGCTCCTGTATCTGATGCAGACCACCTTAAGTAAGAGCACCTCTCATAGGTTGACAGATCACTTTCATTTGCAAACTTCTTTTTTTCCAGCATTGCAAGTTTTCATCCTTTGGAATGGCCCCCCTAAGTGTCATAAAAATCATTATGTTGGTGTGTTATCAGAGGGGAATGTATTGAGACCGTTGCCTTCCTTAATAGTTGAATAGTGTACCCTCCTCCTCCGCCTTCATAGCTTTCCAACTGGAAGGGCCTCCACAGCACAGCCACAGGATCTTGTAGAATGCAGATTTTTTACATCCACTTAATTCAGTTCAGGTTTAGTGGGGCAGAGTCTAATCTTTTATATACAGTATATATATATTTATATATATATATATATATATATATATATATATATATATATATATACATATATATATATATATATATATATATACATATATATATATATATATATATATATATATATATATATATATATATATATAAAGTAGTTGTACAACCAGGCTTTGCCTAGGAAATTTCATAAGACAATGCACCTCAGTTATAGTGCTTTTGGTTAGTCAGATATATGAGAAGTACTCTGTAACTAGCTAAGTACTTTTCTGTATGCAATATTTGTGGGTTTTTTTTACTGTGGGTTAATATTATTGGCTGGCTGTGTGTTGTGGTTTAGGGTTTGGATCAAGGACTTCAAACTTTAAGGTTGTGGCTTCATATCCTGCTACTAACAATGCATGACCATGAGCAAGTCACATCACCTGCCTGTAGTCCAACTTGAGAAACAAAATAAATGAATCCAATTGTATCTTAAATGTTGTAAGTTACCTTAGAAAAAGGTGTCACATAAGAAATGATAGTATTAGGTCACTGGAGCTGCCTAATCTTGAACATGCTATATACAGACATTCCTGCTGTAGATCAATTCCTACTTTTTCTATTGACTTCTCTTTTGTTGATGGACATTACAATGTTCTTTTGAATTCACACTGTTGATTAGTTGGAATAATGTGAAATTTGAAAATATATTGTCATTGTTAGATGTTTACAATTTGTTTATGTCGTTCACTCTAGTATTTCTTTTTGCTTTTTCATTATTTGTATGTGGTCCCCCTTCAAAAATCCATTTGTATATATATATATATATATATATATATATATATATATATATATATATATATAATGAAGTTTGGAGTTCAAAGAAAGAAGACGCACTTGTCAATGTAAATAATTTTAGAGGTTGTGGGAGAGATTACCATTTCAAAGTCTATAGATGTGAATGTAAATTACAGAGGAGTAGCTCATGGGGGACCCGTTAAGTTTAAACTGATGGTGTCAGTCCAGGCTTCTCTTGGACCTGAGTATTCCATTTCCTCCTCTACTTCTCTTTCCATCCCATTTTCCTTCTGGCAAAGCAACACCTGTGCTCACAGCCACAGCATCTGGCACCCTCAATGGAGCTGTATAATGCTTGCTAAGTATTGAGCTTTACACCTTAGATTACGTAAAGGACTGACAGAGCAGATTGTGGATGGATATCTTGGAATTAAATCCTATTCATGACTGGCTGCTGGTTTGTATCTATTACTACCTGAATAGTCAGGGCCTCCTTAGGATTGTGCAATGATCAGAAAAATAATGGACGGATGGATAAACAGACATATGTCAACGAATGTCAATTCAATCAAGGCTGGCTCCTGCCTACTTACACTTTCTTTCTGTGTTCACATCGATTTCCTCATTATGTACACTATGGCTGCTTTTAGATTTATTAGATTCAGCAAACAAGCCTGGGGTGACCATTGACATTTTATTTTGAATAAAAAAGTATTTTGCCACAACCTGATTATCTAAGGCTGGCAACCAGATTATCTAAGGCTGGAGGTCTATGGCTTAGCAAAAAAGAACGATTTGAACCTGAACTTCAGCTTGGTCTAATATTCTGTCTGAAGCAAAAGTCATTAATGTGGTGAAAAAAAAGAACTGTTGGCTAATATGTTAAAAACTAATTAAAGCATAGGTCAAATAAATTATAGGTTATTAATGAGTTTCAGGCAGTACAGCACCACAGTAAAGTCAACGGCATGGCCCCAAGTCTCTAGATTCCTATGCTTAAATCACATATCCTGTTGCTGTCTATGAACTTTGCACATTCTCTCCATCTGTATGGGTTTATCTCACAATAATCAAGTGTTCTTCTCACATCCATTAGGTTAATTATTAACCTTAAATCTAATCTAATTTTGTCTGGATGGGAAGCAATTGCATACAATAAAATTATATCTGGGCTGACATGGTTTTGACGATAGATGGACAATCATCAAGGATAACAACACACTGTATACTGTACATATTACAGCACTGTGAGGAGCTTGCTGGCATCAACCCACTTGATTTTTGTTGTTCACATTGCTTTTTTAGGAAGTTCGCTGTCCTTTGAAGGATGGCCTGCTTTGGCCACACTAATTATGGCAGGCTTGTTTCTTCATCACAGTTGCCATCCCCAGGCTGATGACACTTGTAATTTCCATTGCAATATATATATATATATAATATATATATAGTGGCAGATAAGGCCGTCGGGCACCCCAGATCCTAGACACAACTATGCCAGACACCAGTTCCTGGCTAAGGAAGACCTTTTTTATTAAGGCGAAATAATTATTTTTCACTAGTTAACAGCCAAAACTGCAACTCTCACCTCCGTCTATCTTTCCTTCTTTTTCCCTCCACTCCAGTCAAGTGTTGTCGTCCTCCTCTTCTCCATCCTGCCTTGACTAAGATCATAGGCTCCTTTTCAAGCAAGACCTGGGAGTACTTCCAGTACTACAGTAGTGCATCCAGGATGCACTTCTGGGTTAAGCTGAACCTCCACATGATAAAGTAGCCTTTCCCCAAGTGTCCCAACAGGGCCATCTGGGGAACTACAACTTCCAAGGATCCCTGTGGGTGTCCAAATGGAAGTTACACCAGAGTAGTCCACCACCCAGTGTACCCGAGAACTTAACTGCCAGTCATTCTGGCACTTGTTCGTGTATGCCATCCATCACAATATACAGTGCATTCAAAAAGTATTCAGGCCATACTACTCTGCAGATCCTCTCATTAATGTTTTTATTATTTTTTTTTTCTTTTTTTACCTGAAACAACCACATTGTCGATCGTCGCCCTTCAAAGATCAGTGCCTGGTGTGAGTGCACATTTCGTACCACCCACACTATGGCTGTGTTCTTGGGAACCTTCAATGCTGCAGGATTTTTTTTTGTAGCTTTCCCTACAGCTGTACCTTAACACAACCCTGTCTGTAAGATGTGCAGGCAATTCCCTTGACCTCATGGCTTGGTTTTTGCTCTCAAACATACAGTTTTGTCAGCTGTGAGGCCTTCTATAGACAGGTGTGTACCAGTGAATTAACCACAGGTGGTCTCTAAACAAGGCGTAGAAACATCTCATGAATGATCAATAGAAAGGGAAGCACCTAAGCCACATTTCAAGTGTCATAGCAAATGGTCTGACTGCATGTGTCAATGTGATATTTCAGTATTTTATTTTTAATAAATTAGCAAATATCTCTAAAATCTGGTGGTTTTCACATTGTTATTCTGGAGTAATGAAACGAGTTTGATAACGGAAAAATTAATTTAAATGATTCTAGCATAAAGCTGCAACATAGCAAAACTTATAAAAAGTGAACCTTCTGATTGCACTACTTATGTGAGCACCAATAGTTAAAATTTAAATCCTAAAACATACATTCCTACAACTTTAACAACTGGAAGAAAAACAGATTTTTTCCACCCATTTTCATTAAATGTGATAACAATACAATACAATACGATTTATTTTATTTATAGCTCAAAATCACACAATGGGCTTTAACAGGCTCTGCCTTTTGACAGCCCCCCAGCTTTGACTTTCTAAGAAGACAAGGAGAAACTTCCAAAAAATCCTTGTAGGGAAAAACTGGAAGAAACCTTGGAAAAGGCAGTTCAAAGAGAGGCCCCTTTCCAGGTAGGTTGGGCGTGCAGTGGGTGTCAAAAAGAAGGGGGTCAATACAATACACAGAACAGAACAAGTGTAATCCTCAAAGGAAATATTACAAGTACAGAGCAGAATTCAACAGTAGATGACATTGCATAATACGATTTGGATTTGTTCAGAGTCCTGGAGACCTCAGCCATCAAGCTGCCTGCCCCTATTGGCCATTCAACAGCTGAGTCAGGGCTGGGCCAGCCAATCCGATGAAAGGACCCATCTACCCAATGATTCCTGTGATCCTCCATCATGGATGACTTTACCTTAGGCAGGTAAAACAACTTGGCAGGTGGGCAGTGGCACCAAGTGCCACATTTGAGTACCGAGAAGAAAAATAGAATAGGTGAGGGTTAGTAACAAATTAGAACATAACCTTAACTGCTGTGATGTCTGTCCTTCAAAGTATGACTACCTACAGTGTGGACATCTCTGCAGGTCCAAGCATCCAAAAATCTTCCTTTTCTAATCGCCTTTATCTGCTAAATATTCTGACTTTCTGTAACATATTTCAGAACACTGACAGGTTCACCTAGATCTCCGCATAAACATGTAGATTTTAAAAGTATCCATTCTGACGATGATGTTAGAAACGCAAATTGGAATTCTATAAAAATGAAATATGTAAAAAAATGAACTCCTTTGCTTTTATTTTTTCTAAATGGGATATGCAACTGAAGGAATGAGGAATGAGTTTCATTCTTGTCTATGTCAGCATTTAGCAGCCAACCATAGCTTTATGTAAACAGGGAATGCGAGAATTTTTCCACCTCAGGACTTTACATTATGCATAATTGATGGAAAATGCAAATGATCTCATTCAGCTGATATGCCATTTGAGTCGTCAGTCCAGTCGGATTGATGTTGAAAGATGGATCACGGTGCGAAAAAAAACAGCAAAGTACAGTGTGCAGGAGCAAGTGTCCAGGGTGAGTATCCAGACTAAGGGAAGCTGAGAAGTGTCAGTGTGTCAATGCAAGAAAAGATGATACATTTTAAAGCATCACATGGCAGTAGATATTTTTTAAATTTAAAATATCAGTTTTCTGTATATGAATCCATATATACAATAACAGCCAAAAAGATGTGATAACAGAATTCATTCCACAGGTATAAGATTTGAGTTTATATTTTCACATTTGACTTTATATCTTGGCACATCCTCTCAGCTGCTTTTCCCGGTGAGGGCAACTTCACATATATCAGATTTAACTTTATATGCAAATTTGACTGCATTTATTCAAAAGTCACTCCTTATATACTGTAGCAAGTTTCACTTTATTATTCCAAATTATCTTAATAAACATTCCACAATGTATGTACAGTATATATGTAGTCTAATATTATGCTTCGAATTGACTCCATACATTTCAGATCTGATTTTATAGTTTGAGAAATTACTAAATATACATACCACCGGAAAAGGGTGGTGTGCCCTCTCAGGGTTGGTAGCGAGATCCTGCCCCAAGTGGAGGAGTTCAAGTATCTCGGGGTCTTGTTCACGAGTGAGGGAAGAATGGAGCATGAGATCGACAGGCGGATCGGTGCGGCATCCGCAGTAATGCGGGCTCTGCATCGGTCTGTCATGGTGAAAAAGGAGCTGAGCCGCAAGGCGAAGCTCTCAATTTACCAGTCGATCTATGTTCCTACCCTCACATATGGTCATGAACTATGGGTAGTGACCGAAAGAACGAGATCGCGAATACAAGCGGCTGAAATGAGTTTCCTCCGCAGGGTGTCTGGGCTTTCTCTTAAAGATAGGGTGAGAAGCTCAGTCATCCGGGAGGGGCTCAGAGTAGAGCCGCTGCTCCTCCGCATCGAGAGGAGTCAGATGAGGTGGCTCGGGCATCTGATCAGGATGCCTCCTGGACACCTCCCTGGTGAGGTGTTCCGGGCACGTCTAACCGGGAGGAGGCCCCGGGGAAGACCCAGGACACGCTGGAGGGACTATGTCTCTCGGCTGGCCTGGGAATGCCTTGGGATTCTCCCGGAAGAGCTAGAACAAGTGGCCGGGGAGAGGGAAGTCTGGGCATCTCTGTTCAAGCTGCTGCCCCCGCGACCTGATCTTGGATAAGCGGAAGAGGATGGATGGATGGATGGATACATACCACCTTTGATTTTATGTGTTCAAATTTAACTACATTATGACCTTCCTCTAGGTGGAGCTTGTAAATCAAACCTTAAGTCTTACAATTACACCAAAAAAGTCCTCATGTGATTAAAAAAAACATGATTTAATAACATAAATACATGCAGGAGAATATAAGTAATGAAGAAATAAAAAATGATCATTAATAACAAAATAAACACTTAGTTCCTGGCTAACTTTTGAGCTAGATGGTCCACTTGTCCACAACAAGAATCACAAAAATACTCGTTCATGTCTCTCTTTCTTCTCTCATGATGCACACTGGTCTCTCTTTCTCCCTCCTGGTGTGCCCTTACCACTCCCACTCCACTCCCTACTGCAAGCACAAATGCTGGAGCTTTTAAATTTCCTCTGAGAACTAATTGTTGATCATAACCCTGAATCCGATTTCCATGGTCACGAATGCCCCGTAGAACTCTGGGAGTTAGCTTTGCAGACTTCCAATGGCAGCTTCAACACTCCTTAAAGGGGCTGGCCGACCCAGCTGAGGCTTGAATGACATTAAGGGGCTGAATGCCATGCATAAAGTAGGAATGCCTAGGGCTATCTGCTAACCTGGTGAAATAATTTCTTTTTATCTGCAAACCCCTCTCTGAATTTCTTTTTATATAACAATCCCTGAAATCTGTTCTTTCGTAATGATATCATCCTCAAAATAGTATCTGAAAATCTTAACATTATTAAATTGTCATCCCTATCAGGAAACGTTAAAAGTGCAGTTCATTGTTAACTAATTATGGTTGAATCCATATATATACGGTATTTATTGTGGCTGATAGGGGCCAACCTACAATCCATAACAACAAAGCCTCTGGTTCAAAGGATGCTTAATTTTTCAGGTACCTTCTCAATACAATCTTTTTTTTCACTCTAAATTTATTCCTCTACACCAGGTCATCTTTTTCCCTACTCTAATTCGTCATGTGGCTGAGGAGGAGAGGCTTCTTTTAAAGCAGGACTTTCATACTTCAAATCTACACCCCAGAAGCTCTTCTGGGTCAGATGGACAACAGAATGGAAGCTGTTTCCAAAAAACTTCCTCCACCAGCACCAGAAGTCCCTGAATGGTCCGCTTACTCCACATACATTTCCCATGCAGCCTGGCAGAATTCAAAAACAGAGTGACACTAGAGGTGTGCAGCCAGTCAGTGTACTGTGAGAAAATATTGCTCTAGCAAGCAGTCCACTCTAATCTAATAAAAGAATAAGTTTATATGTGTCTGTCTGTGTCCCTGTCCGGTTGCTAGTCTCTGTCATTTCAAAAGATTGCACATCACATAAATTTTTAGCAATAAAATGCATTGATCAGTATTAGTCCAAGATGGAAAATTAGATGTGGAGATAACCCATTTTGCAGTGTGGATGGAACTATTGGAAGAAGGTATCAGAAGTATTGGGTGATTGAAAAATGAAGGTGAAGGTTAAAGGTAAAGGTTTTTGAGACAGTGGTATGACCACTGTCAAAACACAAAGAATAAACAGAAAAAGATTTGGGGATCCGCCCCATATATTGTACAACACAATACAGAAAATAATGGCTCCAGAGTACTCTCTGGTTCTGCGTCCAAATAGAGACAAACTAAGGAGGGAAAGTGCTGGGATCTTATAGAGGCAGGGGAGGAAGAGGTGGGTCCAGGATGAAAGAGCCTGAAGTGACGTCGATAGGAGGTGTGGCTAGGAAAAGGGTACAGGAATGGGAGGAAGTTTTTTAGGCTGGTTTCTTTTCTGAAGAAGAGGGAGAAGAAAGGTTAGTGCACTTCGTCAAAGCCTGCTCTCGTATTCTGCCCTCGGATAAGCTCTTAGTTTGCCTACCAAGCACATGTGTGTGACAACAGCAATAATTCATGGAGCTGACACATGGGCAGTAAAGGAAGCGCAGGAGAAAAATGAGAATGTTGAGATGGGTGTGTGGAGTTACAAAAAAGGACAGAATAAGAGATGAGACAATCAGAGGTTCAACAAAAATGGGAGAGAGAGATATCTAAGAAAGTACAGGAAAGTAGACTGAAGTGGTATGAGGATGGACAATGAATATGTGGGCAAAAGAATGATGGGAATGGACGTTACAGGGGAAGAGAAAGCAAGGGAGGCCAAAGCGGAGGTGGATGGATAAAATAAAAAAAGACCTGAAGGAGAAAGGCTTGACTGGCAAGGTGATACAGGACCAAGCTATATGGTGAAAGTTGATCCACCCAACATAGCAGTAGGAAAAAATTAAGAAGAAGAAGAAGCATTTGTCATTCCAATAGATGGCACATCACAAATGTTAACATTGCTTTTATAAATCCCATACCAAATAGCATATAACAGCAACATATGCATTGCATGGTGCACTGCAGATGTTAACTCTGAGATCTATATTTATTGTTTAGAATCAACCCACCTTAGATGGGTAGCACCTGTTAAATAATGCACAGAGTATATGACACATATTTCGCCCTACTTGGTTATCATTAGGTGTACGCACTTTTGCTTCCCCTTGCGGTGGTCAAACTTCTGGCGTTGCACTGTAGCTGTAGCAAGAAGGTTATTTAGTGCCAATATAATCTGCGAAGTTTATTTCAGAGACATGCAATTCAGCTGAGAGAAGGAGAACTTACAAGAGAGTCTGAGAAATGACAACTGAAAGGCAGGTTGGAGAGATGGACAGAAAACATGTGAAGTATACACAAGCAGGTGATTTTAAAAGTGCTGCAGTTTGCTTGACCAAAATGGTAAAAAAAACACAGTCTGTGATAAATGATGAGAACAGCTGAACGTATTAATACCCAGACAGTTGTCTGGCAGTTGCCCATATCTGACAAGAATTTTATGAATATGTAAATATGTGAGTGGTTATAATGATGAGGATCCAGCACCTTCTCATGCCGTCGACATTCCCACCGGATGGGAAATCTCTCTTTTTGTACCATATTTCTCTCTTGTACTTATTTCCGCCATGGTTACAAAAGGGATGGTATTGGCTGTAGTCTGTTCTGCATCAGTAAACTCTTTCCGAGGAGAAAGAGTGCCCCTGCTGGATACAGAAGCAGACACTGAAAAAGGTTTGGGCCATGTCTGTAACTCTGTATAATGAAAATAAATCAAAAAGGCAAAAATCTTTCTACAAGCATAAAGTAGACGTCTTTTTAGATGGAAGTCCAAAAGTGAGTTGATTAAAAGATAGCCGAAATGTTGGTCATATGGTTTTCCAGGCAGGAAAGGGTGTATCCAGGAGGGAAGACACCGGTAGTGATGTCAGTGGTGGAACGGCTGTCAGTCTTCCGTACTACACAGGAAAGAAAAGAGACGGCATTAGCGGATAGCTCCAACCCCTGGTTCAGCAGGTGACTGCCTTCATTCAGAGTCCTTAAGCGGCCCCCCAAGTGCACACCCGTGACAATATGTATGTATAGATGCCTGTAGGGGTTGCCAGTGAGTCCCAAACCATTGACACAACAACTCCAAAAACAGTCATCGGTTCAAGTAAAGTCTTTTTTTATTAATCAAAGTACCTTTGTGAAGATTTTCCCTTCTAGCATTTCTTCTTCTTTATTAATTCTCTCTCTTTCTGCTCCTCTCCTACCAGGTACCCCGACTCCACTCCCGTCTCTGACTCACACCAGTAAGGTGGACCACTCCTTCTTAATCTGTTTCTGGGAGTACTTTGGACATATCAGCATCCCAACCTGGAAGCACTTTTGGGTCTGGCTGATCCCAGCCCATGACAGGTGAGCCTGCCCCCAGCGGCTCACTCTGGTGGCACGCAAGCACCCCAGCAGGGCTCCCCACTAGATTTCCTACCCCTATGCAGTCCTTAGAGTGTTCAAATGAGAGCCATTTCAGAGGGATGCTGCCTACTAGTGTATTGGGAGAACACATGGCTCTGGGAGACAGTCTTCCTCTGTCCTTTCGCTGCTCACCTTTGTACCATTTCAGGATATTAACTATATTTAAACTGCTTAAATTTCAATTAAACTGGAAAAATAGGAATGTTGTAAAACTTTTGACATGTTGCTTTGCAACAAGGAGGCCATGATTTATTTCCGTGCTACATGGAGTTTGCATGTTTAAGTGGGATTTCACCAAGTGTTTCCATTTCCCCCTAGAGTCTGATGAAATGCAAGGTAGGTGGACTATTGTTGCTGAATTGGCCCGTGTGTGTGTGTGTGTTTGTTTGTCCTGCAATGGACTGGGTCCCTGTCCAGGTATTGTCCCTTCCTTTTGCCTGTGATTACTGGGACAGGCTCCAGCTTCCCTGTGACCCAATCCTGGATATGCTGGTTAGGAAAATAAATGAATGGATGGATACATATGTTAGTTAAGTGTGTAAAACATAAAACAGCTGTGACCCTGTTGCTTATGTATCTAGTAGGGCTTACAAAGAGCTCCCTTTCTTCGCTGCTGACTGAGGACAGATGGATACTAAGCTACAGGCAAAGCCAGAAGCATTCAGAGCTGCACTCTCCTTTAAAGGTGGTGTATAAAAGCCTATAGAAAGAGATCATCTTTGCTGACTGGAGTACTTTTGAGAATTTTATTTCCCTTTTCTTTTTTTCCACTAAGAAGGACACTAATAAAGGTCTACAGAGCATGCCTGGAGTTGAATTAAAACCCAGTAATATTCCTAAAATAGACTGTGCTCATTGCAAAGAAGCTGCATGGGTAACTGATTTTTTTCAGTTCAGCTGATTTCTGTAAAATCTTTGCATTTTCTGAGCTCTCAGCTACTTGGAGAACTGCTTGACAAATCTTGCTTCCAGACCTTTACATTTTCCATTTGTCTTCTCATTGACTCAGACAATGTTATTAAACAATGCTATTTCATTTACGTGACATTTCTTTCTGTTGTTCCTTTAGTTTTCAAAGCAATTTCACTGTGGCTTCATTTGAACAAATTTAAAAAAATGTGATTACACACAACAAATCCTGTGATTAATTTTTTTTTATTTTGTTTTCTTTTTAATCATATACCAGCAAGTAGTGTGAATATATTAAGCTAATGCCAGTTGGCAGTAGAGGAAGTAAATACAAAATTGTTTCTAATGATAGATTTAAAAAAAAAATTATCTTGAGTCCATGATCATTAGGGAAAGTACAGATCATAGTCATCAATCTAGACATCCGCTCTCTCCCTGATCTTTCTACAATATGCTCAGGTGAAGACAGGAGCAGATAATTTTAGAGGAATATAGCAAATCCCTGGATCAGTGATCAGTGGATTGGGGGAGACAAGCCTGTTAAATTGCCACTGTACATTTGTCAGTTTGGGGTGCAGTGGTGATTAGGGCCACTGCCTAATGGAACCAATGTCTTGAGTTAAATTCTTATGCCTAGTTGTGTGCATAAAACCTTCTAATGTACTTTGTGAGGATCCCAGGAACGCACCCAGCCTTGGCCTGATTCACGCTCGCTCACTCACTCACTCACTCACTCACTCACTCACTCACTCACTCACTCACTCACTCACTCACAGAGACACAGTTGAACAGTTTAAGTTAATAATACTGAGATATCTTTATATATAATACGCTACTGTGGCTGTTTGTTTGTCTGTCCATGATTTTAAATCACCTGTAGCTCACAAACCGTTTGACCTATTGACCTGAAATTTGGTACACTTATACTATGTGACCTCTACTATCTGCTTTCGGGGTGATGACTGGCCTCCAAGGTTATTCCTTTTTTTATTATTATTTTATTTTATTGTAGAATCGACTCTCAGCAGCAGCCAGGAAAACATACTAAGTAACTGCAACACAAACACTGACTTAATCGGTTTTAATGCAAAAAGATGCCTACAAAAGAAAAGAGGAAGCGGGCCGCTAGGGTGGAGAAAATAAGAGCTGCTCAGTAAGCAGCAAGCGCATCAAGCTCTGAGCAAACGAATGATAAACGTACAGAGAAAGAGGATGAGAACTATGAATGTTCAAGTCAAGTGTATATGTGCAGTGAGCCATTACTGGTATTAAATTAAATAGAAATATACACACAATTAAACAGTTAACCCTCCCAACTCCCCTACGGTGATGACAAATAATAATACAACAATAAACACTTACTCTTGGACTGTGTTTTGGACATTGTTGTATCAGAGGAAGTTGAAGATGGATGGAAAAATCGTGTGAATGGTTCGCTGAGCCGAATGTAAAGTTTGTCCTATCGGTTTCCTGATGCAGTGTGGAATGAGGTGATTGGGAGCGCTCCCTCAGATGAAGATGTTACCAAACAACTCACACAAACAGGCAGGCACTAGTCAAACCACAAATCCAGGCAGGATCAGTAATCCAAGATGAACCAAGATGTTCAAACAGGTGAGGACAGCAATAGAATAGACAGACATATATAGAAACGTTTATTAGAAACATATTTTTAAAATTGATGATTTACATATACTCAAAGAGAATCATAATGTATGTATGAAAACAAGCATTTTGTGTCTTAATGCACATTAGTATAACAAGGGTTAAATCATAAAAAGACTTACGCCTGTAATTTATTATTATATCGTAACAAGCTGGAAAACTACCAATATTTCATGAGTCAAGGTCAAGTGTGAAGAGAGGGACTAATAAGGATGCTCTCCTCTTCTCCAAGGTGGCGAGTGTGAGTTGAGGACTAGAGATAATGGTGGCAGGAATTGGATGGGTTCAAGGAGAGTAGAAGGTCTGCCAGGTGGAAATAATGGATATGATAAAGTGCTATGCTCATTATTCTAGGAAATATTGGTAGAACTAATTACAGCTAGAACCAAGGTTATAAATTGGAGTCAGGTAGGAGTGTCAAATGTACTGAGTGAGGTAAACTTTTTAATAATAACTGTAATAAAAGGAAGGTTGCCCATCATTGGGGGCTGAAGTCAACTAAAATGAGTCTGTATGTGCACCGTACAATAAAGCTTGATTCTGCTGCCAGTCCTGAGACTCCTGGTGCCTTCTTTAGGGCTGAGGGTTCCTCCTTTTTAAAAGTTCCTGCTGGCTTGGTCTTCTTACCCCTCCACCACTGTCCAATAGTGTACTACCATTAGGGCAGCTGGGATATGTAGTCAAATCTATGTGTCTAAACAGTGCTGCTACAACTTTTTCACCAAAGATGTACAGATTAGGTTAACTGACATGTTAACTTGGCTCTGTGGGATCCTGTGATGGACCAAGGAACTGTGTCTGATTGCTGTCATTAAAGACACCCCTGCACTGGATTCAGTGGGATTGAAAATGTTATATCGTGTTTGGCTGAAGACTTGCAAATCAAAATGGCCTACTTGTTAGAAAATTGCAACAATGAAAGTTTAAGAAGGTGTGAAATGCTGGCATGGATTGAATAAGCAATCACATCTTTGCACGTCCATTTTTTCCACATAATTCTTTGCCAAAGCTGCATTGGTGTCATGAGTGCACAGTCTTTTTTAGGTTCAGGCACCAGTTCTCAAATGGATTAACACTGCTGTTTTGAAGACACTCCCTGTGATACTTTGGCTTCTCGCTTGGGGTTGTTGTCTTGCTGGGAAATAAATCTTCTCCCAAGGGGAAGGTTTCTTACAGACAGTATCTGGTTTTGCTCCATTTTTTGCTGCATTCATTTTACCCTCACAAGCCTTCAGGGCCTGCTACAGTGTAGCTTCCCCATAGCATGATGCTGCCACCACTCTGCATCATGGTGGAAATGGTGTGTATTTGATAATGTGGAGTGTTTCAAATATGCCACTTAGAATGATGCTTACAAAGCTCAATTTTGGATTCATCAGACTGTAGGACCTTCTTTCAGCTCACCTCACTTCAAGGTCTCCCATGTGTCTCCTGGCCAACTCTAGCATAGTTATTTAACAGTAGCTTTATCCCATAAAGCTGCAACTTGAGAAGCACCTGGACAACAATTGTTGTCTGCGCAGTCTCTCCAGCCTCAGCCACTGTGACTTGTAACTCATTCTGAGTTCTCATTTGTCTTTTGATGGCCTCCCTCACTAATCTTCTTCCTGCACTCAGTTTTTCTGGACAGCCTGCTTTAGAGAGATTTCCAGCTGTGCCATACTCTTTGCATTTCTTAATGTTTGAAATTGAGTGACTTGGATGTTTTCTTGTCTCCATCCCCTAACTTGTACCTTTCAATCACCTTTTCACAGAGCGTTAGCTTTGCTTTAAGCGTCCTTTTGTCTTCATTGTGTAGGTTAGGCCACCATACTTACTCACCTCATCATCCAAATCAGCCGTATTTAGACAACAATCAACTGTATCTGCAGAGAGGTGATCTCCTTTGAACAAATTCTGTGACTTCAACTAGTTGGCAACACTAGTGATGATTTAGGTGTGTCATATTAAAGGGGGTGAATTAAATCCCTCCACATAACACTCACAGAATACTTACATACTTGTCAATATATATGAGATTTATTTAAAAGGATGTCACACTTCCACACATGTTTTTTGCAAAGCCATTGTTTGACACTTTGCAACATTCTATCATTTATTGTAGCTTGATGGTTTATTGTAATAGGATTTCCTGATGCCAGCAAGAAAGAACACATAAATGGACAGAATAAGTTGGCCAAACCCTACTAATAGTAGGAAGGTCGCTTTGCATACTAGTGTGGTTAGATTTCTAATAAAGGGCATTGTGGTCTGTAGTTATGTGGTGCTCAAAGAGAACAGTAGATGGGGTACCATCCTCAAAAGAGATACAGAAGTGGCCTAGGACAAGTCTGGCATCCATTCCTGCAATTATAGGATGTTGGAGGCCCGGCAGATGTCAGGAATGTCTAACATTTCGTCCAGAAGGTGCTTAAAGGAACCTTGGAGTAGACTGAGAAACTCCCTCCAAAACCACAATGTAGCAACGTGTGATGACCCTGTGACATGGAGGCCAAACTGTGTCCAATCACATAGACAGGTAGGGTGAGAAACACTAAGGGTGACTGGACCTTTATGTCGGTATCGGTGAGAGAAAGTCATTCTTTTTGTGTTTTTCATTTTATAACTACTCTGTTACTATGAGATTTTACTAGTTGTTATATTTATAGCAAGGCCCAGCAAAGATATACAGGTATGTGTAACTGGTGATAATATTCAAAATTTAAAAGTAACTAATGTTTCTTTCTTTCTTTTTTTTTGCATCTTGGAAAATGTAAAATATATTACTGTAATAGCATAACATTAACTATATAGTAAATTCTGTAGGCTAGAATGTGAAAGGTTTCAATCATGATATTATTTGGAAATAAAGTGCTCTCACATTTTTAGAAATCTATAAAAATGTATTTCTGCATTAACAGATAATTTGTTAGGGACAAAAAAGTCCTGAAAGATTTGTAAGTGAAGGTAGATGAATAGTTATAAGAATTTTATATGGTATTGCAGTGAGGACAGTATTTAACTGTTGTAATGGTTATACATGGCTATATATGAATAAATCCCAACAGTTACAGAATGTTCTTGCCATTGTCACTTTCAATAAAATACATTTAAATCATTGTAGCTGTTATGTTTTCATGTCTTAGGTAAAACAGGACATGATATTGTGTGATAGAACGCTGTTTTACTCCAAAAACGAGTGTTGTAAATCCTATAAAATACAGCCTCCCTGCTCTCTGAAACATTAATTAAGAATTAATCATCCATTTATTTATGTCAGGTAGGCTATTGATACATTCCAAATAGTTCAAAATTCAGTACACTTATTATGAGGGAATTCTGGGCCTGGGTCAAAATTGACCCTCACCATACTGTGAAGCCAGGAAATATGAACAGTATGTAAGGGTTAAACTGCTGTCATAAATAGTCATGTCTTACTTAATGACTGTATATAGTTCTGATCAGTAGGTATCGTTAGTCGACTTTTGTTGTTAAGCACATTGACGAATCTATAGGGGGCTGTGCCTCCATTCTGAAATAATTTTCACCGTACTGACTTTAGATACAAGACATTGTGGTGGCATTACTGCATTCCATTCATAGTGCAGAGCCAAAACCTAGTCGAGTGCCAGCAGCACACAGGGACGTGCCTTTGTGTAATTTTTGCCACAATGAGGTGTCAAGTACACACTTCACTTGATGTAACCTACCCTAAGTTAACCTAACCTCAATAACCCAACCTAACATTGGCATAATACATAAATCACATAAATTAATATCTATTGAAATACAGTAAAAATAATACACAAATATCAATATTAATACTGTAATATGACCGCTCACAATGGAGTTTCAACACCGTACAATTTTGTATCTTAATGGAAATTTTGTTGTTAAAACACAATGTTGCTGGTTGGGTCATTGTTAACTGAGTCATGACTATACTGTATAATCTTTGTCGGACTTGCTCACTTAGGGTACATTTTCAAGACTCTCAAGACACACATAATTCTCTTGAGGGACTGGGAGGGGTGACGTCGCTCACCTTTTCTTCCCCAGACAAGACATAACGTGGCCTTCTGCTTCTGAATCAGATGTTCCACCTCTTCCACTCAGGATAATATACAAACACCAGTAAACCCAGAAGTCAATAGTCATTTCAATAATCTGCATCTGGTGGGAGCTATACAAGTGCATTGAATCCTTTTTGTTAAAAGATTTTACTATTTTGATCCTTGTTTTGTTATCTTGTGCTTATTTTCTTTTTGTTCCATCATGTAATAGGCTTACTTATTAAATGTGGTTTTACCAGGTTGGCACTCCAACTCTATGATATGTCTATATTTAATTTACATCTTCAAACAATATGTTATTTTTCTATGTACAAGCTAGTCTTTATTTTATATGTATTGGCCCAGTTTGACTTTGCTTCCATTTTTATTTGTTCTTGAAGACACACTGACAAAATCTGATGAAGCATTTTTACCTTCTACGGATAGATTGCATGGAATTCTTTCTCAGATGACCTCAGAGGATGATGGGAAAGGGATCTTTCTCACACTTTTGTTTTGATTTAAGGATGTACAGTACACTTTGTGTTTTTATTTTTCATTCATAAACAATGTGATTTTTTTTATTGCCCTTCTTTATGTTATTGTTATAATGGTGACATTACTGCATTGCTATTTTGTGTCTTTATTTTTAGAAATACATCCATCCATTATCCAACCCGCTATATCCTATCTACAGGGTCACGGGGTCTGCTGGAGCCAATCCCAGCCAACACAGGGCGTAAGGCAGGAAACAAATCCTGGGCAGGGCACCAACCCACTGCAGTTTTAGAAATACACCTAATGTATATATTGTTGTTATGTATTGCATTTGTTGCTGGTTATGGTCTTTGTAAACATCCTATCATAAAAGATGGTTACTAAAAAAAAAAGGTTTTTAGGAAAATATTCTGATTTACAAATTTTGCCTGGTTCTAAATCAAGTCAAGTCAAGTAGCTTCATTGTCATTTCAACCAAATACAGTTAGTGCAGTACATAGTGAAACGAAACAACATTCCTCCAGGACCACAATGCTACATAGAACACAGGACTACAGAAAAAAAAACAAAAAAACTACACATTACAACATAAAGTGCATGTGTGCCAGCATGTGCAAACATTTCAGGACAGTGCAACGACAGACAGTGGTAGAAACAAAGACAGTGTAGCACTAACTATACATTTATGACATCTAAAGGTTCAAAAAGTAGCATGTTGAGCCAAAAATGTGACAATCTCTTAATAGAAGGAACAGACACTGACACTAGAAGTAGGTTACAGTATAATAATAAATTCAAAAATAAATATAAAGACGTGATCTAGTTGAGTAGAACGTGTATGTGTGTTATTGATCGAGTCACTGAGTGTTTAGGAAGACTTATGGCTTGAGGGAAGAAATATTCTGGTAGTGAAGGCCTGAATGCTTTGGTACCTTTTTTATGGAAGGCAGCAGGATGAATAGTTTATCTGAGGAATGCATCAGGTCCTCCACAATGCTAATGGATTTGCAGTTGCAGCCTGTGGTGTATATGTCCACAATGAATGGAAGAGAGATTCCGATGATCTTCTCTGCTGTTCTCATTATCCTCTGCAGGGTCTTGTGATCCATGATAGTATAATTCCCAAGCCAGACAGTGATGCAGCTGCTCAAGATGCTCTCAACACTCCCTTTCTACAATATTGTGAGTATAGGTAGTGGGAGATGGGCTTTCCTCAGTCTTTGCAGGAAGTAAAGACACTGCTGGGTTTTCTTGGCTTTGGAGCTGGTGTTGAGATGCCAGGTGAGGTTCTAGCTCTTCTGATGTCAACAACAATATTATTTGTTTTGTCTGCGTTCAGAGACAGGTTGTTGGCTTTGCATGAGTCTGTTAACTGTTGCACCTCCTCTCACTATGCTGATTTGTTGTTCTTGCTTATGAGGCTCTCCACAGTTGTGTGATCAGAGAACTTGATGATTTAGTTCGAGCTGTGCAGTGCTGTAGAATACTGAGTCAGTAATGTAAACAGCAGTGGACTAAGCACACAGACCTGTGGAGCACCAGTGCTCAGTGTAGTGGTGCTGGAGATGCTGTTTCCAATCCTGACTGACTGAGGTCTCTCAGTCAGGAAGTCTAGGATTCAATTGCAGAGGTAGGTGTTCAGGCCCAGCAAGCTTAGCTTTCCAATAAGGCACTAAGGAATGATTGTGTTGAATGCTGAAGTAGTCTGTGAATAGCATTCGCACGTATGTGTCTTTCTTGTCTAGGTGAGAGAGGGCCAAATGAAGGGTTCATTGAATGGTTTTGGTGGTATGCAAACTGCAGGGGGTCCAGTAAAGGGAACAGCAGGGTCTTGATGTGCCTCATGACGAGCCTCTTGAAAGACTTCATGATGATGCATGTGAGTGCAACGGGACACTGAGAACTTCTTCGACACTGGAATAATGGAAGTACTATTGAAGCATGTTGGAACAGTGGTGTTGCTCAAGGAGATGTTGAAAATGTCAATGAGAACATTTACCAACTGATTCGCACATTCTCTGAGCACACTGCCAGGGATATTGTCTGGTCCAACAGCCTTCTGTGGGTTGACTCTGCGTGGAGTTTTCCTCACGGAGCCTTTGGTTAGATGTAGTACTTGGTTGTTAGATGTAGTACTTGGTCTTTGCCGCACCTCAATCTGTGGTTTTTAGCCACTCGACAAGTGGTCTATATGCTGGAAATAGCATAACATAGAGATGGTCTGAACAGCCAGGTGGGTGCAGGGCTCCACCCGATATGCGTCAGGAATATTTGTGTAAACAAGATTCAGCATGTTTGCCCCTCTCGTTGTAAAGTCCACATACTAATGGAATTTAGAGAGCATTAATTTAACATTCGCATGGCTGAAATCTCCAGCCACAATAAACCGACCATCTGGGAGAGCATTCTGCGTGTTCACTTTTAGCGCCATACAGTTCAGAGACGGCTTTTTTAGCATTTGCACTCAGGGGAATGTAAACTCTGACTACTGTATAAGCACATTAGTGAATTCCCATGGTACATAAAAAAGGTGTGCATCTAACATTCAGAAACTCCACCAGCACTGAGCAGTAGCTGGACACTAGCACAGAGTTCTAGAACCATTCCATATTGATGTAAATACACAAATACATGCCACTGCCGCAAGCCTTACCACACAGAGCAGCATTTTGTCGGCATGAAACACAGTTTGTCCATCCAGCTGAACCACAGTGTCCAGAACGTTGTTGTGGAGCCATGTCTCTGTGAAAACAAAGACACAACAGTCTCTAAACTCACGCTGGGTAGTCTGCCGAAGTTGTATGTAGTCCAGTTTATTGTCCAGGGAGCAGACATTTGAAAGTAGAATGGACGGGAGTGGCAGCCAGCTAAGGCTTTCTATTAGCCTTGCATGTACTCCCACCCATTTTCTGTGTCCTCACATACCAATTTCGTGTGTCCCTCCTCCAGCCATCTTTATTATCCCATGCCAACGACTGAAGGCCTGGTCCTCACAGCAGTCTGAGGTTGTGTAGCTTCTCCAGCAGATCATCCTTTGGGCTGAATTTTGGACGGTTTCTGTGCAGAGGAAGTGTCTGGTGATGGTAGACACGAACAGTGCTTCTTCCCATATCCATTGTCAAGCTTGGGTCACAAAATTGCACAGGAGAGCAGAGAAGGATTTCTGAGGAGTAAAAACTTTATTGCTGTACTGGCAGATACAAACAGAAGACCCTTTCAGAGGTGATCTGCGCTTACAGGAAACAACTGTCAAATGTGACATACAGCCCCTGGCTCCAGGTTAAAAGAACACAAAGTCTTCCTCTTCAGGCAGGTACAGCGGCTTGGAAGCAGAGACGGGAGCAGAGGGGTTCTGGGGGAGAGAGGACAGGAGAGTGAGACATTAGGACAGGCGCGGCTTAGTCTTTTAAATGTTCAAGGCCCCGGATGATGTGCAGGCCTGTAGCTGATCCCGCACAGAAGAAGGGGAAGAGTGTGCAAGAGTGTGTTTGTTTCCCATTAAAACACTTTTTAAGAGGGAGTTTCTAAACAGAGGATGCGTTCCCAAGTGGCAGTAGTCACAACATTTACTGCAGAAGGCTAGGGTAAGAGACAAAATAGTTTGAAATAGTACCATTTCAGGTCCAAAGAAGCCACAGTGAGCTACTGCTGCACTGCTATCTACGATCTGTCTGAAATCTGTGTAAATCTATCTAAAATCTGTTTAGTAAATGCATTTTGGTAATAATCTAAAGATGCTTTGTGTAACAGGTCTCATGGTCTGAATATGACAAGCCACTTGATATTTTTCCCCAAGAAAACAGTTTGCACATCTGTCCCAGTTTTAATAATAAATTCCAGTCTGATTGAACTAGCGACTGCACAATTCAAACGTAACACACATAGATACCACAACACCACCTTGGTGTAGATGGTGGTGAAACCGAACCCTAAATTACAGCCAGGAAGCAGCCTGAACATAACAGATTTACTTCTACTTGGTAATATAGTTTACCCTCTCCAACATTAACCAGGAACACTTAAAATCACAATTAGGGGCATCCTTTAAATAAGGTTATAATACATTTATTTATATAGCGCCTTTCCCATGCTCAAGGCACTTACAGAATAAATAAAGAACGGCAGAATGTACAGTATATAGCATTGTACAAACCAGATAAATAAATAAAGAAGATTAAGACAGTAAATTCTGAAAAAGAAACAGACAACATAATTGATGGTCTAGCACACACATACAGGTTACATTGGCATCTTGACAGAGAAGTAAACTGAGAGAAAGGTGATAAAGTCAAGTAGAGCTAAAAGCCTTCCTGAACAGATGAGTTTTGAGTTGTTTTTTAAAAGAATTCATGGAGTCAGCTGACCTGATTAATTTTGGTAGGTCATTCCAGAGTCTGGGCGCTATATAGCTGAAGGCCCTGTCACCCATGGAGTGTAGATTAGTGAGGGGCACAACAAGATTACCAGAATCAGAGGACCTTAGTGGGCGGGCAGGCACATAGTGATGGAGAAGTTCACTGATGTAGTTTGGTGCGAGGTTATTTATTTAAAGCTTTGTAGGTTATTAGTAGGATTTTATATTCGATTCTGTAGGACACAGGGAGCCAGTGAAGACGGAGCAGGATGAGTGTGATGTGCTCACTGCTGCTGGTTCGAGTAAGGACTCTTGCAGCTGAGTTTTGAATAAGCTGGAGCTGTGATATAAGATTAGAAGGGGCACCTGCCAGTAGGGAATTACAATAATCGATGCGGGATGTGATAAAAGCATGGACAAGTTTCTCAGCATTAGAGAAGGAGAGGAAGGAGCGAACACGGGATATGTTACGGAGGTGAAAGTAAGAAAGTTTCTTAATGTGATTTATGTGGGCGGAATAAGTGAGGGAGGAATCAAAAATGACACCAAGATGTTTTACAGTAGAGGCAGGTCTGATGAGATCACTGCCAAGATAGACTGGGAAGGAGCTCATTTTATTAAGTTGCATTTTAGTCCCAATTTGCAGGAGTTCAGTTTTATGTCAGACCCCTGGACCACTTGTTGTGGTTTTGCCCTTGAGGTTTTGTTTTTTGCCCTTTTTACATTGTGTTTTCCCTGTTTTGTTTAAGTTGTTCTGTTTTACCCTTTAATGAATGTCTGTTAATTGTGTGTAATGAATAATAATAATACCTAATTATTTATATAGCACCTTTCCCATGCTCAAAGCCATTACTATGTATTCTGTTTCTTTTGTTAGTTTTATTTATCTCCCTTTGTATTTTTTAAGTTGGGTTAAATGGTTAATTGTTAGGTTAAGTAAATAAATAAAAGAATGCAATTAGAATGGAAGAAGACATTGGGAGTGTTATGTGACTGAAGAATCAGTGCAAGAGTGAAAGGTAAAATGTATAAGACAGTGGTCAGATTTGTATGGATCAGAAACATGAGAAATTGAAAAGGTGCCTGAAACAAACGGGTGCTACAGAAACAAAACTGTTGAGATTGATTTTTGGAGTAATAAATCCCGATAAGATCAAAAATGAGAAAACCAGAGGCCCGGTTAAAGTTCTAGAAATCTCCAAGACAATAAAATAAAGAAAGGTAAAGTGGTATGGCATTGTAAGGAGAAGAGATGTAGAACAATGTGGAAAGACGAATCATAGGTATGGAGGTGTTGGGATAGAGGAGAACAGAATGACCAAAGAGAAAGTGAATGGAATGTGTGAAGGTGAGGGTATCAGGTAAGAAGTGCAGTGAAGGAGGCTGGTCAGCTATAACAACCCAAACTGAAAGTGTGAAAAGCTTAAGAAGAACAAGGTTAACTGTTAAAAGAAGAAGGAACCCCCTGATTAACTCATTTCCCCCAGAAGATGTAATTAGATCATGAAGCAATACCTAAAGGTTATTGAAATTCCAGGTTGCCTCAGTCTAGTGGAGGCGGCATTAGCTCAATAGCCGTGTTCCTCTGCTTCATTTTGTCTCTTTTTGTGTGTAAGCTTTGATGCTTTTTGCCAATTTTGAATTGGTCTCTTTTGTTCTTTTGACACTCCTTTTCTTTCAGACCTGACTCCTTGAATACAAATTTTGACATTTAGATTTTACACCTAGAATTATATATCTAAAAATGTGTGTTTTGTTTTGGTTTGTCTTTTGTATGCTGCTCTTGAGTTTTACACTTTTGTTTTGAGTTTTGCATTTTTTTACATTTCTTTTTAACTATTGTTTTAAAATTCTTATTGTGCTGTTACCCATCATTTGATTAAACAAATACCTTCTTTTATTAAACATTTATAGTAACCGTGGTTTTTAAGACAGTTTCTCTATTCATGACAATCATTACTAAAAGAACATCTACCAAAACACATAGCGTATAAATGCAACATATTTAAATTATTGTTTTATAGAATTCAACAGTATGTTTCTGCAGAAAGTGCCAATGGGCACAACACTGCCAGATGTTGTGTAAAATACATAATACGATTCCCTCAGGAATTTAACTTATTATTGAAATATTTATAGCAACCCTCAGCTTTGTTTTCTTAAGCATGTTTTCCCAATTTTCTATGATATACTCAAAGTAATTACTTATCCAGAAAAATCCTGCTTCTTATAGTATGTGAAATTGTCTTCATGCCATTTTCTATAAACTTGTTTCCATTTGATGGGGTTGGACCAAATGGCCCATCAGTGTTCACTATATCCCTGGGTGTGTGCTCATGCACAATGGGAACATTCCAGTTTAGCGATGGATCTTGAAGGTCATTGTGTGTTTTATTGTGTGTTAACAGTTTTGGGTCAGGCTCTTCTTAGTCAAAACCATGCAATACAGGTCAGCTAAGTCGTATGAAAAGTCCATTTGCTCCCTTAAAGTTGGCCTAATTAATTTGAGGAAAAAAAGGAAAAGAGCTCAATATCAGGAGTGCACTGTTCATAAAACATCACTATGAATCCTGATTTTCATCCACTGCTGAAGAAGCTCACTCCAAATTAGAAAAAGCCACCATGGAATCCTATACGTGTAACTTCCACATTTGAAAATGAGCCAACAGTATTGATATTCCATTTTCAAAGAACTGTGGACTCCTTGAGGGCACATAACTGGCATGTATGTAGTAAATAATTTTTTTCATTGTTTGCTGGCCTTGTGCTGACCACCCAACACCTGGCCATATGATTAATAGCATGGTGTAGTGCGTAGTTAGAGTTATGCAGTGTGTGTAGTCTGTATATTCTCTAAGTTATTTTGGTTTATTCCATTTTAACCTCAAAGTGGTTTCATTCTGAGCCTGAGGTGTTGCCATTTTAGTTCAGGCAGTTTAGATTTTCTATATGCCCATTTCATGTTTGATGATGACGTTGTCAGATGGTATCATAATGATCTGATGCCAAATGAGACTGACCAGACACCAGCATCCCATTGTTTAACTGATTTTATATGACATGAAAAGTGCATAAAATTGCAGGTCTCGGTAATCAGTAGCCAAACAGGAATGGATATGATTAGTTAGGTAAGTTAATGTTAATGTAAGAGAAGTCTGCACACATCAGGGAAAATTCTGTTATGGCGCCACCACAAAGTTCATGCCAAAAATACTATTATAATACAATCTAATTTTTTTGATGTGCAGTAAAATGTGCACAATGAAAAAAAAAACATGTATTATTGTTGCATTCAGATATTGTTCTGTGAATGAGTGAAGAAAAGTTACATTTGAAATACATTCATAACAAATAATTCTCTATAATGATTCCAATGTATTATCTAGTGTATTGAGAATGTTGTGAAAATCAATTACTGTAGCACCTAACATGCTCCCTTCTATCCTTTTTAGTCAGACGTACCTGTATAAATAAAAACTCTTTCCTCTTAAGAGTTTTATTGAAATGTAAAATCCTCTTTGGGGTTGCTTCTCTTTATGTATTTTGAGAATCAGGATAAATAGAAAATCCAAATTAAATAAATGATTTAAAGGCATATAAAAATCAATCTAAAGTTGTTGCCAAAAGTGTTCTCTTTTCTTTTTTTAACTTTTCTTTCACCGCCTTATGTGATTGTGAAACTAAGATGTATTCCTCCAAGGGAATTTGTAAATAAAATTTTTTTTTTCTTGGAAATGTTCCCATTCCTGGACAGGTAATCAAAACCAGTGGTATTTCTGTCTAGTGGTTAGGGATGCTCACATTATATGGATTACAAATATGTCTCTAAAAGCAGACCAGTGATTACTGATACAGTAAACATTTCACAATGGAAGACTCCCAAAACGCTCAGCTTTGTAAAGACAACATTTGAAGGTTAGAGCCAAAAATAATTTCCTTCAGGATCCTCTGAGCATGTACTTTGCAGCTTGTCAGGGTCGCTAATTCATATTACCACGGAATGCTACTGCTAATGTCTGCTTTTGAAAGCCAAGTTAGCTAATCACATAACTGGGTATCTCCCTGTTCGTCTAGAGATTTTTAAAATACTGCAAATTAAACTTTTACATGATCATGATTGTACTGTAACAAACATAACCATTGTAACAATTCTGCTCAATTTATTCCTATAAAGTGTGTCATGAACCATACTGGCTTAAAACCTTCATCACATGTTCACTTCAGACTGTCACATCATCCTCTGTGTCTCATGGGACCTTCCGAGATATTCTTTCAGTCAAAAGAAAACAGAAACTTCCACCAAAACCATAACAATAGTTTGAGTAGATTTTATTAGTTTCTGAATTGAGCTTGCACAAAACCATGTACACAGTTCCCAGTCCTTTAAAAACAGTGCTCATTTTATTCATGCCAAGCCAAACAAAGAAGAAAAAAAAAATTTCTTAAACAAATATGGTCACTTTCTGAAACTCCTACCAAATTCTTATTGTCACATCACAGATTCTTTACAGTTCACGCTTTCTACACGTGGCTTTATACCTGGCTTTCCAACTTGGACCATTGGGGCTAATTAAACCTTAAACCTTAATAATTTTTACACAATACATTTAAAACTCACAGTTCAGGTTATTTTATAAGCTAATTATCTGGCATGTTTAATAACACACTGTAAACATTCTACCCGTTTTAGGTAACGCAAAAGCGTTTAAGGTCTTGATGCAATCTGTGTTCTCGTTTGGCCACTTCCTCACAACTGAATACAACCAAGGTAAGAAATAATTTCTAAAGTACTTTTAAACCAAATCATTACAAAATGTTGTACTCAGCAAAATTATAATTGTTAAATTGAATCTTATAGTGTCAGACTAACTCTTGAAAGTGTACAGTAGATTCAGACTCCTCTACTTTTTTATGTTTTTCAAGTAAATGCAATGAATGACAGAGTCGTCTGCAAATTTCAGGATATGTCTGTCCTTGTGTGATCTTCTGCAGTCATTTATATACAGGATAAACAAAAGAGGTGATAGGCAACAGCCTTGTGGTGTATCAATAGGTATATTAGGCTATCAGAAATAAAGCTGTTAACACTCAGTCTTTGTGTTCTGTTAGTTAAAAATTCCAGAATCCAGCCCACCAAGTTCAGGTCCAAACAGAGTTGATCAAACAGTTGATTAACTAAAATGTGCGGCTGGATTGTATTAAAAGCTTATGAGAAGTCTATAAACTGCAATCTTATGTGTTTTTTTGATCTTTCCAAATGCTCATACAATAAATACAGAAGCGCTAAAGCATCCTTTACTAGCTCTGAATGCAAATTGGTAAGGGACCAAATAGGCCTGCATTCTGTTTAGTAGTTGTTTCCTAATTAAATTCTCAAAGGATTTCATGATATGAGAATTGTATACCATCGGACTGTTGTCATTTAATATTTTAGGGTCCGTAATTTTTGCTAACGGAATAACATTTGCCTGTTTCCAAAGGCTGTGAAATTTTGCATACAATTAAAAAACTTGTATCTGTACTATAAAAAGACACAATCAATTACGTAACTATAACTCAGCAGTTTCTAATGACCGAGAGAGAAGATAGAAGTCTAAAACTTTTATTTAAGAGTCAGGAGATGGGTCATCAAAATGAATATTAAGAGTTGTACCAAACCATCTGAAAATTATGTCAAACAAACACAAGGAGGTGAGTCACAGACCAAAGTAGAATATGAACGTTTTGGGTGGGTCAGTAGCCGGAATTGAGCACATAACCAAAGCTGAAAAGAACGACAGAAATTAAAGTTAGGAAAACACAATGGAATCGTAACCAGAAATCAACTCTATTACTACATGCCAAGTTTTGAGATTATAACCACAAACTGAAACAGTCAGAAAGTGTGCAATGCTTACCTTTATACAGCTGCGGTAGTAACGTCACACTTCATTCACCAGATTGTGCCTTGTGACTTTCCACAGCTTAGATGAGTGAAACTGTACAGATAACAATTAGTTTATAGCAAAATGGAAAATGAAAGCATATACTGTGATGTCCTGATAAAAAAATAAGAGAGGAGAGAGAGGGGTTAGGAGCACACGCTGATACAGCGCATTGCCGCACCCACTTCATGACAATCCAACTCAGGATCCCAGATTAGGACCCGAGTGCAGCCATGTGACAGGTGACACCTCAGCACCACACTCGTTCAGATGGAACAGTGTGAGGACTTTTATATGGTGGCTGGAGTGCCAATTCTGCCACCAAGCCCCAGGTTATTCCCTGCAGGTTGGAGGGTCTACATGCAGAGCTGGATGCAGATTAACTTCATACCCAGGGTGGAGCAATTGCAGGTTAAGGGCCTTGCTCAAGGGCCCAATAAAGAAGAGTCACTTTTGGTATTTACGGGATTTGAACCGGCAACCTTCCGATTGCCAGTGCAGATCCCTAGCCTCAGAGCCATCCGCCGCATAAATAACAAAAAAAAGAAAAAGAAAAAAAATATAAATAAAAGTAAAAAATAAGAACCTGTCATAAATTGAGAGTATGCATCAGGAATTGAAAATCAATAATCCTCAGGTCTTTTAGGACTGTGTCGATGCCTGGCCACTGTCTGAGTTTTGTTTTATGTTTTTTGCTTTCCCTCTGTCCTTTACTTTGTAAATTACTGGGGCTGGAGTTTCATACTAAATTAGATCCCTTGGGTACTGGGTGTCCTTATGGCCCCAACTACCTGAGAGGACTATAAAAGACTTTAGTTTTCGATAGCTCATTGCTGTATCATTAATTTGTGTTTGCTCCTGAGCTGCTGATCTCTTTTTCAGTCAGTTTTTTCTTAGGAAAATTTGTTCTAGTTTAATGGTACTTGCCACTTTACAAACATGTAATTATGTTCCATCACTTTATAGATATTTCTGTTTTGTTTCAAAGTGCTCATTGTTTGAAAGAAATTTTGTTTTAAGGATTATCCTGGGTTTGATGGCTACTTCTGTTGACAGGATTATGCCTTTCAGCACTGTATTTTGATGAGTTTTCAATGTCTTGTAATTTTTGTTAATTATTTTTTTAGCTTCCTTTTTGTTCAGGTATGCGCCTGTAGTTATTGTCTCTTTTAGTATTGTGTTATTATTTATTCTTTTTATTGCTTTGTTTTCTTGGTTTATTTTCTTTGTTTGGTTAAGACTGGTTATTTAGTTTTTCTATTTCATTGATGGAATTCATTAATTTTATCTTTGCAATTTAATTATTTCTTAAAATAAACAATTTAATTATTAGTGCATATTGTTGCGTTTGGCAGGGTTCCTTTCAGTTTTCACATTCCCATCCTGGGTTGATATCATAAAAATATTGAAATCTACACAACCGAAATTTTGAAAAGGTAAAATTGCAGTGGCCAGATGTACAAAGTTGAAAGAAGTATAAGCTACAAGGATCAATAAAACTCATCCTACCAAAGGTGCCTCAGAATAGGGGACTGAACACTTATGGTGTGTTACCTTCCTTCTTATGTAACTTATTAATAAAAAAAATTGTCAGTTTTTTTTTTTTTGTTTTTTTTTTTAGCATTGGCAAAAGTTCAAATTGAATAGGTACTTTGGAGCAATAAAATAAGAAAAAGCCTGAGAGGGACAAATATTTTTTTCAGAGCCACTGCACTTATATTTTATGTGAACCTGTCTGCAATACAATTCCTTTGTTGCTGAAGCAGGTTGAAAATGAATGGATTATAATAAATTTAAAAGCAAAATGCCATGATTAAACTTGTCATTCTGCCAGTCAGAGCTCCACTCAAAGACTCATTCACTGAGCTACTGAATGACAGTACTGGCTGAGTGGTCAAAATTTGAAGGCCTCCTAATGTGTTAACATTTACAAGTCATGCTGGTTGACTGTTCAATGCATTAATAATTAATTTTTTAGATGAAAAAAGGATTTGCAGTTTCTGTTTGTGTCTTGGTATCATTTGCAGCCATGTAACCGAGTGAAGTTCTTTTGAAAGCCGTACTGTAAATAGTCAGTTGTATTGAGTTTGTTTCTTATATGAAAAGCTTTTATGCCGTAAGAAAAATAAAATATAACATAGGTGAGCATTTACCAAGCCAAAGCTCTCCACCGATTGTTAGTGTTGCTTATATCAAATACTGTACAGTAAATGTAATATAAATGACATGATAAATGACTTAAATAACTTGGTTGTGCCACAGATTATATCACTGAATTTTTAACACGACAAGGATACATGCTATATAGTGCTCACCTAATCTAACATACAGCACTAATTGGATGTATACTCTTTTAATAAGGTTCTTTTAAGTTTGCTTTATAGTACACACAAAAATCGGATACTCTTCTTATGTACCTGCTTAAAAAAGACACTTCAAATAAGGGGCAATGAATACTCTGTTTATTTATCAGCTTGAATCTATTTTCCAGTAGGGGCTAGAAATATCTAGATGTCTAACATTAAAAAAATAAGGCTTAATGCAAAGTAGTTTCATTATTTTATCATTATATTGTACTAATAAAAACAAAGTTTATTGCTTCAGTAATGGAAAAGCTCTCAGATAACAAATGCTGTAATTCTTTGCAGGGGAACACTGATTCCGTCTGATAATATTTTCTTACTAATGTCTTTCCATGGTGAGATTTCTTATTTGTACTATTTATCTTTTAGCAGAAATTCCTGATCTCTGCTGGCATGTGAATTTGTGTGTCTATTTCTGTGTTACCAGTTCATAATATGACTTCAGTAAGGGCATTCCAGTGTTAGTCCATTTACCAGACCTTTTGTTTCATTCTTTTTGTCTCCTTTACAAGAATAGCGGGATCTTAATAATGACAGTGTGGCAAAAAATAAATAAATACATAAATAAATAAAAACCACATGAGGAACTTAACAATGTTACAAGGTAAATATACAGGTTATCTTTTTCAAGTTACACAGTATATGAAGTTTCAAAACTTCAGTACCTCTGTTTCAATTGTTCAGTTGAACTCCAGCTGCAAATATCACATTAATGTATGCAAATCTGAACGATTCACTGACATAATAAAATGCGTAGCTGGAGAGAAATACTTAAGAAGATGCAGACAATGTAGTGAAATAATAGGGTAGTAAACAAAACTAATCTCTGTATCCACCTGTCTATCATTTCTAAATATATATTGTAAGAAGATGCTATGAATTTCCCATTGGGATTAATAAAGTATCTATCTATCTATCTATCTATCTATAGCGCCCAAACCGACATAGACTGGACACGGGAGGCACGTGTAAAATAAACAAAACTATTTATTTTCCTTCGTCATCCCCGTGACCCACAGGCAATACACAGTCCCAAGTACACAAGTAACAAAAGCACTTTCTCTTCCTCCTTGACACCACCACTCCTCCCAAGCAACCTTGTCCTCCTCCACCAGACTCTGGCCGCTGAGTGGTGGTTGCTGGCTCCTTTTTTAGTTCACCCAGAAGTGCTCCAGGTGTTTGATCACCGAGTTCCGGCTGCACTTCCGGGTATGATGCATTCTCTGCCCACATGGGCTCAGGAGTCCCAAACACAGCTCTCCCTGACGATGCCTGCGAGACCCAACAGGGTTGCACCCAACTCCAATTCCCAGGGAGTGCTGTGGGAAACCGAGGCACTGCTCCACCCCAGGGGGGCGGCCATCTAGCATCCAGGGGGAGGTATTGCACTGTCCAGGGCTGCTCCCCCTGAATATAGTGTACAGGGGCATCCCACCTGGGCATGGATGCCAGCCGCCTGCCACAATATATATTTACTGTACATATATGTATATATATATATATATATATATATATATATATATATATATATATATATACACTAGGGGACACTGCCCCCTGCTCGCTTCACTCGCCAACCCACGGGCTGGTGCTACAAGCTAACCACTTTTCAGATCTCCTGCTCACATATGGGGAAGCGGATGTACAATTTAAACATTTTGTTATTTTCATGGGAATTGTTAATTATGCATAATAGAACTAACTATTTTACATTACAGCAAGTAATTAACCATAGTAAAAAATATTAAAATGTAATAAATTGAAAGAAAATTATGTTTCATGTTGTGTTAGAGGTATCTGTTGCATTATACATTTTCGTTCTGTTTGGCTTTGAAATTAACACGTAAATACTTTTTAAACTTACACTTTTACTGTAAAACTTCAGTAAAAACAATTTTTTTAATTAATTTTTGTCAATATCGCATTGAATTTTGATTCCGTGTTTGGACTTGCGTCATGACAATGCAACGTATAACTGAATGAATGAATGAATGAATATCTTTTCTTTCTCTCTAATAAATAAACCTACTTTTTCAAATGTTTGTCCCTGTGATTTGTTAAATTGTAGCAAACTGTAGGAAACTAAGCGTTTTAATACGAATGCCATATCAAGATCTCCTTTGGTGTCTAGTGTTATCCGCGGAAGATGTACTACATTACCTTTCTAATGGCCTGTTAAAATTTTACATTTCAGAATTGTTCGACCAATTTTGAATACAACTAATCTTGTCCTATTCCATAGCCCACCACTCAGACATAAATTACACAATAACATTATGATACATGCTTCTTTCAACAGTAATTCAGCCGGTGGAAGACCAGACGGTGTTAACGGTTGTAGATATTCTACAGGATGTTTTAAGTTGACGTTTTCATCTTCCGCACCATCACCACCAACTGTTTCAGCGTAGTGTACTGGTACACATTTAACCAATTTGCCGTGCAACTGATCGATAATTTTCGTGTTAATTTGTTTGACTTCTCTATGCTAGGATTGCCCGTGTACTCATTTCTTCTGTTGATAACCCTTCAGGATGAAATTCTTCAATAAGATTTGGACATAATAAGTCTTCTTTTATTGGGAACTTAAAGTGAGGAAAACGTAAAAATTTATAAGAGCTGAGACCGCAGGAACTGTGTCTGACAAAAGCATTCATATGAATGAGAGGTGAGAGGACCGTTGGTGTGCTTGAAAATGGTTGAGAGGAGGGCGGGACTTGAAAAAATCTCTTGGCAATAGTCTTGTCTTGCGGAACTTGAAAAAATCTCTTGGCAATGGTCTTCGTCTCAATATTTTCTTTTATAATAGAGATACCCAGTAAGGTTCATAAATATTTGAACAGTGACACAGTTTTCATCATTTTGGCTCTATGCGCCACCACATTGGATTTGAAATGAAGCTATCAGGATGTGATTGAAGTGTAGATTTACAGTTTTAATTCAAAGGGTTTAACAAAAACATTGTATGAACCATTTAGAAAAGACAGCCATTTTTATACATGGTATCCCCATTTTCAGAATGTCCAGGCCATGGCAGACAATTTAATCTGCACATCAGGGTACACCCTGCGCTTTACTAAGGGGGCCCAGGGATCTTTAATGTCCATACAGAGTCAGGACCTCAGTTTTACGTCTCATCTGAAGGGGCAGCGCCATACTACATGGCACTGGGGCATTGGCATACACACACAGGTCACAGAGTAAGCACCCCCAACACCTTTTCCAGTTATTTTTCTGACTTTTGCAAAAATAGACACATATAAGGACCTTTTCTCTATCTGCTAACAACTTAAAATGGACCCTTTCCATCTGCTGCTTATCAGCTGGACACTTCAATAAAGAACTCACTAGCTGGCAAGAAATCTTTTAATATTAAGTCCACTCAAGTGTCTTGATTGTCATACCATCCATACACACTATTGGAGCACAATGCTCCCCAATACCACAGTGCAAAAATACATAAACACACGACAAGTGCAAGACAGGTAAAGACCTATACTATACTATATATCCATAATGACAACTATTAATAAAAAGCAACAGTAGCAACAAGTGAAACAAATTTACTGAATATAAAGAAGCTGCTAGGAGCAGATCTAAAGGCAGGGGGCAGCACAGAGTGCAGTGTCCAGACAAGCAAGTTGTAGAAGCTGTTGCAGAACCTTGTAGAACTGGTTCATTAGAACATTAGAATAATCAAGAAGAGAACAGGCCATTCAGCCCAACAAAGCTCACCAGTCCTTTCCACTTAATTCTTCTAAAAATAACATCAAGTCTAGTTTTAAAAGTCCCTAAAGTCTTACTGCCTAACACATTACCTGGTAGCTTATTCCAAAATTGTAATATACTAGTAATATGCTGAATGTATTGCAGTGCTAAATGGAAGTATAATATTTTAACCCATCTGTTACTTACTTGTTTATGTTTATTATGTGTATTTATTATTTTTTGTATTTCATTTTATTTTATTTTTCATTCTTTGTAACTTTCTTAAGCACTTTGAGCTACATATCTGTTATGTAAATGTGCAATAGAAATAAATGTTGTTGTTGGTGGTGTTGTTGTATACAAAAAGTACAGAATGAAAGTCAGGGTTATGGACTGAAAGAGCAGCAATAGACAAAGAAAATAAGCCTTAAATGAAGTTTATTTGAAGAAGTGTGTTGTAAATTATAATAAGAACCAAAATGCAACAACTGTGTATGTGGATAAATGACAAGGAAAAAAATAAATTTTCTGTGATGCATTTGTAACATTGAGTTTCATGTAAAACCACTCTTATTTTTTTTCCAAACAATGTGTTAACATTTATGAAGTCAAAGAAACTGATGGCAAATGTGATGTCGCCTACCTAATGAGGCTCCTTTTGTAAGCTGCAGGCATTATTTTATTCACATATGCAGCTGCACACATACATCACCAGGCCTGAAGTCCTGTTTTAGTCTATATTAACAAAAGATGGTTATAAAGACACAAGGAGAAAGGAGGTGAACAGAATAGAAAGAACTGAATATGACACATGCAGTGTTAACCACAAACAGAATAAATACTGTTCCTCTTGCTTGGTCTTGGGCAGTGCACTGAGCCCACCATACACATTTTATTTCCATTCCTAACATTTTGCACTTTCTGTGATTCTGTCTCAATGACTGATTCTTAGCAAACCCCATCTTGTGGCCAAGGAGGTGTGAGGTGGTTACAGCCAGAGGAGTAACTGCAGCTCCTTTTTCTTCTAGCTGTTCATGCAGATCTTGGAACTGGAGGGATAATTTAATGAATTGATGACATTTATCTTGATCAAAAAGTATAGTGCAATTACAAGAAGCTCAGTGGAAGTTCTGAATTTTCTATTTAGCAGAAAAATGTTTAAAACACTTTACTTTTAACAGTCTAGTATCTACAGGTAAGATTACATGTAATTCTCATGATGTTCATTGAAGCGTTACAGAGCACAGACTCGCTGGTTTCTCTTTCAAAAGCTCAAGTGGCTTATATAGCACACTTTAGCTTCCATTGCCATGCTGTCCTTGTGCTTTTATGTTGGGCTGTTCAATTTTTTGTTGTTTTCTCAAGATACACCATAAAATATTTATACTTTCAGTTTCTGTTTTTGTTTATCATTTCTCATTTTAGATTTGGGTAAAATATGAAAGCAAAATACCCAGAAAACCAATGGAACAGATAATAAATATGCTCCTAGCTTCATCATAGCTTCATTAAACTACATTTATTTATTTTTTATTATCACATGTGTAATATTTTGTATCTTGTTAACTTGTGCCACATCAAGACTTGGTTAACCTGAGTTTGAATCTTAGGCCTAATCATTCACTGTGTAAAGTCTGTCCTGCACTTTTTGTACATCTTTTTGTATATCTGTGCGAGTTTTTCTCAGGGTCATCCACTTTCTACACCCACATGCCCAGAGACATGCAAGGGTAAGTTAACTGGTGATTCCACACTGGCCCTTATGTGTGACTGGGCTCTGTGATGGACTGCTGCTTTCTCCACGTTCATGTTTAGCAGCTAGTCCTGCTAAGATAAGCTATCAACCTCCATGACCCCAAACTGGATCATGTGGCTTTGACATGTCTTGTAAAACATAAATAAAGAAATGTTCTTTTCTGTATTAAGTGGTCCTAACAAACAAATAGTGTAATGTTCTCACTGATTGTAGATTTATCAATTAAGGAGAAACCCCTTTGTTAGTAGAACTGGGATCAGCTGGATTTTACATTCTATTTAAATAATATTCTATTTATATAAATTCATACCCTTAGATCTTCAAATGAGTGTCTGCTTATAATTCCAAGAGCTAAACTTAAAAGAAGTGGTGAGGCGGCCTTCTACTGTTATGCACCTAAAATCTGGAATAACTTAATGAACAAATTTGCCAAGCTAATATAGTGGAGTACTTTAAAAAAAACTGATAAAATCCATTATTTTAACATGGCTTCATTTTAGTGTAACCCTGATATTCTGTACATTCATTTCCACACTAACCCCTAATTTCTCTGGTTTTTTTTTCCAGTTTTTTTGAAGATCACCACCACCACCACCTGATCAAGGAAGGCACCATGTAGTCCATACATTGATGGATTGAAAGCCAGAGGTCCACATGACCATTTAATTCTTACACATGAAGCCTGTAAACCATGACGACTGATTGAGATCATTTATGTAAGATAGAATACCCAGTGGAGGCTGGGTGGTCTCATGGCCTTGGAACCCCTGCAGATTTTGTTATTTTTTTCTCCAGCCCTCTGGACTTTTTTTTTTGTTTGTTTTTTCTGTCCTCCTGGACATCGGACCTTACTTTATTCTTTGTTACTTCATATTAACTAACCTTATTTTTATAATTTTCCTTTTTCTTTCTTCATCTTGTAAATCACTTTGAGCTGCATCATTTGTATGAAAACGTGCTATAGAAATAAATGTCGTTCTTATTTTACCCTTATGAACAGAGAGGAAAAAGCTTCATCTTTGAAATTGGAGATGATGCTTTCCAGCAAATACTGCACATTTTTATGAAATGAACCCCAATGTATTAATTTCATTCACATATTTGGTTTTCACTATATACAGTGGCATGCAAAAGTTTGGGCACCATTGTTTAAAATGTCTGTTACTATTAATAAATAAGTGAGCAGAAGATGAGCTGATCACCAAAAACTGAGAAAAGTTAAAGATGACACATTTCTTTTCAACATTTTATGCAAGATTAGTGTATTGTTTTTGTTTTGTGCAATTGTATGGTGAAAAAAGGAAAGGAGCACCGTGCAAATGTTTGGGCATCAGGATACACCCCAGGCGATGCAAATTCCAAAGCTGTATAAATTCTCTGATTCCTCAAACCTCGTCCCAACACTCAGCAGCCATGGGTTCCTCTAAGCAGCTGCCTAGCACTCTGAAAAATAAAATAAAGTAAATAATTGATGCTCACACAACAAGAGAAGGATACAAGAATATAGCGAGTTGTTTTCACATAGCTGTTTCTTCAGTTTGTAGCATTATTAAGAAATGGCAGTTAACACGAACGGTGAAGGTCAACTTGAGTTTGGGAAGACCAACACAATTTTCTGAAAGATAGCTTGTTGAACTGTTAGAAAGGCACATAAATCAACATAAGCCAAGCCCTGAAAGTGTGACTGCATAAGACCTTCAGGAAGATTTAAAAGAGTGGAGTGATGGTACTCTGTCCTACTATGCAGTGACACCTCAACAAATATGATTTCCATGGTAGAGTCAGCAGAAGAAAAACTTTCCTGTGTCCTAGCCACAAAATGTTACAAGAGTCCAGCTACAGGCGAGACAGTCTGAAAGCTTCAGACTGATTCAGCGACCTGAGGTCCATAAGATGATGCCCCGTCAGTGGCATTTGTTTGACTCTGCCCAGTTTCCATAAGCCACTGCCCATGTTTTGCCAGTGTACTGACGCCTATTGCATGCCCATCATATCAATTTCAGTTCCTTTTAGTTCCTCTCAAACCTGTGGAATCAGCAGTTTAGAGGCCTGTGTATTCAGCATTTATTAAAGCCCTAAACTCTTGAGTTCTCTCAGTTCTGCATCTGAAGCAAAACCACAGAATGAATGTCTTTTGTAATTGGTTTTATATAAATATATACAGCATATATTTTTTTCATAAGTCAACATCACTTTTTTTGTGTGAAAAATTTAATTTACTCACTTTTCTAGGTAAAGCAACACATCACATTAAACAAATTCAGTTAGTAAATGATTTAGTTGTACAGTTACTGTATACAAGAGACAAAAATAAGCGTTGTTGTGTTTTTCACATGAATACAAGGTGGTTCCAGGCCTCATGGTGTTTGACGTGCTTGGATTTGATGGAAGCCTAAAACTGTCCTGACTGCAGCTGGCTACTTCTCAAATGTAGTGCCTGAGGCTTACATATGAACATCTAAACAAGCCTGATGCACTCTGAAAACAAGTCCTGTGGACTTTTGAAGTCATAACAGAACTTTTTGGCCACAGTGTGCACATGTTTAGAGAAAAAATGGTGCAGAATTCTAGGAAAAGAACATCTCTACTACTATTAAGTATGCTGCAGCCAGTGACACAGGGAAAATGTCAATGGTAGAGGAAAGAATGGATTCAAATAAATACCAGAAAACTCTGGAAGCAAACATCACACTATGTGTAAAAATGTTGAAGTTAGAAAGAGAATGGGTCTTGCAACAAGATTATGATCCAAAACACACCATAGCTCATCTACAATGGAATGCCTCAAGACGCACAAGCTGATGGCTTTGCGGTGGCCATCATAATCCCCCGACCTAAACATTGTTGAAAATCTGTGGATAGATCTCAAAAGAGCAGTGCATGCAAGGCGGCCCAAGAATCTTGAAGAATTAAAAGCCTTTTGCAAGGATGAATGGGCAAAAATACCCCAACTAAGGACTGAAAGACTCTTAGCTGGCCACAAAAGCTTTTAGAAGCTATGATACTTCCAAAGGGGGTCTTATTAAATACTGATTGAATGCTTTAGGCTTTTCATTTTTTTGTTTTTTTTTTTGTAACTGTGAATGATGGAAAAAAAAATGTACTCTTGCTTAAAATATTAAATAAATTTGTCATTTTCAAGTTTATGCCTTTTGGTGATCAGTTCATCTTCTGCTTACTTAGCTATCCAAAGTAACAGACATTTTAAGCAAGGGTGCCCAAACTTTTGCATGTCACTGTATGGGCAGAACAAGTTTACCTATGTAAAGCAATACAGATCAACAGCAAGCAATGTGCTTCAGAGTTTAATTGTAGCCTTTCCAGTTTCATTTTCAAAGATTAATTTAAAAGAGAAAAAAAACCCAGATGACTTGAACATTTTAAGAATCTATGATCAATGAAACATTAAGCATGAATTTTTAAGCAAAACAAGAAAATGTGTCACTTTCTATTTCCGCCAAGCTTTGGACAACAGGGACTTTGGCTAGGGTTGGAATTGGCAGCTGTAAAAAGATGAGGATATTTGGGATGCTGTAGAGCATTCAGCATGTTTTGATGGCACATCCTCCTCACCATTCTCCCTCCCAGAGGGGTTAAAGGGCCTGAGTTAATCACTGAAATGACAGGAGATGGGATCATTTGTGAAAGGGTGTCATATGTTTCAGCTCAGTGTTGCCCATGTCCAATAAGGAAATGTAATTCAGTTTAAATACCTTCTGGAAAAAGTGTGTAGAAACTAAAGGATTATTATAATAGGTCTTTAAATAAATACTTGCGTTAATATGGTAAATAAAAATATGACCAATTTGCAACTATTATCTGGAATTGTTAAGTACTAGCCAGCATTTTATCTGTGATTCAGATTAATTTCTATTTGTTAAATATTATTTTACATTTTATTTGACATATTTTTGTACTTTATTCAAAATGAAAGAGCAGATTTCAAAAATTTATTTCAAACAAACTGTATAAGACAAAAATGCATTCTGCACATCACTGGATAGAGGAAAGTTCAAAGTTTCGTCCTATGGTCCTTGAGGTTACATGCACCCTAACATAAGCTCCATGTATAGCGTGACAAACATCAAATCAGTAAACCATTTTGTGCCACACACCAGTCAACTGGTCCCTAGTTACTGAATTCACAGCTTCCTCAATTTGATGTTGCAAATCTTTAAGATTAGCGGGCATAGGTGGAACAAACACTCTTTCTTTAATGTACTCCCATAGACAGAAATCACAGGGGGTAAGGTCTGGAGACCTGGGAGGCCATAGACGATGAGAAAGATCTTGTTGTCCACCTCTTCTAATCCCTCATCCTGGAAAGGTGTTGTTCAGATTATGCTGGACCTCCAAGTGGAAATGAGGTGGGGCGCCATCTTGCATGAAAATGAAGTCATTTGAATCTTCTTGAAGTTGAATTTTTAAACTTAGAACTTTCCTCAATCCAGTGATGTGTGGAATGTGTTTCTGTCTTATACAGTTTGTTTGAAATACATTTTGAAATCTGCTCTTTCATTTGGAATAGCCCTGTATTATTATTATTTGACTGACATCTTTATCCAAGGCAGCTTAAAACACCTGAGATACAGCTGGTTACATTGCCTTTATTTTTCTAATTGGAAGATAGATTGGTGAATTGACTTGCTTATGGTGACACAGTGTCAGTAGCAGGGTTTGAACCCACAGCCTCATAGTATTTTGCATACTATTTTTATATTGTATTTGGTTGTTTGGTATGCATGAATTGTGTGCTTTGTTGTATTAATGCGTTCAGTTATGTGCCCTGTCTCCTTTATGTAGAGTGTCATTGGGTGGGGCCATCGTGGCATTCAGCTGACAGGACCCCCTATTGGAGAAAGAGCCTCTTTGTGAATTTTATTTGTGGATATCCTGGTTTCTAGTTCTTTACTTTGAATTTGTGGTTTATGATTTTGGTATTTGGATTGGATTTTTTTGTTGTGGGTTACCATTTTAGGCACACAATTTTTGCTATTTTTTTTAATAAATCTGTCTTTTTAAGCCACGGTTTTCACTGTTTCTCTCCCTTTATTTCTTTCTTTAGTTCTTTAATACTACAAATTATTTAAGATTATTTTGATTCTGGGCTTTCCCTTGGTTTATTCCTGTTTAGAATTCCTTTTGAAGCCTACTTAACTTTTGAGGATAGGCTGTGTTGAACAGGCCTCAGTAAAGCCTTGGGCTAGACAGAGGAGGTAAGGACTCATCTTTGTGGCATTTTCAAAATTAGTTAAAACAGATATAAATTTCCTAAACACATTACTGCAGTGAATCAGAGAAATAAGCATAACAAAAAGGGTTTAGAGGCATCCAAAGTTAAGATAAAGCCCAGGAGCCTTCCCTGACTTGCCTAAAGGAGGCTTACTTAAACTTAAAAGAAGTGGTGAGGCGGCCTTCTGCTGTTATGCACCTAAAATAGGAATTCGCCAGGCTAATACAGTGGAGCACTTTAAAAAACTGCTGAAAACACATTATTTTAACATGGCCTTCTCATAACTTCACTTTAATTTAATCCTGATACTCTGTATATCCAATTCATTATAATAACTATTCATGGTGGCTCTAAAATCCGTACTAACCCCTACTCTCTCTTCTGTTTCTTTTTCCGGTTTCTTTGTGGTGGCGGCCTGCGCCACCACCATCTACTCAAAGCACCGTGATGTTCCAACATTGATGGATTAAAAGCCAGAAGTCTGCATGACTATCATCATCAAGTCCTTCCGTGAGAACCCTAAATACAAAGAGGACTGTTTCATTTATGTGAGGTAGAATGCCCAGAGGGGACTGGGTGGTCTCGTGGCCTGAAACCCCTGCAGATTTTATTTTTTTTTTCCAGCCATCTGGAGTTTTTTTTTTTGTTTTGTTTTTTCTGTCCTCCCTGGCCATCGGACCGTACTCTTATTCTATGTTAATTAATGTTGTCTTATTTTAATTTCTTACTTTGTCTTTTATTTTTCTTTTCTTCATTAAGTAAAGCACTTTGAGCTACATTTTTTGTATGAAAATGTGTTTTATAAATAAATGTTGTTGTTGTTGTTGTTACTTCAGATCCACTTGGCCCCAGAAAACTATCTGTACGCTTCTGGCCTAGCAGGCCCCAAAACAGGAATTTGATATGTTTTAGCCATCATTTCTCCCTTGGCTGGTGTTCTAATTCCTTCTTTATATCTTTTTTTGTTCATGTTTGATTCATTTGATTTTATTAATATTGTTATTTATGTTAATTATTTTCTGTGTTCTTTGTTACTTTTCAGTATTATTTAATTTCTATGCGTCTGTGCTTCTTCTGTTATGATCCTAGTATTTTGTGGTGGTTTACCAAGAGGTGGGGACAACTATCTCTGTCAGGGGCCTGTCCTCAGTCCTATAAAGAATGAGGAAACAAACAGTCCCTTGTGGTTCACGGAGTGTGCTTTATAGTGTTAGTTAGTTGTGCTTTGCTGTGTTATTAATTACATGTGTTCCTGGATTTTTTGTCTTTTTTTGCCCCGATTCTGATTATTCTATTGGATTTTTTACTGGGACTTGTTTGCTACTGGATTGCCTACTTAAAGCAATGGCTTTTGTGCTCCTTGGGGCTTCCTTGTTTCAGAGCATTTCTGAATAATAGATATTTGCATTTATAAAGACTGTTTGTTTGCCCCTTTTACTTCAAGCCAAAGATTGATGGCCCCTTCCACTTGTGGGGCTTTTTGCTATGGTGTTTGGGGCTTGGTGCTTAGGAACACCTAGTTAATGATTGGAACTGGCTTTGAAAGTTCAAAAAGACTGTTAAAGGCCCTGAATATACATAACTGTCTTACTAGAGAGAGAAAAACTTTGAAAGCTCTGATTAGTAGAGACAAGTCCCACAAAGAATCTTAATAAGGAAGATATTTATTTAAAAATACAGAAAATGTAGGTAAATGCTCAAAAGAGTCAAAAAAGGCAAAAAGGATTTGCCTAAAATGCAAGCCCAAGCAAACAAGCACTAATCCAGAATCGTAATCTTTAAACAGAAACAAGAAGACAGCAAAAGCATAATAAACCAAAGGAAACTGCAATACCTACAATATTCGAGCAAACAACACACAATAATCCATTGGTTGGGTCTGTCACTGGAGTGCTGGAGGACACAGCAACAGTGACATTGGGGTGGCCCTGCCTCTTGGAGCTCTGGCCATGAAGTGCGCAGAAAAGAATCACATTTAAAGACACAATAGAGAAATGCAAATATAAGGGAAAACATGTCAAAATGTGAGAAAAATAATAATTCCTAAACAATAAAACATATAAAGCCCAACAATACAGATCCATATCTTCTTCTTCTTCTTTCGGCTGCTCCCGTTAGGGGTTGCCACAGTGGATCATCTTCTTCCATATCTTTCTGTCCTCTGCATCTTGCTGTGTTACACCCATCATCTGCATGTCCTCTCTCAATACAGAGCCATATATAACCCTTAATTAATACGCTAGAGTACAGCTTTGAGATAATTTCATTGGTTTTATTTGATGTTTACTATTTATTTTGTCATATAGCTTGAGGTACTGTGTTAAAATGCAGATAAATGTTAGGCTGCTTTTATTCAAACCATAAATTAAATAAATGCAGTGTAGTTCTTTCTCTCTGTGATAGGCTGCCCTTAAGCCCAGAGTGTTGTTCTGCCTCATTCTTTTAAAAAAGATTGTTTGTTTGTGCCATAAATTCAGATAAACACAGAATGGGAAAACAAAAATGATACATTATTACATTATTTGCTGTCTTGGTTTTATTTTCTGCAAGACTTTATACGCTTTTGTAAACTGTGTCAAAAACAGCAATAATATTTAATGTTGATAACCCACCTACCAAATGCCACACCACCTCTTGACTGGATTACTACAGTTTCATTTTAATGGTATTTATGATTAAACAATCAACTGGGAGTTCTGACCGAACACAGTCAGCACATCTCTACCCTTCTGGTTCAGCTATATTGGCTCCCTGGTTAAAACTCTCTTTCTGACTTTTGAAGATGTTCATTTCAACACCCCTGATCACCTGACATTATTACTTATATCTTACCAACTTGAGATGCTCTGACACCAGCCATCTCACAGTTCCAAAGATCCATTTTGCAGTTCTTGCTGAGTGTTTTTCAGCTTTGTGACTCCTACTGACTGTCTGGGGCTGTCTCCCTAGCGCTGTTCATGGCACTCCACTGATGCACTCATTCAAAACTCACTTAAAGGTTTGTTTCTTTTTTCTTGCATTTAAATCCCCTTGTTACTATATTCTTACTATATTAATCACAATTCCCCCTATATTGTCTTCTCTAGCTATTATTTCTGTATGCTGTTCTTAACTTCTGTCGATTTTCTGTCTGTATTTGAAAGGTCTTATATTTACTTTTGAAATGTTTTAGTAAATATCTCATGCTGGTGTAGTCTATGAATATTCCTACATAAAATAAAGACTGATTCATTAATTGACATTGACCTCCATAACAACATGCACCATTATGATCTCTACTATCCACAAGTCTGTCCTTTTTTCTAAAACTGCTTATGCTGTTGACTTTCCACCCACTTTTGAAAACTGCTTATTTAATTATGCAGTTGCGGACAGGGGTGCCTCAGAAGGCCCACATCACCTTTCAATATTCCGCTGATTTGCTTTGGCATTTGTGACAGTCAATCACTGAAAAGGGGCAAAGAAAACTGGTGAGCATTCTCCTCTTGTTTCATGAGTGGCAAACTGCTCTGTGAAAGACTTTGCCCCATTTGTCAATTTTACTTGTTTGGTTTTGTTCGTGTAAGCATATATATGTGTACTAGCCATGTGCACCCAACTACGTTGCGCGTGTTAAAGTTGTCTGTGAATGGCTCCCTGTTTAAACGCGGCTGCCAGTTGTGAACTGGGCCCTTCATCACACAGCATTATGATTTTTTATAAGGGAAACAAAATTAGAAAACAAAATGCTTGGACATGGATTCGATAGGAACGGCCTACTCGGAATCACTGTCCGAATAGTAATTATGTGGTGGTGGAGGAGCATTTCTGCTTCTCTCCGTTCACAGTCCGTCTCGTTTTCATGACGCTGTCGTTTCCTGTCACGATCTCTTCTCAACCTTTCTCCAATCTTGCAGGTTACTTTGTGGCAATCCAAAGAGTAAGGAAGAAGCAATGCTTCTTTCTTGAACTCCAAACACCGACTGATGGAAAATCACAGAAGTTTGCCCGACTTATATACTCTGACTGCCGACTCCAAGAAGTGGGTGAACATTCGGTTTGGACGAAGTGCTGCCAACGACGGTTGATAGAAACACAAAAAACCACAGTCTCGACAATGAAGCAGGTGTCGACGCCAGATCTAAACACAAAGCACGGTGTCGATGCCAGATCTAAACACAAAGAGTGGTGTCAACAGTGTTTGTAAACAAAAGTAACAACCAAGGTGTTGTGTATTCAGCCAGTACAAACAGCACGTAGTCTCCTTTAGTTCAATCCTCTTTATTCACCATACTCCAACCTCATCCAACGATCCTCCCCCTCACTTCCTCTCCTCCTCCATCACTACTGCCCTCTACTGAACACAGCAGGAACACCACACAAGGCAGTGAATTCGCGGACAAACAAAGATCAAGATCCAAATGAAGATTATATATAAAGATATTGTAATTCTGTAAAAATAAATAAATAGGGTCTTATAAAGGATTGGGGACCATTTGGGCAGTCCTTTAAATAAAAGTGTTAAACTGAAAAAGAAAATTACGAAGCAACAATAAAGACATTTAGCGTCCTTGCAATTTTGGTCACTAATGGCTTCTCCATTCTGGAATTTGTTAAGCTACATAAGCAGGCCAAATGGGCACTGTCTTCCTAAGCCTCTGTGGTTTAAATAGCACCTTGGGCAGAAGGGTCAGGACCTCTGGAGTTGTACCTGAAGTGATGTTATGATCCATCCTGGGATTTGTCCTCTGCTCTGAGGGTAAAAGACAGTGTTGTAATAAATTCAGGTGGATAAATGGGCAATCCAACTCACCTACTAGGCAGGACTTCAAAACATATCATGGAAAACCCAGATAGGCAGTAGGTTTTGGTGTTCTTCTATTTATTTTGTATGCTATTTTCTTTATATTTTTATCCTGGTTGTCCTCCCACATTACCAAAAGACAAGTGTTTTATGTTCTTCAGAGAGTCTAAATTGATTCTGGTGTGGGCCCTATGAAGGACCACAGCTATTTCTTACCTTGCACCCAGTTCTGCCAGATAAGTTCCAGACCCCATGACCCTGAAGCAGTTTTAACAATGGTATGCTGCATTGTGTTATGTTATGTTATGTCATGCATGCACTTATAAGTAAATGCAGTGGTTTCCACCTCCTTTGCCCTTCCTGATATTTCTTCCTTTTATCTTGCAGGGTTTTTTGTGAGTTTTTCTTCTTGTCTTTTTAGAGAGTCAAGGCTAGGGGGATGTAAATTAAACATGGCCTGTTAAAACCCTTTGAGACATAGCTTGTGTGACTTTGGGCTATTTAAAAATAAATTGTTATTTTTCTTTGTCTTGGATCCCATTTTTCCTCAGTATGCCTCTGAAGCCAGCATTGGGGATATTAAGATGTGCAGATTTCTACTTCTTCTTCTTCTTTAGTTCTTTATAACATCAAACATTTTAAAGATTTTTTTTCTTTTAACTCATTAGATTCAAGAGCACTAGATATGGATTTATTACCTTCTCAAGACTTTGTCCCACATGTGCACCTGGGGATCACCATCACAGTTCAACTCCAGCGAGGATGTGTGACTTCACCCACGGAACCCAGAGAAGGCCCCGCAATGATATAAAAGCAGGCATGCTCAGAGGGAGGGGTCTCACTTTGCATCTGAAATCCCTAGCAGACAGATCATTTGTCATTCTCAAATCCCCTTAATCCAAGTGACAGTCACATCTTTACCAGCCACACCAAGTAGGAACCATTCCTGGACAAGGACACCTACCTGACTTATGGCCAGTTTCACATATCCACACATACTGGGGCAATCTTAATTTAGCTTGTTTATTGTTGGGGTTGTGGCAGGAAAACTGGAGAAGCAAGAGGGAAAGCCATAAAAACAATGGGAGAATACAGAAACTCCACACAGCCAATTCATGGGCACAAGATAATGAATCTATAAGAGAACAGTGCGGACAACTGTGCTAGTAAACAGAGCCCATAGATAATTATCATACCCCTTTTGGTATAGTCACTTTTTTGTCTTACAGCCTGACATGATAACCAGTTTTTCTCAAGAATTTGGCTGAAATTGGATTGAAATTTTCCCATCTATCCTGACCAATCACCAAGAAGATGCTTTAAAGAAACCCCAACAAAATAATGTTGCCATCACTAGTTTTTGAAAATGTTTGAACAGAAATGTTCACATGACTGAGCCCAAAACAGAAGTGATGAGGTGGAGGTAAGATGGCGGCTTTAAAGGCCCAGAGAGGAAGTGACGTCATCAAAAGTGCCGGAACTTGACATGACGTCATCAGGTTCGGGACTGGAAGTGATGTCATCAATGGCACCAGAACCTGGTCTGCAAGGAACAGAGAAAGACAGTCAGTACACCCTGCAGCCCCCTGGTCTGATATGGTATTACCAATCCTTAAGCCCTTTAGCTGCCTCCTACTCGCACGTGTGGGACAGTGTATTGTTCTCCTAAGTTGGTATTTCCACACATTTATTCTAGAGTCCTTTTGAAAGCACCTTTACAATTATTTTGAATTCTTTGCATTGTCATGCATTACTGCCAATGGATTCCTCAAGTAACAACCAGATTTATTCCGAAGTAGTGAGAACCACTACAGTGGATGTCAGGTAGAAGCCAGTTAGCCCAGTGTGTGGAAAGTGACTGGTTGTACCTGAGCACAGTGATTTATCCAAAATGGGTATTTCACTAATTAAGTTTTAATAATTGTTCAGGATTTTTAAAAATGTTTTTAGTTAGATGTTGATGGTTATAATAGATAAATATAGTTGGACATAGTTATATTTCATTTCATTTCATTTCCAGTGTTTAATGTGACAAAAGGTAATGATTTTAACAGAGTAAGCTGATTTTCTATAGGCAATGGATAATATAATGGATAATATAATACAATATAATATAATGCCAGACAAAAAAATTATTCACCACATTGGTGTTCCACATGTGTTTGTTTCTCTCTGCAAAAAATGGGACATGAATGATTGGCAAAATGGTGTTGTTATATTCAGCCAGACCAAATGGCATCGAGTACATGAAGTTGCAGACTTTGCAGATGTGTCAAAGTGTTCTCTCCAAAGGGTCTTCCAGCAGTGGCGTAAATCAAAGTCAATTGCTAACTGATGCCTGAACTATGGTTGAAAGACAGTGCTCACAGATAGGAACTGCCACCATATGTCACGCATCGTGACAGCAAACTGCTTGCCTCCAGACAACAATAAAGATAGTCAATGCAGGCCCACAACAAGCCATTTCCAAATGAACACTCAGAAGAGAGCTGCATGCCATGGATATCTGGAGTACAGTACCACAAAAGTGTCCCTTGCTAATAACTATTCACAAACATACACAAACATTGGACTGTTGACACCTAGGAACAAGTTCACAAGTCAGATGAGCCACATTTCTTCTTGTACTCCAATGATGCAAGGTCACGGGTACATGGTAAACTTTATGCAGTTTTCCATAAGGACTGTGTGTAAGGTATTTTTCAAGTAGGGAGTGTCTCTCTCATGTTCTGGTGGTGTTTCAATTATGAGAAAATGGTTCCTTTGGCCCCGTGACCCTGTAGTTAGGATATAGCGGGATGGATGGATGGATGGTTCCTTTGGTCACGGTGACATTACACTTGAATGGCTACATTGGCTCTGGATGACCATGTGTTTGTTACCTGTTGTGATTCTTCTCCAGAGTAGCTGTGTCGCATGCAGAGTGCTAGAACAAAGAACATTTGGAAACATTCTCACACTTCGACTGGCCCACAAAATCCACAGATTTAAATTTCACATAAAATGTGTGGGAGTATTTAGAGCAATGAGTAAAGTGCTGGGGCTAAGTCATTCGATCAGTCTGCCTGAACTGCAGGATTTTGTAAGGGAAGAATGGATGAAAATTGGATGTGCTATTAAATGAAATTTAGCCAGGGATGACTAATTTTTTGTTTGATGATAATATAATATAATATAATATAATATATTATATTATATTATATTATATCTATAAAAAAAATCCTGGTGCCTTGGAAGACACTTTGACGTCCTGCAAGAGACACTTTAACATCACGTGAGACAAGGCAGTGAGACAACATTTAAAACAAGTTCACGGACATCTAACCAAGCAGTTGTTGGAATGCTTTTGGCAGACAGACATCATGTGCTCCCAGCTCTAAAAACAACAACAAACAGAAAATACAGCTCGCCAGCAGCAACAAGCCAGCAGATGATCCGACTGCAACTCCTTAGTGTGCGTTCAGCCCCCCCCCTTCACAACGTGAGTGGCAGAGACATGAAGTGGCAAAAGGACAGCTGCTGTACAGGCTTTTAAATGATCAACGTGCAGTGCAACAAAAAGAACACGCAGCTCTCCAGCAGCAGAAAGACAGCAGAGGATCCGACGGCATCTCCTTAGCGTATGTTCAGCCGCACCCCCTTCACAACACAAGCAGCGTTATACGTCCTGCGAGAAAGAGACTTAACCACACCCGGGGCCGGAAATAAAGGACAAGTATTGTTTTTACAAAAGTTTTAAAGTAAAAGTGAAAATAATGCATATGTAACAATTCCCATGAAAATAACAATCTCTTTAAATTGTATATCCGGGGGTGGGCGAGAAAAGCAAGCAGGGGGCGGAGCCCCCTAGTATAATCTATATTTCTAAACAAAGGTTGTATATATGCACGGATGCCAGACGCACCGAAGCGCATGCGCACTGCGCCTCAGTGCCCCAGAGTCAAACCCAGCGGCTTCCCAGACACAGTAGGTGGCGCCCAAACAACACAACACAATCTGTAAACTAAACTTCAGGTCACAATACAACCGCTGCCCGAACACGCACACCACCGCATATACAACCTTCGTTTAGTAATGTTTACGAAGGTTGTATATATGCACGGATGCCAGACGCAACCCCTGCCAAAAGCGCACGCGCACTCGCAAAGCGCCTCAGCACCCCAGAGTCAAACCCAGCGGCTTCCCAGAGTCAGTAAGTGGCGCCCAATCAACACAACACAACCTGTAAACTAAACTTGAGGTAAAGTGTGCACGCCAACAAGTTGTCATGGTGACATATTTAAACATAGACATAGAATAACTAGACTCCTCATGACCAGCAGAATCGTACGTCAACATCTCCGCCATATTGTGAGTGGCACTGCTGTGGAGTGAAGTAATGAATAATGTGCTGCTTGGGATTGTACAAACTGCGGTATGCTCCAAACCAGATCCCGGGGGATTTCATTTCATAGGTAAGGCTGAACAATTGTTTTGGTTATATTTGGCCATTAGAAAATCCCGTTTCATAATCTTTACATTAGCTAAGCCAGGCTAAGCTAGAAAAGCTATGCATTTATGTGCTCAAGTGAGCCTCCAAACAACGTTTTGGCTAAACGTATTTAGTCACTAACTATGTAGATTGTTGTTAGCTGTTAACATTTCTCAGACTTGATGATGTTTTTTCTCAAGAAGCACATCGAGGAAGCACAGTTTGAAATTGACAACCATCATTTTATGCTCATGTCTTTAGTTGTGTCTGTCTTCCACAAAGTAAGGCTGCACCATATTGCCAGACTGAATACTGTCAAATTACAGGATCTGAGTGAGCGAGACGTAGTTTAAGTCTGTAGGAGATCAGTGAGGTTGTGGAGAGCTTTAAATGTTAAGAGCGGTATTTAGTATTGTATTCTGTAGTTAACAGGGAGCCAGTAAAGTTGAGAGAGAATTGGTGTGATATGTTCAGTGGATTTAGAACAGCAGGTTATTATCCTGGCAGCAGAATTTTGAAGAAGTTGTAAGCGATAGATGAGTTTTTGTGGCATGCCAGATAGAATAGCATTACAGTAATCTATATGTGAGGTGACTCGGGCATTAACCGATACTTCAGTACTGTGTTGCGTAAGAACAGGACAAAGTCTGAAAATGTTTTGAAGATAGAAGAAGGCAGTCCTCGAAATGTTACTTATATGGGAGGAATTATTTAATAATTATAATTATTATTATTTAATAATTGCCATTATTAGTGTATAAATGGATATAAATAATTGCATTTACAGTATTCCCTCGCTATATCGCGCTTCGCCTTTCGCGGCTTCACTCTATCGCGGATTTTATATGTAAGCATATTTAAACATATATCGCAAATTTTTTGCTGGTTCGCGGATTTTTGCGGACAATGGGTCTTTTAATTTCTGGTACATGCTTCCTCAGTTGGTTTGCCCAGTTGATTTTATACAAGGGACGCTATTGGCAGATGGCTGAGAAGCAACCCAACTTACTTTTCTTTCTCCCTCTCTTGCGCTGACATTCTCTGATCCTGACATAGGGGGATTGAGCAGGGGGGCTGTTCGCACACCTAGACGATACGGACGCTCGTCTAAAAATGCTGAAAGTTATCTTCACGTTGCTACCTTCTGTGCAGCTGCTTCGTGAAGCAACATGCTGCACGGTGCTTCGCATACTTAAAAGCTCGAAGGGCACGTATTGATTCTTGATTGTTTGTTTTTCTCTGTCTTTCTCTCTCTCTCTCTCTCTCTCTCTCTCTCCCTGCTCCTGACGGAGGGTGTGTGAGCTGCCGCCTTCAACAGCTTTGTGCCGCGGTGCTTCGCATACTTAAAAGCCAAACAGCCCTATTGATTTGTTTGCTTTTCTCTCTCTTTCTGACATTCTCTGATCCTGACAAGCACTCCTTTGAAGAGGAAGATATGTTTGCATTCTTTTAATTGTGAGACGGAACTGTCATCTCTGTCTTGTCATGGAGCACAGTTTAAACTTTGGAAAAAGAGACAAATGTTTGTTTGCAGTGTTTGAATAACGTTCCTGTCTCTCTACAACCTCCTGTGTTTCTGCGCAAATCTGTGACCCAAGCATGACAATATAAAAATAACCATATAAACATATGGTTTCTACTTTGCGGATTTTCACCTTTCGCGGGGGGTTCTGGAACGCAACCCCCGCGATGGAGGAGGGATTACTGTAAACGATTCGCCAAAAACAGTATGTAAACAATACTGTTTTAAACGTTATTGTTTTTTCATCAGAAAACCCAGTTTCCACGTCTACCTGTATTAGTTTAAATGGCACTTTTGCCACTCGCAATAAGGCTGACACGCTGACGTATCGTGTCGACTGGGAAACACAGTGAATATGCCGTCTATCTATGTCTATGTATTTAAACTTGAGGTAGTGGTGACTACTGACAGTGCCAGCAGTCAGCTACTCCACAGTGCCAGCGGTCAGTGTTCTCCACTCCACAGTACCAGCAGCTACTCCACTACACAGTGCCACCAGTCAGTGTGCTCTAATCCACTGTGCCAGCACTCAGTGTGGCAGCTGTCAGTGTGGCTTATTTGAATCACAGTAAGGTAATTCAGTCTTAAAAGTAAATTCAATTATAATTCCTATCAGCAAACGACTTCTAGCTATCAACATACCCATAGAAAAACAAAAACGAGACTGCATAGATAAAAACAATGAACGAAGGTGCCTACAACGCGCTTCTGAAACACCAGAACCAAAGGAATCATGGTTCCAAAAAGAAACAGCTTTAGTACAAATATATTTATTTAATTAAATGAAAAACTTCCCAGGACGCTCCCACCCTCCATGATTTTTCATACCTACAAAGATTAGAGGGAATAGAAAGTAATTCTCATTCTTGGATTTGAGATTCTTTAGAGAATCGGGGGTTTACTGGTATAATATAATATAGTTCCAAACACATGCAGTTTAGGTGAACTGGCCAGAAGTGGATTTAAAAAATGGATGAATGATATATTATCCATCCATCCATTTTCCAACCCGCTGAATCCGAACAGGGTCACGGGGGTCTGCTGGAGCCAATCCCAGCCAACACAGGGCACAAGGCAGGAAACAATCCTGGGCAGGGTGCCAACCCACCGCAGATGATATATTATATTATATTATATTATATTATATTATATTATATTATTGTTTTACTATTTTATTAATTAGTAAAGCAGCATCTCATAAATTACAACTAATTAAAATAATATTAATTTCCCTTTTATAAAAAAAGAATGGACAGTTTGTCATGTATTTCAAATCAGTATCAAGTACAGGCTAAACATAGATAAGTCATCGAAAAATGACTCATCAATAATATGATTTCTTACCTAGCAAGAATGTTTTTAAAAAGTCCCTCACATGCAATTGCTATATGTTGGTGCCTCACAAGAATGAAGGTAACTGGTCGATGAGGTCTGCCCCAAGAGCAGCTTGAACCCATTGAAGCAACAAGAACTGCAGAGAAAATAAAGGTTCTATACTTCTTATTGTTCTGAAGACAGGCACACAGGCTGGGAGATATTACAGATGGGCCCTGATAATGATCAAACAGCGATTCCTAGTTATTAAGAAGAGTGGGCTGCAAGGTGCGAAAAAGGAATGAAATCGATTTCACATTCCAGTCATCTTTCACCCCAGGGAACCAGGTACAAAGGCAAACCTAGAAGGCATTGAAAGTCATTTCCTTCTTTTGAGTTATTGGGCTGCTGGCAAAAATGAGTTGGCAGTGTCCAAAACAGTCCATACACAAAAAAATAAAAGAAAAGTGAGAGAGAGAAAGAGAAGGGGCCACCATGGTCTAAGATACCATTTTAAAAATTTATGCTGTATAGCTTTTGGAAGTGCATTCAACATATATTGTCTGTGACAGCATCACTTTCACTCTCCTCCCTTAGGCGTTAATACTGTATAGAGATTAAGGTTGTATAGATTTAGGTGTTTTTTATCATATATAGATTTAGGTTGTATACATTTAAAAAGAACATTGCAGGCAGACGAGATCTGGGATTTAACTTTTCGATTCCATTATGGCTTTAGTTTTCATATATCCTGCAGGTAAGGAAGGATGTGGAGCAAACTTATGCTATACCGGTACTGGAAGGAATTGTTATGTCTAGCACTTGTACACCTGACAGTAAGGCAACTGCTTTGAAAGGACAAAACTGAGAACATATTTTTGGAAAAGTGTATCATGAGGTAAAGCAGTCCTCACTTTCCTGCCTCATTAAATATACATATCCAGAAGACTTTGAGGTCTCTTAAAGCTTCAGCTAGTAACGGACATTCTGTTAAATAAATCACAACATACATTATCGAGCTGCTTCTAAAAGTCATTTTGTGATGCTAGATCCAGATTATGGGTGGCCACTTGGTGGTGGGTGGATGTGTGGTAGGTTAGCTCTCTGATGCTATTAACTTCTCCCTTTTTCACATATTTCCTCCCAAAATTTCAACAGAAAGCTTTCACCACCAAAGTAATTCTGGATGAATATGCAGATTAAATATGACATATTTCTAAGGAGATATGAAGAAGTCACTTAAACGCTTGTTTTACATTATATTATTCCATATACTGTATCTGTTTTCTTGTGGTTGACCAACTTGTTGCCATGAGAGGCTCCATACAAAAAGTTTAGGACATTGATAAATACAGTGGGCAAACATAACAATCATATTAAATCACTGGAGGGCCAGGGAGTGTCATTCACTTGAAGTGGCTTTAGAAGACGTGGTCTAAATAAACAATTTCTGCATTATAGGGATTAAAGAAAACACAGAAAACGGTAATCCACCAGAGAGTTTGAAAACATTAGTAGTGGTTGTATTCTGTAAACTGCATAATTTCTTCTAATGGAAGCATGCTTCTGAATTTATTCTCCTGGTGCACTGAGGATACTGGAGTTTCTAAATCCTGCAAGTGGCTAAAAGTATGTACTTATTCCTTGAAGGATTAAAAAATGCATATTTTCCTCAATTCATGCTTAGTAATGGCTCATGCCAGGAAGTCTATATCATCTATTAAGAGGACCACTTCTGGGAAAATTACTTATGATAACCTGAAACTCTTCAAGCTATCTGACTGAGATGCAAAGGCTGGAGACACTGGAGGCTTAGACTGAGTGATGAAGACTGAAGATTGTGGCTAAACAACACAAACTGGAGACTTGAACTTCACCGAATCTGGAGATACTCCCTCACACTCACACACTAACAGCTGGGACTTTCAAACACTCTAACATGGCCCTGGCTGGAGCCTCTTGGACCTCTTGAACACCCTCAGGCTTTTGAATATAGCATATACTGTATATTTCTAGGCCTCACAGAAGCTTTGAGGTGTAGGTTTTTAGAAGAAAAGTCTAATATTTTGAATGTTGTGAGCCAGCAATTCATGACAGCTCCTTTTGATTTTTCTGTCCATCATTACTCCTTTAGAGAACTCTCTGCTACTTGCAAAAATCCTGTGTTATGTCATTTTATTTTTATAGAAAAATCTAAATATTTATGACATCTTGCAGGAATACAGCTTTATAATACCAAGAAGTGACCCCTGTTTTGTCTCAGTAATTGTTAGGCCAAGCAGTAGGAAAGGTGAGCATGGATGGATGTATGCAATAAAGGAAACGGTAAACAAGGCAGAAATTTCTAACCAAGAATCAAACCTATCTTTCATCTAATCCAAAATTGTAACCCATTAATCAATGTAAGAACGGAAGTAAACCATCTGGAACTATGAAATCTAATTACCACTACTACACACACATACAAAGGTTTTTGTTTGGTTTATCTTTATCTTCAGATGTTGACACATTTAACACACCAATCTTTAGAGCGATGCTCTGATGTCATCAATTGCATATTTTCCAAGACCGTGCTCCATATCAACCCTTGTTACGTCATGATGATAATCATACCAAATGGTGGCCCACCTGGAAGAAACAAAATTTAAATGAAAACAATACAAAATAATTTTTAATTACCTGAACACAAAGTCCAGATTACTAATAAATGCCAGAATTAAACCCATAATTAAGAACAGCATTAAAGACAATTGCTTAAAAAATTTTAAATATTGTATTAAACACTTTTGTTTCTCTTATCGTATTGGGCAAAACATGATCGATTGTGACTAAACCCATGTTGACTAAATGCTTATATACTTCTGGTTCCGAAGTCTTGTGTGTAACATTTGCTTGTTAATGCTGACTGGCTGTATTTATTAAGGAATGGCCAATTAGTTTCTAATGTAATGGAAAACATGCCTTCAGTCTGTAGCAGTTTCAGCAAAATTCAATAATTTCTTTAAAAAAATGCATCAATGGTCCACATATTATGTATGACCCTGACTTCCTTCCTTGAGTACTCTTAAGTCGATGTTATCTGCTTATGCGATTTGTTTAATTTTAGCCATTTTCCATCCTAATAGTACACCTTTGTAACCATCACATCATTCAGTTTTTCATTAATTTTCCCTTTCATTACCGGCAGGTTTCTGAATTCTTTGCTGGTGAAACCCACAAAAAATATGAAATGAGAATATTTATGGTTTCCGTTTCCATTTATTTATGCAATTGAAGCTATTTTAACACATTTTACCTGCTCCTTAACCATTCACCTATTGCCAAAATATTGACAGAAACTTTTACTATAGTTTATATTAATTGCCTTTTGGCATTTCTAGTATCCATCATAACTGTTGCCTTACCAACTGTTGGTATGCGTTAGATTTTTTTCCAGCACTTTCTTTCTTAACTCCTTTCTCAGCTTTGTTTTAATTTTCTGCTCCTAAATTTTGAGATGAACTTACCCAGTATTGTATGATTGTATGGGGTTTTAAATATATCCCAAAAATGTCTCCTTTCTGAAAAGCTCCTTCAACTTTATTTCCTTAGATCTTTGCTGCATTTGATCAAAAATGTAACATTCACAAACTGCATTAATTAAATTCAGCATTGTAGAAGTGACTGAGGATTTTCCAGCAGCACAAGGCAGGAAACAGTACCGGACAGGATGCCAGGATGGCCTATTAGCACACACACAGACAAACACACATGCGTACACACTCTCATAAAGTGATAATTTACAGTCTCCAGTTAATCTACAATACAATACAATACAATTTATTTTTGTATAGCCCAAAATCACACAAGAAGTGGGAAGAATGGGCTTTAACAGGCCCTGTCTCTTGACAGCTCCCCCCCCCCCCCCCCGCCTTGACTCTCTAAGAAGACAAGGAAAAACTCCCAAAAAACACTTGTAGGGAAAAAATGGAAGAAACCTTAGGAAAGGCAGTTCAAAGGGAGACCCCTTTCCAGGTAGGTTGGATGTGCAGTGGGTGTCAAAAAGAAGGGGGTCAATACAATACAATACAATACACAGAACAGAACACAAGTAATCCTCAATACAATGTAATAGTGCTATAGAAATATTACAAGTACACAGGAGTAATTGGTAGTAGATGATATCACATAATATGATTTGGATTTGAACCTAATATTCAGATGCTTGAGAGAAACCTAAATACCCAGGGAGAAACTCTTATAGACATGAAGACAACAATATTTCTATAGCACATTTTCATAGAAGACCTGCAACTCAAAGTACTTTACAAGACATTACTGAAAAAAAGAGCAAGAAAAGAAAATACCTTTAATAGTATTTTAAAATTGATTCTAAAGGGTGCAGGTAACTTATGTTTTGATGCTAAGACTAGTGAAATGTGCTTTGAATTTCTTTTACTTATTTAGATTCTTGCAGCTACATTCTGAACTAAACAAAATTTATTGATGTTATTCTTAGAGGGTCCAGTTAGGAATGCATTACAGTAATCCAATCAGCTAAAAACAAAATTGTCACTTAATTCTCAACATTTTGTAATATTACAAGAGATCTAACTGTTGCAATATTCAGTCTTGATTAAGAGAGTATTTTTGAATGCATTCTCATCAAGCTGCGATCAATACATCACCATGCTTATCCCATTATAATATAATATAACATTCTCAAGATATATCAACGATATGTTGGTGCTGCCTATTGTTCCAGAAACCAGCTACAAGAGTTTAATAATGATTTTACTAGCATCCAACTGTCAAGTTTATACTCAACATTTCCACCACAATTCTACCATTTTTAGATATCAGTCTTTCTCTCAGGTATCTAGGACTTAAAACCTTCATGTATTACAAGCCAGCTGACTTGCACAGTTAGTCTCTTCTCTACAGCTCCTTCCATCCCAGGCATACCTCTATAGTGATGAGGTTGACTTCTGCAATTAAGAATTCAGAATGAGGAGTTTCTTCAATGGTAGAGGATACCCTTCTCACATTCTGAACAAAGCCCTCATTTAAGTGAGAAGTAGATCTTGAAACTTTCACTCTAAGAGAAAGCCCCCATCCCACTGGTCCTCCCATTCCACTCTAATACCCTATCTCTCCCACAGGTCATCAGACAAAATATTCAATTTTTGCAGACTGATCCTTCCACAGGAGCCTTTTTAGATAGATAGATAGATAGATAGATAGATAGATAGATAGATAGATAGATAGATAGATAGATAGATAGATAGATAGATAGATAGATAGATAGATAGATAGATAGATAGATAGATAGATAGATAGATAGATAGATACTTTATTAATCCCAAGGGGAAATTCACAAATTTTACCAAACCCTTCCATGACCACTTAACCTACGCAAACTTCTCATCCACAGGTCACTTCATAGAGGACATCTACATTCCCCACCAAAATGTTTGAGTTGTAACAGGAGCCACTGTGTAACTTAGAAATATATCACTAACAACACCTTTCGATCTGGTCCCTCTGGTAAATTTCCTCTTTGATTTTCCGTTGCTCACCTAATGTAGGGTGTACAGCTGAAGTCTTCTGTCTTTAACCCTCTTTCATTTTCAGCATGGAAATAACCTTTAACTTTTTTCCCCATAACATTCTCAGTACTGCTAATTTAATTGTAGGTTCTAAAGGGATTGGAGCTTATGTTAGCAACACTGGGCAAAGGTAGGAAACGGCTCTGGACAGGACATGACAGGTCCCAGTCACTCACACACTCACACTCAAACATGGTAAATGAGAGGTATTATGAACAGCCCCCGTTCTAAACGTCATTGGTGCTTTGTAAGTCTTGTTAAGAGACTGGTGGGGGGTTCTGTGTTTTATTTTCTTAAATTTATAGTAATTTAGAATCACTTCAGCCATAGTACTTTTACTCTACATTATTGGAGTAATATAATTTTGTAATAATGATACATCGTTAGATGTGTAAGTAATAATTTCAGTGTGCTCTGTACACGTGCCGATAATACAACTACTGTGACTACTGCTATATTGATGGATTTCTCATGAGGAATTCAAAGTTGATGGTTTTATAAACACCACCTACAGCTACGTGTTCCAGTATGAACAATTTAAATAACTCACAATTTTTTATTAAAGCTGCAGATACTTATACAGCACGGATACACCCACATAAAGCACATACCATAATTGTTAGTGTTTTCTTGTTTTTCTTCACGAGTAGCTTCCTTCTTCATGCTCTTTTTTGTTTTGTGAGTTCCATGTATTTTTTTAGGAGGTGGTATAACACATAGCAGCACCTGTTTTCCAGTTACACTGGAGAGCTAAACATTCTCATAGTGCATCTCTAAAAAAAGAGACAGAAAACTCAATGCTTTTCCCAGCCTTTTATAATTCTACGCATTGAGGCAGGCACATGTCATGCTGAACAAATTGAACAAAATCCATTTTTTTTTCTCTTTACATATCCTTTTTTTCCAATGTGTGTGGATAACAAACGCCTACACACAATGGGTGTAAGACAGAGGAGATCATCACAAGTGCATAAAATCTTCATTAACGGAGGCCTCTCTGCTCTCTTTTGAGCAACTAGTCAGTGCTGCACATTCAATGATGTGAAAAAGTAAGAGCACCCTTTTTTAATTCTGTGACTTTACAAATCAGAACATACCAGCCAGCCAGCTCTCCTAAAATTAGACAAATCATATATTTGGTTTCAAACAACACATCATATGTTTCAGTTTGTTGTTATTTGTTTTAAAAATATAAGGCAACATATGGAAACAATTGTGAAAAATAGCTGCACTTCCTTCCGAATATTATGGTTTTACTTTTCAAGAGCTAACACTTATCCAGTCCTTACCTAGTCGTACAATTAGATAATATAATCAAACCACGCATAACAAATGTTATATTATCAGTAGTTATTCAACTGAGATAGGCCAATAGTCAGACATCCATGTGTGAGAAAGTTTTTGCCATGACTGCTACACACTTCTGCACTTGTTTCACTTATTTCACTAGTGGACATGTATATCCTTGGCTCTGAATCTTTGTTCCTGACTGATCTCCCAGCCCATCACACTGTTTTTCGATGGCTGTTGCTACCCATTTTGAAGCTCAAGTGATTGGTTCAGTGCCAGAGATAAAGGGATACCTGAATGGGGCAGCCATCTGGCAGCAGTCACTCTACTCCACTTCACACTTTATTGTGTGCGGTCAATCATTGCACTGTTTTTGCTCGTTTAACTTCCATAAAACAGTTGATGGGCCCCTTGTATACATCAAAATCTGTTTTCTCATACTATACTGTAGAAACACCTTTTTAAAAATCCAGCCCTCTCTTTTTGCCTGTGACAGCCATTTTTCAAGGTAGTTTCTCCACTTACTGTACATTCTATGCTTTCCTGTTTGATGCAGTTAATACTGAATGATAAGTGGGCCTCTAAAATTTAACTAATGATCAGAAATGATCCGCACAGTGTGAATTTCTTCAGATCAAATCTTTTTGATGTTGTATACATTTGTTTTTCAAGTTAAGAAACTGATAGCCCAGAGAGTTGAACTGAGTTAAAATAGTTAAAATCAATATACCATAAATAAAAGATTACACTTGAGAATTATTATTCCATACTTTGTAGATTCTTATAAACCTGATTTTTAATTGCTAATAAATTTGTATTCCTACTGAGCATTATTCCTTGCCGTGGACTTCTGTCCCAGTTGGATTATTGTCCCTAATTTGTGTCCAAGTTTTCAGGCTAATGTAAAGCATGCACTGCGGTGAAATACACCTGTAAGAAAAAGACTAACAAGTCAGGTATATAAAAGATAAAAACAACATTGCTGGACGCTAAGACAAGCTCTTGCTTCTGTTTTTTATTTATTTATTTTTTTTAATAATTGTTACTTTTGAAAACATGGCAGAGTTCTTCTCTATTCGTATTTCAGAATTGAGAGTGGGAGATAGTTTAACATTTTTAGCAGACAGATTTCAGGTAATAAGACTTACACTGAGAAAATCCTGTTGCGCTAAACAGGAGTGCTGTGAATTAGTGAATTGAATTGAATTCCTTTATTGCCATTGTACGTATTAGGGGAAAGCTGAAAGGCAAAACAGCATTCATAGTATTTTACATAGTTAAAAAATAAATCAGGACCTTACAATATTTTATATACAGTACCCAGTCTGTTTTCAGCATCAAACTTTATATTTGCAGCTATTGGTTTTGATGCAAATAAATATCCTTGAGTTGGCGAGAGGTTTATATTGTTCACTCCTTGCCTAACTGCAGTTCTTTAATAGCAAGAGAGGACATTTTTGTGAAGCTCTCTGTTGGTAGTAAACTGGCTTAAAAATAAAGACAGCCTCAGTCAGCAAACAGCCTGCCATACAGTTAACTTTGGTTGAATATGCAAGGCACAATATGGGCAATGAGACAGGTAAGAGGTTACAAGTAATGGCTGAAGAGCTGGTTTTGAAATTTCTTTGTATCCTTATTAAGAAAAGAATCTAAAAGGTTAGTTGGTACCTTTTTTGTTAGGTTCATGTCACAGGTGATCTGATAACACAATAAAACAGGTGCCAAAACACCATCCACCCTTCCATGTATGCATTTTCTGTCTATTTTTCGAATGCCATGAGATTATGTTCTCTATACATAAAAACTTGTTCACGATGCAATACACTCTGGCTTCTGCTTTGTTTTCAGCAGTTCAAATTCAGATTATTTGTCATGTTTGTTTTAGTTCAATAAAATTCATACTTTCGTGTCTTCCGCAGATTAATGACAGTAATATAATACCCAATAATGCGTAACAGCAAATCATCAGTTATACCAGTTTAGCTACAATTATACACAAATTCAAGGTCTTTGTTCATATTTTAGAATTAACAAGTTCACATTTTCCAGCCTCTTCTGATATATAAAGGACTGTACTCTGCTTCCTGCTTCTCAAAGTCCATGAGAAACTCAGACATTAATTTAACCATTTAGGTACCAGTAACCCATTCACAAGGGCTAGGAGGCGGAAGACCCCCATGGATTTAAAAATTTACAAATAATGTTTTTCCCCCCATACCATATGATTAGGTAAGTGGATCTGTTTTAAATAAGTTGAGTTTTAACATTATTTTGATTTACTGTACATGGCTTTCTCATAGCTTCATTTTAGTGTAACCCTGATATTCTGTATATGCATTTAATTGTCATTTTTATCATGGCTCCTCAATCCGTAACTAACCCCTACTTTCTCTGTTGTTCTTTTTCTGATTTTCTGTGGTGGAGATCTGCACCTCCACCACCTGATCAAAGCACCGTGCAGTCCCTACATTGATGAATTGAAGACCAGAGGTGCACATGACCATCACCGTCTAATTCTTCCACGTGAAACATGTAAACCATGAGGACTGACTTAGAACATTTATGTTAGGTAGAATGCCCAGTGGGGGCTGGGTGGTCTCGTGGCCTGGAACCCCTTCAGATTTTTTTTTTTTTTCTCCAGCCATCTGGATTTTTTGTTTTTTCTGTCCTCCCTGGCCATTGGACCTTACTTTTATTCTATGTTAATTAGAATTGCCTAATTTTATTTTTATATTTTTTCTTCATCCTGTTAAGCACTTTGAGCTGCATCATTTGTATGAAAATGTGTTATATAAATAAATGTTTTTGTTGTTGTTGTTCCTAATTTTGTAATACCGCCCATTGTATGAGCTAGTATAACATCATGAGAGGCAGAGGTGCCTATGAAAATGGCAAATCTCCAACAGCGAGCAGTCCTTTTCAGGATAGCAAGGCACTCAGCACCGATGCCACATTGGTGTTAGTAGTAGGATGAAAAGAAGACTAAGGCCAGGTTTATACTTCACGCAACGCGACACATGCTCCAGTGGACACTCCTGCTACGCAAGCATTTTACTGTTTATATGTGTGCGCATATGTTACGTAAATCTGGAAGAATCCACCAGGTGGCAGTGCGAGATATAATCACGATGAGAACAGGTTTGGCTTCGTTGTGTTGTGAATTGCCTGAAACATCCATTAAATTCCAATGACACCCTACCGCAATATCTCTAAAAAAGGATGTTTAATGATTAAATCCATCAATCTTGGGATGTGTCCATTCCAGCAAGCATTGGGCACGAGGCAGAAACAATCCCTAGATGGGACATCAGCTCATCACAAGGTGAATACAAGCACTCACATACACTAGCGTCATATTAGTGTCACCAAATCTGCATATCTTTGGAAGGAAACCCAGCAGGAAAACATGCAAACTCCAGGCAGGGAATACCTGCGAGTCAGCAGCGCTACCGCTGCACCATCGTGTCACCCCTGTGTGTGTAATTGTTAACAGTATTCATTAGTTAAACGAAATTAACAATTTATCTGTAAAATGTAACATACATACAAGTGATATCAAGTATAAATCTAAGGATTCTAAATGTGCAGAGAGTTGGAATATCATACATTTAATGTGTTCTATGTGGCGATTGCTGCTATCAGGTCTGGAGGAAGCCCCAGAAAAAAAAGACGGCACAAAAGATGGTATGTCAGACTTTTAAAATGTATTGTGTCATTACGATGGGGAGTATGCGACGTTTGAATATAAAAGCACCATGAATTCATCTGTATGTTGACATTTTGCTTCACCACATCAAATCATTCATCAAACATCGAACTGTGCACATCAGTCCTGGAGGATCCTCAAAGCAGCTTTCTGTCACATGTAGATAGCAAACAGAGACTCTGACGTCACATTCCAACTTTTATCACACTGTGCCCCCTGATTTTTTGCTGGTACTGCAACTCACGCACTCGTCACGTTAATTTCTGAGGGCCTGCTCAGAGGACGCATCAAATGAACACTGGGAACAAATGGCAGACATGATGCGCGTGCGTATGCATTCTGAGCATGAAGTATAAACAAGCCCTTACTCCCTGTCTTAGCAAAGGATGAGGCAGATTGCAGAGGCATTATGGGGAACCATGGTGTGAGAGTCTCAAACCTGAGATCCAGACCTGGAGTAGTGTTTGCAAAATCAATTCAATGAAGGTAAAATAGACTAAAGGCCAGTGTATCTGCAGCTCCACAAAAGAAGGTTCACCACAAATGACAGATCATCAGACTTTTAATTTTAAAGATATAATATGCGCTTATATAAACAAACGTTAAATAATACTAATATTTATATATTATAAGATCTAATGTTATACAAATATTTTTCAGTATTGTTTATATATATTTGGCTTAGGTGTCATCTATGTGTTTCTGCAATCTTTGGGCGAGTTCCAAAAATCTTCACATGTTAATGGTTCATGGCCATCTTGTGAATAACCAAAATTATGAATGTCAAGTTTGCAAATGTGGAGGGGTTAATGTATTGTGTTTTCTGCAATATTTCTCTTTAACTGCCTTTAAGCTTGCCTAATATCCTTTTTAACAATTGATCACAAGCTCTCACAAGCCCTAAATTTATCACTAGAAATATTGTATTGCATGACCTACATGAATACCTTCTAGACTATGTGCCTCCCCCTAGCCTCACTGAGATAACTACATGTTTCTTTGAAAGCATTTTCCTGTTTTCATTGAAATCACTACATTCACAGTGAGAAACATTACACTATTCCCATACTCAGTCATGTTTTAGTACTGTCTTTTTTGGACCCTGTTAGTACACATTGCCTCTGTTTTATTGTACGGGAGTCCTACAGTAGCCATACAACAAGCACTTCAGAAGACGTCATCCACCTGAAGCTAAGCATGTTCAGGCCCAGCTAGGACTTGGATGGGGGATCATCTGGGAAAAGCTTGGGTTGCTGCTGGATGAGATGTTGGTAAGGCCAGTAGGGGGCGCTTACCCTGTAGTCTAAATGTGGATCCCAATGCCCCAGTGCAGTGACAGGTACAGTGTGCTGTAAAAATGGTGCCGTCCTACAGATGAGATGTAAAATCGAGGTCCTGACTCTCTGTGGTCACACAAGATCCCTGGGCATCCTTTGTAAAAGACTAGGGTGCATCCTGATGTCCAGATTAAATTGCACTTCATGGCCTTGTCACTCTGGCCCCCTAATCATCCCCTGTCTCTAACTGGCCACTTTACCACCTAATAGCTAATGTGTGGTGAGCAAATTGGCACAAAAATGGCTGCTGTCATCATCCAGGTGGATGCTACACATTAGTGGTGGTTGAAGTGGCTCCCTGCTCACTATGAAAATCACTTTGAGTACTAAGAAAAATACTAAATAGATGTAAAGACATCTTATTATTATTAGGATGACTTTCTTTCCACTTTCAGACTTCTGAATAGAGTGTCTGAAATCTCCCACAATAGACCTCATAAAAGTACACTCACCAGACTGTTATAGAGATGAGGCTGCAATCTACAATTCCACTTATGATCACTGTCAGGGCTGACTGCTCCCTTTTTCTTATATCTATACCCCAAGTGACCATAAAGAGCATCATAACAAGCAGGAGTGAAGGTTTATACTTTTATTTATGCATTATATACTAACATTCTTCAACTTACATTTATAAATGTCTCAAAAACAAAAATCAAAGTAAAATGAATGTTAAAAAATAATACCAGTATAACCTGGATGGATAGCAGCTTGTCATGTTAGGACTCTAGCCATCCAATATGCCCAGAGATCCAGTAGTTTGACCTAGCAACAACCTGGCAAACCTGTATGCCAAACAGCAAACAATGGTGGCAACCACAAAAAATGAAAATGGCACTGTGGCAAGACACATGCCAAATATAACACATGTCTTCAAAATGCCCTATATGACAAAAAAAATCTGATCATTACATTCCTTGACCTCTAAAACCCATACAACAATATACAAATTTTTAGATGCCAAGAAAATCCTGAAGTCTAATTCATGACATCTGTAGTATTCCACCAGTTATTCTGCATTTTTTCCCGCTCAGTAGATTAACTAACAACTCTAAAGCAACCTTACTTGAGTTATGAATGTGTGGCTGAATGTGCCCTGTGATAAACTGTCGCCATGTTAAAGATCGGTCCCCACCTCATCTTCAATGACAAAAAATGTGCCCTCAGAATGGTAAGCAAATAAAGACCCCCTGCTCCCTACATCCAGAGTACTCAAGAGTGTACAGTGTACTTGTATGTAAAAGGGAAAAAATAACAAGATTTACATTTACATCATTTAGCAGACGCTCTTATCCAGAGCGACTTACAACAGTGTTTGTTAGTTTTTTTTGCATACCCCTTGAGGTCAGAGCGCAGGGTCAGCCATTGTACAGTGCCCCCTGGAGCAATTACAGGTTAAGGGCCTTGCTCAAGGGCCCAGCAGAGTAGGATCTCTTATGGCAGTGACAGGGATTCGAACCGGCAACCTTCGGGATACCAGCGCAGATCCTTAGCCTCAGAGCCACCACTCCGCCCATAGATTGCTTCCACGTTGTAAGAAATAAGGGAAAGATGGAAACACAACATTGAATTTTTCCACTGTCCTAATATATGTTGTTAGGCCAATTGGCATCCTGGTACTTCTTCAGTATTATAGCAAGAACGTCTGCATTTAAATGTCTGCTGTGATAGACTAGTGTGCTCCCCAAAGCAGAGCCTTGTACCCATTTGTGCATGCAGTTAAGACAGACAGACAGACAGACAGACAGACAGACAGACAGACAGACAGACAGACAGACAGACAGACAGATAGATAGATAGATAGATAGATAGATAGATAGATAGATAGATAGATAGATAGATAGATAGATAGATAGATGCAGAGGATTCAGAAAGTATTTGGACCCTTCACTTTCTGCATACTTTATTATGTTGGAGATTTCATTTTCAATGGAAAAGTTTGCCATTTTTTTCCTATCAATTCATACACAATAACTCATAATGATAAAGTGTTAAACATGTTTTCTTAACAGTTTGCAAAATGATTAAAAATCAAAAACTGAAACCTCTTATTTTTATAAGAATTCAAGCACTTTGCTGTGGCACTTCAAATTGTGGCCAAGTGTATCCGGTCTGCTTTAATGATCATTTAACATGGCCTTCTCATAACTTCACTGTAATTTAAATCCTGATACTGTGTATAGCCAGTTCATTATAATAACTATTCATGATGGCTCTAAAATCTGTCCTAACCCCTACTCTCTCTTCTGTTTCCTTTTCCGGTGTCCTTTTGGTGGTGTCTACTCAAAGCACCATGATGTTCCAACAATGATGGATGGATTAAAAGCCAGAAGTCTGTATAACCATCAGCATCAAGTGACTCCGTGGGAACCCTAACTACAAAGAGGACTATTTAATTTATGTTAGGTAGAATACCCAGAGGGGACTGGGTGGTCTCGTGGCCTGGAACCCCTACAGATTTTATTTTTTTCTCCAGCTTTCTGGAGTAATTTTTTGTTTTTTCTGTCTACCCTGGCCATCGGACCTTACTCCTTTTCTATGTTAACTAATGTTGTTTTATTTTAATTTCTTATTTTGTCTTTTATTTTTCTTTTCTTCATTATGTAAAGCACTTTGAACTACTTTTTGTATGAAAATATGTTATATAAATAAATGTTGTTGTTGTTGTTGAAATGTATCTAGAACATAATTCTGGCAAATTGAACTGATTGGACATTGTCTAGAAAAAAACACCTGTGTAGATAAGGCCCACAATTCACACTCCATGTCAAGAAAAACCAAGCCATGAAGTTGAAGGAACTCACTGTAGACCTCTCCAATACAATTGTGGTAAGGCATAACTCAGGGCAAGGGGATAAAACCATTTCTAAAGCTTTGAGTGTTCACAGGAGCACAGTGGATTCAATAATTGTGAGATGGAAATAAAGTTTCATTCATTTCATTTCGAGCTTCATCCATTGAAAGGATGACTACCTGAACAGCACTCCATTGATCAGGTGCAAATGACAGTCTGTTTGGAGTTTACCAAGTGGTCTGATCTCATGAGGAGAAAATTGAACTCTTTGGGCTGAAATCTAAGCACTATGTCTTATGAAGAGCAGACACTGCTCAACACCTGCCTGATGCCAATCTTGTAGTGAAGCAGGTTGGAAGCAGCAACATGCTATGTGGGTGCATCTCAGTAACAGGGATATTGAGTCTGGTCAGAGTTGAAGGAAGGACAAATGAAGCCAAATACAGAAAAGTCCTTGATGAAATCTTGCTCTTGACTACACGTAATCTCAGACCAGTTCACTTTTCAGAAACAAACAACCAGACGATGCTACTGTCACTTGAGAACAAGTCTCTGACTGTCCTTAAGTGTCCCAGCCATAGCCCAAATTTAGACTTCATAGAACATCTGTGCAGAAACCTGAATACCACAGTTTATGGACACTTCCCATCCAACCTAATGGAGCTTTAAAGGATCTGGCAGGAATAATTGGATAAACTGCCCAAATACCCAGGTGTACAAAGTTTGTAGAGACTAACCAAAGAACTATAACTGCTGCCAAAGGGGCTTCTACAATGTAATTAATTAAGGGTCTGAAGTGCTTATTTCACTTTCAGTGTTTGGGTTTTAATAAATGTACAAACCTTTAAAAAAAAAAGTTTTCACTTTGTCATTATGGGCTATTGAGTGTAGATTACTAGACAAAAATGGCAAATTAAAACAACAACACAATAAAGTGTAAAGACAGTGAAGGGGTCTGAATAATATCTAAATCCACAGATTATTAAAACATTATTTTGGAGCAAAGGCAAGTGAAGTGACTTACTCATAATGACAGAGAGTCAGTAGTGTGATAGATAGATAGATAGATAGATAGATAGATAGATAGATAGATAGATAGATAGATAGATAGATAGATAGATAGATAGATAGATAGATAGATAGATAGATAGATAGATAGATAATGAACTATATTTGACTGATTAATCATGTTAACATACTAGTAATATACTACAAATAAAGTACTACAAATACCAACAATCAAATCACACTTTAAGACTTTAAGCTCAGAAAGTAAGGTGTGAGAAGAGCAGCACAGACCTCATTAAAGAAAACTTAATTTATTTTATAAATGCCTCATGACAACAGCAGGGAAGACACTATGTAACAATAACAATCATACATTTATTTTATAGGAGAAAGGTCATTTAGAGATGTCCTTGAGATACAGATAGATGACAAGATCCTGAAAATCTTCCCTTCAACTGACAGGGCTAAAAGAAATCATTGTGTCACAGTTATCCTGGATATACCCCTGGGGTCACAAAAGACAAAGGCAGCAGATGTATAAATTCCAAACTCTTTTCAATTAGTTAATCAATCAGTCTCCCTCTTTACTGTATACAGAAAATTGCATTGTGATATGTGTCATAAAAAGCTAATGCAAGGTAAAAATTCTGATATTATATAAAGCAATGATGAGTCATAAATGTGCGGAGAAATGAACATAAATGCAATAGGATGATAAAGCCACTATGCGATGGCTCTGAGTTAACTACCTCTGTGTTCTATATTTAGTGCATACTTTGCCATTTTTGAAAATTCATATCAAAATCATCTGTGTCTGTGGCCATTATCAAACATATTTATATCAGTAAATCAAAAATAACCTACCACCTTCTGTAAGTGTACAAAAGAGTGACCTGCTGGTCTCCTGGTTAGTGCTGCTTCATAATTAGTCCAAGGACACAAAGTGGCCATTATCTGAGTAGACTTTTCAGTTGTTTCCATTCATATTTTAAAGGTGTTCTTGGGGCATTCATTTGTTAATCTAAATTTCTTGTATGAGTAAGACTGGGTGTGTGATGAAACGGCCCCTTTCTAACTCCGATAGAAAAGTTATTTTGGAAAAATAATAGACTGGCAGCTCAGCAGTCTTTACCTGCCCACTCGATTTAGCATTAAATCATTAAGTTTTCCAGCTTCAGTTTTCAATTTCCATCCCTATTTTTATTCAGACCAGAAATTCCTATATTACATCTGCAAACATGTTTAAGTTAAATCTATTACACAAAAAAGCAAAATTCTGTACTGTGCTTTCTCTGAGCAAATCAGTATTCACTTCACGTGAGGCCGTGGGATTTGGTTGGGAGATCAGATCTGCTAAATCCAGCGCCGACTGAAAAGAATCTCAACTGAAGCAGGTTTGTGTGACAGCAGTTGGTGTCTGATAGTGTGCTACACAATGAAATAATTGAAGGGGCAAACGAACGTTAGGCTCGGCATAGTAGTGTTATTATTTAGGGAGGCCTCATTGACATGGAGCAATTTGTTTTTTGGAGGAGGAGAGCAGCCTTTGTTTTTGATGGCCTACATTTTCTGAAGTTTTTTGTTATTTACATTGGTAATGGGAAAGCTGGTGGTGGGCTGGCCCAGGGGGATTAGCTGTTTTTGTACTTTTACTTTTAGGAGAAATACATCCTGCTTTATGAAACATGGCTAGACTGCCAGAACTGCAACAGTTACTAAACAAAATGTCCTGTAATCAGTTACTGTTTAGTGACTTAGACATTTGCCTTCATTTGTATCTTCCCCACCATCCAGCCCCCCTGTTATAAAGTGTCTAGGTTTATTTCAAAAGTGGAATACGTCACTGTCTCCAAGAAAAATTCATCCACTTTTCCCGGTGATGGTCGCGATGGCAACATGTCGATGCCGGACAGACCAGGCTACCTTAAGACAGCTGAGTTGTCTCTCTGCATGACATACTTCACTGACCATAGGGCGTGTGTAGGATAAGTGAGGAGCCTGAGGATTTGGGAGATCTGCAATAAATACATACATGTGTATCACCGAAGGAACTTGTTATTTCAATTACAATTGCAATGTTGCAGTATTTAATTTGAATTATTTGCTTTTAAATAAGATTTTATTTGAAAAATATATAAAATTCAAGAAGAATCGTGTATGCATTAAAAAGATAACCCCAACTTGCCCCTACCCTGTGAGGAACAGTAATGTGCAAAACAGAGGAAATAACTAAACCTACGTTACATATTAAGGAGAAGAGCAGTCCACAGCCAATCCAAAAAAGACAAGATGATCTCCTAAGGTCAGCAATCACCAGACATTTAGTAACCCACGGAATTGGCAACTGAAAGTTGTTTCCTAATGTTGGAACCAGATGCTCTATTGATCCTCAGTGCTAAATGGTCCAAGAAGAATCAGGAAGACGTTCAAGAATCACCAGGAAAAGGGAGAGGAACCTTCAAGCAAGAGGCCAATTCCAGCTTTGCAGAAATGGGACCCAAGAAAATCAACCTCTGCTGGATTAGATTAAGCAAGAGCATGGAAAGGTCGAGGAGAAGGACAATGTTGGGTGAGAGGGGGATCTGGACAGAATGGATTGAATAATGAGAGAGAGTTTAAAACTAAAAAAATAATGGAAGGGACAGAATATGGAGGAGAGTTCTGAGGACATTTAGGGTGTGTAAACGACACTGGCGGTCACTGGGTAAAATATTTATAAATTATATAAAAGATGGGCAAAATGCTGGTTTTCAGGATTAACAGAGGACAGAGTGATATTCTTAAACGAATACTCCATTCAAAAATGTTTTCTATATGTTACTTATCTTGTGTTCTTTGTAGACATGGCTCATAAAAAAAACTGTAATGTCATATTTTCACAGAGAATGGAGATAAAGTTTTTGATAGAATGGGCATCTGTGAAGAACAATATAAAAATGGCCATTTAAAAAATCACATTTGTGTTACATAATCAACGTGTCAAGCCATCCATTCAGATATTCAGAATGGACAAAACAGATGCATTTTTTGCTCAAATATTGTCCACACCAAAGAAATGCGTTCCCACGGGATTGAGCCTTTGAATTCAAGACCCACCTAGAGTGACAAAATATATACTCAGTATTTATGTTACACTAATAACAATCTCACGTCTGCATTATCTGCACATTGTAATGATTCAGTATTTGTCTTACACCTATCTTTTATCAGCAAAGCTCCACACCAGCTCCATCTCGGCCCAATAATTTTACCCTGAGATTTTACCTGTTCAGGTACATCTTTCAAAAATGTTATGTTTAAGAGATTGGAACTACAGTTTAGTCACAAACCCTGCAGAACAGGGGTCCCCAAATCCAGTCCTGGGGGGCTGCAGGGGCTACAGGTTTTCTTTCTAACCTTTTTCTTAATTAGTGACCTGTTTTTGCTGCTAATTAACTTCTTTTGAATTCATTTTAATTGACTTGCTCTTGAAGACTCAGACCCCTTAATTGTTTCTTTCTTCCTTAATTAGCAGCCAAACAATCATGAGATACAAAATGAGCCAAAACATGACCGGCAAACTGTGTTCATCATACAATATCTGAAAATAAGGAAAGATGAAGTTCTCAGGAATGTCGATCTGCTCTGGTCCCCAAAATATTTTACTAGTGCTCTTACAAAAGAGAAAATCAACAACTTTGGAAATGTCTGCTATTGCCCAATGAGAGCAGCAACACGCCATAGAATTAAAGAACGGGTTTAATTAACAACAAGAATCAGAGCCTAATTAAGCAACTGGTTGGAGTGAAATTAGTTGGAGTTTGAGGCTTTGACTATTTAGTTGGTCTTCTGTTGGCTCACTCACGTCACATTTAATTTCTGTTTGGGTGCCATTTAAGGAAAGAAATGAAGCAATTCAGAGAAAGGGTGAAGAAATTCAGGGGAACACATCTTAAAAAAGCAATTCAATTAAAGTGAATTCACAAGAAGTTAATTAGCAGCAAAAGCAGGTCATTTATTAAGAAAAGGGCTAGAATGAAAACCTGAAGCCATTGCAGCCCTCCATGACCAGAGTTGGGGACCCCTGCTCAAAAAAACATAAGGCCATCAAAGAATGCCATTTTTACAATATTTGAATGAAAGCTATTGAGCCACTACAAGCCAATATGATCTGTATTTTAACTACATGGTATGGTAAATTGCTGTTAAAAAGCACATATTTAACTCTTTGAGGGCTGAATATTCTTTCCAAAAAGCATAGTTTCTGAAAAGCAATGGTTTCACACAGAAATCAATATAAAATGTCTGTTGCTGCATGCTGCGGCTGCCACTGCCAGTCCAGTTCAGAGATAATAGGCAAAGTTTCGTCCATGGGGTATTTTGCTTTACGCATTCTCTTTGATCTCTCGCCAGATGTCAGTGCCATTTTTGCTCTTGTTTGTGCCTTACTACTTACACAAGTGCTGGAAATCTTGATCAAACCAATGAAGCTAACTTTCCTTCTAGCAACAAGAGGCCTACTAAAACATAATGGTTAGTTCTGTCACTTGATTACCATCGTCAACTCCTCCTTTTGACAAAAGTCAACATCAGCCCTGAAAGAGTTAATGTACTCTACTACCTCAGGTAATCACATTCTATTATCACTGTCATTTATGAGTATTATTCACGTTACAAAAATATTTAATAAACAAAATATGGTAACTGGCTCATTGATTAAGTAACTAATACAATCTTTTCAATGCTCCCACTTTTAAATTATTTAATTAAGTCCTCAAAGGCACTTGAATGTTATGTTTCTTTGTGAGCATATATTCATATCATTCCCACTCACTATTATATGGACCTTGAATATAAGATATTTTAATTAAATTAAGTACCCCTTCCATCCATCCATTCTGCATATCTAATGCAGGTTTGAAGGGAGTCAGAGCCAACCCTGACGTCACCAGGAGCATGGCAGAAATCAATTTTAAGCATAATTCCAATCTTATTCAATGTATAAAAAAATAATTTCCTGCCAATTCTATGAAAAGTATAGCATTATATACTGTCATGTTCCAATACAAGGCCAACCAAGTTGAGGCAATTTGTACTTATGCATTAGGGCCAATAAAAAAACAGGGTAATAAATGTCATAAAAAATTTCCAGAAACAGCTGGAGTAATGAATATTTCATTATTATCATTAATATTTCAAAGGGACTCATATTTTTTAGACTCTCGGAGGGCCCTTTTAGGTTTGTTTTGATAGTTGACGCTCTACACCATATTCCTTTACACACAGTTGTTTCTCACCTTTATTATCCCACAATGCTCTTTTGCTTTTTTAAGTGCAATAATGACCCACTAGCAGCAATTGCAAACTGCCCCCATGGTGAAAGGAACATGATTGGGGGTCCCATTTGGTGAAGCGAGCTAACTTAGAAATGGGAAAAGCATATCCTGTGATGCTACGAAATGCTTAGATGACCCACTCGCCACCCACTGTTACCCATTTGCGAGTCAAAGACGGCAATCCACAGTCCATCAGTGTCAACCTGGGTGGGGCCCCCAGTGGTCGAGAACTAGTTTAGGTGACCAACTTGCGAATCTATAATGACAACCCACGGCCCACCAGCAGTGTGAATGTGGTTGGGAAACACTGCTTTACACAGACCACACAGATGTGTGGAGGCTCAGACTTAAAGGCTGTTTTGTGTGACTCCATACCAACAGTTAAAGTGTGTGCATTAGTGACCCACTCCAGATCTACAGAGCCTCAGTTTGTAATGGCCTGAACACTTTGTGACCAACAGATGGCCAATCTGACATACAGCCAATTCACTGTATACAGTATATGAGTACATAACTAAAAAAGAAATTTAAAAAATTCTCCTGAACTTTAATGTAAAGGAGACAAAAATCAGATTTAAATTGTATGAATGGAACAAGAAGAGACAATGATAAATCTAAAGCTGAATATGCTTTCTTAGAATACAATAAATGTCACCATAAAGCATATTTTTTAATTCAAGGTATGAAATCATTCTAATACATCAAAAAGGCAGGAAGTAAAAGAAATCCTTTTTAATGGCATGTGTTAAATAAAATGCTCAATAATTCCAGAATTCTATTTACAATATAATAGAGAAGAAACAAATGTACTATGTTGGATGTTTTAATGGTTATTTGTTCTTTGGCCACATGCAAAATATAAGGGAAATTAGATTCAATAAGCCAAAAAGAAATGAGACATGACAAAACTTAATGATGCAACGGTCAGCCCTAAAATTTAATCTAGTATTTTTTCACAGAATTGGTGAAGAACAGGCAAATAAAATAAATTTCATAGAAATGCAGAACACTCTCAAACCCAGATTATCAGTGCTGCTGAAAGAGGTGTTGGTGGGACCAGCAGGGGGCACTTTTCCTGTGGTCTGAATGTCGATTTGATTTCAATGCCCCAGCGCAGTGACAGGGACACTGTGCTGTAAAAATGGCGCTCTCATTTGGATGAGACATAAAACTGAGGTCCTGACTCTCAGTTGTCATAAAAGATCTCTGGGCATCCTTTCTAAAGAGTCGAATGTATCCTGGGGTCCTGGGCTTTGTCATTGTGGCCTCCTAATCATCCCCTGTCTCTAACTGGCCAGCTGTCTCAGGTAATGTGTGGTCAGCGTACTGGCACAAAAATGGCTGCCGTCGTATCATCCAGGTAGCACTCACTGAAGCACTGTGACTAATTAGAAAAGTGCTATGTAACCTTTATATTATGTAAAGAATTATCATTGTTGTTATTATTAATAATAATAATATTAATAATAATATTATCATTAACAAATTGAGGAGAGAGGAAAACCAGAGTCTATCATGGCAGAAACCAAGTCCGGATAAGGTGGCAGTCCATTAAAGGGCCAACTCATATACAGATCCACATGGAGTCAATTTACAATTGCCCATTAACCTTCAACTTTTGGGATGTAGAAATAAAAAACTGAGACAAAAGGAGAAAAACCTTTGCAGAATATACAGACTCCACACAGCATGGGTTTCCAATCTAGGACACTGGGCCTATCAGTTCTCTAGTGCACCAACTTACAGGAGATGTGCTTAATTTTCATCGTCTGACATTTTCTCTCGTGAGTAGATCACTAAAATATGAAAATATAGGTCATAATAACCTCCTTGGCATTAACCTCAAGTGTGACTCAGGCACAGAATTCTGTTAGTACGGTTAATACTGAGTCAGACTTGGGGTGACATTTAATGATCCACTTTACAATTACTCTTGCTGCCTTCTAGAAGATGAAATAACATTATATTGTAAAAAAATGTGAACATATCTTTGTGTTTTGCCACTCTAAGTTAACTCATCAATATTCATGAGAGGGGCGGCACTTGAACCTAAACATAACGGCATGTAAACCAGGAGCTGTAAAGTCAGTTTTAGAACAAAATTAGATTAGCTGAATCAAGTGATAATGATGACAATATGATTTAGTCATCAGATGTTTACATAGGTAGCGAAACTGCTGCATATCACACTTTACAACCAAACTGCCATAATATGCATGGCGAAATCAGTCCTGTGAAGCTTCACCAGGGTGCAAGTAGATTTGTGGCAAAAAAAGACAAAATGATTGTGATATAGTAGAAGAACAAGAAAGACATTAGACCTCAAGCACTATTTTATTCACAATGCAGCATCTGTACATGTTCCCTTCAGGGAAATGTGGCATCATACAACAACACAATGGGTATGTCATTTGCATGCAACCCGAAAAAATATTAGAGGAAAAGGGCACAATGAAAAACACTTCTACTGTCCCAATTGCGATGTCGGACTGTGTAAAATTATGTCATATGAAGGATGTGTACTAATTCTGCATCAGAACAACAGTGGACACTACAGATACTTTTTCTACGGTATTTGTCTTGATGTTTTACATGTTTATGTTATACACAAAAACATTTTTTCTTGTTGTAAAAAAATTCAACGTTTTGGCTCATTTTTCTGTACATAAAACTAAGGAGGTTAAACAATTACATAGCATTAGAAAAAACATTGTATACTTGTATTATAGGTAAATAAATGATGGAAAGGGATTATAGAAATTCTGTGACAAGAAGTTCCACAACTTTCTCTTTCTCCATACTTTGATCATTCGAGCTGACAGCATACTTTGGCTCCATGGTCTAAATTTATAAAGAAAACCAACATTAATGGTCAGTTGACAGAAGTAAACACAATATTCATTCATTCATTTGTTCATTATTTTTATGCCCATAGGCAAGTCCTTGTCATGGAATGCCAGCTCATATTTTTACTGTCTTAAGCCTTACCTTTCACACACTGGTTGGTTTCAGTCTCTTTAATAATGTCCAGCAATATAATTTTCTGTCTGCTGCACCTTTTTCCCCTCTAATCTGCCTTTAGTGATATCTCTTAGCAGTCTGGCATGCAGCATCTCTAAGCAGCAGGTAAGTTTCCCAGCCATCTCTTCTCTCTCAGATGTCCTTTCCTCTTTTACTCTTCTCATTGCTCACTCCTTCTGTGTATCTTATTTTCTCAATTTTACTCCAAAATCAAAAAATGCTTCCAAATGTTTAATTTTAATTTCCTTGGAGTTGTAAATATGTAATGATTAGTGATGAGTGAACATTACAGAGTTCACTTTACTTTGAGTTCCCCAAAATCATGGAAATGTTTGCAGTATTTGCCAAACTTGGTGAAATGCAATAAAGTCAAAGGGTAAGGACTAACTCTACTAGATTTGACTGGATTATAATGGTGCAATCGTCTTTAAAATGTCCCTGAGGGCTACGGAAACATCTGACAACTATACTGGACCAATTATTGTGACCTGAGCTGTGCATCAGCAGTGCCAACCACTGCCTCACCGTGCCGGCATGAGATTAAAGAATGCAGTCAGAGACACACAATCATATATTTCATCAAAACAAATGTAGAAATTTAGAAATTGTAGTCAAAAGTCAGAAAAAAATATGTAGGTCTTTTAAAGGCAGGCAACTCAATGTGGCGTGTCATGATTGAAACCGGTGGCTCATTTTATTTTTTGAAATCGTGTTGAAGGCTCTCCAAACTCCCTGGGCTGATGCTTTGCACTTTTTATTCTATCAAAAAGATAGAAACATCTTGTAAACAATAACATATTTCCTGTGATCAGGCTCCTTACATGTTTGGGGTCAGGCTCCTTCAAGGTTTATTTTCACTCTTACCGTGCCACATGACTGACTATTATGCATGCAATAGGGCACACTTCTCTTACACTAACGTGGAACTCAAAGATCAACTTACACAATTAGCTACAAGCACAAATAACCCGTCCCACAGAGTCTGTAATACAAATGATCAACATTACATACCTTGAGGGGCGGTCCCATCAATGTTGGCTGTTACAGCTCCGGAGGATGTTGCACTGGCCTCGCAAAGCATTATGGGGCATTGGCGTAAAATTTTTAAAAAAAATCTCCTAAACCGGCTGAATTATCAGTAAATAATTTGACGAACAAAGACAAACAGGAACACAGCAAATTCAACACTAGTAATGAATGGAGAATGTGTAGAGCACTTGCGGAATGAGCCAATTTGGTGTTACGCATTTTGGAGAAAGTCACACATGCTTTTATCTCATCCCGCCTTCACTATTCTAATGGGGTTTATTTTGGGGTTAGTCAGGATTCTTTCTTTAATCTCTATTGGTTCAGAATGCTGCTGCCCATCTATTAACTGGGTCTAAAAACACGGTCATATTATCCCAAAACTTTAGGCATTAGATTGGCTTTCTATTAAGTATAGGATTAATTTTAAGATTCTTACAATACCCTTTAAAATTTTAAAAGGTATAGCCCCTGGCTATTTATGTGACCCGAATAGCCTGATCATTCCCGCTAGGTCTCTGAGATCCACCGACCAGATCTTGCTGACATCACAAAGAGCTGGACTAAAACTGAGAGGCCACCGGGCATTTTCTGTCCTGTCTCTGAAATTATGGAATGAGTTACCTTTAAATATTAGGATGGCTCCATCATTATTGATTTTTAAATCTTGTCTCAAAACTCATTTTTACTCTTTGGCCTTTAATTCACCTTGAGAGTTGATTGTCCTCCCTTGTACTGTTTCAATTTTTGTACTTGTTTCTGTCATTATTTTTATATTTATTGGTTATTGTCCTTGTACAGCACTTTGACCTCAACTATGTTGTTTTAAAGTGCTTTATAAATAAACGATTGATTGATTGATTGATTTTGGCAGGTAAATGGGTAACACTGCACTTTAGGTACAGATGTGTATAAATACTCGTATGCTCTTGGCTTAGGGCTAAAGCACCACAACTCTGATGGTAATAACAAAAAAATTACATGTACAGTATCCTTACTTTTTATTGTTTGCTGAAGACACTGGAATTGTTGAATGAACTCTTAGTTTTGGGATCTGCTGTCAAAGGATGATTTTGCCCCCACCAATATAAAGGAAGCATGTGACAATATAAATATTATAAATTAAGTGCAGAAGCCTGGAGATGGATAGAGTCTCATCTAAAAAATATACAGTCTTCTTGCCAGTGGTGATTTAATGGTGTTTTACACCAAAGGAAGACTTTAAAATTGCACAAAAAATGCTAGCAAATATTGTATATGTTTGAAGATTTTTTTATTTCAAAAGAATGTTTGCGGCATTTTTCCAAAAAAAAAATGATGTCACAGTACCACCAGTGTGAGTGTTGCTTTTTCAACATTACTCATAAAATGACCCACAAAAGTAAACAGAAATTTTGAAAAATGGTTCAAAGAAAAATTTGGATATTGTTAACAAGAAATTTAATTTCTTTCCAGTATAAATATTTTAGGGTCACTTTTGTTAAGAGAAAATAAATAAAACCAAATTTTCAATTTACTGAATTTTTAAAATCAATATTTAAATTTTTTTGTAAATTAAGATTGTATAAAAGATGCCAAATTTAATCACAATTAGAGGATTCAAATGTGTGCCACTGGAATACACAAATGCGCACAGACAGATAAACGTAATGCTGAAAATGGTCAAGCTGTGTTCAGGATGTTTCAAACATGTAAATCTTTTTTAAAAAAATGGAAAAACTGAAGTCAATTAGAACGCTTTCTTTTAAAGTATGCTTAAAAATTAAAAATGAAACACAAAAGCAGAAGTACATTGGTGCAGTAATTATAGGTTTTAGCAATTTGGCAAGCAATAGACTCTTGTAATGCAGAATAAAAACAGTGTGATTTAAGAGATTGTTTATACCTTCAGCAATTAGGCTGTTAAATGATAAGGAGCAAGAGCTGGAAGAGCTTTAATGGATATAATTAATTTTTGTATATTTTATTGTTTCTTTTCTGTCTAATATTTGTTGTTGTTTGAATGTGGCTCACATAACTAATAAAATTTCTAGTCCAAGGATAATAAAATTAGGCATGGAATAGGCAGAGTTAGGCAGTGTGGTTAGATTTTCTACCTCATGTTTCCAGCCTCACGGGTTTCTTCCCACAACTGATAGTTGTCTGTATGGGGTTTACAGTCCCTCTATCTACATTTTTCTCCAGGTAGTTCATATTTCTAAGCAGTGGGGCAGAAGAAATCCTGGGAGCCGCCACAGTGTGAGGAGGGCTTCAGACCAAAAGGGCGCCCTTATCAGATCTGCATCAAGCCAGGCTCAAAAATATACATTAAGTATTTGAAAATAGAACATATATTTTTGCATTTTTAGGTTAATCAATACAGTAAGAAGCTGCTATGTCATGTCATGTGACATTACTGGAAACAGACAAGTTGACGAGAGGGCACGGTAATACTTGAAATATGCAAAAGTTAACAAGTAGACAATGAAGTCTTGCATCAAGATTAAAAAAAAAGAAGAAAAGAACTAAGTGCTGCACAAAGGAAGCAATTGACAGAGCAAGCCATTGCTAAACTATACCCAAGATAACATCTATGCATAAATCATCAGTGGAAGACGGAATTGGTGAAATGTTACCGGCGAGTGTCATAACTGTCAGGCAAACTGAGCCCCGTGCATCGCTTCGACTCAAAGCAAACTTGGCAGAATAGACGACTTCTGCTTGTCTTCCTTGCTCATGTCTTCCCATTGTAGATGATCATCAGCCTTTTAACAAAAACATGCAGGGCAATATGACAGACCCTGGTATCAATATGAAGTATTTGAATAGCGATAAGTAAATAATAATACTGAATTCTTAAAATGGTTCATACCAGGGCCATCCTAACAGCATTATAGGGCCCCGGGCAAAGCAGTGCACTGGGGCCCCTACCTACATAACCACTCAGCAACTCACAACATACATAGATTAGCATGGGGCCCCTATGCTAGTGGGGCCTCCTGGCAACTGCCCAGCATGCCCATGTGTTAAGATGGCCCTGGTTCATACATTAACTCCACAGCATTATCCCCCCCCCCCCCCCCCCCAATATTGCAACAAACTGGCCAGGCAAAGCAGGGGTTTAATTTAATTTAATAGCTAAGAAAACGTTATTTTTTTTAATAGTTACTGACATCAGCAGGTAGACAGTAGAGTTTGAATACAATAGAAGACCCAAGTAGCATAGTTTAGTGGCTTAACTAGAATAAAAGTGCCATCTTCAAGAATTTCTCTGTGATTTCTTTGAATACCATCAGTCCATGTCTGGGTTGGTTATGTTTAGGATCTTTTTATAATTTCACTGCAGTTTTTTTTTATGATTAGTAGTTATGATCAAGTTTGTCATTTTTGTCATTTCAGTTTGTTATTCCTTTTCATGGAAGCCACCATGTAGTTCATAGTAAGTGAGCTGTTGTTAACCACTGTGTACAACCTTAAGTTTGATTTTCGAAACCAAAGAATGGGCTTCATTCACATTAGTTCACGTATAAGTGCCACAGATCTGATGTTTACTAGCAATTAAGGTATGGATTCAAAACTTTTTAATAAATGGCCTTATGTTGCTCTTGTAACAAATGTTTTCTATCCAAATCTGTCCTGTCATGCTCTCACCATTCCTTTAAGCCTCTTGTTTCTATAGAACAGAAAACCAGCAGTGATAAATGCGTACAAAGCAACAGCTCTGATCTTTTGTTTCTGTTGTCTCTTCCTTGCCATCGCAAGCTTGTGAATTTGGAGATGTTCTGCACTGAAAGAACATAAAGAAGAGCGGCAAGCAGCCTCTGTCAGGCACTTTCAGGATAGACATCCGTAATCATATCAGATTTGGATCAGTTGCAAAATTAATTTATGCAATCAAAAACGAAGCAAAAAACTACGATAGAGAAGCACCTTTAGCTACAGTGTGAATGTCGCCTTAGAAGACTCTCACTTCTTCAGACAATGGCTGTTTTATGTTTAACTACACATCCAAAAAATATTAACTGTGAAGGAGTATTAATTCAGTTTCCACTGTAAATGATTTTTACAGGCCAGGGCCCTGATCTCCGCTATTGTAGGGAGTGCCACGAATTTTGCGCTACTCCAGTGCCTCTAAGACGTGTTAAGTTAACTGATAATTCCAAATGAACTCAGTGTGAGTGTCGCTTTGTGTGTGATTGTGATGTGCAATGGTCTGGTGCTCCATTTAAGGCACTTTTTCTCCTCTATGCCCACTGCTGAAAAAAAGGCTCTCGTCACCATCAACTACGAATTGGATTTAATGGGTCAGGGATTGTGAATTTATATTTTTATAATAAACTTTGTCTTCACTCCGACCTTAATTTTCCTTTAACATTCCCAATACATCACAATTTAGTCAAGGAGAAAAAAGGAAAAGTTTGATTGCAGTATGGCAATTTAACTTGAGGTTCAAAAACCTTTTGATAATATGGCCTTTCAGAGGCTTATCATCAAACTACAAGAGGCAATTCCAAGTATATGTAAATGGGGGCAGAATTTACTTAAACACACAAAAAGTAATCTTTTTCTGAATCAAATAATTTTAAGTGCTGCCCCATGAGGGTCAGTGCCATGATTCGTTTTGAATTTATACTGCACAAATAGCTTTACTAAAATGCAACAAAGAAATTGGATGAATTGGCAGTTAACATAAAACTAGTTCTTTATAGAATGTCACTTGTTCCAGAATTAAATAAATGAAATGGAAATCATGAAATAAATAATCACATGATTTTAATGAGTCAAGAAATTGTGAAAAAAACACATAAATAAATTCATCTAATTATTCTGAAACACAATGTCATTTCATTTTGGTTTCAACAATGTTGTTTCCTTGCATTTTATGTTTGCTGATTTTATTTTAATATGGCCTCTGTCACACACATGCTCATGGGAGACGGTTTGCAGGCTCAAAGTGTAAGTGTTTCTCTGCCGAGCCAGGGGTTGGCGCTGTCCTTTGATGCTTCTCCCTTTTCTCCTTCATCAGAAGAACCCACCTCCTAATAACATAATTTCCACCTCCCTGATGACATCATTTCCTGTTCTGGCCCCAAGATTCCTCCTCTTCCTGCTCCTCGACTATAAATCTGCCATTTTTTGCGAACATTTTCAATTCTGTTTAGGATTCCAGTCTGTAACCATTAATTATTTGCATCCTCAAGTATATGGGGATGGTTTCGACAAAACTTTATGCTTATACACCGCAGTACACCTTGTTTTTTTTAACACCGTTTTTATTTAACAACTAGCTGTGCTAGCCTTTCGAAAAAGTAAATGTAATAGTACAGTAATCCCTCCTCCATCGCGGGGGTTGCGTTCCAGAGCCACCCGCGAAATAAGAAAATCCGCGAAGTAGAAACCATATGTTTATATGGTTATTTTTATATTGTCATGCTTGGGTCACAGATTTGCGCAGAAACACAGGAGGTTGTAGAGAGACAGGAACGTTATTCAAACACTGCAAACAAACATTTGTCTCTTTTTCAAAAGTTTAAACTGTGCTCCATGACAAGACAGAGATGACAGTTCCGTCTCACAATTAAAAGAAGGCAAACATATCTTCCTCTTCAAAGGAGTGCGCGTCAGGAGCACAGAATGTCAGAAAGACAGAGGAAAGCAAACAAATCAATAGGGCTGTTTGGCTTTTAAGTATGCGAAGCACTGCGGCACAAAGCTGTTGAAGGCTGCAGCTCACACCCCCTCCGTCAGGAGCAGACAAAGAGAGAGAGAGACAGAGATAAACAAACAAGCAAAAATCAATATGTGCCCTTCGAGCTTTTAAGTATGCGAAGCATTGTGCAGCATGTCGCTTCAGGAAGCAGCTGCACAGAAGGTAGCAACGTGAAGATAATCTTTCAGCATTTTTAGACGAGCGTCCGTATCGTCTAGGTGTGCGAACAGCCCCCCTGCTCAATCCCCCTACGTCAGGATCAGAGAAAGTCAGCACAAGAGAGAGAGAGAGAAAAGTAAGTTGAGTAGTTTCTCAGCCATCTGCCAATAGCGTCCCTTGTATGAAATCAACTGGGCAAACCAACTGAGGAAGCATGTACCAGAAATTAAAAGACCCATTGTCCGCAGAAATCCGCGAACCAGCAAAAAATCCGCGATATATATTTAAATATGCTTACATATAAAATCCGCGATAGAGTGAAGCCGCGAAAGTCGAAGCGCAATATAGCGAGAGATCACTGTATTTGATATTTGATATCTTTTGCCCTTTGTTCACCCTCAGAATTTCTCGTAGCCTTTCCACATTATCCTTGTGTGTCTCATCCTCTCTTTCTTTGTGGTTCTTCTTTCGGTCGCATTCCCATAAAACCTGCTATCTCAGACACCATCATTTTGAGCCTTCCTCTCCTCCTGTCTTGTTTCCGACTACTACCAATGGTAGATGTGCCCAATGTCACTTGATATGTTATGCTCTTTGTTGTCATTGAAATGTTTCATTTTAACTCCTTTCATTGTGAAAAAATGGATACAATCAGGAACTGAACTTTGCACCTCAAAAGTATTGTCATCATCCCTAACTAACACCGAGCAACCAATGAGACCAAACCAAACTGACCAATAAGATTGCTTGAAGGTAATGGACACACAGACAGAGACAGCAGTATTTCATTAAATAATAGAAGAGACATTTCTAAATGGCTATTTTAATGCCAGTGTTATTTATTTGAGCTTTTTGTGATGGTTTTGTCATTTATGTTTAACCTATTCTGATTGGTTAATCATTTCCTATTGATTTCCTGTAGTTCCTGATTCAGCACATTTTTATAAATAGACACGAACACATTTAAAATTAAGAAAGGGTTTTGTCAAATGAAGTACACTGTTAATAGGTATAACAATTTTATATTTTAAGTCAGAAAATATGGTATTACAAAAGTAAGGTGGGGGCATTTGTACTAAAAAAAGAAGACTTTATGAAAAAAAAACTCTTTGGAGTATTAGTAGACTCAATGATCACAAATGGTCTCAATGAGTAAGTGTCTAAAGGTAAATAAAAATACTATCAGGAGACAGCCTGTTAAAGATTAAATGTGCACATCTAGACAAAATAATTTACTTGGACTATCAAAAAGCTTTGGATACAGTTCCTTATAGAACATTAACACTTATGCTAGGGGCAACTCTCTGATAACCTGGAAAACCGGGTTTCAGGTTGTACAGCATAACAGGTCGACAATATGAGCACAAGCTCATCAGTGGGGTCTTTATTTACACTGACAGTCTGTATAATTAATTTATATTAATGATGTAGACAGTTAACAAACTTTTGAAATCTGTTGATGACTCTAAGGCCCCATTAACACTACTATGTTTTTATTTAAAAATGCAGACATTAGTCTCTGTTTTAGCCTTTCATCTACACAACACCAGTGTGTCCAACCAATAAAAATACTTTTGAAAACATCCTCTAGAACCAAAGACTTTTGAAAATGACAGCCATGGTACTTAAGTGTGAATTGGCTAAAATGAAGATGCTGACTCTATCTCACTCTGCTCATGCTTATTGTGTGGCTCTTCCCTTAGTGAATCCTGCCCATTACAACGTCTCATTCCCTGAATGGTCATGTTTCATGAAAAAAACCTTATTTGAACACAGTGAACATAGTTGCTTTCCATGGTGCTTATTGCTTTGCTGCATACATGCATAAATTGCAAAATATTTTCCAGCTGCTGCAGTTTTGTAATAAATATCATTGTTGGATGACTTAAACGATGCAGAATCCCTTAAAATCTGATTGTAAATAACTCATTTGGCAGGTTGTTCTTAGTGTAATGGAAATATGGAGTACATGATTGGCCACTGTAGCATAAAGTGTCACCGAGCCACCTTTTATACATTCATACATGTTAGGTTACTTTTATCGACATAAATATCATGTCATTTACCCACTTCAATTACAAGGAGCAGGAGACTGCACTGCGCAGCCACAGAGATGAGCAGAAGAAGAGGCAGAGGCAGAGGCAGAAGCAATACTGTCAGCATATAACGAGACCTACCACTGCATTCTTATGCAGTAAGGGACAGTGATGCAAAAAATGTACATTATTACCATATTGAATACATAAAAATATAATTACTATTAATATTAACAAATTGAATAAATAAATACACATCTAACATCATACTTTTCTGGTAACACTTGGTTTTTCAGCAATGACTATATACTATATGACCTACCCCGCACCATATCCTACAGTGAGATGTACTTTCTTCAGCTGCCATAATTGCAGGTGTTTCACTGTTTTGCCAACAGGAGTGGCTTTTGAACTAGCAAAAAAAAAAATATATATATATATATATATATATATACTAGGGGGCTTTGCCCTACTCGCTTCGCTCGCCAACCCCCGTGTTTGGTTTCGGGACACACTTTTAAGATTTTTTTTTCTTTGAATTGTTGCTATTTCATTAGTTTCACTTTTATTTCAGAACTTCTGTAAAAACATTATTTGGAATCTTTCGAGTCCAAATATGCTGAATCTTTTAAATGAGGTCAGTGAGACATGCATTTAATGACTTTGTCAGGTTAGAGATAATGAAAACTGGAATTCAAAAGACCCCAAAAAAACATAGGCACGAAAAACATGCAGAGCAAGATACAGAATATGGAAGCAGCAAAAAAATGAAAGTGTCAAAAAAAAAAGTAAACATCACATTAGTGCAAAAAAAGAGAAATTATTACTCGGATAAATAACTAAAAGGCGAACAGAGATCTAATATATGGACACAGGTGATATGTCAGAAGTATGTAAATATTGTAAGGCTTTGAAGTTTAAGTCAGAGAATTTCAAAAACAGAGTTTACCTCACATGCATTTATTGGTTACTTTGCAAAAAAAAATTATTAACTGATGATGATGTAGATCGCTTTGTCTGTGCTGAAATTCCAAACAGAGAAACCTATCCTGAATTATCTCTAATCTGGGGGGTATTTTCCGTACATCGCTTAAATCATCCGAGATCAGATGCCTCATCTTGGATGAGTTAATGCCGGTGAAACTCATCTGGGATAAGTCGGCTTTTCAAACGCAGCCGTGTAGTAGATTAGTCGAGCTGGATCTTATCATCCGAGTTGAATGCGCGCGCCCACACTGATTGAAAGCCCATACAGTATATATTGAGTCTAGAAAACATGATCATATACAGTATATATACAGTATATAGATAAAAGTTGAAGTACCGAATTTTTCGGACCATAAGATGCACCTGACCATAAGACGCACCCAGTTTTTAGAGCAGGAAAAGAAGAAAAAAATATTCTGAGCCAAATAGTACCAGTATACTAAAATATTTATTAAAATATAGCAAAATACGGTAATATTTAACAGCGTACACTCAACAGTGGTGTTAAGAACCATCATCACTTCCATTAACAAATGAGGAAAGACTTAGAGGCTCAAGCACTTTCTAGTTTTCTGGAAGCCCTAAAAACTCATCATCGCTAGTGTCAGAATTTATAAAGCTCAGTTGCTCACAATCACTTATATCACTTTCTTTGCTATCTTCATATATGATATTATCTTCAGTTCCATCTAAGACATTGCTAATGCCACATTTTTTGAATGATCGTGCAACGATTTCCTCCTTCACTGACTGCCATGATGTTTTAACCCATTCACAAACTTGGGTGATAGTGGGCCTCTTCATTCGTCCATGATTCCCAGCAGCCATCCATTTGTTCCACTCTTCTCTCATAAAGACTTAAAATGGTTTGTTGATTGAAACGTCGAGAGGTTGCAACTGGCTGGTAAGACCCCCAGGAATTACAGCTAGATGAGTCTTCACCTCGTTAAATCTGTTTTTTGTTGTTTCGCTAATATGTGCTCTGAACTGGTCAAGCACTAATAAAGCAGATTTTTTCAGTATCCCTCCAGGACGTTTGGACCACACTTTTTCAATCTATACTTTCATTCCATTTTCATCCATCCATCCTTTTTCATGAACATGCACAACAACTCCTTGTGGAATAACATCTTTTGGAAAGGTTCTCCTTTTGAAAATTAGCATCGGTGGCAATTTGGTGCCATCAGCACAGCAGGACAACACAGCAGTGTAATGTGTTTTCTCATGTCCTGAGGTTTTCACGGTTATTGTTTTGGCACCTTTGAGGTCAACCATCTTATTAGACGGCACATCAAAGGTTAGCGGGACTTCATCCATATTCCCAATCTGGTCCATTGGAAAATCATTTTTTTTCCTAGCATTAATTACAAATTTATGAAAAAACAGAATCTTCGATTCATATTCTTGTGGCATTTTTTGTGCAATTCTAGTTTTGGTGCACATAGCAAGGCCGCTTCTCTTCATAAATCTGTAACACCATGATGGTGAGCCAGTAAAATCCTTAATGCCTTTCTCTACAGCAATGCGTTTGGCTTCATAGATGATCATTTTTGTAGAAACTGAGAAGCCCATATTCCGGTGACATGTGATCTATTCTTTCATGTCCATTTCAAACTGTGGCCATTTTGCAGCATGTCCACGAAAAGTGTGCTTACCGGTAGTTTCAAGTTTTTGCAGCTGATCCTCCTGTTTCCTCCACTCTCTTATCATTTTTTCAGTTGGAGGTGACCCAAAATGTCTCTCCACTGCTCTGTTTCCATGTTCTTTTGCATATTTTACTACCTCCAGTTTAAACAGAATTTTATATGCTAATCTTTTCGTCTTTGACATTTTGTACCGTTAGGGAATTGGTGTTTTTCTGAGGAAAATACAGTAATGAAAGAACTGTCAGTTTTTATTAGAGACATATTACCGTACACATCAGTAATTTGACTCATACCGCTTGGCGATGCACATGGGTTACCGTAAATCTTAATCCATGCATCGCTGTATGCAAGCCGTATTACCATTAAAGGGCACCAACCAGCCTGACAGGCAGGGCTTTGCATGGCAGGAGAGACTATGTGTGTCTCCTGCCATGACGGGCTCCTTGCCTGCTTGTCAGGGCACTGTGCGGCATCACATAGTCCCGGCCGGCCAATCAACAGGCCGACTGGACGAACCCGTACTCCGATGAATGGAGCAGGTGACAGGGTGGACAGCGGCACCACGGATGGGTGAGTAGCATGATCAGTATCTATGCAGTATCTATACCGTCTGTATGGCGTTGCTGATTGAGCGGCTGTGGCTATGAGGGGCGGGAATGGCTGACATCACTTGCAGCACCTGAACTGTAAATTGTAAGTACCATAAGCGACAGTAAGCGAACGCAGCAGCGGGCGACAACGCATGGGACAAATACACAAATACAAATACAGTCGACCCTTGATATACGACCGGCCTGACATGCAAACAACTTGATATACGACCAAAATTTTTGTTTTACGACCAACATCTTGCGTTACGACCCGAATGCGGTCACGTGTATCCGCTTGTGCGATTGTAAACAAACAGCTGAGAGCGTTCGTAAGCATCAGTCGGAGCCCAGATACATGGGTTTGTGGACGTAATTTCGGTCAGTGCAGTGATTAATATAATTTATTTCGATAATTGCTAAGGAAGTTAGAGAAGGTAACAAAGGTAAAGAAAGCGATCACAATCAAAATGAAGAAGGACATTGTGCGGAAATATGAGAGTGGTATTTGTGTGACAGATCTCGCTAATATGTACAGCATGTCGAAATCCACCATCTCGACAATTTTACAAAGAAAAGATTTGTATAAGGAGGCTCCTTCCAAACAATAACCACCTTCCATTTCATTCTCCTTCTCCTTCCCACTTCCTGCAGCCCAAAGATGTCAAATTAAATGGTGAGTACAGTATGAAATTGTTGTTTCTGGTAGGCTAGGCTCTTTTTATAACATTTTGGTTAGTACATTAGAAAAATTATTGGTGTTTTGGTATATTATGCACATTATACAACCCTTTTTTATTATGAAAAGGTTAAGTAAGTGTTGTTGTGGGAGGTTCGCAACACATTATGGGTATTTCCATTATTTCCACTGTATCCTTTTACAACAGCCTTACTGGACAGCATTCCTATTAGATGCACCCTCATTTTCCCCCCACTTCTGAGGAAAAAAAAGTGTGTCTTATGGTCAGAAAAATACGGTAATAACTTTTAATGTAAAATTGAAACATAAACTAAATCATACTTGGAGTCACACTCTGTTTTAAGATAGACAAGTTCACAAACTCACCAATGTTTCATGAAGGTCAGGTCAGGTTAGGTTGGGGAGCATGCACTGGTACAGCACGTTGCTACACCCACCTCACAACGAAACAGCTCAGGATCCTGGTTGGCAACTCCCCCAGATAGACACACAGTCAGGTGTTACTTGGGCTCCTCTTGGCCTGGTCCAGCCACTCGGGTCCTCAACAATGAGGATCCTATGAACCGGATCACCCTTCGGGAATCGCGTCACATGGCTGTGGTGCTGTAACTGAGGTGCCATCACAATTCAAGTAATGTGCCTCATTTGGGACTCAGTGAGCAACTGATCATTCGACACAAAGTTAAACCAGCGGCACCCAAGGATTCTCCAAAGAAACGCAGTACTAAAGGAATCCAGTCTTCATCTCAGGTCACTGGATAGCATCCATGTCTTGCAACCATATAGAAAAATAGGAAGCACCAGGACTCTAAGGACTTGGAGCTTTGTCCTAATGACCCCCATGCTCTCCCAATCTGTCTACTGATTTCATAGAAAGAGTCACCAAGGTCGCTGCCAAGGTAAGTAGACCTCTTGTAAAGGTCAACAGTCTTTCCGCAGACATACACACTGCCAATGGCTGTGCCCAAGGGGTCATTAAAGGCCTGAATCTTGACTGATATCCAGGACACTTGTAGGGCCAGACAATTTTAAAAATGTACACACACCATGCTGAATTAGAAATATCTCAATGAATATTGAACTGACAAATTTCCTTGAAGAATAAGTGTTCCAAATTTCAAGAAAATCAATCCACCAAGACCTAAATTATTTACTGTGGACAGACAGATAGACTCGGCTATTTCAGTACACAGTTTTGTAATGGAGCTGTACTGTGTAGTGTGGGTCCTTGTAGAGTCATTGATTTAGCATTTTATCCCTTAAAGGGTTCTTATCGTATGTAGGTTATGCTTCTGGCTTTGAAAATCTTCTTAATATGTGAGCAAAACAGACATTTTTAATATACAGTAGACAACTGACAGGATACTAACAGATCAAGAAGACCTAAACTCATCCTGTGTTATTGTATACACCCTGAGTTCTTTTAAAATAATGAGCCCAGAGGGATTTCACAAATATGTTATCATCTATTTGTGGCTAATTGTGTTATCGATCTAAATAAACAATGGTACATTCTGGAATATTCCTGTGCATGATTCTTATGTAAAGCATACAATATATGGTTCCCTATTGACATCTTCTGAAGAACCACGTGTAGGCGCGTTATGCATTATATGTGACCCAACCTAAAAAGATACCAGCATGTGAAGCTGCACAGAGAAGAACAACCAAGTACATCTTGAGACATCAAGGGCATGTCCTACTCTAAAAGGCTAAGGGAATGATAAAAATGTGGCAATATAGTCCGGGTCTTCAACATTTTTCAAATGGCATTTTTAAAATGATTAATCAGAGTTCTTTTAGTTAAATAATGAATCACATTTTCAAGGAACCTACTGAAAATTATTGGGAGGGTGAAAATTGTGAAAAATCTCTTTAGAGAAAGTGTAGTGGGAGCTACCGTGTCCTGTAGTTGAAAAAAAAATCTTGACACCTTTTGAAAAAGTATCCGCGTGAGACATTGGAACAGCTTAGCTATTAACAAAGCAAGCAGCTATATGAACAGAGTGGTGACCTCTCATTTATCAAACTTCTTATGGTCTTCTTCTGGTCCTAGGAATATTGTGTATCCAGGTTTGGTTTCCTTGTTGTACTACAGTATTGCTATCGGATGTTTAAGAGAGGCTATCATATACTCATCACTAATGTGTAAGGTTTGAATAATAAGGCACATCTGGATGTGTTAAAACTTTCCAGTTTAACAATCAAGGAGGAAGATGTGGAGTGATGTAATTCTGAAGGTAATAAGTAAGGTGGTTGCTAGTTAGCATGCTTTTTCTCACTAAAGATTTATAGATTCATATTAGCCATTCCACAATGGCTGGAAATGAGCAAGAAAGTCATTATTTATTGCAGATGTTTTCATTGCTTAATACATAGATGCAAAAACACATTAATCCTATTATTATAAAACTTGTTACATGACAATGCTTTTGATATAAGGCATAAATCATATGAAATTAATTGTTATGTAAATAATATTGCTGTAAGAAACAAAGAAAAACAGAATTATTGACAAAATGAAACAATAACGCCTCTAAAGATATACAAGATTTTCAGTGTTCTAGTAGTATATGGTGATGTTTTATTGCAAGTAGACCATTCTGCCCAGATTAGCTCATTGTTTGGGGACATTTTCTGCATGGATTCATGAGTGCTTTTCATTGTGCCTGTCCTGTACAATTCAGACATTTTGTACCTACCATTTCCTGCATGTTTACCAAGCAGATAGTGACATCATATGACAGTCTAACATTTTAACTGTAGTATTATACATACAAGTTCCAATTTCATGATTAGTTATTTACCAAAGACTGTTAGTATTTATAAATATTTTTGGGATTTTCAGACAATGAAATAGGGTGGATTACAGATTATACTATTTATTTATATCCTGATTGGTGCAAATGAATGTATTTCTGTGATGCCCCGGTTGCCCACAGCTTTGGTACCTTCTTTAACCTGGACATTATTAGTCATGGCTGAGACGAACCCAACAAATAAAGCAGCCAAGTGTGACTTCAAAATCAGGTTCATTGTAGTTTAATATCAATGAAGAATTAAAAGTGCCACAAAGAATGTGCAAATAGTACAATAAATAAGTCAATAAATAGTTCAATAAATGAATGCAAAGATCCATGATGATAAATCAAAAGTTTTTTTGTCCCAGAGTGTTAAAAAAAATAGAAATCCAATAAATACTTTAAAAATCCAGACGGTAGAGAGGTAAAATCCTTAAAATCCTTCCTTGTTCTCATATTTGCAGATAGTTTTTATCCTTGGCTCATCAGAATTGTAAATTGTCAAAACTTACAGAGATGTTAGAATTTTTCCCCCTGTATATACAATGATTACCTTATTGGATAATAATTTCTGTCCCTTATTTAGTTATGTATGTATTTATTTGTCATAGGATGTGTGATTTTTATATTATTTGTTTGTTATTGTTTGTTGTACTTGCACCATTTAAAGATGTAGCTTTTACAATTTCATTGTACTGATGCAATGACAATAAAGGCTTCCTTTCTTCCCTCCTTCCTTCCTCTTAAGCCATGTGAGTTTGATGTGATATCTCAATATCACTGCCCATCACATCCCCAATCTAATACGTGGATCTAAAATGTGGCCGCCTGCAGCGCCTAGGGCACCTGGCTCCTTTCATGATGCAGCTCACTCCGGTGGCCCACTGCTCAAAGGATGACAGTGCTATCATCCCATAAAACTCCACACACAGTCTTCAACCCTGTTCTTTCTTCCAGCTGTCAACACAGTTAATACTACTTTTCCTTCTCACTCCCTTTCCTCTCCAGCAAGCAATCACTTCTACAACAAAACAGTCTTCCCCTGTATTAACCCATTCTCCTTTATTTGTCCTAGCTCCTGCTGTTTGCCGCACCACCAACAAGGAAATCATCTTGTTAAATCCATGGGATGCAGTCACGTGTGTACGGTGCACTGCCACAAGCTAAAACAGGTTGTTTAAAACACAAGCAACCCTGTCTTACTACAATAACTTAACTTAAATTATCCTATCATTGGACTCCCTGCTGTAATAAAGACATCCATCTTGGAAACATTGTTAATAACAACTGTTATTTAAGAAAGTTTCCTAAACACACATCAATCCATATCCCCTTAACTTTTCTCGGAGATGTTGCAGGTTCCCAACACACTATTGCCTCGTACACTAAACATCTGCTGTACTCATGTAAAGAACTAAGTTCAGTTTTAGTGTGGTATTCATCCTTTGCCTTTCACATCACCTGACCAAACCACCTTGGTCTGTTTCTTCCCCCTGCCATGCCAAGTCTTTCTCTTAAACTCAGAATTCATCCTGCTCTAAATCTGTACACATTATAACATCTGTCAATGGAGGGAAGAAAACATGGTTGGAGGTGGTGTAGGATGATATGAAAAGTATGGGTCTCACCCTAAAGTATGCCGCCCAGGAACTACAGAAATTGCAGGGAACAGAACTGGGTGGCAACTGCCTAAGTTCTGGGCTGTCTTAACAGCATGATAGGTCCCTGGGCAAAGTAGCACACTGGGGCTCCCCTTTTGATAGCAAAACAGAAACATACTGTACATAGGCATCAGAAATATCATAAGCCCCTATGCTCCTGGGGCCTCCAGCTAGTGCCCATTTGTTAAGAGGGTCCTGCCTAAGTTGGGTAAACCCGGAAAATGGTTGTTAAACTGGTATTGATGATGATGAAGTATGATATTTCCCTTGACCACCTTTTACCTGTACCCATGCGTTCTTGCTCAAGAACTAATTTTGAAGTAATAGCTGGCATCTACCATGACAACTCCTTTCTTAAAATAAAGTGATTATATATCTGATGATGAATGGCACAATCCAAACCTTCTCAGCAGACTTTGACTAGCCACCATTTTTCCAGAATGTGATCAGTCAGTGGTGCACCCAAGGAACTTCAAATTACTTGCATTTAGTGCAATGCCTTTGTGAAACTACTTTCATTCATGATGGAAACATTCAATATCATTAATGATGGTATATCTGCTGAATTCTGAAATACCACCTTCAATAGCAGAACATTTTCAAACCTGCTTAGTCTAACTCAGAGACACGCAGAGGCAGAACCTATCATGACATTACGAGGTTCAAACAATGAACAGTGGATGAAGTACCAGTTAACGGGAATACCCATCATGGCTACACCCACATTCACACAGGCTCTATATTGAATCATTAAGTAATTTAAATTTGCAATGTCTTTGTAATAGGAACCCGGGAGATATGGTTGAGAACATCTAAACTCTACACAAAGAGCCACCAGGAGCTGAATTTGAAGCCAGGAATCTGGATCCATTAGGGAGCAGCTTTAACTGTACACCTCTCCATTTTCAGTATGCTAGTTTTATTCCATTAAATGGTTAAGTTTTGCTTATATTTTATGTGTTAATATTTTACTCTGTTGTCCGGGGCTTTATGCCCCTGGTAGGGCCACCCAAGGCAAACTGGTCCTAGGTGAGGGATGAGACAAAGAGCGGTTAAACAAACCTCCTATGAAGAAAAACAATTTTGGACAGCGTTTTCCCTTGCCCGGACGCGGGTCACCGGGGCCCCACTCTGGAGCCAGGCCTGGAGGTGGGGCTCGATGGCGAGCGCCTGGTGGCCGGGCCTGCACCCATGGGGCTCGGCCGGGCACAGCCCGAAGAGGCAACGTGGGTCCCCCCTTCCCATGGGCTCACCACCTATGGGAGGGGCCAAGGAGGTCGGGTGCAGTGTGAGTTGGGTGGTGGCCGAAGGCGGGGACCTTGGCGGTCCGATCCTCGGCTACAGAAACTGGCTCTTTGGACGTGGAATGTCACCTCTCTGAAGGGGAAGGAGCCTGAGCTAGTGCGCGAAGTTGAGAGGTTCCGGCTAGATATAGTCGGACTCACCTCGACGCACAGCTTGGACTCTGGAACCAATCTCCTTGAGAGGGGCTGGACTCTCTACCACTCTGGAGTTGCCCCCGGTGAGAGGCGCCGAGCAGGTGTGGGTATACTTATTGCCCCCCAACTTGGAGCCTGTACATTGGGGTTTACCCCGGTGGATGAGAGGGTAGCCTCCCTTCGCCTTCGGGTGGGGGGACGGGTCCTAACTGTTGTTTGTGCGTATGCACCGAACAGCAGTTCGGAGTACCCACCCTTTTTGGAGTCCCTGGAGGGGGTGCTAGAGGGCATACCTTCTGGGGACTCCCTCGTTCTGCTGGGAGACTTCAATGCTCACGTGGGCAATGACAGTGAGACCTGGAAGGGCGTGATTGGGAGGAATGGCCCCCCTGATCTGAACCCGAGCGGTGTTTTGTTATTGGACTTCTGTGCTCGTCACGGATTGTCCATAACGAACACCATGTTCAAGCATAGGGGTGTTCATATGTGCACTTGGCACTAGGACACCCTAGGCCTCAGTTCGATGATCGACTTTGTGGTCGTGTCGTCGGACTTGCGGCCACATGTCTTGGACACTCGGGTGAAGAGAGGGGCGGAGCTGTCAACTGATCACCACCTGGTGGTGAGTTGGCTTCGATGGTGGGGGAGGATGCCGGTCAGGCGTGGTAGGCCCAAACGTGTTGTGAGGGTCTGCTGGGAACGTCTGGCAGAGCCCCCTGTCAGAAGTAGCTTCAACTCCCACCTCCGGCAGAACTTCGACCACATCCCGAGGGAGGTGGGGGACATTGAGTCCGAATGGGCCATGTTCCGTGCCTCTATTGTTGAGGCAGCTGACCGGAGCTGTGGCCGTAAGGTGGTCGGTGCCTGTCGTGGCGGCAATCCCCGAACCCGCTGGTGGACACCGGCGGTGAAGGATGCCGTCAAGCTGAAGGAGTCCTACAGGACCCTTTTGTCCTGTGGGACCCCGGAGGCAGCTGATAGGTACCGGCAGGCCAAGCGGAATGCGGCTTTGGTGGTTGCTGAGGCAAAAACTCGGGCGTGGGAGGAGTTTGGGGAGGCCATGGAGAATGACTTTCGGACGGCTTCGAGGAGATTCTGGTCCACCATCCGGCGTCTCAGGAAGGGGAAGCAGTGCAGTGTCAACACTGTATATGGTGGGGATGGTGCGCTGCTGACCTCGACTCGGGACGTTGTGGGTCGGTGGGGGGAATACTTCGAAGACCTCCTCAATCCCATTAACATGCCTTCCAATGAGGAAGCAGAGCCTGGGGACTCAGAGGTGGGCTCCCCCATCTCTGGGACTGAGGTCACCGAGGTGGTCAAAAAACTCCTTGGTGGTAGGGCCCCGGGGGTGGATGAGATACGCCCGGAGTTCCTCAAGGCTCTGGATGTTGTAGGACTGTCTTGGCTGACACGCCTCTGCAACATCGCATGGACATCAGGGACAGTGCCTCTGGATTGGCAGACCGGGGTGGTGGTCCCCCTCTTTAAGAAGGGGGATCGGAGGGTGTGTTCCAACTACAGAGGGATCACACTCCTCAGCCTCCCTGGAAAAGTCTATTCAGGGGTCCTGGAGAGGAGGGTCCGTCGGATAGTCGAGCCTCAGATTCAGGAGGAACAGTGTGGTTTTCGTCCTGGTCGCGGAACAGTGGACCAGCTCTATACCCTTAGCAGGGTCCTGGAGGGTGCATGGGAGTTTGCCCAACCAGTCTACATGTGTTTTGTGGACTTAGAAAAGGCATTCGACCGTGTCCCTCGGGGAATCCTGTGGGGGGTACTCCGAGAGTATGGGGTACCGGCCCCCCTGATAAGGGCTGTTCAGTCCCTGTACGATCGGTGCCAGAGCTTGGTCCGCATTGCCGGCAGTAAGTCGAACCCGTTTCCAGTGAGAGTTGGACTCCGCCAGGGCTGCCCTTTGTCACCGATTCTGTTCATATCTTTTATGGACAGAATTTCTAGGCGCAGCCAGGGTGTTGAGGGGGTCCAGTTTGGTGGGCTCAGGATTGGGTCACTGCTTTTTGCAGATGATGTTGTCCTGTTTGCTTCATCAGGCCGTGATCTTCAGCTCTCTCTGGATCGGTTCGCAGCCGAGTGTGAAGCGGCTGGGATGAGAATCAGCACCTCCAAATCCGAGACCATGGTCCTCAGCCGGAAAAGAGTGGAGTGCCCTCTCAGGGTTGGTAGCGAGATCCTGCCCCAAGTGGAGGAGTTCAAGTATCTCGGGGTCTTGTTCACGAGTGAGGGAAGAATGGAGCGTGAGATCGACAGGCGGATCGGTGCGGCATCCGCAGTAATGCGGGCATTGCATCGGTCTGTCGTGGTGAAAAAGGAGCTGAGCCGCAAGGCGAAGCTCTCAATTTACCAGTCGATCTATGTTCCTACCCTCTCCTTTGGTCATGAGCTATGGGTAGTGACCGAAAGAACGAGATCGCGAATACAAGCGGCTGAAATGAGTTTCCTCCGCAGGGTGTCTGGGCTTTCCCTTAAAGATAGGGTGAGAAGCTCAGTCATCCGGGAGGGGCTCAGAGTAGAGCCGCTGCTCCTCCGCATCGAGAGGAGTCAGATGAGGTGGCTCGGGCATCTGATCAGGATGCCTCCTGGACGCCTCCCTGGTGAGGTGTTCCGGGCACGTCCAACCGGGAGGAGGCCCCGGGGAAGACCCAGGACACGCTGGAGGGACTATGTCTCTCGACTGGCCTGGGAACGCCTTGGGATTCTCCCGGAAGAGCTAGAAGAAGTGGCCGGGGAGAGGGAAGTCTGGGCATCTCTGCTCAAGCTGCTGCCCCCGCGACCCGACCTCGGATAAGCGGGAGACAATGGATGGATGGATGGATATTTTAGTCAAATGCTGTATGGTGGTAACAAAAAAGACCACAGTTAGAGTTGGTCTGCATCTGGGATCTTCTTTAAGTCCTTACTTCTTTCATCTGGTTATGGATGTGTTGAGTCATGAGATAAAAGACTGATCCCCCTGGTGCTTGCTTTTTGCTGAAGACATTCTGTTGTGCAGCACCAGAAAAGAGAAAGTGGAGGAAGTTGGAAAAATGAAGAAAGGCTTTGGAAGATAGAGGGATGAAGATAAATAGGAAGAAGTCAGAATAGTCACCTGTAGAGAAAGCTTTTCAGAAGAGTGGATACATTTAAATATCTAGGATCAGTGGTAGCCCAAGGTGGAAAATTAGATACAGAGATAACCCCTAGGGTGGAGTATGGATGGAACAACTGAAAGAAGGTATCAAGAATATTGTGTGAAGAGTTAAAGCTAAGGTTAAAGGTAAAGTTTTTAAGACATTGGTAAGACCAGCAGTGATGAGCTGAGACATAGGCAGTAAAGAGAGTGCAGGAGGTGAAGTTAGATGTGGCACAAATGAGAATGTTGAGGTGGATGTACAGAGTTACAAAACAAGAACAGAATAAGAAACGAGACAATCAGAAGTACGACAAAAGTGTGAGAGATAGCTAAGAAAGTACAGGAGAGTAAGTTGAAGTGGTATGGACATGAGAAGGAGAGAAAATTGGCAAAAGAGCGATGGGAATGGAAATACTGGGGAAGAGGAAACTATGGAGGCCAAAGCAGAGGTTGATGGATGAAATAAAAGAAAATCTGAAGGAAAAGGGTTTGACTGAGGAGGAGGTGCTGAATGGAGAAGGTTGATCAAGCACATCGACTCCACATAGAAGTGGGAAAAGGTGTAGACGAAGAAGAAGCTGTTTCAACACGCTAGCAATTCTGATCCGGAAAGATCAACATCTGCATTGCTTCAGATAATTTTAATGGAAAATTCACTAACAGCATATCTAAGTACAAAATGGGGACCAAATACTGTGTAAAACTAAATGTTTTGTGCTATGTAGTAAACACCTATAAAAGTGGCAAGTGTTACAAAATGAGCAAGCCATAGGATGAGTTTTTTAGTGAAATTAAATTGTGGCTACTTTGATAGCTAGTATCCCTACCTCCTTCTCCGTCACTTCCCCTACCTCTTCATATCTTAAATCATTCTTGAGGCAGATTGAAGACTTAAGTGCCAGCTTAAGTGAAAAATTAAAGAAAACATATTAAGTAGTTGCAACACAAACACTGAAAAGATGCCGACAAAAGAAGAGAAGAAGTGAGCCACTAGGGTTGGAGAAAAGAAGAGCTGCTCAGGAAGCAGCAAGAGCAACAACCTCTGAGCAAATGAATGCTAAACGTACAGAGAAAGAGGATGAAAACTAGGAATGCTCAAGTCAAGTGTATTCACTGCAGTGCGCCATTACTGGTTTTTGATAATGTGAAGTGTTCAAACATGGTGTTTAGTCTGATGGCCAAAAGCTCAATTTTGGTCTCATCATCACACCACTGAACCTTCTCTCAGCTAATCTGAGATCCTTCTATGTGCCCAACTCTAACTGAAAATGTCACATGTGTCTTTTCTCTTTTGCATTCTCACATAAAGAGGTGTCTGGTGAAGGACCTGGACAAAACATTTCTCGTCTGCACAGTCTCTCCAGTCACAGCCTCTGTAGCTTGTAACTTCTTTTTGTTTTCTTTTTGCACAATCAATCCGTTTTTGTGGACAGCCGGCTCTAAGCAGATTTCCAGATGTGCCATACTTTTTCCATTTTTTAATGACTGATTTAATTGGACTCCAAGGGATCTTTACTGACTTGGATATTTTTTCGCCTCCATTCCCTGACTTGTGGTTTTTAATTACCTTTTTACAGAATTGCTTGGAGTGCCCACTGTAGTCTCATCTTCCTGTCATGATTCGTTGTAGTTTGGATTTTTTTACCATTTCTCCTTGGCCTCTAATAATCTTTGAGACCTTGTTTTAAGGGTTTTAGAGGTCAAGGAAACTTGTAGTCACATTCACTTTTGCACTTAATATATTTTTAACATTGTTAAAAATAAATAACATTCTCCAAGGACAAGACGTTCCAGATGGGTTGTCTCAAATTGGGTGACATTACAGACATTACAGTTCTAATCCCCAACAGGCCTGACCCCATTGGCTCTCCGATGGTTTTGACTCTTCCGGGGATCTGGCTCCCATCCATGTCTCTGGTAACTCTTTCTATGAAGTCATTAGGTGGATTTGGAGAGCATGGAGGGATTGCTGGAAAGGGGTGTGTGGCACCCAAGTCTTTAGAGTCCTGGTGCTTCCTGTCTTGCTATATGGTTGTGAGACATGGACGCTATTCAGTGACCTGAGATGAAAACCGTACTCCTTCAGTACTGTGTCTCTTCAGAGAATCCTTGGGTACCACTGGTTTGACTTTGTGTTGAATGAGCAGTTGCTCACGGAGTCCCGAATGAAGCATGTTACCTGCATTGTGAGGGAGCGTCACTTACGGCACTATGGCCATGTGACACAATTCACCAAGGGTGATCCGGCTTGCAGGATCCTCATTGTTGAGGACCTGAGTGGCTGGACCAGGCCAAGGGGACCCCAAATAACACCTGGATGTGGCAGATAGATGGCCATTTCTGGTGGGTGGGATTGGACTGCATGTCTACCTGGGGGGTTGCCAACCAGGATCCCGAGTTGTTTCATCATGTGGTTAGGTGCAGCAAAGCGCTACAAGGACACCATTTTGTTTTTTTATTATGGGCACTACTGTTTTAGAAGTATTATATTGGCAGTAACTATTCAGTTGCCAGAAATCAACTGGCAACAGAACACTTATTCTATGGCATAAACGCAACTGGAAGTATCTGGCATGTGACATCACCAGGTCAAAGGTATAAAGGTCAAGCTGTTCACTTGCTGGTAGTCCAAGAATAAATTCTCCCAAAAGACTTTTGCATTCCTTGTTTACTTTGTTTATTTTATTGCGAATGTTTTGAAGCATATTTTCATATAATGCACAAAGCACCTGTTGCAATAGCCATGTCTTTCTGTCCTCCTAAAGCAACTTGGGCCCTGTAGACCAATTTTATTAAAATATGTCACACTTATTCTTTAAGGAAAAATGTCAAGCCAGTTTAATTTTTGTTGAAATATATCAAACAGATCACACTGTATAATATTCTGACATTTTAAAATCTCCCATTGAACATCATTGTCAAATTTGTGAACATGTCTATCTTAAAATGTTCTGTGCAACTTCAGGTACTAATAAGTTTTCTATTTCAATTTTACCCTGAGAGCAGTTGCTTAAATGTGTATATTTTGCATAATTTCATCTTTTACTTGTCTTCCAGTTGCTTGATGCAAGTAATTCAGACAGCTGAGAGGGTGCACGCAAGTTGTTTACACAGCACCCCCCTTCTTGTGTTGCTTTGGGTAAGTTAACTATAGAAGTACAAAAAAAAAGTCAGTTCTCTGGAAAAATTAAAAAGCAAAAACAATAATGTAAGCATTTAGCAAGATCAAATTGATTGAATTACTATTTTCTGCAGATCATTATTGTAAAGAACTGACATTATCAACTTGCAGCTAAAAAGGTATTGGAACTAATGAATTACAAGGGAGAGATGTAGCTCTCCTAAGTGATACAAACATAGGACGGGTTTAGAAATGAAACTGCTGTTGATGTGCGAGCAGAAGATCAAAGCCACTGGCATTGCAACAAGAACCACACTGGCCGCTTATAGCAAAAACAGGGCAGGATTACAGTGTGCACCTTGCTGATCACTTAGCAGTATAAAATGCAAAAGACTGTTTGTGTATTAACAGGGTATCTGTGCACGAAGACCCACTTTTGCTTCTGCGTACCTTCAGACTGCAATTAAAATCTTTAACATACTTGTCACCTTTCATATTCCTATCCGTTGCTTTCCAACGTTTTACTTACTTATATAATTTAAATGAAAAACTGTTTTTAAATTGATTTTAATGACTAGAATGGGAATGTATTTCAGCTCCTTATTACCTTACAATGGGTAATCTTGATATTGACTTTATGCTAGTATTGGTCGTGTTGTATTAACAGTTAATTTTCATTTGCTAATTATCGGGTACTATTCTATTGGGCATACATTCAAAGATGCTATGTTTAAGAAAATTGAACAGCATTCAATCACAGACCCATCCACCACTAACACACATCAATCAATGCCATTTTTACAGCAGATGAGCTGGATTCAGCTGTCTATAAAAGCTGTTGAGCCACAACCAGCCCATTTGTGCTCTGCACTTAACTCCATCATAAAGTACTATTAAAATGCTTGTGTGTCTTGTAGCCTACTAACACATGAAATTATATTCTACCAGTAAAGGCGCACTACACAATCACGTGCAGTGAATACACTTGACTTGAGCATTTCTAGTTTTCATCCTCTTTCTCTGTTCGTTTAGCATTTGTTTGCTCAGAGGTTGATGCGCTTGCTACTTCCTGAGCAGCTCTTCTTTTCTCCACCCTAGCGGCCCGCTTCTTCTCTTCTTTCATCATTAAAACTGATTAAATCAGTGTTTGTATTGCAATTACTTAGTATGTTTTCCTTACTTGATCAATTAAGCTGGCACTTATTAAATCTTCAATCTGCCTTAAGAATGATTTAAGATATGAAGAGGTAGGCAAAGTGACGGCGAAAGTGGTAGGGATGAGAATGACACCCATATGCATGCGCTGCATGGCCGCCCTGCTGGCAGCTGCCGAGAGTTGATTCTACAATAAAATAAAATAAAAATAAAAAGAGGAATAACCTTGGAGGTCATTTAGATAGATAGATAGATAGATAGATAGATAGATAGATAGATAGATAGATAGATAGATAGATAGATAGATAGATAGATAGATAGATACTTTTTTTTATCATCCGAAAGCGGATAGTAAATGTCATGTAGTATAAGTGTACCAAATTTCAGGTCAATAGTTCAAACGATTTGCAAGCTACAGGTGATTTAAAATCCTGGATAGACAAACAAACAGCCATGGTGGCGTATAATATAAGAAGTTCATTGCTGGTATTATTAAATATAACTCATTGTTACAAAAATAATTAATAAACACAAATGTGATAACTGACACTTGGATGAAGTAAATAAAAATGTGAAATGCTCCAATTTTATCACTTAAATTGTTGCCAGATGCACCTATATGTTATGCCACACATATATTTTCTAATGTATTTGTTGTTGAACTTACTTGAGCTTTCCTAACTATGATTCTTGCTGCACGTCCTGCGCACTGTTTGTTTAATCTTTTGTCTTTCTGGTTCTGACCCTTTGCTTGAGCTTTTTATCTTAGCAACATCTTCTGATTCCAATTCTGCTTAAAAGTTGTTGCCACCTTGTGCTGCCAGTACACTTCCTTCCATGGTTCACAGGTGTGGAACCTGGCATGGTTGTCTGCTTCTGTAGCCCATCTGTTTCAATGTCCAAGGCCTTCTGCACACCACTGCTGTAAAGAGCCATAATTTGAGTGGCTTTTCTATTAGTATGAACAACTCGGGCTTTTCTCCTCTGACCTCTGTTATTAACAAGATGTTTTTGCCCACTCGCTAATTTGAACTGTATTTGTTTTCGGCACTGTCGAGCTCAATGGAGGCTTGCCATTCTGCTCCCTCTTTAGTGCAATAACTTATTAGATTTTCTAGCGCACTGTGCTAATTTCCTTTGGTTAATTCTCCCTTCAGTGACACAACTTAGGCCAACAGAAATATCGCTTGCTAAGATCATAGTGAATTTCATTTTGTTTAATGAGTGTACTTTTTTAATTGTTACATCAGGATTTGATTATTTTGGTGATTTCATCACGTCTGTTTTTGCCATCACCATTTTGTGGGGCTGTTTTCTTGGACACTGCCATTTTGTGTGTCTTTTTGCTATAATAGTACATGGATGTTAGAAATGCGATGCGCCTGCTGTGTTACCCATGACATCGTATTGTTCATGATATAAAGGATCTGCACACAGCAGCTTGTATCCGACCTCAATATAATACAAAGGGAATATAAAGCTAGGAGAAACAAACACATTAATCAATAAATAAAGAATTCATGTAAGGTTTTCATTTAGTCTGGAATCTATTGATCCTTGCTATATCCTTGCCAGGCTAATACAATGGAATACTAAAAAAAAAACATTATTTTAATTTGGCATTTTCGCAGCTATATTTGAGTTGTTCTCCTAATAGGCCATTGAGGCACATAATTATATTCTTTGGGGATCTGCAGACTTTACTAATCTCTACTTTTCTCTGCTGTCTTTTTCAGTTCTCCTGTGGTGGTGTTTTACTTGACAACTACCTGATCGAGGCACCATGCAGCTGCCTGTGATGCTGGAATGAAGGCAAGTATCTCAGTTTTCCATGAGACCAACTTCATCAAATCCTCTCGTATGAAGCCTGAAGACAAAGAGGAATGAATTAAGAACATTTACGTTAGGTCGAATGCCCAGTGGAAGCTGGGTGGTCTTTTGGCCTTGGAACCCCTGCAGATTTTGTTATTTTTTCTTTGGCTTAACGTGAGTTTTTTTTTTTTTCTATCCTCCCGACTATCTAACCTTGTCACCGGACTCATCTTTAGAGACTTACATCACAGCATTGTATATAAGGACGCTACTTGGGGATTAATACAGTGTACCAAATACCAAATGCCAAATACCAGCTACTCTTCTACTTGATATTTGTCTGTTTGTTAAGGTCATATAGATCTGTTTTTCTTTGTTACTTATTCTTTAATATTCTTGTCTAATCTTATGTTTTTCTTTTCTTGTAACTTTCTCTTTGACATCTTGTAAAACACTTTGAGTTATATTGCTTGTATGAAAATGTCCTATGGAAATAAATGGTGTTGTTCTTGTTATCTGACTATTCTCCTGTCTCCCTCTTTAAGTGTATTTACATCTCTGACACACAACATCTACTTAATAATGACCATAACAGACTACACTGGGAATGATTTATATCTCGTCTGGAGCTTGAGAAGTGTTAAATGGTAGCACTCTGAAAGTCAGCACTGTATTTAATTATATAGTGTTCTCAATAATATTTGGGACAAAGACACGTTTCCTTGATTTACCATTCTGCTGCCCAGTTTAAAATTACAAATCAATCTATTCAGACGTGGTTAAAGTGCTCATTGCAGACTTTAATTCAAGAGTATTTGCATACATTTTGGACACAAAATGTAGAAATGAAAATGCATTTTAGACACTTTCCCCCTGTCCTGTTTCAGGGCACCATCATGTTTGGGACAATTGATTGTCACAGGTGTTTATGATTACTCGGGTGTGTTTCATTAGCACTTCATTAAGATACCTCGGCTTGCTTTGGACTCTGTAGTTGCCATTGTTCAACAATCCCAGTGGGGGCTGGGTGGTCTCGTGGCCTTGGGACCCCTGCAGATTTTGTTTTTTTTTTTTCTCCAGCCTTCTGGAGCTTTTTTTTTTCTGTCCTCCTGGCCACCGTATCTTACTTTATTCTTTGTTACTTAGTATTGCCTAATCTTATTTTTATATTTTTCTTTTTCTTTCTTCATCTTGTAAAAGCACTTTGAGCTACATCATTGGTATGAAAACGTGCTATATAAATAAATGTTGTTGTTGTTGTTGATGAGGACAAGAGCTGTGCCACTGAACATCAAAGAAGCCATAATGAAGCTGAAAAACTAAAATAAAAGCTTTAGAGACATCAGTAAAGCCTTAGGATTGCCTACTTGGAATATCTTAAAGAAGAAACAAATGGACTGGCAAGCCAAGGAAGCCCTCCACTGCTGATGGCAGAAAAATCCTCACTTGGGTAAACAAAAAAGTCCCAAACGCCTGTCCAACACATCAGAAAGAGTTTTCAGGAGGCAGATATGGATGTGTCAGAGATGGCTATCTGCAGAAGACCTAATAAACAGAAACACAGAGGAAGGATACTAGAGGAAGAAATACACTGCAAGATACAAACTACTAGCCAAAAAAACAAGATGGGCACGTTACAGATTGTGAAAAAGTAGTTAAAAGAGCCTGTAGAATTCTGGAGAAAAGTCTTGTGGACAGACAACACAAAGATGAACCTTTAACAGAGTGATGACAAGAGCAAAATATGGAGACCAAAAGGAACTGCCCAGGATCCAAAGCATACCACCTGATCTGTTAAACATGGTGGTGGGGGTGTTATGTCTTGAGCATATATGAGTGCCATAGGTACTGGCACACTTATCTTCATTGACGACTGTGAATTCTGAGGCGTAGAGAAACCTCTTACATGCCCAAGTTCCAGTAAATGCCCCCAAACTCAATATTATTATACAGGAAGGTTGGTAAGGCAACAAAGAAGTTCTTGAAAGCTAAAAAATGGAAACGCTTGAATGGTCAAGCCAGTCACCTGATTTAAATTCAATTCAGCAGGCCTTCCATATGCTGAAGAGAAAACATAAGGGGACAAGCCCCCAAACAAGCAGGAGCTGAAGATGGCTGCATCAGAGGGCTTTGTAGAACATCACCAGAGAAGATCCTCAGCACCTGGTGATGTCTATGAATAACAGACTTCAATCAGTCATTGCATGCAAGGAATATGTGACAAAGTACTAAATATGACTGCTTTAATAAACCTGACATTGCTTTGTCCCAAACGTTATGGTTATTAAATGTACTGTATACATACTGTATATTAGTAGCTAGAAATTCACAAAGGGAGAAAATGATTCACGTATCTTAAAATAGTTTTTTATCCCTAAGCTTTTGAGAACCAACCAGGTATCATCATCAGAAGAAAATAATTAAACATACAGGAATCAAAGGCAATATGTAGCAAATGGTGGGATTTGTAAGGGTGGATTGATAAGGTGGGCTTTAGAGAGTGTTGGTCATAAAGTCTATTTTATTATTTGAGTGTAAGCCTGCATATGCTGGGTTCAAGTTCAAGTGTCTTTTAATGACGTTTCATATTGATAGTCACGATTCAGCCAGCTCTCTGGCACTCTTAGTATTCACTTGCACTGTGTCCCAGTTAAACGTGGGTCCGGTTGAACTTGTATGTGTGTAAATCAGAGACTGTGGGTCCTTCCTTCTGACAGCGTTGCAATTTCGCTATATACGTGTTGTGAGTGCTTAAAATGTTCGTCCCACATACACAGCTGGCCATGCAGTGAATGCTGTAAAACTACGTTTCTTGTCTCTGTGGTTGATTTTTTGCTTTTGGCATTGAAAAGGACAGTCTGCAGAGTGTTTGCTGGCTTGTGTGTTATCTTGATCTCAGATCTGGAGAGGATGTGTGCTGTACTTTCTGATACGCCAAAATGATTAGGAAAGGTATGGTAAGTAGGGTGAGGGATCAAGTTGCAGTCGACTGTTTGCTGAGGTCTGGGGTGTCTCCTATGTAAACATTGTTTAATAAATGTCTTGAGTTGACCATTTGAGGTGAACAGATGGAAAAAATAACGTCTTTCATTCTCTTTTGTGTCCTTTGTGTTACAATGGGTATTAGTCCTTTTGAACTACCGCAAGTCCTAACACAACTCCATTTATGCAATGAAGGGTGATTGCTAGAAAAGTGTAATCTTTTGTCGGCATAACATTCACAATAATAGTGGTGTTTTACCTCTTTCAGTACAAATGTCAGGAAACTGATGTGTCCATTCATTTCTTTTTCCATTGTGAACTGAATTGAACGGAATACTGAACTGATGTGGCTGTGGAATTCATTCTGCTGGTTATCTTTTAATATGACAAATGTATCATTAACGTAGCATATCCAAAGTTTGGGTTTGAACTGAGTTAGAGCCGCGCTTTCAAATCAGTGCATAACCAGTTCAGCTAAGAGTCCTGATAATGGAGATCCCATTGGCATGCCTTCTTTCTGTCTATAGCATTTTCCATTAAAATGGAAGTGGATTTTCTGGCAAAGTGATATTAGATGCACTATGTCCTTAGTGGTCAGATTCATCCGTGCTGTTAGGTGGGTTGTGGTTTAGTTTTGCCAGTAAAGTCTCTGTGGCCAGTTGAATTGGAATTGTAGTATATAACAACAATACACCCTGATCTCATCATCAGCAATGGATATATTCTTCAGGCTCTGTAATTTCTGTATGTCTAATCATTTTCGTCTGATGATGACACCTGGTAGGTTGTCAAAATCTTAGGAATAAAAAACTATTTTAAGATACGTGACTCATTTTCTCCCTTTGTGGATCTCTAGCTAGTAAAATACAAACCTTATCACAGATATTCACTTCCATATATAGATATACATATCTATCTATCTATCTATCTATCTATCTATCTATCTATCTATCTATCTATCTATCTATCTATCTATCTATCTATCTATCTATATGTAATGTTAGTGTGATTATCACAAATGTATCTATCATGGAATAAAGCAAATGTAAACATGAAAAACATTGATATTCTAACCAGGAAACTCCATTTAATCAGCACATTGTGGTAAAATGGTAAATGCAGAAAAAAATGGAAGGAATAACAATTCTGGGAAGACAGTTTTAATAATATTATCTAAGTTTGACTTTCTTTAGCTTTGTGAGGTCATCTGCTGCCAAATTAGGTGCTTACAGCAAATTTATAGTCCAGGGACCAGAAGGAATGGAGGAGTCCAGAAGGAGCAGATGTGATGTCACTGTTCATTGGGCGGGGCTTCCATGTGCCCCGAACAGGAGTGGAAATCAGTGAATAGCTCCTATCTATCTATCTATCTATCTATCTATCTATCTATCTATCTATCTATCTATCTATCTATCTATCTATCTATCTATCTATCTATCTATCTATCTATTGTGAGACTTCTGAACTCTTTTGAGACCCACCCTAATGTGACGACACACAGAAGCGTGACTGCTGCGTCCATTCAGGGTTGCTTGTCCATTCCAGAGGCAACCACAGAAACAACTACAAGCTGACTGCTGCCACGTTGCCCGATGGGTGACGGAGGGAACATTATAACTTGGCCACTGTCTTGGCCTGTTTGCTGTGTCTGTGCATAGTAGAATGGTAGATCCCACTACAATAAATTACCTTGCTGTCCCTGTTTCAAGTTGAATAAAGATGGTTTTGCTAAAGTACTGAGACTCAGCCTCATCTTTGATTGAAGACAATGACTTACGTGCCACAATATATATATATATAGAGAGAGAGAGAGTAGGTGACCAGTGTTTAATTGAACACTGTTGGTCATTAGTCCTTAATGGCCACTTAAAACATTGGCACATATTGATTTCAAATGACGCTTGGTCATTAAATTATTTAGCACTGGTAACCCTTAACATTAGACCCACAAACTTAATAACTGCAGAAACTCTTTAATGATTTTGTTTAATGTGCTTTAATGACCAAGTTCAACTACTCCTTAATGACTATCCTCAAGTATTCCTTAATGTTTCAACATGGACACCATGTAGTGATAAACGTTTAGACAGCTGTAAGAATATTCGTCAACTGCCCCTTAATAATCTCCCCAGATGTTATGCAGAGCTGTAACCTAAATCATCAGAAGCTGCATTATGCCAAGTATCTCGATTCTATTGGATTACTTTGAGTAAAGTAGATGGTGCTGATGAAGGCCAAGTGTTTATGCTTGAGCTGATCAAGTGTGTTAACTCATTTAAAATATCCAGTCAGTCAATCAATCACTTTTCAGCATCTTTCCATCACAGAAACATTTTGCACATACAATAAAATGTCCCAGGTAACACTCACCTTTAATACCTAAGCTATTTAAGGATTAATCAGAAGCTGGATTTTACATTTTGATTTTCTGTTTTGGAATCCACCTTCTTGGCCACCAGATGACATTGATTAATGCTTTCACTTAGATGTTCCTCAGTGATGAAGTTCAGTTGATTTTTAAATTATTTAGCAATGATCAACTCATATGCTGCTTAATGATCTTTCTCAAGCATCCTCCATTACACAGAATGACATTCTCATCCTAAATCCATCACATTTCATTTTCCCATTTTTTTCTTGCACTTATTTAAATCGGTTATGCCCTTCTTCTACACAGTTTAATTGAAATTGTACTTATTCACTCTTTCACTTCCTTTAGTATCCAGGACTTTTTATTAGCCCTTTCATCTTATGGTCCATTTTTTTCCAAATTCAATTATTCCATTCTGTGTCCTATAAAGTGGAGGCCCATATAGCAGCTTTGTGTGCAAGGCAGGAGGAAATCCTGATGTGCTTCTAATCCATTGCAGAGTGTAATCATGCAGAAAGTCACACTCACTCATATTGAGACAATTTAGAGGTAGCATTTAATATAACATGCACATTATTGTGAAAATGGAGACCAGGTGAAAACCCACCTGCAGATACTGAGAAAATATGCAGTTTCCTGGAGCTATGAAGCAGCTGTCATAACAACTGTATCATCCTGGTCTTAACAATTAACTTTTCTGTGTTGATAATTATAGTAAAATAAGTAAATAAAAGAAAAAAAATCTGAAATACAGTACTGCTGGAGAACACTAGAATCTTTCAGGGAAAAGAACAGATGATGACGGCCCTTCTTCTTTGTAGTGTGGCAGAGATACTGTACTTCAAAGGATGAATGTCTTTCACTGATCAAAATGTAAACAGAGAGTGTAGCACCAAAAGACGAAAGATCAGCAACCAGTCAAACGGGCAAAGCAAAGTCAACATCTTTAGAGAAACAAAAGTTAAAAATCCTAAACTACTTCTTCAGTAAAATTGTCAGAGAAGCTAAATTCTTCACAATGACAAGCCTTTTCGGGTGGTGCAGTGGTGGCACTGTTGCTTCGTAGTAAGGAGATCAGGGTTTGTGTCCTGGTGTCCTCCCCGTGTAGAGTTTGCATGTTCTCCCTGTGGGTTTCTTCCGGTTGCCAAAGACATGCAGGTTAGGTGGATTGGCAATTCTAAATTGATTGCTCCTGTCTTTGTATCCTGGGATAGGTTCCAGCACTTCCTGCATCACTGTTTGGGAATAAGCGGATTAGAGTGACTGGCTGCATAATTTTTTCTTTGCTTTCAGAAAATGGAGACATTTGTTGAGTATGTGGCTTACCTTTATGTAAGATGGCAGCCAGGAACACATCTCACTGATGTTTGTGTGTAGGCCAGACCCATGAGTAAAGTGTGTTGTCATGAAAACCAAACTTCTTAACGATGATGCGTAATGACATCATAAGTGCACGACTTAATAAAAATAAAAACACTAAGAGTTTCTCTTCTTGCCAATCACTGCATTTATACAATACACAATTGGTGTACCTTCAGTTCAAATGTATTATATAGTATCTGCTGTGAACCACAACGGGCGCTCCAGCCACCCCAACCTGACACAGACAGGCAGAGACACAAGTGCCAGCACAGCACACGTTTCATTTACAAGTGGGGAAGCTCTTTTCCCTCGCTCCCCACAGCAGCACTGTACAAAGCATCAAGCCCACAGCAAATACACAGTCACTTCTTTCTTCTCCTTTCTGCCTCCACTCCTCCAATGGCAAACTTCATCCTTCTTCCTCCCGAGTCTGGCATCCCGAGTAGTGGCAGCAGGCTCCTTTTATAGGGCACCCGGAAGTGCTCCAGGTGTCCAGTGATCTTCTTGCAGCAGCTCTTCCGGGTGTGGTGGAAGTGCTGCACTAAAGGACTCAGCCGTTCCTGCGACGCCCCCAGGCGGCACTCACGGAACCCAACAGGGCTGTTCCAAACTCTAACTTCCATGGAGCCCTAAGGGAATCTGAGGCACTGCTGCAACCCAGGGGGGTTGCCATCTAGCATTCTGGGGGAGGCAGTGCACTAAAAAAGGCCGCCTTCCCCCTTCCTTCAATTTTGTGTGCGCCCCGGGTCTTCCGGTCGCTTCTTACACTACACACACCCAGAGCATAAAATTAAAACTCATCATATGTGAAATTTAACACTGTTAAAAGAAGAACAAGAGAATTCAGGTGTGCTTTGTTTGTGTGTGTGTTATGATTTGGTTTCTTTTTTAAAATTTTTCTGACTTCATTATGAATTGTTTTTGAATTTTCCTTTTTATTCTATATTTACATTTTTATATTTACTTATTTGGCTGATGCCTTTGTAGCATATGTTATATGTATAATGTGTTATTTATAATTTCGCTTTAAGTTATGAACTTCCCCAAAATTAGTTGATCCCTGTAAATACTGTAGTTAATAGCATACTGACAATATAATCTGTTGTAGTACGGGCGTTAATTAGCATTACACCTCACAACCTGCATACATCACGTTTTTTGGCTCTAGCACCAGAGGCACGGTGGACGCTGTTGGGGTAGGTTGTGGTTTCAGTTTTCCCTACGTTTTTCCTGATTTTTTATATTCATTTATTTTGTATTAATAATTTGTAATTGATCTAATTTATTATTTAATAGGCAAAGGGGAGAAGCCGCTAATGTGACGCCCTGTCCCTTTTATTTTCCTTTTGTTTTGGAAAAGTATGCTATATATATTTTTTTTGTTAAGAATATATAATTCTAAAATTAGTATTTTTTGTATAAAGCTATGTGTATTGTAAATAGTTCTCTCTGGAAAATGTATTTGTTTGTAAATAGTTTTATATAGTTTGTGAAAATAAAAGGGGAGAAGCGCGGTGGACGATGTAGGGGCATAGGGGAGAAGCCGCTAATGTGAGGCACTGTCCCCTTTTTTCCTTTTGTTTTGGAAGGTTTCTTGGAGAGGAAAATAAAAGCTTCTGTTTTGACACTCTATGCCTCTGGTTTGAAGATCATTTACACGACACAGAGAAAGGCGGATTGCAGTCAGTTACTCCCTTATCTAACAACATCTGAGATACAACTGTTTACATTTCTTTTGTTTTTCCAACTAGGGCACAGGCAAGTGAAGTGACTCGGTCATGGTCACACAGTGTCGGTAGCCAGAATTGAACCTGCAACCTCAGGGCTTGAAATCCAAAACCTTAACCAGTATTCAGACCCTTAATTCAGTACTTTATAGAAGCCTCTTTGGAAGCAATTACAGCTTTGAGTTTTCTTGGGTAAATCTTTACAATTGTGAATTTCCCCTTGGGATTAATAAAGTATCTATCTATCTATCTATCTATCTATCTATCTATCTATCTATCTATCTATCTATCTATCTATCTATCTATCTATCTATCTATCTATCTATCTATCTATCTATCTATCTATCTATCTACAAGCTTTGCACACCTGAATTTGGGCAGTTTATATGTACATATATAACAGTGAAATCCTGCCAAAATCTCAGGAGTCTGAGGCTAGTTAATCTGCTTCACAAAGACAGATGAAAAGCGAAGCAAAGGTTACCCTAATTTTGTGTAAAAATTTCAATAGTGATGTCAGGTCCAAATGAAAATGCATACTATGATCGGCAGTGATCGGGGTAGATCACACATGTTGTTTCATTCTTGCATGGTCCTAAACATACAGTTGCCCAGTAAATGAAATGAATTGTATTCCTAAATTTTGTAATGCTGATGTCACTGTAGTTATAAAATTCACATTCCCTTGATTCAGAGTTGGTAGATTTGTTCCCGCTCAAGTAATTTATGATAGAAGCAGCAGTAGTAGTAGCTGTAGTAGTTTTATTACCATATGTGTAGAGTACAGTGAAATTCTTACTTACATATCTGACCAGCATGCAACACATCATATTGTTCCAGGCACCATGATAAACAAGAATGTACTAATAACTGCATTTTATTTAAGACAAAAACATAAATGATCCTACCTGGGGTATGTTTCCTGAAAATAATCGATCGTAATGAATAACAGATGAGATATCAAACGACGAAGGTAAAGAATGAGTGAGCTTGGCATGTATTTCCCAAAGTCCTTGCTTACTCAACATTGAATGAACCAGAAACTGCCGTACTTCTTTGTTGGGCTCCTCCCCAGCATCCAAACCAGAAAATCAAACCGTTGATAACAGGAACATCAATTACATGTATTTTAGTTGTCAAAAATATTTATATTGTCACAACAGACATGTGCAAGTGTAAACAAAACTAATAGAAAAAATCAATTACCATGCAAAAAAAAAAAAAAATAGAAATTTAAATTTTGACTAATAGGTAAACCCTATTACTCGAAAATCTATAAGTGGGCTCAAAGCATAATGTGGTTTCCTTACAAAAAAGAACAATGGCAAGCAATAAATGTTTCTGATTTCCTAATGACTGTCTAACAGTAAATGTTATGAAGTAAGAGAATGCTTGCCTCCTACTCTTACAGAAACTTAAAAGAAGAAATTTTTTGAAATTAGCATCGGTTGTATCAGCGGATTCAGCAGATGGACCCCTTTTGATCACAATAACCTTCACTAGGGTTACCATATTTCCCAAGCCAAAAAAGAGGACACAAAAATGATGGATGGGAGTCTCCCCTTGGAGTTTTCCTCCATTTAGGAGTGCCAGGGGGTGAGTGTTTATGTTTGTGCCCGTTTGAGAACCACTCTTCTACAGGATCGCTGTTGTGGGTTCATCTGATGTTCGTTAAGACGATACTTTAAAAGAAGGAGGTGAATTGCAAAACAGTAAACCTGCTTGGGAACGATGGGCCGCACTGTGAAAAACCAAACAAACTGACGGTTTTGTAAACTCCATCCAGATGCCAGCGTCAAAAAACACAAGATTTTCTGATGAAAACTGCAATTCTAAGATGTAAAAATCTAATTCCATTTTCCGCAGACATACAGACAGACTCCATGCTAAAACTTTTCCCAACATTTTGAGCCTCATAGAATTAGAACTCAATCAACAAGCCTCCATTTAAATGGAAGTAAAAGGAAGGTGAAGTTGACCTGATACAACATTTTCAATTTTATTTCATAATCCAATCCCTGTATCTGATTTATTATTGACATACGTGACGGCCATAATGTATGGATATACAGTTAGGTCCATAAATATTTGGACAGAGACAACTTTTTTCTAATTTTGGTTCTGTACATTACCACAATGAATTTTAAATGAAACAACTCAGATGCAGTTGAAGTGCAGACTTTCAGCTTTAATTCAGTGGGGTGAACAAAACGATTGCATAAAAATGTGAGGCAACTAAAGCATTTTTTTAACATAATCCCTTCATTTCAGGGGCGCAAAAGTAATTGGACAATTGACTCAAAGGCTATTTCATGGGCAGGTGTGGGCAAGTCCGTCGTTATGTCATTATCAATTAAGCAGATAAAAGGCCTGGAGTTGATTTGAGGTGTGGTGCTTGCATGTGGAAGATTTTGCTGTGAACAGACAACATGTGGTCAAAGGAGCTCTCCATACAGGTGAAAGAAGCCATCCTTAAGCTGCAAAAACAGAAAAAACCCATCCGAGAAATTGCTACAACATTATGAGTGGCAAAATCTACAGTTTGGTACATCCTGAGAAAGAAAGCAAGTACTGCTGAACTCAGCAATGCAAAAAGACCTGGACATCCACGGAAGACAACAGTAGTGGATGATTGCAGAATCATTTCCATGGTGAAGAGAAACTCCTTCATAACAGCCAACCAAGTGAACAACACTCTCCAAGGGGTAGGCGTATCGATATCCAAGTCTACCATAAAGAGAAGACTGCATGAAAGTAAATACAGAGGGTGCACTGCAAGGTGCAAGCCACTCATAAGCCTCAAGAATAGAAAGGCTAGATTGGACTTTGCTGAAGAACATCTAAAAAAGCCAGCACAGTTCTGGAAAAACATTCTTTGGATAGATGAAACCAAGATCAACCTCTACCAGAATGATGGCAAGAAAAATGTAGGAAAAGCTCATTATCATAAGCATACCACATCATCTGTAAAACATGGTGGAGGCAGTGTGATGGCTTGGGCGTGCATGGCTGCCAGTGGCACAGGGACACTAGTGTTTATTGATGATGTGACACAGGACAGAAGCAGCTGAATGAATTCTGAGGTGTTCAGAGACATACTGTCTGCTCAAATCCAGCTAAATGCAGTCAAATTGATTGGGCGGCGTTTTATGATACAGATGGACAATGACCCAAAACATACAGCCAAAGCAACCCAGGAGTTTATTAAAGCAAAGAAGTGGAAAATTCTTGAATGGCCAAGTCAGTCACCTGGTCTTAACCCAATTGAGCATGCATTTCACTTGTTGAAGACTAAACTTCAGACAGAAAGGCCCACAAACAAACAGCATCTGAAAGCCGCTGCAGTAAAGGCCTGGCAGAGCATTAAAAAGGAGGAAACCCAGCATCTGGTGATGTCCATGAGTTCAAGACTTCAGGCTGTCATTGCCAGCAAAGGGTTTTCAACCAAGTATTAGAAATGAACATTTTATTTCCAGTTATTTAATTTGTCCAATTACTTTTGAGCCCCTGAAATGAAGGGATTGTGTTAAAAAAAATGCTTTAGTTGCCTCACATTTTTATGCAATCATTTTATTCACCCCACTGAATTAAAGCTGAAAGTCTGCACTTCAACTGCATCTGAGTTGTTTCATTTAAAATTCATTGTGGTAATGTACAGAACCAAAATTAGACAAAAGTTGTCTCTGCCCAAATATTTATGGACCTAACTGTATTTGTGAGCCTATTGTGGGTGGATGAGGTGAGGTAAAGGGGGCTGTTTGAGCTTCAACACCAAGGGGGCCTGTGAAGTGGGGGAGGGGTCTTAATCCGGCATTGATATCATCATATAACATAAAACTTTATTGATATGAATGATTTAAGTTCATGTTTCCTGGCCATTCTGGATGAAGACTAATGAGGTCATTCTCTCAAGCCACCATTATAACTTGAATAAATCATCTTACGTCCCTAGCTGAACGGCTAAATTGTGCCCACAGGGGGCAGTAATAGCACCTTCTTTGACATGCTTATTTTTTAAACCTGCTGTATTTTAAACTGAAGTCCTGTGGCCACCTTAACTGCTGGCACATACATCATATCTTCTGTCATATGTACCATCGTTAATTGTATGCTATAGCTAATTAAGCATAGTTAATTGTATGTACAGTTAATTGTATATTGTAGTTAACGGGGGCCAGTAACATCATATTAAGATCTCCAGTTAAAAAAAAAAACTGCAGACAACAGGGAAGACAAGGACCATGGAGACTCTGTCCATTCAGGTTTTAAAGTTGAAATGTACTATTCTAATTCCACAAAGCCTGGGTTCCCATATCATCCCACACTGAGATAATTTTGATCTTCTAGTTAAAGTAACTTTCAAGTTTTTGGGATATGGGAGAAAAGGCAGTTTCTGAAGACAAATTCACTCAGACACAGCAATCTGCACTCTGATAGTGTGGTGTAGTGGTTAAGGCTTTGGACTTCAAACTCTGAGGTTGTGGGTTCAGATCCCACTACTGACACTGTGTGACCTTGAGCAAGTCACTTGACATGCCTGTGCTCCAATTGGAAAACCAAAAAAAGAATATAATATAATTCATAAATGTTATAATTCACCTTTGATAAAGACATCAGCCACAGAAGTAAATGTAAAATGATAGTGACCATGGTGGGAATCAAACAGTAGCCAGCCTGACATGCATGTATTGGATATGAATATGGATCTTGAACCACCTAGGAGAACATGTAAACCCCATTCAGAAAAGAACCCAGATCCAAAACTGCAATGCTAAAATCTGCTCCACCATGCCAACCTTACCTACTTCTAAAACCACCCACAATAGGCTCACACGAGATTGACGAGTTTTTAATTATGAAAAGAGCAAAACTATATATTGTATTCAGTAAGGATGTAGGTAAATGAGAGGGAGGTCAGTGGAATGGTGAGGATGCATGGAGTAGAGTTCGCGAAGGTGGATGAGTTTAAATACTTGGGATCAACAGTACAGAGTAATGGGGATTGTGGAAAAGAGGTGAAAAAGAGAGTGCAGGCAGGGTGGAATGGGTGAAGAAGAGTGTCAGGAGTAATTTGTGACAGACGGGTATCAGCAAGAGTGAAAGGGAAGGTCTGCATCATGGTAGTGAGACCAATTATGTTATATGGGTTGGAGACAGTGGGACTGACCAGAAATCAGGAGACAGAACTGAAGGTGGCAGAGTTAAAGATGATAAGATTTGCACTGGGTGTGATGAGGATGGACAGGATTAGAAATGAGTACAATAGAGGGTCAGCTCAAGTTGGACAGTTTGGAGACAAAGTCAGAGAGGAGAGATTGCAGTGGTTTGGACATGTACAGAAGAGAGATGCTGAGTATATTGGGAGAAGGATGTTAAGGATAGAGCTGCCAGGCAAGGAAAAAAGAGGAAGGTCTAAGAGGAGGTTTATGAATGTGGTGGGAGAGGACATGCAGGTGATGGGTGTGACAGAACAAGATGCAGAGAACAGAAAGATATGGAAGAAGATGATCCGATGTGACAGCCCCTAACGAGAGCAGCCAAAAGAAGAAGAAGATGTCTGTCTTCTAGATATTTCTTTGAAAATGCAGCATGAAGAGCTATTTTCCTCAGAAATGTATTAGCCTTCCCTAATACGACTCAAACCATTCAACCATCCATTTTCTAAACTCACTCATGTTCAGTATAAGATTGAGGGGAGGCAGCATTGCTAGCATTTGTTATCTAATTGGTTGAAATTATGCGTCTTAAGATTCAAAGGGGAAGCTTTAATGAATAATGTGCCCAACGTATGCAGTTAATCTAGAAGTCTCCCTTGCTATCTTAAATTTAGTAACCGACTATATTAATCACTAAGAATTTTATTAAGGGTGTGATGTTGAAGGAAATTGAATGTTTTTTTTTCTGTAAAGAACAAAGTATGGGGATTTTATTAATGTATCAATTTGTGACGCTAATTACAAGTTATATATTTAATGTATTGGATGTTATAGTGTGACAGTCGGGCTGAAAGACAGGCCAACAGAGAAGTGGTATTTTGGCAAATTGGGGCTGCTGACCCCTGCAGAGTAAATTAGACAGTACACATGAAAGGCAATGGTTTAGCTCCCGCTGCTAAAAGACATGAGCCGGGCTCTTCAGTACAAGTGATTCACAGGCTTGGCAGGCGAGTGTGGGCTACTTTCTTTATGCCACGCTTTCTCCTACCAAGTGCCTCGCTGTGTCTTTTGAGCCCTAATCTGTGCCAGTGCCATTAGGAGTATCTGAAGAGAAAGCTTACTTTAGGAAAGGTCCTGCTGTTTGCTGAAAACTGCAATAAATTGCTCCACTGTTAGCTGCTCAAAATACAGGGCTGGTAGAATAAACGACGCGCTTAGGGTTTTCATTTGACACGTTTCATGATCGAAGTGCATGATTCTCTACAGACTGCCAGTCAATCATTTCTACACAGCAACTTCACATCGCCCCATGAAAAGGATATCACTAAGCATTGTATTTAAGGTATACTTGAGCAACAGTGAAATAAACAGCAAATGGATCACGTACACATAGGAAAAGAATTAACAGAACAGCACTAGAATGGCAAAGTCTGTATAAGGGCTTAATGTGTATAGAAGGGGAGGATGGAGTTGTCTGTTGTTTATGCAGAAGATGTTTTTCTGCAGAAATGTATTTATTCATAATGGTGTGTCAGTAAAACAATTAGAATTGCCCTTGACCTAAAATAATTATCCACATTATTTCATTAATAAGAATAATACTGCAATGAGCTGGTGCCCTGTTGTTCCTGCCTTGTGCCCTACGATTGCTGTGCTAAGCACCAGCTTCCGCACAAGCCACCTCAGGATATTACTTTACACAACATCACCATGATACAGTGCCTAGAAAAAGTGACAAGCCCCCCGGAACTTTTCACATGTTATTGTTCTACAACATTGAATCACAGTTGATTTAATTTGGCTATTTTGAAACTGATCAACAGAAAAAGACTCCTTAATGTCAAAGTGTTCTTAATTGATTGTAAATATAAAACACAAAATAATTGGCCAAATAAGTATTGATATTTATCAAGTCAGTATTTAGTAGATGCATCTTTGGAAGCGGGCGGCACGGTGGCACAGTGGTAGCGCTGCTGCCTCGCAGTTAGGAGACCCGGGTTCGCTTCCCGGGTCCACCCTGCGTGGAGTTTGCATGTTCTCCCCGTGTCTGCGTGGGTTTCCTCCGGGCGCTCCGGTTTCCTCCCACAGTCCAAAGACATGCAGGTTAGGTGGATTGGTGATTCTAAATTGTCCCTAGTGTGTGCTTGGTGTGTGGGTGTGTTTGCGTGTGTCCTGCGGTGGGTTGGCACCTGCCCGGGATTGGTTCCCTGCCTTGTGCCCTGTGTTGGCTGGGATTGGCTCCAGCAGACCCCCGTGCCCTGTGTTCGGATTCAGCAGGTTGGAAAATGGATGGATGGATCTTTGGAAGCCATGACAGCCTTCAGTCTATGTGCACAGGTCTCACTCTCTCTCTATCAGCTTTGCACATCTGTAAACTGCCAATCCCCCCATTTTGCTTTGTTAAACTGCTCAAGCTTTGTCAAGTTGCATAGAGATTGGGAGTGAACAGTCTTTATCAGATCCAGCCACAAATTGTCAATTAAACTGTCATCTGGACACTGAGTCAGCTTCTCCAGGACATCAACATTGCTGTTTTGAAGCTATTTCTGTTGTCACACACATGCACATGGGAGCCAGCTAAAGGGCTCAAAGGAAGGTAATTCCACTCCAGACCAGGGGGTGGCGAAGTGCAATGATCCTTTCTCTTTTTCCACTGCAGACCCATTACGGGAAATTCTGCCTGGCCTCCATGACGTCACTTCCAGTCAGGAGCCCCATGACAGCACTTTCTGGTCATAAGCCCGATGACGGAACTTCTGGTCCAGAAGACATCCCTTCCGGTCACAAACCCGATGATGTCACTTAGGGTTCCAGTCATAATTACCTGCCGCAGTTTAAAAACCCACCACCTCAACCTTACCAGTTAGTTCTGTTTTCGACTCGAACCTGTACACATTTGTACTAAAAATGCATCCATTTGCAGCCTTGAAAAATTATAGGGGTGGCTGCCTCAACTCTTTTTTGTGCCTCTTGTCTCATCTTTGACACCGTGTACCATTATACTTGGGGTTGTTGTCTCGCTAGAAAACAAATCTTCTCCCAAGGTGCAGGATTCTTGCAGAATGCATCAGGTTTTCCTCCAGGATTTCCTGGGATTTTAATGAATCCATTTTAGCCTCCCAGATCCTGCTACAGAGAAGCATCCCTACATCATGATGCTGTCACCATCATACTTCACGGTTGGAATGGCGCCACCACCACCTGATCAAAGCACCGTGATGTGCTTACATTGATGGATTAAAGGCCAGAAATCCACATGACCGTCATAATCAAGTTCTTCCATGTGAACCCTGAATACAATGAGGACTGATTGAGGTCATTTATGTTAGATAGAATCCCTAGAGGGGGCTGGGTGGTCTTGTGGCCTTGGAACCCCTGCAGATTTTAGTTTTTTTCTCCAGCCGTCTGGAGTTTTTTTTTGTTTTTTCTGTCCTCCCCAGCCATTGGACCTTACTTTTATTCTATGTTAATTAGTATTGCCTAATTTTATTTTCTTATGTATTTTGTCTTTTTTCTCTTCTTCATCCTGTAAAGCACTTTGAGCTACATCATTTGTATGAAAATTTGTTATATAAATAAATGTTGCTGTTGTTATGTGCAGCAGATGAATTACAACAAACATAGTGTGTTGTCTACTGGCCAAAAAGTTGAATTTTGGTCTCATCAGACCATAGAGTCTTCTTACAGCTGATTTCAGTCTCTCTGAAAAACTCTGGCAAACTCTCTGTGCGTTTTTTGATTTTAACACTGGCTTTTTCTCCCATAAGGTACTTGGAAAATACCTACAGGAATATAGGGAACTCCATACCGACAGTTATCAGGCCAGAGTTTGAATCCAGTATCCTGCAGTGTGAACAAGTGGCACCTAATAGAGCATCACAATGATACTCCATCCATATTTTGATGTATATGCTTAAGTCACATTAGCAAAAAACAGACAGGGCCCTGAACTGAGCCTTTCTTCACACCATTGTAAGACATTTCCCCACTTATTTTTGGCTGGTTCTCACCTTGTACTGGAGACTCTTGCTCTCTGTGACCCTGAATGAAAGGTCTGAGAATATTAGGTTGTCTATTAACTTACGTTTGAATTTTTTTGACAGTGATCACAACTGAACTGCATGCAGTCTGATGGAGACTGATTATTTCGAAGACAAATGTTCCATATTGTGTAAATGTTCTGTTTTCAGATAAATGATCTTTTGCTGTATATATTAATTCAATAAATAAATATGATATAATAGAGTATCCATTAATAAAACAGAAAATATATTTTATTCAATAAATGCCTGAAATATAATCAATTTTCAGAAGCTTCTTTTCCAATACTGGGATACAAATAGGTAGAGCTCATTTTAGTAGGATCTGATGCAGGGCAGGAGCTGATAACAGACTAGAAAAAGGGCTCTTTTTGATTTAAGGTAATTTTAGTAGTTGTAATGAACTATATTATTATGTTTGATCACCTAACGTCATTTTTTGCTTTACTTCAAATTGAAAAACCTTGCTGTCGCTTAATGTAACTTCTTCTATTTAGTCTAAAGCAAAAAATCGCTTTGGAGACCTTGCCGGCTCTGACCCCTGTGATGTCACGTCCGGGCTCGCACCAATGGCAGAAGACCTACATGAGCTTTGACTTCACTTTCTGTCTCCCCCTTTAAAAGCCTCCACCTTTTCCCTATTCCCTCAGTTCTGTTTGGACTCGGTTTTGTGCACATCAGTGCTGTATTATTTTGGAAAACAACTTTGCAGCCAGGAAACCAAATTATACGGGTGGCTGCCCCAAACCTTTATATGACTCTGCCTCGAGTTTGTGACTATATATATATATAATATTTAAGTTCACATTACAGTGAATACAATAATGGACAAAATTTTAATTTGAGTTCATCCATCCATTATCCAACCCGCTATATCCTAACTACAGGGTGACGGGGGTCTGCTGGAGCCAATCCCAGCCTGGGCAGGGCGCCAGCCCACCGCAGTTAATTTGAGTTTTTAAAGAAATTTGGTTTGAGCTAAACACATTTTTTGCTTTTATTAAAGTTTTTGAAAAGGTTAAAACAAACTCAAATACTTTTTAAAATTTGAAAGAAATCAATTAAATTGCTTGTTACCTTGTGAAGTAATTTATTTAGGTTGATCCAACAAAACATTTTTTACAGTGTAGTGTAGTGAGCATAAGTGTAAAGATACCATCCATCCATCCATTATCCAACCCGTTATATCCTAACTACAGGGATATAGTAGGGATAACCCTAACTCCAATCCCAGCCAACACAGGGCACAAGGCAGGAAACAAACCCCGGGCAGGGCGCCAGCCCACCGCAATAAAGATATCACCCATAGGAATGAAAAGTCAAAAAAGAAGAGATCTCCTTAATATCTCTTTGGCTTCTCTTAGACAACAATGAGACCCGAAAGAATAAAAAAGACATTCTCTTTTGTTTGTCATGCTTTGCAGTTTTTTCTCCAGAGAAAAAATGCCCTCAGTATTCTTACAAGTGTCCCCTTGTTAGGTTCAGCAGAGATCTCAGCAAAGTCACACAGTGGGCTCAGATTTTCCAAGTGGTGTCTTAACATTTTTTTTGCAATTTGAAAGTATTTGCATTGTGTGCTCAGTGATATATGATGATATGTGTGGACAGTTGTTTGTGGTAATAAGCCACTTTACTGAGATTACAAAGCTCAGCTCCTTTCTTCTGAATAATACTATTAGTTGCTCTAATTTACATTACTGTGCTCCAAATAGACTGTAGTCACCCTGGAAGAAAAGGAACGCAGTGGTTAAGATGTTGGATTCAGACCCTGGGGTTGCAGGTTCCAATCCCACTACTGACACCCCTGTGTGACCATGAAAAAGTCACTACATCGGCCTGTGCTCCAACTTGAGAACCAAAAGAAATGGAACTGAATCTCAAATGTTGTAAGTCACTTTGGATAAAGGCATCAGTCTAATAAGTAAAAAAATATAAAGTATTTATATTAAAAAAATATAAAGTATTGGAGCAACAACAAACCAAATTCTTCATTTTGACTCCTTTTACTTCAGTGGTATCTCATGACTCCTTTTCGTCTGAAGCTATGTCTCCTAAGGAATTTTAGGAGAAACATCTGTGACAAAGATGATTCTTAAATGGAACATAAATGAGAATCTCTCTATAAAGTCTCATGAGCCATTAAAGATCAACCTTTGAGCAGTAAAGATTTCCTATGGGCAGTTTCTAGTCAACATAATCGCCAAATTGTTAGAATGGAAGAGGCAGTCCCTGGAGGAATACTTCAGGAAAATGGCGAGAACATGACATCACTGGAAACGGCTGCCACATTTAGAGATGAGGCAAGACGCTGGACATTAAACCTAAGGAAAACAGTTCAGTTCTCACCTTTTAACTCACTGTGTCACTTAGCCTACCTGTGCTCTAAATTAAAAAAAAAATAACTGGAAATTAATAATAAAGCTGTGTGAGTAAAGTAGTCAGCCAAATATATACAAACAATGATATCAGTACTACCCATTGTGACACCTAACCTGAAACACAACTAAAAGGCAGTATATTCAATTAGTGCTTGCTTTATATTATATTTATATTTTACATATGGCATGCTGAGAAATAAACGGACTTACTCAGAGCTTCACAGTTAGGTAATGGTACAGATTGAAGTTGTATGCTACTGATTACCAGTCTAATGTTTTAATTACTGTGCCGTGTGCTTTTGAAAGCACGTATTCTTTAATAATTGCACTTTTTAAATGAAAATGTAAATGCACTCTTATATAAATGATGGAGTGATTGATGGTCAATCAGTGATGTGGTGCAACATTCTCACACAGAAGCCCAGCATTTTCCCCTGAAATGGCTGTCATGAAACCGTTTTTATTTTAATTGAGTATACCTCCTACTCTTTTGTAGCCTCATAAATGTCTAAAGAAAAATCTCCTCCTATCCATCAGTTCCTCTAAATAAAACTTGATATTAACTTGTTAATGAATGTTCTGACACTGAAGAAGTATCTGTCATGGAGAATGATATTTCACTTTGCAAGGTTCCTCTTTTTTGAGAAAAAAACAGGAAAGTGTGGTCAGAGGTCAGAGGCACATGGGAAAAGTGAAAGAACGAAGTTCAAGGGTGGAAGCTTGTAACGTTCTGTAGTTTAACCTCCTCAAATGATAGTTCAAGGTGGATTATAACACATCATTATTGCAAAGATGGTGATTTTCAATTTAAATGTAAATCAGTCCTTTTTTTCAATTATTCTAATGCCTCAGAACTCCCTGCCAAATGAAATGGCCCACAAACTTTGAGAGATTCCCACAACATGAGGAATCACCTGAAAGGCCAGAAAGATTAACTCTTTCTGCCTAGAAATCTACACAAAGCCTGCATGATGTCTCCTTCTCTCTCTTTTTTAATTTGTTTCATTGTAATTGTGATGGTGACAGTGCTTACTTGCAAAGGAGCATTTCTTATATGCTGGAATTTTAATCTGGCAAAGCCATGAAAATGTCTATAAAATCACTATATAAGCACTATATGAGGAAACTAAGAAGCACTATATAAGGATGCTGTTATTTGGAAATGTCCTGTGTTTGTGACTATCATGTTATATTATGCTGTTGTACAAAGATACAGTCCCTCCAGAAGGTTTTCAGACCCCTTTTTTCTGATGTTGCAGCCTTATGCTAAAATAATTTAAATTCATTTTTCTGCTCATCAAACAACATTCAATACCACGTAATGACAAAGTAAAAAAATATTTTAGAAATGTCTGCAAATTTATTAAAAAAATGCTGAAATATCATATTGAGTTAAGTATTCAGAACCTTTGTTATGACACTTGCAATTTGGCTTAGGTGCATCCCATTCCATCGATCATCATTAAGATTTTTCTACACTTTGTTTGGAATCCACCTCCATATGATTAGGAAAGGTAAACACCTATCTATAGACGGTCCCACAGATGACTATGTATATTAGAGCAAAAACTAAGCCATGAGGTTGAAGGAACTGTATCCACAGCTTAGAGACAGTATTGTGTTGAAGCACTGATTTAAAGAAGGCTACAACATTGGAGGCCCCCAAGAGCACAGTGGCCTACATAATTCTTAAATGAAATAAGTTTGGAACAACCAAATCTCTTCCCAGAGCTGGCTGCCCAACCACAATAAATAATTGGGGAAGAATACCTTTGGTAAGAGAGGTGACCAAAAACCTGATAATCATACTGGCTGAACTCCAGAGAACTTGTGTGGAGATTGAAGAAATTTCCAGAAGGACAACTATCACTGCAACACTCCTCCAATCTGGGCTTTATGGCAGAGTGGCCAGACAACACATGAAAGCCCACTATGCAAACAGAAACCTAAAAGCCTCTCAGACTATGAGAAACAAGATTCTCCAGTCTGATGAAACTAAGATTAAACTGTTGTAAACATCATGTCAGGAGCAAACCAGGCACCACTCATCACCCGTATAAAACTATTCCAAAGGTAAAGCATGGTGGTGGCAGCAGCATGCTTTGAGGTTGTTTTTCATGTTAGGAGACTAGACAAGGTTGAGGGAAAACCGTACAAAGCAAAGTACAGAGATATCCTTAATAACAACTTGCACCAAAGCACTCTGGACCTCAGACAAGACCAAAGGTTCACCTTCCAACAGGACAGTGACCCTAAGCACATATCAAAGACAAACCAGGAGTGGCTTATGGTCAACTGTATGAAGTTCCTGAGTGGCCCAGCAAGAGCTCAGACTGGAGTCCAATTTAGCTTTTGTGGAATCACCTGAAAATAACAGTCCACTGATGGTCTCCATTCAACCTGATAGAGCTTGAGAGGATCTGCAGTGAAGGACAGCATTAGTTCACAAAGCCTTGAAAGCATCTCTTACAGTACTTGAATATTTTTATTTTTCAGTTCAGGCCCAATAATGTCCTGTATACTATGCAATTTAAAAAGAAAACAGTAATATTACAGTATGTGGACTGAAGATGTAGCAGACCACAGAGGATACAAATGAATCCCTTCTTCTTTTTGGGAATCTGGGCCCCTTGATTAACTAGCATACAGAAACAGTGCCCTCATAAAGTATTTAGACCACTTCACTTTTTACACATTTTTCTATGTTGCAGCCATATGCTAACATCGTTTAAATGAATTTTCCCCCTCATCAAATAACACTCAATACTCCAGAATGACAAAGAGAAAACAATTTTTGCAAATTTATTAAAAATGAAATATCCCATTGACACAAGTGTTTAGACTCTTTACTCAGTATTTAGTTGAAGCACCTTTGGCAGCGATTACAGCCTGAAGTCTTCTTGGCTATGATACGGTAAGCTTTGCAAACCGGTGTCAGCTGGCGTTGGCTGCATTGATCAAAAAGAGAGGGGCAGGTAACAAAAGAGAAAAAGAAATTGTGAGAAGTGAGTGAGAGGGCAAGAGCAAGAGAAAGGCCAGGAGCTGAGAAGAATGCGTAGAGTTCTATCCATGACCTTTGCTAATGTCCATGACCTCTGTGGATCTCTGTCGTTTGTTATGAAAACTTGCCCAATGTGATTGTCAGTATGTCTGGCATGAACACATGTTATATAAATGCATAAAATGCTCTGGATGGATTCCACTGATTGACTGTATCTTAGTGTCTGGGTCCACCAGTTTTTGACACAGTGCCCTGTGTGCAGAGCAGTTTACTGTTCATTGAAACATTTCCTGTTGCACAAAGTTGATTTTAATACAGAACTAGGGGACTCTTCCCCCTGCTCCCTAACCCTCGTGCGGGCCCTACACGCTAGTCATTTCCCAGATCTGCTGCTTGTGACGAATCGCGCTGTGCTTTTGGATAAACATGAATATCAACTCTGTCTTTGATATCTCCGTCTTTCGAAACTATTATCGCTGACAATTCATCACATGTTGGTTTATTATATATGCGAGCGTGATCTTTCAGATTCATATAGAAATCCAAGACAACTTTTGTCTGTGTTTTTCAGATAAATTTCGTGTAAAGTGTGATACCTTTGGATGTATGGATTTGTAGAATTTCTAATACGTCTGATCGTTTGACTCTTTCAATTTTATGTTGCATCGCTTCTCCGTGATCATAAATATGAACCTGAACAAATTGTGGTTTCTTTGAAATGAAACTTTTGGTAGCTTTAATTGTTGTGGGACCACAGATTCTCATAGCGCATTGAATGATGCGAACTCGAGCAGATTATTGAAGATTCGGATATTTTGCCTGTAGTGCTTTTATTTCTTGCTGATATGCCTCTGCATTGGGAAGAAACACTACTTTTCCCTGATGGCAACATGAAACGGACGATCTACAAGTCTCTGACTTAAACTTTAAAGCCGAGCAATAATTAAATACTTCTGTCATATCACCTGTGTCCATATATTCGATCTGTTTTTAGCTGTTCCGTTATTTCACCGATTAATAATTTCCAACCGCTAATGCGATCTTTACTATCAGTTTTTTGAGACCTTCAAAATGTAGTACTTTCATTATCTCTAACCTGCTCAGCACGTGTATCGCACCAAAGTTTTTGAACCTCTTTACGACGTTCTACTTTGTCTTCTACTCTTTGTCTTTTATTTCCGGCCCCGGGTGTGGTTAAATCTCTTGGCACAAAGTCTCGTCTCGCGGGACTTGAAATTATCTCTGAAAAAGTCTCGTCTAGTCCCAGGATTTTTTTTATATAATAGAGAGATGTCATGAAAGGGCCTCTATAACACCTTTCACCCTTTTGTTTTCCACCCAACATATCTAGTTCAAGGATACAGGACCCTAGAAACATAAAAAACAGTTCATATTAGTAGATAACATTAACAGTTCCTTAAGTCATCCAGATCTTTGAAAATGGTTTGTTTTTATCTATGACTTTGACATTTTGCTCCAAAGAAATAACAATCATATTATGCAGTGTGTTTCAAAGGTGACAACAATCCTAAGGCACTTTATAATTCCATATCTTTATTACAATTGTTTCCTCTTATGTTTTGTTTTGACTTGGATGTCAAAATAAAACTGGTGTTTTGGTTAAAATATGGCAGATTTCAAAATGAACTTTATTACTGCAAATTTTTAAAAATAACCTTTCAATTTTTTTTTAGTCTATTACGGGTTTGTGGCACTCATGCACAGCCAATTAATTTGTAGACACCACCCCAACCTACAATTTAAACTAATATGCATGCGTTTGAAAGGTGACAGTTAAATAACATAATTATGTGGAGACAACACAAAGACAGAGACCAGGTAGGAAAGCTACAATCAGGTCCCTGAAGCTTTGTGGCAACAGCTCTAGCTATATTATACCACTGCTACTTTTGTGTTTTTAAAGCCCATCACACCTTTCATCCATAACATAATGTTCAAAACTGTCAGCCACTCGATTGTTATTGAATGCAGCATTGTTCATAGTGCCTGCTTTCTGTAACCAGTCAAAGTAAGCCTCCTGGAGTCCTGTTGTAGCATATTATACACTGTGCCACCATGTCACCACAGCACAAATCAATTGAAGTGATTTTCTCAAAATAAAGGTGTAAAACTGAGTTTTGTGTCCATGATGAAGAAAAAATAAAGTCAGCAGTTAAAACAACAAAGAGAATGAAGTGAATGGAAAACCAGAGTGGTCTTGTGACGGTACGGGTCCTACTCAATGCTCCCTCTTCTCTTCTGGGAGCTCTTGAACCCAACACCGTTAGTAATGTAACCAGATGAGCTGTGTGAATGGGGACAAAACACTCTAGGAGCAAGGGGAAGGTGCAAAGTGCAAAAGTGCTTTTATTAACAAAAACAAAAGCAGTGTCCAAATAAATAGTGCAGTGCTTCAAAGTTCCATAAATAAATAATCCATAAAAAGTGATAAGTGGAGGTTAAAATCCAAAATAAATAAAAGCGTTAAAATGAGGTTAAAACAATGGCAGGAAGTTGTCCTTTTTAAAAACCTCAAAGCCTTCTTTATTCTAACTGGCCACTCCTCTGCTTATCCCAACGGGCTTTGCAACAGGTGCAGCTTCCTTCTACTGGTCCGGTAGCCTTCTGTTCCCTGGCTACGTACAGCTCCCGCTGGACTGAGACTCAGGTTCCCCAGCATCCAGGGCGCTCACGCAGGGGCTTACTCTCCCAAGCCTCCCTGACTCCCACTGCCTTGGTCACTCAAGCTACCTTGAGATCGCTTAGCTGGAGCGACTGCTTCCTACTGCCCCACCGATTATCAGCCAAGCACTACTCCTAAGGGGCTCTTCTCCCAGCTGCCTGCCTTCGAGCAAGCGTGCTCGCTATTGCCCACTCGCTCCCGCACTGTCACAAATGGTGGCAGCGGTGGGAAGGGCTGGCGATGGGGACCAAAGAAGAGACGGAACAGCAAATGGGATTGGTGCCAGAAGCAGGGGAGCCGCCAGCTAAATGGAGAAGGCACCAGGTTTTTATAAAGGGCAGCTTCCAGGTTGTTGATTTTAACCTTGTTTTAAAGGATTATTTATTGATTTTAACCTCCACCTCTATTTCATTGCTTTTATGGATTATTTATTTATGGAGTTTTGAAGCACTGCACATTGGAGACTTTTTATTTTTAATAAAAGCACTTGCACACTTTACACCATCCCCTTGCTCCATGGGTGATTTGTCCTTGTTGCACAGCACATCCGGTTACATTACCGATGGTGTTGAGTCCAATAGGCTCCCAAAATTGGAAGAGGGAGCAAGGAGCAGGACCCACACTGTCACAGGTCTAAGATTTAAAAAACTACATTATTTAAAAAGGGGGCTGAACATGTACTCTACTTGTCTGTTTCTGAAGTTTATAAGCAAATGTGTCAAACATGTCCAGTGTCCAACTGGGACACAGGTGCATTGTCCAACCCAGACAACTTATGATTGTGTTTGATCCATCCATCCATCCATCCGTTATCCAACCCACTATATCCTAACTACAGGGTCACGGGGGTCTGCTGGAGCCAATCCCAGCCAGCACAGGGCGCAAGGCAGGAACAAACCCCGGGCAGGGTTCCAGCCCACCGCAGGGCGCACACACTCACACGCCAAGCACACACTAGGGACAATTTAGGATTGCCAATGCACCTAACCGCCATGTCTTTGGACTGTGGGAGGAAACAGGAGCACCCGGAGGAGACCCACGCAGACACGGGGAGAACATGCAAACCCAGGTCTCCTAACTGCAAGGCAGCAGTGCTACCACTGCGCCACCATGCCGCCCGATTGTGTTTGATTGTCTCTTCAAATTGAACACTATATGAATTTTCAATTATTTGATGACTCTAAATTAGCTCGGTGAGTAAATGTGTGATGCACAAGCATCTGTGGCAAGATAGGGTCTACCACCCTTTACAGAGAAAATCAGAGAGAGAGACTAGGCAGATGAATAGTAATGTGGTTTCACAAAGGCTTATATTGAGAAAATTTGTATACTGTAATACTTAATTCCAAATATTTCTAACATCACATTGGTTTGTCCATCAATGAGGCTGAGGGTATGCTGTTCAAAGATTTAGAAGTAAACAGAAGATTCTTGAAGAAGAATAATCTGTGAAACAATTCAGGACACTGTTGCCCGACTCTGACATTGCACAGTACACAACATTCCAGTACTGTGCGAAGCGGGGATTGTCCTTTGAGGCATTTAAAATACAAGCAATGTCAAATGCTCTATTTAATTCTCTTATTTATGTCTTTTTTATTCTGTTAGTTACATTTAAAGCAGCTAACACCCTTATCTAAACTCTTGTAAACAGCAATGTCTGACTTTATAATATGCTTACCTTTTCTCAACTCTGTTTTCTCCATGTGTTCAATTTATTGTGAAATTTTTCTTCAGGGATTTCTAAAATCATTTATAGGATATGCCTTATAGAGTATCAGCATTTTCCTAGTCTTAACCCTAGGAGATGACTGTGGGCATTGGTATTCCTCTCAGCTAGCGATGAATGAACCAGTTTCAAGTCGCATACAGTTTTCTAAAACTAAATCTAAAATTAGTTCTGAAGGCGATTTTGTAGTTGAGAAGCACATGATTCACTGTTTTTGGGGGTTATGAACATTTTTTTTTTATCCTTGGTTAGAAAACTGGAATACTGCTCTCTAAGACATCGTTCTCACTTCTGGGTTTACCTGAGTACTTATCAGGAGCCGTGTAATGAGTATAGTCCACACCACAACGATAAAATCAACTCAATTCAAGTCTCTTGTGCAGTACATTTTTTAAAAATGTGAGATGCTGCAAATTTTTCACGTAAAGACAAACTAAAACACACTATTTTGCACATTACTGTGTTTTCTCCACTGAAACTGGGAATTTACTGGTGCTAAACACTCCTATGTTACCCACCATCTGCCTTATCTTAGCTACGGATATGTACGCTTCCAGGGATTTTTTTTTCGTTAATGAAATACTAAGTGACAGGAAAACACACACAGAATTAATTCATGAAAACACTTCCACACAGAACTGAACATCTTTGATATGGTGTCACTGGTACAAATTTCACTTGAAGAGAGACTAATTTCTTCAATTTCAGAAGCAAATTTTCTCATGCTTCTTATTTAAATAAATGGCTTGATTTATGGGGTCATAAATGTACCGATCTCTTCTTGAACGTCGCTTAATTTTCTTTATGCAGTTGTATCGTTTTAAGGCTGATGCCTACCTAATTATAAATTACAGATTGTCATTGACTATGGGAATACACAGTCCACAAAAAAATAAATGTTGACCCTTTTAATCTGTGCAGTGTCCTTAAAATAAACAAGAGCTTGATGGTGAGAAAACAATTATTAGGGTGGTTTAATGCTCTCACAAGTGGTCAGTGTTCAGATGGCAGCTTTGTTCAGCAGTTGGCTCTCTTCAGAATGATACCCGCTATACCAGGAGCATCTTGGTTTTATAGTGAAGGGACATGATGGGCTGTTTTATCATGTCAGTTCCTATGGTGACTCTATTTTCCCCTTTATACGCTTTATTGTATAGACCATAATAAAATGTCTACAATCCCTTACACTTACCAGCCTGCGATCAGGTGCTTTAGCACTTCCTCCCTCCTTCCCATCTACATCTCTAATCTCAGACAATTAGACAGAGTAAAGAATCTCCAAGCAGGAGTTCAGTTACATATTTAATTACATATTATTGATAAAAATACCCAAAAATATTAAGAAAGCAGAATACTGTGTGAATACTGGCAAACCAAACTCTTACAACCTAAGTAGCAGTGCATCTTACGTCCACAGGTGGCTCTCAGCTTATCTTCAGTCTAGCTTGCTTTGCTACAACATGGCCTTTGAATGGAGTTTTGAAACTGGCCACATGCCTGTCTCAATATGGCTGTCGAGATAGAGATGACTTCATTATAGTCTTTTCTTTATGGCCAGATGGTGAGTGAGAGAGAAAGGTAAAGGCAAGGTGACCAACTTTATACCATTCTTACCACAAAACACATATCAACGGGGTGTCATAGTACAGAAAGTATCTTAGATTCAAAACCAATCATGAACAGCCATATTTTAGACTTTCCAATCCCTTTCTGACCAGTTACCAGTGAAAGCGCTCAGGTACAACTCATCCCCCAGTTGCTTTGTTTAGTCAGTCTATGGCCTTCCTGCAGTGGATGGCTTGCAGGATCAAAGTCCAAATTCAGTCATCCTTGCCAAGCTGGTCTGATGCTCCTTCCCCATCATCATATATTTCACATCCTGAATCAGTCCTAAAGACTGATGGGGTTGGTTAGGTGAATATCAAAACACCACTGTTCTCATCAATAAAGTAAAACAAGCCTCCTAAAACACTATTTAAAATTACATTTGCTTTGTCTAGTTTACAAATAAAGACATACAGAATATTTATCAACTTATGCTAGAAATCAGGGTTGAAGTCAGTTTTCCTTCTTTGGACGGTTTCTCTGGGCTGTGAGAGAAGAAGGAGAGTCTAACATCAGCCACAGGGCCCCTCATGTTCAGAAGTTTTATTATTTACCTCAGATGAGCCTAAAAGGCAAACCTCAAAGTGCACTTATGACAAGATACAAATGACAATTTCATTCCAGCAAGGAGCATCCAATTCAGTGTTATTTTTCATATTATATCTCCAAATACTATTCATGTATTATCTAATATTATTTTTTCTGGTTATATGTGCAAGGAGCCACAGTCAATGTCGGTAACAATGGAATATCAGTTTATCCTAGGCCCCTCCACACTCTCAGAATCAGTTGGGTTTGACACAGTTGGAGAAGCAGAGTGTCTTAGAAGTATGGAGGGTATTGAAGCAGGTTTTTTCCTTGGCATAAGCAAACTAAGAGACCAATCTGGAGCCACGACTAGTGACCCATAGAGAGGATAATGTTTTTAAGCACTTTTGCACTAGCATATGCAGTAGATAGAAATAAGGTTCCCAACAGGGGCGGTACCACCCACCGCTGGGCGCTGAAGAAATCTAAGGGGGCATTACTGGTCCAAGACATATTAAGGGGGCATTGAGGACCAGCCGCCGCCCCCTTGGGCAATACTCGCAAGAACGCGCTGAAAAGTTTGATTAATACTAAACTGAACACATGTTTCAACCAATTATTCTAAATGTCCATTAAAAAAGACCCATCCGTATTAAATAGTAGGTATTGGTACATTATATTTACAAGTTTGCACAAGTCATGAATTCTCGAATCATGCAAATCATTACGAGATTAACACACATGCAGAGTACCGAATCTACACAGGTTCATTGAACATTACTATAAATACGTGAGTTTTTTTATCAATACCATATTGTTTCGAAATTTCTTCAGAGCAAGTGTAAACCTAAAATTACAGTGTGGTGCCTACAGATCACATTCAAAGAAAAACTTACGTGGACCTACTTATTAAAAACTAGGGAGCTTTGCACCCTGCTTGCTTCACTCGCCAGCCTCCCCGGCCTGCGCTACACGCCAGCAACTTCGTTTCTCCACCGCTCACGTCTGTGGATTTCACTTTCACCAAACAAAAAATCTTTTAATTCTTCCAGATAGGCCTCTTCATTGGGAAGAAACACTACTTTTCCCTGATGGCGAAACGAATTAGACGATCTACAAGTCTCCCATCATCATATTTAGCCGAAAGAGGATTTAGGATGGTCAACATTCTATTAACAAAGAAAAGAAACAGATTGTCAATAGTGGATTGCAGCAATTTAAGATTGCTGATGACAAAAATGGCATTAAACATTGAAAAATTAGTGTCATCAAACCAAGCTCAGCCCTCTCACTAATAATATTATATTCATTTTTTTAATAATATATACAGTGGAATCTTGGTTTGTGAGCAAACTTCGTTCCAGAAACATGCTTGTAATCCAAAGCACTCGTATATCAAAGCAAATTTCCCCATAAGAAATAATGGAAACTCAGATAATTCGTTTCACAACCTACAAACATTTACCGTATTTTTACCACACGCACATTTTTTCCCGAAAATTAGCATTAGAAAATCAGGTGCGTGTCATACACGAGGAAATTTTTTTCTGTAATGTTTACTTCTTCTGCTTGGGCTCGCTCGTTCGCACTCTCTCTCTCGCTCATTTGCTCATGCGCGCTCTCTCTCTCGCTCGTGCTCTCTCTCTCACTCGCTCTTTCGTAATGCAACAAAAACAGAAGTGCATTTTGCGGAAAACGTGCCCTAAATGCTTCTTATACAATTACAACGCGCATCGTACATGGGGCGAATTTTTTTCGCGATTTTCTTTGTAAAAATTAGGGTGCGCGTCTTACATGAGGGCGTGTGGTACACGAGTAAATATGGTATATAAAAATTATTAATACAAAATCTTCACTTTAACTAACGGAATCCCTGCTATCTGTCGGCTCACTGGTGTAGTCGCTTCACTTGGACACAAAATAAAAAGAAATGCTTTACGCACTGTAAGGTTTCTAAACTCTTTTGGGATTCCCTGCCATCGATGGGTGATGCAAGGAACATTATAAATGTGCAGGGCACAGTATTACTTAGCCACTAACCTGGCCACGACCCTGCCTGATTGCTATGTCTCTGTATAGGAGAGTGGTAGATCCCGCTACAATAAATAATCGTGCTGTTTCTGTTTCATGCTGAATAAAGCTGATTTTGCTAAAGAACTGAGACTCAGCCTCGTGTTTTGGGGTGCATGACAGGCACTAGCATGTGGTCACCATGCTATAGTAAACAGTATACGCTCATACGGATGTTGACTATATTAGTGAGGCTCGCCAACTGAGAACAAGCATGGGAAATGATTACCCACAATCCCCACGTGACGCTCGACAGACAAAGCGCACATGTACTACTCATATTGCAAAACCTCGCTCGTTTATCAAGTTAAAGTTTATTAAAAAATTTTAGCTCGTCTTGCAAAACACTCGCAAACCAAGTTACTCGGCAATCCAAGGTTTCACTGTATTTTTTTAATCATACTTTGAGCAATACACCAATATTGTTAATATCTTATAATATAATAATTTTAAAATTTCTGTCCTTGTTTTTCAATATATAGTATGGTATAGTTCACCCAAGGGGGGCGCTATTGAATCACTCTTTGAAAAAGTGGGCTCTGACCCAAAAAAGGTTGGGAACCTATGAGCTAGAATAACAGAGCACTTAGCTATTGTTAGTCTACCTTGAGTATCTTCCTAGATTTGTATTAGTTGTTAATTTTGTGTTTTACATATATAGATTATGTAAACATGTACATAAACATATATTATATATATGTGTGTGTGTGTGTGTATCTTCCTTTGGATGTTCTCTTCAAGCTTTATTGCTGTTAATTGTTTTCTAATTGTTAATTTTATTCTTGGCTAATTTAGCTATGTCCTCCTTGTTTTCTGTTAATTACGCATTAATTGTGTTAGTGTGTTTGGGTGATGGATGAACTCTATCCTAACTAAATTATTCAGACTAACAGCAGCACATGAAAACTATTTAAGGTTTGTAGTCTGTTACTACAGTTTTACAGTGGCATTGGTTAATGTTATCTGTGACTGTCTGCTCCTTTTGTGCTCATTTTCTTTGTTAGAGTTTTGTAGTCTTTGAAGATTTCTTTTTGGCTTTTCTTTTAAATATCTGGCTTTGTTATTATGTGCTATGACTGCTGGGCTCCACAAAACTCTAAATGAGGCTTTACCTCCAAAATCTAGCCATAGCTTTCAATGGAGGCCTAGAAAACAGAAGCAGCCTCCCTTCCAAAGCTAAAGAAGCAGATTTGTGGCCTGCTCAGGTGTAAAACAAATATAAGGAAATCTTTAAATTAGAAAAAGCTTGAAATTGAGATAGGAGTTGTATACAATCTGCCACAATAACCAAAAATAATAATGCTTTTTTATTTTAAAGATTATTTATTTTACATAACTCAAATGATAGGAACAAAAAGTAAAAATTGTGTCAAACAGAAAATATGTAAAAAGGCAATCCTCAAAAGCAAAAATACCAGTCTACAACAAGGTTGAGAAACAGAGCCAAATTAAAACCCAGATAATCAAAAGGAAACACTTAACAAACAATAAAGAATCCAGAAATCCAAACTCAAAGAAGCCAGAAAAAACAGAAGAGTTAACTACAATGCTGAGGTACAGTACTGTTGAAGTTGCAAGTTTCTAAAGGCCTAGGGTGGTTTCACAGAAGTGGCATCAAGGGGTCCCGGCCCCTTAGGCTCAACAATAAGTCATCAAGGCACATAACAAAAACAACTAATGCCTTCATATTGAACTAATGCAATAATTAAAATAATCAAAAAGAAAAGCAAAATAAAATATAAACAGAATGAAAACACAACGAGAATATACAAAATAATATTTAAAAGAAAACAACAAGTAAAAAGAAAATTCAAACGAGCCAAGGATAAGACCTTGACTTTTTCCAGACATTACAGGTTTGTTTTTTGCATGGAATCTGTAATTTTAAGTTAATTATTCTCTGTTCTCTTTTTTTCTTAATTATAAATTTTATGCTTTTCAAACTGTGGGTTTCAAATTTAGTATTTTCTTTGTATTTAAAATTTTTGATTTTTTAATATTTAGATCTTTTGTGTCCTTGTTTTTCAGATGCTTTATCTGCTTTCTTTAATTATTTTGCTTAAGTTTGATCTTGGCATGAGCTTTTGAAGATTTCCCTCCCTTTGTGGCACATTGTTCAGACACAAATCAAAACAGCCGCAGTGGTTATATAAATCTTTTAAAACATATTTATGCTATTTTTTTTTTTTTTTTGCTTTCTTTGTGAGCACTAAACTATTGCTTTGGATATGCAGTGCATACGAAAAGTATTCAGACCCCTTCACTTTCTGCACATTTTATTGTGCAGTTGATTTAATTGTAAATGGAATACGTTTTCAATTATTTTTTCAATAAATCTACAGTCAAAAACTCATAATGACAAACTGTAACATGTTTTTAGAAAGTTTGGCAAATTTATTAAAAGTCAAAAACTAAAATCTCTTATTCATATCAGTATTCAGACCCTTTCCTGTGGCACTCCAGACAGTGGTCAGGTCCTTCCTGTTTCCTTCTATTATCCTTGAGATGTGTCTGGAACTTCATTGGGGTCCACCCGAAGCAAACTGAATTGACTAGACATCTTTTAGAGAGGCACACACCTGTGTTTGTATAGAAAGTCCCATAATTCACACTGCACGTCAGAACAAAAACCAAGCCATGAAGTCCAAGGAACTCTCTATAGACCTCATTGAGCAAATTATGGTGAGGCATAGAGCAACGTAAGGAGATAAAACTATATTCAAAGCTTTGAGCATTCCCAGGAGCACAGTGGCCTCAATAATTGTGAAATTTGGAACCACAAGGACTCTTCCTAGAGTTGGGTGTTAGGCCATACTGAATAACTGGTCAAGAAGGACCTTGGTTAGGGAGACGACCAAGAGCCCTATGTGTTGTGTAACATGAAAGTTCCCGAGCACAAAGTCCCAAAAAAATTCCAGAAATGCCTGCTAAAGACAGGGTCTTTATAAAATAAAAGATTTATTCTTTACAAAAATGCTCTGTAATAGCATGAAGCCCTGTGGAGCACCAAAAAGGCAAAAAGGACTTGCCAGCACAGGAGATCAAAAGTGAAAAAATTCCCATTAGAAAATACAGAGTGGTCACAAAAAGACTGTGGGTTGCCCCTTGTGGCAATAGGAACCACTCATAAGACACAAGGCATTTATCAAAGACATGAATATGGTTGAATAAAAAGTAAAATCAAAAGCAATATTGATATAACAGTAACAAAATAATCAAAAATGAACAACAAAAACATAAGAAAGCTGAAAAATAACCCAATGGGCTCTCTAATACAGTTTCAAAAGTCCTCTGCTGAGATAAGCAAACTTGTCACAATCATCTCAGCAGTGCTTCATTAATCAGCCATCATGATACAGGGCGACTGGTCAGAGGGAAGAGTGAATGCAGCCAAATACAGAGAAGTCTTTGAAGAAAAGCTTTTCCAGAGTGCACTCGACCTGGGACTGGGGTGAAGTTTCACCTTTCATCACAACAATGGGTCAGAGCATACGACCAAGACATCACGGGAGTGGTTTTGGGATAAGTCTTTGACTGTATTTGAGTAGTCCAGCAAAATCCCAGACTTCAACCCATTAGATCATGTATGGAGACACCTGAAGATGGCTGCTTACAGACATTTTCCATCCTTTCTAACAGAGCTTGAGAGGATCTTCCAGGAAGAAAAGGATAAACTGCTTAAATCCAGATGTGCAGAGCTGTTTTGTAAATGGAAGGATTAATAAAGAGCTATATAAATGTAAAGAATTATTATTACTTTTATTATTACTGCCACCATGACAAACTACAAGCTATCATTATTAGTGAAAGTGATTAAACTTCAGTCTTTTTTGGTTACCCAAGTTTCTTTAATTGTGACATTAGCTAATGGATCATTTTAAATTATGTTCTCATATTAGTCTAACCACCTATAGCTCATATAACATACAGTTTCTGATAGTTCTGACTTTTTTACCAGCCACTGTTGACCACATTAGTATCTTGCAGTTTCCATTATATGAACTCTCTTTATGGCTTGATAGTATTTTAACCCTGAGTGACATTCCTTCTTTCAGACAAAGTGATGTTCTCTTTGATAATGCCAAGTGGACACAATATTCTTTTAGGTAGCTCATCTTGAAACATTATATAATCCCGTTACATAATAACCTGTCAGTGTGTTTAACAATGTAACCTTAGTTACATTGCACTTAGTGAATTGCCTCTCCACATTGCAAACACTCCAGCTCGCCAGTTTCTTTTTAAGTCATTGTCTTTGAATTTAATTTTCAATTGATATTTGTATGTTTTGCTCTATTTTTTACTCTTTTCTTTTGCTTCGTTTTTTTTTGTAACCCATGTGTCGCACTTCAAGCTTATTAGCAATAAATTTAATTTATCATGTGTCTGCTGTGTTGGAGTGCAAATGCTAATCCCTTTGAAGTCAGGTTAAGAAAACAAGCTCATTTATTACTGCTGCCGTCTCTGCTGCAGAGTGCATGGTTGAAGTTTTCTTTACTTTATAATCATGAGCCCTACAAATATCACCAAGGGTGGAATAGGAAAACAGCAGGGAAGCTTTTGTTTAGCTTCAACAAATGTGACATTCAGAATAAAAGTGGCTCTAGGATAGCATGCCACTTGTGCAACTAAAGGATAAAATTGGAGGGGAGCGCTTAAGTGGATGATATACTCTTAGACTGCAGGACATGCAGAGATCCTATTAAAGTCATATACAGAGAAATTTAATCTGGAAGCAAGGTTACACAGCTGTATTACACTCAGCGGAGGATGGATACAAGCAAAGTGGGGGCTCGGGGAATGTGGGGAATGCAGGGAAAGAACGAAAGGATAACAGGCTGAGCCCAATGGAACAGTCTAATATAAGGCAGTAGCAAGGGGCCAACTGGGAACCAGGCCTAGGTTCTGGAAAAGTTCTACAGTGTATTAAAGAATATTCTGTCTGCTTCATTTTTTTTATATTTTGCTATGTTGCAACCTTGTGCTAAACTCATTTAATTTCATTTTTCACCACATAAAGTAGAACTGAATACCCCAGAATGACAAAGAAACAACTGGGTTTTAGAACCTTTGCAAAGGTATTAGAAATAAAACTGAAATATTACCTTGACACAAGTACATGAACCTTTAACTCAGTATTTACTTGAAGCCCCACTGGCAGCGATTCCAGCCTAAGGTCTTCGTGGTGATGATTTAACAAGCTTCATAAATCTGGATTTGTGGATTTTCTGCCATTCTTCTTTACAGATACTCTCAAGCTCAGTCAAGTTGCATTTCTTTTAGTCATAAAATATTTGTAATTATTGTGTGAAACACTGGGCTCTTCAGTGAAAGTGTGCCTAATAAGAGTGATTAGAATTAATAAGAATAATTAAGATTAATTTGAATTGAATTGTACTGAAGAGAAATAAATTAGTATGCATTCTTTTTCTAAAGCTACTTATCCACGGAGGGTCACAAGGAAATTGCAGCCTGTCCAAGAAAGCTTCAGACACAAGGCAGAAACAATCCCAGCTTGTTGCAGGTAAACACCCACCACCACACACACATCCCAAATCCCCACAACACACACAATTTAGCCCAGTCAGTCCATCTAAGCACCGTCTTGGAAGTGTGGAAGGAAATCCTAATGGACAAGGGGAAAACATGCACACTTGACACCCAGGACTCCATTCTCCTTGTTGCAAGGCAGCAGCACCACTACAACCAGTATTATTATTACTAATCATAATTCATATATAGTTTGTTTAATTAAATATTTTTTTAAAAAGAAGAACATTTTGCAGCACCTTGTCTACAGTATTGCTGAGTTCACTCTTATTGTAAGGTGAGAGCTAGCCAACTCCAGACTCTAAATTCTGGCTCTTAAAGAAATCTTCAGGGCTTTTGAGGATGTTTTAATGACCTGCTATGTCTGAAACATCTTCTGCAATCTGATTATTCACTCTGGAGAAGAACGGGAGGCTAATTGAAGTGTCACTCAGATCCAAATTGTATTTTTCTCTCCCTTTATGTAGGAAATCAACTATATGAATGAGAAGGTTGAAGGCATCCTCCACTTCAGAACATCATAATGGTCATTGAATCTGGCAAAGGAAAAGGTGTTTGAGTCTTGTATTTAATACTCACACTTGAGCGAGGCGTAGCAAATGATGTGATTGGTGTCCGACAGATTTCAGCTAGCTTTTTTTTGTGTTTGATGTTAGTTCCTTCCACATTACCATAACTATATTAAGAACTATATAGTCAAAACATTTTTTAAACAATTTCAGTCATCTTTGTGATCCTGTTTATTAAAGAACTAGCTGTGTAAGCCTCTGCAGTAAAAAGCCCGAGGTCATAGAAACTATTGAAATCGTCCGGAAAAAAAACTGAAATGTAGAGATGTCAGGTAATTGAAAGGAACTACTCTGGGCGTCTCTATCCTAGGAGGTTTCATTTTGCCGTAGTGCTCACATCGCTTGTGCATTAGCGGCTAAGCAAGTGTCTCTTTCTTCGGAGGTTTTGTTTTGCCGATGTGCTCACCTGGCTTGTGTATTACTGGAGGGAGAAAAAGAAAAAGGGACACCGTTTTACTGATGTGCTTGCCTCGCTTGTATATTAGTGGCTAAGCGAGTGTCTCTTTCTTCGGAGGTTTCGTTTTGCTAACATGCTCGCCTCGCTTGTGTATTAGTGGCTACGCGAGTTTCTGTTTCCTCAGTGGTGGAGCCCTTACCCCGACTCCACGTCTCACTTCCGGGCTGGACAGACAGACACAAACACTTCCATACGTAGACAGTTATATATAAGATACCCATAAATCATGTTATCTGTGGTCTTGTTACAATTTTACAAGTACATTTTATTCAGAAGCCTTCTGATGCCTTATTTGTATTCTTATTTTATTTCAGTCATTTTATAGTGGTCATCATCCACATGCACTTTACAAAACAGTTATCAAACAATGCAGCTCAAATGTTATTTGACTGTACTTTTAGATCAAAGATGTACAGCTGAAATACTAAAGACACACCGCCATGGGGTGTTCTCTGGAGTGTCTGATCAGCACTTATAGAACACCCTTCCCAGGGCTAAAGAAGAATGGAGACCCCATTCTTGAACATGATGTTCAGCACACATTGTGCCCTAGCCCTTTAAAACTAATCAAATCAAATAAACCTTATTGGGAACAAATCCACTCCAATGTTCCTGAAAAAATCTGAATGTCATAAGAGCACACAGCCTATCTAGGTAGCATCAGAAAAAAGACTAACTAAATCTGGATTGGGCCACAATTATATCACAAGGGCACACTCGCCACCACATCCACAGGCCCCAATTCAGAGTCACCAGTCAACATGACCAGCATATCATTGGGTTATGGGAGGAGAGCAGTGTACCCAGAGAGTAATCCTCAGGAAGAGGTGCATTTAAAAAGTTCATAAAGACAGGTACCATGCTATGATTCAGATATGGTGTTCTGAGGCAACCATTGTGTTACCATGCTGCATGCACTGTAAAAAATACAGTAAATAAAATGAATCGGTTCTTGAGCTTTGGTCGGTGCAGGCTGCACAGCAAAACTTGTGACCTGTTCAAGTCAATGAGCTGTGTTCATTGGACCTTTCAATTTAGCATGTGAATTATAAGAGTAAAGTACAGTATATGTGATCTACACATAGCCAACCCAGGTCAACACATAATGATTTCCTGTCGTCACAGTGAAAAAATGGCCGTCTGTTGTCATACACTAGTGCCACAGGAGTGTTTTGTAGCCTCTGATCATGAGGTAAATGGGGGACAGCTTTGAGTGAGACACTGTTTCTAACCTCTAACCTATAGTGAAAGAGAAGCCCTCCAAAGAGCCATGATGATGCTTCTGTTCTGCTCTGGATGTCCCGCACCCTCAATTCATTACACTGTATAAGAAACAATGCAGCAATAGTCAGTCTTCATTTATTACACTGCATCTGCCAGAGCCTGACTGCAGTCGAAACCAGATTGCTGAAACAATTAATTCGTTGTTCCTTTTTTCATTCTCCTTACAGATTACCAGCATCATTGCTATTAAACGGGGATCTTAGTGCAGACCCCAACACCTGTTTCCTTTGGTTCCACACTGTCTAAATGCTATCTGCCATTCTTCCACAAGCTCAAACCACTGTGTCTGAATCTGATCAGTTTCCATTTCAAATCTGAATCTCTCACTGTTGGCTGGTGCTCAGAGACAAAATCCAACGTACCTTAGTATTCCAGTTGTTATTAGACTCATATTGTCAGCTTATCATCCATTGCTTGGAACTGACAACTGTTATAGCCAGAGTTTAGAGCATCAGTGATGGGGTATCAGTAGTTGTTTCCTGTCTTTTTATCTTGTTGACAAGGTGAAGGGCACAATATAACAAAATACTGGCTAGTTGATTAATTGATTGATTAAGCTGGGTCAGATTTTGATATAGCTCTAGGATATGTATATACAATATATATAATATATGTATAATATATATATATATATATATATATAATATATGTACTTTCTCCGGTCCTGTTCAGCCTATATACATCGGACTTCCAATACAACTCGGAGTCCTGCCACATGCAAAAGTTCACTGATGACACTGCTATTGTGGGCTGCATCAGGAGTGGGCAGGAGGAGGAGTACAGGGACCTAATCAATGATTTTGTTAAATGGTGCGACTCAAACCACCAACACCTGAACACCAGCAAAACCAAGGAGCTGGTGGTGGATTTTAGGAGGCCCAGACCCCTCATGAACCCCGTGATCATCAGAGGTGACTGTGTGCAGAGGGTGCAGACCTATAAATACCTGGGCGTGCAGCTGGATGATAAATTAGACTGGACTGCCAATACTGGTGCTCTGTGTAAGAAAGGACAGAGCCGGTTATACTTCCTTTGAAGGCTGGCGTCCTTCAGCATCTGCAATAAGATGCTGCAGATGTTCTATCAGACGGTTGTGGCGAGCGCCCTCTTCTATGCGGTGGTGTGCTGGGGAGGCAGCATTAAGAAGAAAGACGCCTCACAGCTGGACAAACTGGTGAGGAAGGCAGGCTATATTGTTGGCATGGAGCTAGACAGTCTGTGGCAGAGCGACGAGCGCTCAGCAGGCTCCTATCAATTATGGAAAATCCACTGCATCCACTAAACAGTGTGAAAGGGTGCTCCCGGACACAGACAGGCAGACACGTTGCAGTCCATCACCACACGTTTATTTATACAGTTCACTATTATATACACAGTCTTATGTGCACCACACAACAAACCCCCACCAACTCCCAAAGTCCAGGCTTCCAGCAGCCACTTTCTTCTCCTCACAAACACAACACTCAGGGCCTCTCCTTGCCGCCTCCTCTGACCTCGTCCACCTCCTCACCCGACTCCAGCCTTGATTGTAGGGCGGCGGCTCGTTATATAGGCGGCTGATTGAGGGCCGCACCCAGCCACCTGCCACAGTACACTCCCACTAGCTGAGACCTCCTGGGACCAGCGAACCATTCCGGGAGGACGGGAACCCCTCGGCGGCAAGCCGACACACTGTAGCCTAGGACCCGATCCCGTCAACAAAAAAGAAAAACAAGGGCGGAGGCGTTGCCCTGACGCAGCCCCTCGGCTCGTCCTCAGCTGGGTCAATGCTTTCGGCCCCGATCGGCGCCCCGATGCTCCCTTTCTTGGCTTCCCAGCCCGAGCAGTCCGTGCTCCCCGCCACGGAATCACCAGTGGGATTACGCTCTGTTTCGACCTCTCCAGCTGCGGGATTTTCCTCTGCCTCCGCAGAGGACGGCCCTTTGCGGGACACGCGCACCCAGCAGCATGTCCTCGCTTATCGGAGGAACTGGCTTCCCCAAGCCGCTTCCTCCTTTTATTTTGGGACGCCACAGCGGTTCGGATCTGCCCATTGTAAGAGGGCAGACCCAGCCTCGCTGGCGTCCGGAGCTTAACGGGGTCGGTCTCCCTTACCTGCCCCGCTGTGCCTCTCCGTCCAGGAGCTCCTGCAGTGCGTCGATCCTCCTGCTTCTGCGGCTCTCGCTCGCACGCCACCGCCATCCCTCCTGACACCTGCGTCTCCGCTCGGAGGGCACATCGCTCGGCCGGCAGCAATAGCACGCACTGGATCTCATGCTGCAGCTCCTGCAGTATCGCTGCCAAAGAGGAAGAGACAGTCGGCGGTGTGCTTACCTTCCGGGCGGCGTCACTCGCCGACTGCTCTCCGTGGGCTCTTCCTTGCAGCCCACTCGGGTTTCTACTCGGCACGAGACGGACATTCCCAGCTCCCGCCTCTGACCAATCGTTGGCGGGAGGACAGGACACGCTGCCCGATCCCGTGCCTGCTACGAGGAGGGACCTTCGGTCTGCGGCCTCCTCGCCCTCATTTCACACTCGAGGGCAAGGTTCTGGGCAGCTCCGCGGCTGCAGCATCTCCTTCCCAGCAGCTCTCCTAGCTGCCGCCGTGCTCCCAAGCTGCCCCTGAAACACAAAAAAGTCCAACAGCGGACCTCCCGTGGTCCGCGACACTCCCGGTATGTGCGGGGTTGGGTGCACGCTGCCCCTGCGGCACGTGGGTGAGTTTGCCTGCTGTGCCGGGCCTTTCACAAAACTTTCCAACAATACAGGTCCCCACCTCGACCCAGGTGGAGCCTCCTGCCGACTACGCCACTGTGAAAGGGTGCTCCCGGACACAGACAGGCAGACACGTTGCAGTCCATCACCACACGTTTATTTATACAGTTCACTATTATATACACAGTCTTATGTGCACCACACAACAAACCCCCACCAACTCCCAAAGTCCAGGCTTCCAGCAGCCACTTTCTTCTCCTCACAAACACAACACTCAGGGCCTCTCCTTGCTGCCTCCTCTGACCTTGTCCACCTCCTCACCCGACTCCAGCCTTGATTGTAGGGTGGCGGCTCGTTATATAGGTGGCTGATTGAGGGCCGTACCCAGCCACCTGCCACAACAGTGTCATCTCCAGACAGAAGAGCAGCTTCAGCGACAGAATGCTGTCACTGTCCTGCTCCACTGATAGACTGAGAAGATCGTTCCTCTCCCAAACTATCCATCTCTTCAATTCCACCCATAAACATTAACATTATACAAAGATATTATCTGTTTCTTACCTGCATTATTATCAATCTTTAAATTAATATTGTTTTTTGTATCAGTAAGGTGTTGCTGGAGTATGTGAATTTCTATCTATCTATCTATCTATCTATCTATCTATCTATCTATCTATCTATCTATCTATCTATCTATCTATCTATCTATCTATCTATCTATCTATCTATCTATCTATCTATCTATCTATCTACAAAGTAGCATGTTGGGATTCTGCTCCAACCCTGTCACTTACTGTGTGGAGCTTAGATTAATTCTCTCCTCTAAATCTGCCCAGGTATGAGGAAACGCTGGGTGTGAGTGAACTTTTTTGCACTGAATTAATGTCCTTTTAGCCTAATGATGCTGAGATGATGATGCTCTCCCATGACCCTGAATTAGATTAGTGGGCCCTGGTAACAGATTGATGGAATTATATTCATGCATGAATATGTATTTGGAGAGTCATCATTTCTAAAAAGTACTTCCTCTGCTACAAATGTCACAAGAAAGGACAGGGAGGTCTGCAAGGGTCTGTTTGAACCCAGAATATGAGAAAAAAGTTGATACTAGCAATGTCAAGCCACATTTGGAAAAATGGCATTACCGGGGTTTGATGTTTCTGCATTTACTGTACATTTAAGTGCAGATAATATATATATTAAAAGAGGATAAAGTTTATTTCCATGCTGAAAAGGAAGGAATGTTTAAGACACATAGCGCCTGTATGGCCTTCACTAGGGTTACACAGAATAGTTAGGACCACTACAGTCTGTTTTTGACCCAGTTAGTCTGATCAAGTCACTTCTGAGGAATGAGCTCCATCTTCTTCAGTCATGTGTTCATCAATGAATGCTGACTTCTGGGCTGTCCTTTTCTTTTAGAGCTGACAAGGTGAAAGAGGTGGAAGTGAAGTCAGAGTCCTTGTGGGTTTCATCCTCTGTTCTAAGGGTAAAGAAGGAAAGACTATTAAGAACTGTGTAATTCTATCCTTTGAATCCTAGATGACTGAAGACAGTTCCCTTTCATGCGCGCTAATAGTATATATGTATATACAACAATTCCCAAATTGCGCTGTGAGTCAAAACTCTGTTAACACAGGCAGAGATTGGTTGTACGCCTCTGGTGCAAATGCAAGTTCGCAGGCTCACCACGTAATGGGTCTGTTGCCCAAAGGTTGATGCAGGGAACATTTAAAACCAGATAACAAGCTGGCCTTGCGCTCACTTTCTGCCTTCTCTCCGAGGAAGGCTATCTGTTCTATTAATCTGAAGAAGGGAGCTAATGCAGGAGGGTAGCAGAGTCACAGCTCGAGTGCTGAACTGACAGCTCCCATTTCAAAATGTTTTTGATTGTTCCTGCCTTGACAACAATGAAATTGACATTTTGGAAAACTGGACTCACCTCCTTCTCTCTTGTGCAAGTCTGTGACCCACACATCATATATATATACAGAACCAGTCCTAGGATTTTTGTTGCCCTAGGCGAAGTTGTAAATAGCGACCTGACACCCCCTTTGCTTTGAAGGGAATCATCACTGCCAGACTGGTACATTAAGACTTGGAGACAGGACTGAGGACAACGAAGTATTTAGGATCTTGAAATCACAACTTGAGAATATCGAGTTATAGCAACATTTATTTAAAAGGCTCTTGATGGGTGCGATTTCAGAAAATCAGTAAGAATCAGGCTGTATTAGAATTCTTTATTAATTGTTTTTAATGTTTCTCTAAAGTAAAGAAACACTTAAGTGATTGCTAAAATTATGCTTTAATTTCCATAGTTACCATCAGGTAAATGTGTGCCTTTGATGATGGTGACATTCTAATTTTTTTTTAACTAAGACATTACCATCACATATAAATGTTCTTTATATTAATAAAATAAGCTGAAAACTTAGTATAATGGCAACATTCAGTAAAACTGAGAATATAATGATTATCTTTAAATAGGAATCTTTACCCACAATTCCTATTTACTGTATGTTTGTGTATGCAAATAATGCAATCTACCTATCCAAAAAAATGTACAATTGCTTTAGCATACCCAGAGCAAATCTCACAAATAGTGGTGAGCAACAGAGGATGATATTTGCAAAGTTGTAAGACAAGTTTTAATATACGCCCATTTGGGAGATGATCATAGTTTGGGTTAAATCAGCTTATAGCAATTCACTCAAGAGTTACAGTCCTGTTGCCATTTTGATTGTTTTAATTTATTTCATCATGTTTATCTCTTATATACTACAGTTTGAAGATTATTATTACTGGGATCATCATCATTGTTGTCTGTGTTACTATTGGACTGTGCAGACCATCAGACGTTAAGACTGCAAAAATAAGACTACGAAAACAATATAAAACAATATATTCGAGCATTTAATTTGAGTATGAGTGTTCATAGGTCTGTATTGTTTAAAAAAAATTGGTCTCATCCGTTAGCAGCGGTGTTATTTTTCCTTTATTTATCATCCCGAGGTATCCTGTTTTTACTCAACCCGAAGGGCTTCAATTACAGTATATGCAAGTATATGTAAGCATGAGTGGCAGAAAAAAGGCTCATAAAGAAATGTAAAAGACAGCTAAAGCTTCACCCAGGCCTAAAAAGGCCTCAAGTTCAAGGTACGGCCTGCCAGAGATTAACCTTGAACAGTTAGGCAAAAGCAAAGATCTCCCGGGACCTAAAACTACAGCATTGCCTCCAGCCGATAGTAAAAGTGGGAGCAAAAGTGCAAGTCAGTCGGGCCAGGACAACTCTTCGATTCCAGAAGGTTAATTGAAACTGAAAATGGCCTTACTTTTTCTGCTGTCAACTACTCAGTGGCACCGACTCCGACGGGGCTTGCTACTCCACCTGCAGAGCATGGAGAAGACCAAAATGAACAGTCCGAGCTGAAGGTAACTATTGCTGCAATGACCACCACAATAACTACCACACTCAGGGGGAACATAAATGGGATAAACAGTAATATAAAGAAGATTACAAAGGATATAAAGAAAGAGATAAAGGACATAAACATGACAAATAAGAATCTACTTCAGGATATTAAAGACTTGGAGAAACATTTAAGTACTTACTTTGAGGCAACCTTTAAAGGTATGCTAGAAAAAATTGAGTAAAATATACAAGAAAATGTGAGTGTGTTTGAAAATATATTTAGTGGACTTGGTGCTCAGCTTGAAGATGTTAAGCAAATGTTCGCGACTCGTATTGAAATAGTTGAACAATTGGCTTCTGCCGCAGATGAAAAAGCAACGGCTACAAAATCCGAAAGTAAAGTGCTTGTAGACAGACTAGCTGCGCTGGAAGATGAAAGCCCAAACCCAGTGAAATTCATCGCTGAACTATTCTCTCAAATAAGACGACTTCAAATCAGACACCTGGATATCAGCAGCTTACCGCATACGTGGATCGAACATCTCAAAGCCTAGAAGCCTTATTGTACATTTCAACAAATTACAATCTAAAGTAAATCTGATGTCGCTTCTTAGACTGAAACAAGAGATTTTATTTGGAAACAACCACATTTCCATTTTCCCTAATTTTTCACCTTCAACAGCTGCAAATTTGTGCAGCATTTTACAGCATTAAACAGCACTTATGGAAAGCCAAAATCAGATACAGCCTCTTGTATCCTGCTAAATTGAGAGTGGCTATTCAAGGCAAGTTCTACGTTTATATTTATCCAGATGAAGCAGAAAAAGATAAAAAAAAAAAGTGATCCCAACACTTTTTGAAATATAATTGTGAGTCACATGGTGTCTTGGCCAGGCAAAGAAGATTTTACCTGTAATTTGACCTTTTTGCGGTGAGACTTTTCCCGTAATTATACAGTATATTCTAGTTCCTTCCATGCTACTGTAAAGTTTTAATTACAGTTATATATATTACCCCAAACGGGACTTTTTAACGTCACACCCTTGGTTTATGGGTACTGTTTAACCCTTAACATCATACCCTGAGTTTATTCTTTCGGGCCTGTTCAAGATTACTGTATATTCTAGGTTTATATTGTTTGGACTGTATTGTCAAAGATATCTCTACCTTATTCCTTCTACACTGCTGCTTGGGGGCTTGTTTTGTTTTGGATGTGCTCTGTCTCTAGGCATGTCAGAGGACTGGGACTTTGTGAAGCCTCATTTGGGGAGGCAAAATAGTGGGCAGGGGGACTAGGGGAGGAGAGAAAGCCAACAAGCTATTTCTGACTGGTCCTTTTTATCCCTGAAATTGTAAGTGCCAGCACAACAACAGGCTTCATAGCCATAACTCCTGGCAATATTGGAAATTAAGGTTAAAGCTATCATATGTAATAATCTAATAACCTTAATTTAATGCTATAAAAATAACAACAAAGGTTCAGAAGCAATATCTCTATGACCAAACAGTGAACTTATTAAGCTAGAATGTCAAAGGTCTCAATCACGAATTGAAGAGGAAGAAAGTATTCTCTCACCCAACAGGTCTAAATGCAAAGATAGTATTTTCACAGGAGACTCACTTAATCAGCAAAGATCAATTTTGGGTGCAAAGAGATTGGACTGGCCAAATATTCCACTCCAGCTGTACAAAGAAAACTAGCAGTGTGGAAATCTTAATTCATAGAACAATTTCATTTGCAGTATCAGATGTAGCATCTGATCCTGAAGGGTGATATGCAATGGTGATAGGTAATTTATTTAACTGTGAGGTGATTTTGATAAACATCTACGCATCCAATATGGATGATAGAGACTTCATCCAAAATGTATATGCATTCCATTATTAACTTGAACGTCCAAAAAACTATAATGGCCAGAGACTTTAATTGTGTTTTAAATTCAGACCTGGATAGGTCTTCAGCTACATCTAACACTGAAAAAATAATCACACAGTGTTTAATTGATCATAACTTATCAGACCCATGGAGATTTCTAAATCCATACTTAAGAGCAAATTCCTTCTTCTCACCAGTACATCATTGTTATTCAAACATTGATTATTTCTTTATAGATAACAACTTCCTGCCCACGATAAAATCTTTCAAAAAGGACACTATTGTTATCTCCGACCATACTCATCTCGCAGCTGGCATCCTAACCCCTTGTTATTAGCTGAGGAGAAATGTACAGAATTTATGTCCAAGCAAATCTGTTCTATTTTAGAGACAAATGCATCCTTAGAGGTTTCTGCAGGAATACTCTGGCAACCTGTGAAGACATTTTTAAAAAGATAGATTATCTCATATCTCTCCCACAAAAATAAATTGTAAACCAAGAAGCCTCAGAGTTAATCAGTGAAATTACCAGAATAGATCAATAACACGCCAGGTCTCCAAATGAGGCACTTTTTAGGAAAAGACAGGCTTTGCAATCAGAACTCAACCTCTTGACAATAAAAGAAATGGAACAGCTCATTTTTAAATCACAACATCATTAGAATGAACACGGAGAGAAGGCTAATAAAATCTTAGCTCAACAAATCCACAAGCAGGATGTTCGCAATGCAATATCAGTAATCACCAACACAGACAGATATAAAATCGTTGAACATAAAAATATAAGGCACACATTTAGAGACTACTATAAGTCCTTATATTCTGTTCAGTTTAAAGAATACAAGACACAATCTAATGTGTTTTTGGTATATTATGGATACCACAGCTAGATTCTCTCAGTTTCCAATGAACTGGATAAATCTCTGGCATTCTCAGAATTACGCTATAAACTCACTTCAGAGTGGGAAAGAACCAGGTCCTGATGGCTACCCTGCTGAATTTTATAAACAAAATTCAGTTAAATTAACTCCCCTTTTATAGTTTTATAACATTCTACCTCAAACTTTTCACCAAGCATTAATTGCCAATTTTCCTAAGAAAAATAAGGACTTATTACAATGTGCATCATGCAGACCAATCTCACTTCTGAAAAATGATGTTAAGACATTCTCCAAAGTTCTAGCTAGAAGGATTGAGAAAGTGCTTCTTTTGGTAATATCACAAGACCAAACTGGACAGACACTTAGTTTCCAATCTTCGATGCCTATTTAATGTAATATATTCACCCATAAAGTCTAACCCTCTGGAGATCTTAATTTCTTTGGATGCCAAAAAAAGCATTTATTATGGTTGAATGGGACTACCTATTCACCATATTGCATACATTTGGGTTTGATTGGAACATACAGTATGTGTATGGATCAAACTACTGTGTAACAGTCCAGAAGCTTCAATTTGTATTAGCAACATTACTTCAGACTACTTCAAAGTAGAATATGGAACTAGAGGAGGATGCCCCTTGTTACCACTGCTATTTGCAATTGCCATTGAGCCACTGGCAGTTCACTTTTGAAATACATCCGAGATAAAGGGGATTGTCAAAGAAGGACTTGAACAGAAAATATCACTTTATGCAGATGATATGGTACTGTATATATCAGACCCACAAAATTCTGTGCATGCTGCCTTAACTGCACTAGCAGAATTTCAAAGGATATCTGGACTCAAAATTAATTTGAAGAAAAGTATTTTTTTCCAGTGAATTCTCTAGCAAACAACATTAGATTGGACACCTTCCCTTTTATCATTACAGATCAGTTTAAATACCTAGAGGTAAACATCACAAATAAATATAAATCCCTTTTTCAACAAAATGTTCCTGTCTGCTTGGAAAAACTTAAACAAGACGTGCATAGATGGTCTACCCTCCATCTTCCTTTAGCAGGGAGAATTAACACTATCAAGCCTCTGTTTCTATTTCAAAACATCCCTATATACATTAATAAATATTTTTTTAAGAAATTAGATTCACTCATAACTTCATTTTTTTGGAATTCGAAATATCCATGCATCAAATGGGTGACCCTACAACGATGATCAGAGGGTGGCATGGCTCTACCTAATTTTCATTTTTATTAATGGGCACCAAATATACAAGCTATAAAAACCCAAACATTGATACAAATAGATGAACCCACACTGGCTTGCTCTACAATAGAAATGAAATCCTGCAGTACTTCTTTATATTATTTAGTTTGTACACCAGTAAATACAAGGTATCATCAATATACTAACAACCCAATTGTCTTTCAATCACTTAGAATATGGAACTAATGTAGGAAGCACTTCAAGTTAGAGAATATTTTATCTGTGGCACCTGTACAAGATAACCACCTTTTTCCACCCTCTCAGACTTACATAGTTTTTAATGTTTGGAACACGTATGGGATTAAATCATTTAGATATTTGTATATAAATAATGTCTTTGTATCCTATGAATAATTACACTCCAAATTTAGCTTCCTATCAACACAATTTTTTCACTATCTCCAAATTAGAAACTTTGCTAAACTAAATCTTCCCAATCTTCTTCATAACCCAAATCTATTTCTATACCAGAAGAAATACTGATCAGACTTCAAGACACAGACAGGATTTTTATAATATTTAAAACCATTTATTTTGAAGTTCCTTCCTTTTAAAGATCCCAGAGTACAGTGGGAAAAGGAGTTCTTACTCAAAATTAACACACTTAACATCATGAAAACTAGAATGTAAATCTATAGATTTTTTTGTCTTGTGAGCACAAGAAGCCTGACATGAAAGAGAGAAAAGTCAAAACCAGTAGATCAAAACAAACAATTGTCAATCCAGGACATGAGGCAAAAAAATCAATGTCAAAAAACAGTGGGAAAAAAATCTCTCACTCATCATTTCAGAAAAGAAGTGGAAGGCAGCCATGCACAGAATTCACTTGAGCTCCATATGCGCAATGCATTCAATCATTCAACTTAACATTACATATCGAGTGAATCTATCTGGTATAAAATTGTGCAAAATATTTCCAGGACAAGATCCAATCTGCGAACACTGCAATGAGCTCTAGCTTCACTAGGCAACATGTTTTGGACCTGCACCAAATTAACATCGTTCTGGACAAAACTTTTTAAATGCCTATTAGACAGCTTTGGTGTCACAACCACTCCAGATTCATTAATAGTTTTATTTGCTGTACTCCCAGATGGACTTGAAGTGGAGAAGGACAAACACACTGCAATTGCCCTTACATCATTACTACCACATAAACATATCTTGGTTAATTGGAAGAGTCCTAAGCTACCTCTTTTAAGTCAGTGGGAAACTGATGTTATAAACTATTTGAAATTGGAATGAATTAAATTCTCACTTAGAGGATCTGTTCAAAACATTTTTAAAACCTGACAAGATCTTATCAATAACATTTTAGAATAAACATTTATATTGGGGAGAAAGCCTTCTTCCCTCTTTGCTACTCTCAACTGAGCAAAATAAAGGGAAGGCCTGGATGTACAACTGCATAAGAGGATATGTATGTCACGGTTTGTAGTTTGAGAAACAAATGCCATACAGGTCCTTAGTTAACCTCTTCTTTAAATACACATTAAATACCAGTGTCATCTGCAAAAGGGAAAAGACAGCTCTGGGATGCTGGCTGTATTTAAAATAGGCAATGAAAAAGTAAAGGTTAAAATGGTCAAAATAACACAGACATTGGATGGAAGATGGCTAGAAAAGCGCATTATGGTCAACATCTAGGAATCATCTTTTCTCTGTTGCAGATGACACAGGTATACACATATTACTTTTCCTTGATTTGTGAAGTGAATCCATCCCTGCTAATAAGGAGAGTTTTCATAACAGAAACTCATATTTACTATTAATTTAAGTGGGAAAAAAATGAAGTATTCTCTGGTTCCAAAAATGACCCCCATTTCTACTCAAATAATACCAGAAAATATGAACATTGAGTAGAATTGGTTTAATAAAAACAATAGTCGTCAAAACAAACCCACCTTAGACATTTTCCCTTTATTAAATGCTATGTAATAATGCTGTTCACCTTCTCTTGATCACTTCAGGCATCACATTCAAGAAATGGCTTTTTGATCTTTCAAAATAGTCAATTCAAATTAAACTTGACCCAGTTATTAGCACTTTGAAAAGCTTGAGGTCTATTGATTTTGAACGAATCACTCCAGTAAATGTTGCTGTACAGAGATAACAACATATGCTACAGGTGTATGTAGAGAAAGCACTGTGACAGGGTCAAAACTTTGACTTCAAGTTTCAATGGATCTACATGTTTTAGGCATTTCTGAACATCATTTGATAATTTTCAGAGTAATAGCAGGCTGTCTGTGTCTGTAGGTGTGAGTCTGGTCACAAAACTGTGTGAATCAAAAACAAACATATATATTAAATTTGCCCATTAAATACATTTAGTGGGGCAGCAGTAGGAAACGGAGGAAGGCAGCCCATTCCACCAACTACAGGTGGAGTGGTGGCTCTGAGGCTAAGGAGCTGCGCTGGTATCCCGAAGGTTGCCGGTTCGAATCCCCGTCACTGCCAAAAAAGGCCACTGCTCTGCTGGGCCCTTGAGTAAGGCCCTTAACCTGTACTTGCTCCAGGGGCGCTGTGCAATGGCTGACCCTGCGCTCTGACCCCAAGGGGTATGCGAAAACTACCAAATTCCTACTACAAGAAATTGTATAAGGCGAAATAAAGAACAAAAAAAACAAAAACTAGGAACTACACAGGAAAAGAGTTTGGATTGAAACTTTATACCACGTAGAGGTGGCATCACTAGACACTATTGAAGGCAAAGGAAAGAGCTGTTGGAATTACTGTGCTTTCTGGTTGAATCTATGTCTCTGTCAGCACCACCACTTGGAGACCCCTTTGGGTGGGGAAAGCTGGAATAAAGTCTGCTTTGGTGACTGCAGACTGGCAGTTCCATTAGCCAAAGGAGAAGAGAGAATCTGAGGTGGTGACTTGGCGCAGCGGATGAAGATTTTCTTGGTTTCTCTCTTTCCTGCTAAAGAAGCGAGAGAAATATCTTGTGTTATGAACAGGAATTAATTATTGACGCATGGCGAGGACGATATTGAAAGGAAAGTAAATGGTACCCTTAGTCAAGTAGAAGTGTCCATTGCCTTCTGCGGCGGACTCACACAGGTAGACTCAGTCTTTACACAAGTAGGTCTGCACACAAGGGCTGACGTTTGTACTGATGCATGCGCTACAGTGCCCTAAGTCTTCTTAAGTAGGGAGCAGCAGTGTGCCTAGCTGCCAGTGACAAAGCAATTAGCAAAACAAAGCAAGGGGTGGCACTTGTTAAACAGAATAAAACTATGCAGTAGCAAGCAGCCAAACAAAGGTGCGGGTCGATTGCTAGACTGAAGTGCAATGAGAAGAAGTAAAAGTCAACTTTATAATGATAATAATAACTAAGCGGGTTGCATCAGTTTAAATTCATATAATTCTTCCATTTCATTCCACATAATAAATTACTGACTTGCCTGTCATAGGTTCATGAACCTTGTCTATATGACAATAAAAGGATAAGTGTCTGCCTGTGTGTCCATCCCATTGCTATGTCTCTGTCAGTCCAAAAGATGGTGCATCAGAAACATTTTAAGTAATAAAATGTACTGCATTTGTCATTCCTGTAGATCACAAACATTAACACTGCTGTTATGAACCCTATACCAAATGACATGTAACAGAGACATATGCATTGCATGTTGCATTGTAAACAATGCTGAGGTCTACATTGATTACTTTGATTTCAACTCATCTTAAACAGGTAGCACAGCTAGTGTACCCTTAATAAATGTGTACTGACAAATAACAAAGAAGAGAAAAATGAAAATTTGTCATCCACCCTTTATTGTTTAGATATTGTCAATAGAACACAAAACAAAAGATTAGTGGGGTTATAGAGTTAGGGTTAGGGTTAGTGTTTTCATTGAAGAGCAGTACTGCCAGGTCTGTGGTTTTCCCTATTTTTGATCGATATCTGCAGAAAAAAATGGGGAAACGAGCCTTTGCAGGTTGCATTTTTTAGCTTACTTTTTTAAATACAGCACAATATTTTGGACTGTTTTTCAAACCCCTCCTCTGTTCTATTAGCATGCTTTTCAGGCATCGGGGACTTCCTCTCCTACTCTTTGGAGGTATATACAAATTTTATCGCTCTCAAATCTCCTTTGGGGATTATGAAACCATAGCCTGATTCTGTGTCACTTCGTATACATCGGGTATTGGGGTAGTTTCTTACTCTGCTATACAGCTTTTGAGCTGTCCTTGGGCTGGAAATGTTTTCAGGACCTGGCAGCTCTGGTTAAGAGTTGTGTTTTGGCCAACAATCTGGTAGAGTGAGTGTGCTGAGTGAGAGGAAACGATTTTGGGAGCAAAGATTAAGACTAGTTGTGTTTTTGTGTATAGTCTTCTTGTATATCTTTTTTCTAGCATTTTTGATACTTATGGGGAAGAAGGAAGATTTTTTTGATAAAGAGCACTGTAAATAAACTGACCATTTTTTTCTCTTTTTGTATCTGTGTCTCAGTCTCTCCATCAGGTCTCGGTACATGCACTACTAGATACCCTAGTTATGCCTGGGTATGAGTAGGCCACAGTATCACAACACCATACATTAAACATAAAAAGAGATTTTATATTGAAGAACCACACATTGGGTGTGATCAATGCTAGTGAGGGGTGAGTAGCTGACTTAATCTATGATCACCAAAAGTTAAATACCTAAAAGTAACTTGAGAATATGTAAATCTTTCTTTTATTTTTCTTTTACACTAAATCAGATGCTGTGAAATTAGGGTTGCAGGGAGTTGAAGGATATCCTAGGAGCAAATCAGGGATGGGACAAGCATGTCTGTCAGTTGCAGGACTTATTCACTCATCAGGCCATTTTGTAGTAACCTCCATCCATCCATTGTCCAACCCGCTGAATCCGAACACAAGGTCACGGGGGTTTGCTGGAGCCAATCCCAGCCAACACAGGGCACAAGGCAGGAACCAATCCCGGGCAGGGTGCCAACCCACTGCAGGACACACACAAGCACACACTAGGGCCAATTTAGAATCGCCAATCCACCTAACCTGCATGTCTTTGGACTGTGGGAGGAAACCGGAGCGCCTGGAGGAAACCCACGCAGACACGGGGAGAACATGCAAACTCCACGCAGGGAGGACCCGGGAAGTGAACCCAGGTCCCCAGGTCTCCCAACTGTGAGGCAGCAGAGCTACCCACTGTGCCACCGTGCCGCCCACTTTTGTAGTAACCTTGCCAATTAAATTATCTTTTAAACACCACGCAGAATGTAAAAACTTTACACAGAAAGGATGACCGAACTGGAATCACAACCCAGATTACTGGAGCAGCAATGAAGTTATACTGTCTACTACATGACATCATGGGACCAGGAAAGTCCTCACAATTTAAAAAGAAACTAACACTGGTAGCCTGTTAATAAAAAAAATAGTGTTGAGACCTTAATTACGAACACAATTATTGCCTAGTTTGCCACCTCACCCCACTGGGAAACTTACACATTGACACCTTTTTTTTTTTTTTTCTCTTTCATTTTAAGCACATCTGTTCCACTTTGTACTGCTCTGCCCAATGGTAAAGCACTCCAAGAAATGCACAATCAAATTAGTTTTGTATTTCATCATTCTTTGCCCTTCCATTTCCTCCAGTATTTTTTTTTTTTTTGCATAATGTTACAAAATGTGTGAATATGATGATGAAAATATTTGAAACCCCAGACACGTGCTTACATTTGTGCATTCATATGTAACCACACATGATAGTGGTTGTGAAAAAGTTGGTTCTTGCCAGTTTTATACTAGAAATAGCAAAGCTATAATAGAAACAGTAAAGGTTAATATATACAGTGTATCAAAAAAAGATCTAAAACTAAACCTATATGAATATATTAAGGTTAAATCATAAAAAACGGTTGAATACAAAGTGAGTGACATCATGCTCAGACTATATAATGCAATGCTGAGACAGCATCTGGAGTAGTGTGTGCAGCTCTGGTCACTACGCTACAAGAAAGATATAGCAGCACATGAATCTGTGCAGAAGAAAGAAAGCAAGAGCAATCCAGGATGTATGGACATGTCCTACTCACAAAGACTCAGAGAATGAAACCTGTGTAGTCTCAAGCAGAGGAGACTGTGAGGGGATCTAATACAGGTATTAAAAATCCTCAAAGGCATTGATAACATAGATCCAGCAACATTCTTTCACCTTAATGGTGCATCACATACTCAAGGATATTATTAAGAGGAAGAGCATTTAAGACTGAAGCTGGGAAGCACGTCTTTACGCAAGAGTTGTGGGACTCTGTAACAAACCAGTGAGACATGTAGTTGAAGCCGAAACTTTCAAAACCTTTAAGAAGAATACTGGATGGGACTTTGGGATAGCTTAGATATTAGTTAAACAAATGGTCTTTATGGATTGAATAGTCTCCTCTCGTTTGTCACATTTCTTATGCTCTTATGAAAAAAAAAATATGAAGATTACCCTTAGAAGAAAGGTGAAACAACAAAGAGGAGTTGGCTACTGATGACCCTTTTCCTTGCTCTGTTTCCCATGTGCAGCATGGCTAAAGCTTTGGACTATTAACCATATGGTTATTAATTGATTCTGCATCCTTGATTAAGACACACCCACTAAACTTGTGCAAAAACATAGTTGTGTATCACCTCAGAATAGTGATGAGAAAAGTATTGTACAAAATAATTGTTCATGGCTGTTCACCTGGCAGGACTTTTGGTCCTTTAAACAAAGTATTCAGAGTTATAATGTTGTCCTGTAGCCTGTATGGGGATCCATTGTAAGGCAGCCCCTAAAATTTATCACCTAATATTAGTACTAGGGTGTTGTGCCATGTTAGCCATTATGAATGTAGTGAGAAGTCAAGCAAAATTACACCTTTATTAGGCTAACTAAAAAGATTACAATATGCAAGCTTTCAAGGCAACTCAGGTCGCTTCTTCAGGCAAGATGTAATACAGAAACTGGAGTTCCCTGTGTTTATATACACACTGGGACAAATAACAACATTGGAAAAACTTTAGATCTTGACCATACACTGTAAAAAATGTTTTGTTGGATCAACCTAAATAAATTACTTCACAAAGTAACAAGCAATTTAATTGATTTCTTTCAAATTTTAAAAAGTATTTGAGTTTGTTTTAACCTTTTCAAAAACTTTAATAAAAGCAAAAAATGTATTTAGCTCAAACCAAATTTCTTTAAAAACTCAAATTAACTGCGGTGGGCTGGCGCCCTGCCCAGGCTGGGATTGGCTCCAGCAGACCCCCGTCACCCTGTAGTTAGGATATAGCGGGTTGGATAATGGATGGATGAACTCAAATTAAAATTTTGTTCATTATTGTATTCACTGTAATGTGAACTTAAATTTTATATATATATATATAGTCACAAACTCGAGGCAGAGTCATATAAAGGTTTGGGGCAGCCACCCGTATAATTTGGTTTCCTGGCTGCAAAGTTGCTTTTCAAAATAATACAGCACTGATGTGCACAAAACCGAGTCCAAACAGAAATGAGGGAATAGGGAAAAGGTGGAAGCTTTTAAAGGGGGAGACAGGAAGTGAAGTCAAAGCTCATGTAGGTCTTCTGCCATTGGTGCGAGCCCGGACGTGACATCACAGGGGTTGGAGCTGGCAAGGTCTCCAAAGCGATGTTTTGCTTTAGACTAAATAGAAGAAGTTACATTAAGCGACAGCAAGGTTTTTCAATTTGAAGTAAAGCAAAAAATTACGTTAGGTGAACAAACATAATAATATAGTTCATTACAACTACTAAAATTACCTTAAATCAAAAAGAGCCCTTTTTCTCTTTTTAGAGTGTACATTGTTCTCCTGTCTTGCTAAATGAATCTTAGCCTGAAGAGGTCTATTACTTTTTTACATGTAAGATGAACGTGCAAAAATGTAAAAAAAAATTATTCTGCATCTTGCAGCCTGAAGGAGGTGTCCGCTTTTATTTTGCTGTGGGAAACTATTCCCTAAGCATTTCCCACCACCAAAGCACATTATAGAAAACTTGCTGAAATACCCAGCGTTGCCCGGGAGGAAAATAAAGTTTTTTTTTTAATTGTTTGAGAAAAATATAATTAAAAAACCTCACAACTTTAAAAATAAAAATAAATTAACAAACAATGAAGACTCACTAATGTGCTTGTCTTGCAGTCTTGTATGTATGTTATCATCCACTTGTTGTTCAGAACCGACCAACTCTATTTAATTTCAAAAGCAACAGGTGGTGGTGCTCAAACATAAAGAATGCTGGCAGTCACCTCCAGTTTGCTATCTGGCGGTCGATAACATGCATACAAGACTGCAAGATCACTCCCCCCCCCCCACACACACACCCTACTCAGAAAGGGGTGGGTTAGGGTTGATTTCACCCTACAGTATTTTTAGTCGACCAATGAGAAACATGTGTACCGAGTTTCATGAAAATCACTTCAGTGATTTTCGTTCGGAAGTGATGCTGGAACATACATACATGTACACACATATACATTGACTTTTATGTATATAGATAGCACAATGATAAGCCCTTTTTCTTCTTTGTTTTCTCTCTTTCTTCCTCTCTGCCTCCACTCCTCCCAGCAAGCTTCGTCTCCTTCCTCCTGACTCTGGCTCCTGGAATGAAGGCAGTGGGCTTCTTTTATGCTGCACGTGAGAGTACTTCGGGTGGCCCATTAGCAAGGTCCAGAAGCAATTCCTGGTGAGGCGGAAGCCCAATGAAATAGGGCTCACTAGTCCCTGCAGCACCGCCTGGCAGCACCCACAGATGCCAAAAGGGATACGCCACAGAACTCCATCTCCCATGAAGCCCTGTGGCAATCTGTGGCACTGTAGCAAACCAGGGGGCTGCCATTCAGCAATCCGGAGGAGATAATGCCCTATGCATAATCTCTTCCCCTGTCCTTCCAGTTCATAGGTGTCTTAGCTAGGAAAGAGCCCTGGATGTCTGCCATAATATGTAAAAAACAAGTTTCATCACACAGGAATCTTCCCAGGCAGTGAACAGACATGGGCTTGTTAGTTAGCTGTCATAATCTTTCAAGAAGAATTCAGACAAGGAGACACGTCTTACAATAAGAATATCAGAACAGACGAAAAGCCAACTGCAGTGTTCTCAGCTGCTTAATTAGATTTGTGATCCCACTAGGCTGCCCTTCAAGTGAGAAGAACTCAAGATTTGATACCCTCATGGAGTTGTGGGATTTTATTGTTTTTATGTTGGGTATGTGTTTTTTCTTATTATTTCTACTGCTAAGTAGCATGGTGTTACAATAGTTAGCACACATGAGGACACGAGTTTGACTCTCAGAACGGGTACTGTAGCTGCGTTTCCCAATGTTTCCAAAATTCAGCAGCTACTGGAATGGTTTCGAGCACTGAGCATGATGCACACATCAAAAAAAAAAGTTTCACATGCCAAATATCTTTGTTTTAAAAGTTTTAGTGAAGTTCAAAGTAAAAACAGTTCTCACAGAAATGAAAACGTTTATAATATGCTCCAAATTACTTCTGTCTTATGATGTTTCTGTTTAAGTTTCTATATTTGCATGGCATACTTAAGCTCACTATGGTACATTAGTGTATATAGCTCTATACTTTTCCATTTACAAAAAAACAATCTAATCTATCGTTCAAAATGTTACATCAGAATCTAAGCTGAGATTCAGGAATGTTCCGTTAACCAGCTGGTTACAGGGGATAAAATAAAATCTTCCATTAGTTATTGCAATGACAACAAAAGGAGTCAATTAGAGGGTTGGGGTACCACTGAGGTAACCCCTAAGGGAGATGTTGAAAAACGGTTTCAAAAGAAAATGCACACGCAGATCCAAAAATACAGCTGGTGCCATCAACAAGAAAAAGAATCGCTTCCGAGTCATAACTCTGATTGTCTTGGTCGTGGTCTGTAATGGAACGACAACTTCTGATGACGTCTTGATATTTATAGTGCTCTCCTCAATGGAAGATGCAGAAGTGAGGTCGCTTATTATCTGGCTGAACTGTGGGTGAAAATTGAGGAGATGTTAACAACAGCTCGTCCTCCTAACTCGGGGTGGTTTTGCAAAATTTTTTTGGAGCCCTGAAGATGTCACCTAAATGCTCGGGATTGATACTATGGAAAACCAACATTCCATTATAGTTAAGCATTATAAATAGTACTTAATTAGTCCCTGGTCCGGTCCTCATACACGCCTCCATCTATCCATTCTTACCCAAACACTTATAAGAATTAACATTAGCATTAAACTGCCAGGATTGGCTCTTACAGGTAAGGACTGCATGGTGTTTGCATTTTCATACTGTGTAAATGTTCAGCTTTCTCCAAATACTTGGGTTTCTTCTCACGAATGATCAGTTAATTAGTAAATTGAAACTGAACCAAATGAAATGTGTTCTTTAATAAACTGGAATCTCTTCGAGGGCTGGTTCCCACCATGTGCCCAGTGCTCCTGGAATAGGGCCCACCTTAATGAGACTCTGTAATGGAAAATATGGATAGATTCATGAATCTGTACTTCCTTTTGTTACCAATTCCATTGTGTACTTGTATATATAAAAAAAAAAACAAACCTCAAGCAGAAATGAATCAATTTGTAAACTGCCGTCTGGCCCCAATCCAAGAATACTTTGTAAACATGTTCTCAGGCTGCTAAAGGTCAGAAACTTTCAAAGGATTTGAAAAAGCACTATCACGATTCAGCAAAGAGGTAACATTATGTTCTTTTGTTTTTCTATTGCAGTATTGTTTATTTTTCACCATTTCTTTAATTATTTGTTATTGATGTCTTTACACACTGTCATTTTTAAATGGGTTCCTATTGTGATGGCCTGCGTGCATGTGTCTGCCTGGTTATAATGGAGGCCACATTTCAAAGAGTGAGCTGTATGGTTAGAATGAATCTGTACTTTGTTTCTAATTGTAGAGCAAATTTTTTTTTTTTAACTGTCAGCAACTATCACCTAGCCCTTTTATTTGGTGTATGTGGTGCATGCTTTATACATTTATGTTGCTCAGTTTCATCACGGGTGCCATGATACTTGAGTTGTAATGAACTGTATATGCCATATTGTATGGCATACGTGAGAGCTAAAGGTCAGATAACTGATGACCCAATTAACTTAGATAGATAGATAGATAGATAGATAGATAGATAGATAGATAGATAGATAGATAGATAGATAGATAGATAGATAGATAGATAGATAGATAGATAGATAGATAGATAGATAGATAGATAGATAGATAGATAGATAGATAGATAGATAGATACTTTATTAATCCCAAGAGGAAATTCACATACTCCAGCAGCAGCAGCATACTGATAAAGACAATATTAAATTAAAGACTGATAACAATGCAGGTATACAGACAGACAATATCTTTGTATAATGTTAACGTTTACCCCCCAGGGTGGAATTGAAGAGTCGCATAGTGTGGGGGAGGAACGATCTCCTCAGTCTGTCAGTGGAGCAGGACAGTGACAGCAGTCTAACGCTGAAGCTGCTTCTCTGTCTGGAGATGACACTGTTTAGTGGATGCAGTGGATTCTCCATGATTGACAGGAGCCTGCTCAGTGCCCGTCGCTCTGCCACAGATGTCAAACTGTCCAGCTCCATGCCTACAATAGATCCTACCTTCCTCACTAGTTTGTCCGGGCATGAGGCGTCTCTCTTTTTTATGCTGCCTCCCCAGCACACCACCGCGTAGAAGAGGGTGCTTGCCACAACCGTCTGGTAGAACATCTGCAGTATCTTATTGCAGATGTTGAAGGATGCCAGCCTTCTAAGAAAGTATAGTCGGCTCTGTCCTTTCTTGCACAGAGCATCAGTATTGGCAGTCCAATCCAATTTATCATCCAGCTGCACTACCAGGTATTTATAGGTCTGCACCCTCTGCACACAGTCGCCTCTGATGATCACGGGGTCCATGAGGGGCCTGGGCCACCTAAAATCCATGAAGAGAAGTCAATGGTCAAAACATTAACCTACACCTTTATGTTTCCACTAACATACAACTTCTATTGTTTCAGAGAAACAATAATATACAAGTAAATAAAAGTAATCATGTGTTTACTGGTGCCACAGTGGTGAGGTGTGGGTTTGGAGACGACATATTTTCACATGTCTACGTGAGTTTTAATCCCACATCCCAAAAACGCCTGTGTTAACACTGCAACAAATACATATGCAAAAACTAGACAAAAAAAACAACTTTAAATTAGAGTTGTTTTGCTTTGATTTATCTGCCAATGGGGTAAACAATATTTACTTGTTACGTGAAGAGTTAAACAGTATATCGTTAGTGTTTTTTTTTTCTCATACTGGTAATAAGGTGCTTGACAAAAAACATCAATGTTATTTCAAAGCAATAATCAGCGATTCTTATGAACACAATACCTTACAAAATAGCATCAAGGCATAAAAATTATTCAACTTTGTTCGGAACTCTTCTAGATGAAAAGAAAGCCTATTGTTGAATTTTTCAGGTGATCCAACCAGAAATAGACTCGTACTTTGTTCAGAACACTGGGAATTCTCATAGAAATGTATTGAAAAATGCCAATCGTAACAGTGTTCACGTGTGGGCCTAATGACGGACTGCTGCCGTGATCAGGGCTGGTTTCTGCTTTCTGCTCTAACCAGGCAGGATAAACGTCTGCTCCTTACCACCCTAAAACCAAGTTATATTGGAAGAAGAGTACTAGTTAACTCAGTGTGATCTTTTAAAATGGCTAGTATTTATCAAATTTTAGAAAAAGAGAAAATGAAGGTTAAAGCACTTTACAATGCAGCATATGTCTTTCATTTTGTTGAGTCCCCATATGTCCTTCAACAACTGATGTCATCTTCCCGTATTCCATAATCATCCATTCATCCATTTCTGAAGGTGGAAGAGGTCCGTCACCTTCCACATTAATACAGAAGTGAGACAATGAGTGCTAAGGTAGTGTACCCACACAGGCTGCTTGACCATGTTTTTACCAAATTTTGTTCCCATGTTTCTTTTGTCCCTCAGCCTCCTTTTTAAACCATGCCATTAAAGTGTAAACGTGATACCGGCTTAACATGAAACTCTCAGCACATGCACAAATAAAAGATTCAGTTAAGGACACCTGATACTTTTGCTTTTCTGAACTCAGTAGCTGTTTCCCGGAACAGGAAAGGAAACCTCACTCCCATGTGCCTTTGAGAGCTGCATGCTGCCATCCCAGCTTCCCAGCTTCCCACTTCCAGCCATTACTCAACCCCTTTTTTCTCAATGACAAGTCCTGCACTGGATCCTGTCAAGGGATAACAGTGCCTGACCCACATAAAGTTTTATTGATCCAGCAAGTCCTGTAAGCCTGAGGGATTAGTGCTCTCAAAAAGAAACTGATACATTTGCAAACAAAAGCTGCTTAGAAACAGGCAGAGTGTGTAAAGAAAGGAAAAAAAAAGCTGTGACGTGAGGATGAATGGCTGCCTCACATTGTGTGTAGCTCTAGCAGTTTGCTTGGCTGGAAGGTTGCAGGAGAATGTAACAGGGTCTGGTCTATTTTAAGTGCTTCAAGAATATTAATAAATTATAGACATGTACCCTCTACCCAAACCTGCTGAAACACAGAAATAAATGGCCAGATGCCAGAAAATGCAGGCAGTCCTGGATGGTCTATCTCAGATCTTTATGCATATATTTTGGAATTAATTTTTTTTTTTACATTTTTGGCTGAAATATAAAAGTAGATTTTCATTCTTGATTTGTTCTCAATGAGAAACAGAAGATTTCATGTAAAAGCACTGGCAGAATGAAAATATGTGCTAGGAGTCATAAACCTCAAAGTCAGACTAATCTTTCACCAGTTTTAAATCTTCTTCTTCTTCTAATTTCGGCTACTCCCGTTAGGGGTTGCCACAGCGGATCATCCAAAATTGTTGTCTGCATATTGATTTTGCAAAATTTTACACCAGATGCCCTTCCTGACTTAACCCTCCCCTTTTATCCGGGCTTGGGACTGGCACAAAGAAACACACTGGTTTGTGCATCCCCTGTGGCTGGGTTTTTAACCAGTTTTGAATGCTAACCACAAAATCAAAATACATAAATACAAGCAGAGATTCAGTAATCAGGAAATCTTTAAACAAAATAACGCTTTTGATTCCAGATCTCGGATACAGAGGACTCCCATGTACTGATCTAAATAGGATGACATCAGCAATTGCAGCTTTCTAGTGGAAGAAGGGAGCATCATCTTAGTAGCGGAAATGCTGTTCTCTCAAGAATGCTATGGAAGGGTCAAAACAAACATAGTGTTGTGGAACAACACTAAAACTATAAAACTTGGAAATGGTAATTAAAAACATTTTAATTCTTTGGAGTAAAAAAGTCAGAAACAATGTACACTTTGCAGGATAAGACTATAGAAAGCTGGAGAACAGTTAAAGAAAGAATTAAATCATAGCAGTTTTGATCATTTGACCACGACTGGCAACACCTTTGACGTCACTTCGTGTTACATATAAATATTTTAGAAATCACACTTTCAGGTTATTCCTCGGTTCATGCAAAGGTCTCAACTTCTTTACTGTTAGTAAACTTCCAAACTTAGTAGGCCTCAGTGTCAAGATTAGACCTTTGATTTGTTTTGCTCTCCGGTTTCTGTTTTTCTGACTCTTGGTTTTTGACCTGAGTTTTTCCCTTTCGATCATGTCTGCTCACCTTCTAATGATCTTGTGGTGTATTGGCTCACAATAATCTTAGGCCACACTGCAAGTCTTTTAACCTCCTTAGCGTTACACCTGAGCGTTATTTGGACTGTGCTAAAAGCGTTACTCCCGAGTGTCACTCAGGCAACTGTTCAGATGTGTCTTGTGTAAGAGTTAGAACTGGGAATCACTCGGCTGTAAAAGTGCTGTCAGTGCTTCCATTCTTTGGAGAAATTATGTCTGAGTGTACGTTTTCACTAATTATGAAATATCTGCACTTTACCAATAATGAAGACTGATGAGAATACTCATCCAGAACTAAAAATGAAGTAAATTTTTGAGATATAGCAGGTGATTGTAGTATAATTTCGGAGTGTTTAAATACCGGACCATGATGTCAGCATCGATGAAAGTCTCATGGCTTATATTGGCAGACTGTCATGGATACAGTACATTGCGTTAAAAAGAGCAAGATTTGGCATAAAGCTTTACAGGATACATTTGGAATTCGGTTCAGTACACAGGGAAATGGACAATGTTTGATCCGAAATACAATCAGTATGGCATTGCTACATCATCTGCGCTGACTTTGATGGATGCTCTGCTGTATCAACATTACTGTGTAACCATTGACAATTTTATACTTTGCCAGAGCTGTTTGACATCTTGCTGCAAAGAAACACTGACGCATGTGGAACAGTGCATCCTAACTGTCGTGGCATGCCTGAAGACTTAGCAGAGCTAAATTACAGCAAGATGTGCTAGTAGTTTGGCAAAAAGGGTAAAGTGCTTGCGTTGAAATGGAAAGACAAGAAAGATGTTCATCTTCGTAGCACTGTACATAATGCAGCTACAGTCACTGTACAGGCAAAAGGCAAAAAGCAGCTTACGAAGCCTTGTGCTGGGGTCAACTACAATTGCACGATGGGTGGCATAAATTGTGAGGATCAAGAATTGACTTTCTATCCCATTATAAGGAGGCAACAAAAGAAATACTACAAAAAGATATTTCGTCATCTGGTGGAACAGTGCATTTGGAATACATTCGTGTTATACAAACAAAAAGCTGGCAAAACTGCATCTCATGCAAACTTTACATGCCAGCTTGTTGAACAAATCATTGCCACACATCCACCATCCACGCTACCTCAAAAGAAACATGGTCAGTCCAGCATATTGTGGATCAATCCAGAGTGTCTTTTTGGTAGACATTTTATTGATTATATACCTGTAACAGAAAAAAAAAACAGAATCCAAACGCGTACCTGTGCAGTGTGCTGTTCAAAAACTGCTAAATCTGAAAATAAAATCCAAAAAGAAATGCATTATTATTGTCCCGACTGTGACGTTGGATTGTGTCTTTCACCATGTTTTAAGATTTACCACACAAAAGACTCATTTTGAGATGATGTACTATTTTGGCATTGTTAGTGGTATTATTATTTTTATTCATCATTACTATTATTATTTGTATCATTATTATACTTTTGAGATTTAATAAAAATGTAATTTTTCCATGCCAAAAAGAATGCCACGCTTTTTATATTTTTTTGGAATAAAATGCAACACTAAGGAGGTTAAAATCAAATCTCTGTCTTTATCATTGCCCCGGAAGCAAATGGGCACAAAATGTGCAACCATAAGTGCAAGAGTCCTGAAAAGAACCTTAATGAAGAATCTTTTCTCCAGTAAAACATCTGGTTATAAGAGTACTGTTACAGCGACATGTGCTATACTAGGTCTAGGGGTCCTGATAGGGACCTTAATGATGAAGCTGTTCTGTAGTAACTCAGCTTAATATTTGGTGTGGAGGTTCAGCCCTGAACACAGACTGACAGACACCAGATTTCCAAAAAACACACACGTTTAATATTTCTGCAGTGTATACAGCACCTCACAATGCCCTTCTATACAAAGACTCAGACCCTTTCTTTCTCTTTCTTCTTCTTCTCTGTCACCCTCACTCCTCCTCTCACAAGCTCTGTCTTCTTCCTCTCGACTCCGGCTCGGCTAATGGAGTGAGTTGGCCCCTTTTATAATACCCCAGATGTGCTCCAGGTGCTTCGCAATGATCTTCCGGTGACACTTCCTGGTGTGACAGTAGTGCTGCATAAGCACCCGGAAGCTCCATAATCCTTCGGGTGCCCCCTGGGGGTGGCCACAGGCCCCAACAGGGTTGAGCTTCTAAGCTCAGATTCCATGGCCCCGATGCAGACCAGGGTGGTTGCCATCTCATGGTCCAGGAGAGGTATTGTCCCTCTCCCGGTCCTTCCAGGCGTCCTGCCACAATGGGTACTGCTAGGAGGCATCTGAGTAAATGAAGTAGTGGCTGGACCTCAATAATAATTATAATAATAATTCTTTGCATTTGTATAGTGCTTTTCTCACTACTCAAAGTGCTCAGCAATTGCAGGTTAAGGGCAATGCTCAAGGGCCAACAGAGCAGTGTCTCTTTTTGGCATTTACGGGATACTTCCGATTGCCAGTGCAGATCCCTAGCCTCAGAGCCACCACTCCGCCTACAAATTCTAGTTCCAGATATTAGTGAAGTAACATGGCTCTGTGGTCACACTTCATAGTCAATGTCTTTAAAGTCTGTGGTATCTCCCCTTCGACAGTGCATGTAAGAGTACAATCCAAATACTTACAGTCTCATTAACTGCAATAAAGTACATTCAATCCAAGAAAATATTCATATACTCATTCAAGAAGGAATGTTTCATTTCCTGTAAAACCTTTCACTACTGACTGGAATATTCCAGGTTTATTAAAAGAAATAGTTATTGTTTGTTTACTGAGAAGAGTGCTAACTACACAAGTCCTCCTCATGGCTTTTGAGTGCTCAAGCCAGCCATGCCAAAACCATCTCCAAGCAGATCGAATTAAAAAATACACTTCACAGCAGAAAAAACAGAGGGAGCTTTCCAGTTGGTTGAAGTTCTTTGGCCAATCAGCTGTGTTTAAGGCCTTCTTTCCTAGTTTTGATGTCTTTGCTTTGCTTTAGTCTTGTCTGATGTTGGAGCTTCTACTCTGTGGTCTGACGAAGTCCCCAAAGGTGCCTCCTACTCCCATTCCAATCTCTTTTATTGTGTAAAAATGCCAGATATTGGCACACCTTTAAGCACTACTATAAAGCTCTAGGTGGCACAGGTATTTCCTGCCTTGTAAAATATGCAGCAGGAACTCAGCTGATGACACGCAAAAGTTTCGTGGACGTCTCATTGCTCATACCATGTGACCTATCTATACATTCATTACAACTGTGGGATACACTTCCTCTGCTGGCTTCCAACCATTTGAGAGACCCTCAGTAGTTACCAGGGTGAGCTTCTCCTTCATCATATGCAGCTTCAAAATACTCTGGAACTAATGCTGAATTAATGCCAGGCACAGCATAAGCAATACCCCAATAGTGACCCATATTCTGACAAATAAATTTCTTCTTGTAAAAACTCTTTGATATGTTAAACATTGTTATTGTCACATTCATTTCAATTCATGACATAATATTGTCATACCCACTTTATCCATTTTAGAAAATGAAGATGATCATGGCAGCATCTGGTGCAAAGAAGGAGTCGATTCAGGACAGGGAAGCAATTCATTACATGAACCATCCACACACACCCTCAAGAAGGATAATTACAAATCCTAAATTAACCTAGCACTCATGCATTTGAAATGTGAAAGGAAGACAAGAGTTCCCAAAGAAAAAAGAGCCACATGTGGGGGGGAACATTCAGACACCACACAGACAACAACCAGACACAGGAACCAAGCCCAGCACCCTGGATCTGTGAGGCAGCAGCACTAAATAATTCACCACAACAGTTCATTTTAGGTTATTCTTATTATTTATATTTCCACATATAAACCCTTTAAATTATTACAGAAACAGAATAATTAAATAAAAAACAACATACTGGACTTGAAAATGCTTTAAAGTACAAAAGGTGCATTGATGTAATTATTTGCATTACTACTCATTAATATAAAGTCATCAGTCATTTTCTAACCTGGTTAGTACTGAGGAGGGTCATGGGGGTCTGCTGGAGGATATCCCAGCTAGCATTCGGTGCAAAGCACGAACAAACCCTGGACAGGGCGCCAGTCTGTCGCAGCACACACACACACACACACCACACACACAGGCCAATTTAGGATTGATAGTTTACCTAATCTGCATGCTTTTGGACTGTGGGAGGAAACCTGCACAGACACAGGGACAACATGCACACTCCGTGTACAGAGGATCTGGGATGGGAACCCTGGTCTGTTTACTGCAAAGCAGCAGTGCTGCCACCATGCCACCTTAATATAAATTGACATGAACAAAATCACTGCAGTGTTGTAATGATTCAGACCTTGTAAAGACTCTTCAGGCTTTTCTGTGTTTTTTAAAATTAAATAGACAAAAACTGGCATTATATTTTATAGTTACAATAAATCCATTTGTTAATTGATCAATTTTGAAAAAATTCCTCCACTTCATACTGATCTGACACTGCAGTAATTTAGAAGAGAATTGTACTGGAGCTCTTAACAATCAAAACCAGCAAAAGGCACAGAGCTGCAGTCATGGGTATAAAGCTCATCTGACTGAAAGGCAGAAATGTTAGGTTGATTGTTAGCTAAAAATTGTCCAGGTGTGGATATGTGCATGAGTGAGCACAGTGGTCAGAGGATCAACTTGGCCAACAGGAGTGTGAATTTCCCAGAGCTTTTCATGTATGACGCAGGATAAGCTGTTCAGATCTAAGAATGCTCTCACAGATTTAATTTGTGTAATTTGGGAGTAGACAAATTTACACTTGAGATGCTATATTTGAAATCATTACAAAGAGAAGTACTATAAATCCTGCACTTTTTTAGTAAACTTTGTTACATTATTATTATTATTATGAATTTAGGCTAAAATGAGGAAACTCGATCCATCCAAAATACCCACTCTATATAACAGTTTAACGAATTTAAAGAGTTTCATTAATTGAAAAGGGTGAAATATGAATATAAAAACTCTAGGTTTCAAAAGAAATTTTCAAATATCTTGTTACAAAGAAAAGAACAAATAATTAAATATTTTATTTCTAAGTTTCAAAATAAGAAAAGAGCAATGATCACTATCAGCAAATACAGGCAGTTGAAACAATTAACAAATTAAACGTCTACAAAATCCAAAAAATATAATCCTAAATTTAGAGCCCTAAATCATGACTTTACTGCCATTGATAAAAAAAAGTACTGACAGGTCATAAGTGTAAAAAAATGGTTGGGAGATAAAAACGGTGTCAATTAAAGAGCTAAGATAAAAATGAGGAAATCTTAATGTGCACCTAAATGCAAAATCATCAAAAGTCAAAAAATATTGCTTTGGTCAGAAAATCTTTACATTATTGACTGCTACAGTGAAAAGCAGTCAATTTGTTAATTACACTAATATCATACAGTATATTTAATATTTATTGGGCAAAACTTATAATAAAAATAGAAATGTATTCATTTATTTTCTTTAAAAATATCTAATTGTTACAAAATGGTTGGAGCATGTAACAGAAAATTCAAGTTGTGCAACCTCTTTGGGTCTATCAAGTTGGATTTTACACAATTTATTGCAATCACGTGTTGCAGTTTCCATTCAAACTTCGTAGCAGTTAAATGGTAATCAGTGAGAGATATTCAGATGGTTGTAGTTCTACAAATGTACAGTATTTTTGTAAAAAATAAATGTTATTCAAAATATGGTTAATAAAAAGCAAAATATCTGAAAAAGAAATATTCCATCCAATGGAGCTACGCTGATTTTTCATTCTTATTTCAGATCCTCATTATCCTCTGTTTACATGTGGTTATGCACAAATATTCTACATTTGTACTCTAGCCACGAAGATGGTTTATCGAGATAACTCTAGATTGGTGTCCCTCTATAGATTTCCTACAATAAGTTAAGCTTTATTTATCAGTTAATGTTTTAAACAAGAGTAGCAAAAAACGTGCCATTTAAAGCATTGTCCACAGTCTTGGATAACCAAGAACAACGATGTTGTCACACATCACACATATCCAGCGGTCACATGAATAGAAATGGTAAACAAACGGTTCTGAGAATGGTTGTTCCCATGGCAAGCAAATTGGTATCAAAAAAATAAATATGATAAAACAAAATTAAAAATAAAATAAATACCGGTAATTAAAGTAATGAATTCGCCATGCATAAAAACCTGTTCCTAATTACAAAGCTAGACCTAAAATAAAATAAAAATATCATTAATTTAAAACAAAGATTAAAAGAACATAAAAAACCAAATAGTCAGAAGACCACAAAAAATGTCATATTTAAATGTGAAATGTGTGTTTTAGTATATGTTATGCTTTTTTTCACATGTGGATTCAATATTTCTCTGGTTTGTTTATTTGCTGTTTTTAACTTCCTAGGGGTGAATGAGCTATGTACCAAAATTATCCATGTCAGGGTCACTTATGACCCATCTGTACATAAACCAAGATACAAAATGTGTCAAGTGATTAATGTGGAAGAACAAAAAAAAAGACCCAGAGCTTCATGTAGTCAAAGTCAAGTCAAAGTGAACTTTATTGTCATCTCAACCATATGCAAGTATACAGATAGACGAAATTGTGAAGCTCAGGGTCCACAGTGTAACAATATGATGTGCAAATAATAAATTAAAAATAGAATTAAAATTAAAATTTAAAAACACAAACAAGACAAGACATTGTGCAAAGACAGGACAAAGAAGTAGCAGCAATATTTATGTGTAAGATATGTAATACTGTATAATACATAAATAATAGATATAGATAATACAGAAATGATCAGTGTATGATAATAGTTGTTTAAGACATGTGTAAACAATGACAGGTCAGAATGTTTCACAGCAGAAGGATATCAAGAATGTCAAAATACTTAAAGTTCAGTATGAGATTTTCAGTTCTTTTTCTACCTGCACACTCGTCTTCACAGGACAGTGGCTCACATGTATAAAAGTTCTGTTGTTAGAGGTGGCTGAGGCAGTGTGGAAGGTCCCAGGGGGCAGCCTGGTGTTAAGGAGTCTAACAGCTTGGGGGTAAAAACTCTCCTGCAGCCTGGCAGATCTGGCTTTGATGCTGCAGTATCTTCTCTTGGATGGCAGAAGTGTGAAAAGTCCATGTGAGGGGTGTAAGGGGTCCTGCACAATGCTGCAGGCCTTGCGGACACTGCGTTTGTAAAATATGTCCTGTAATGAAGGGAGAGGCACCCCAATAATGTTCTCTGCTGTCTTCACTATCCTTTGCAGGCGCTTGCGGTCGGATATGTTGCAGTTGCCACACCAGACAGTGATGCAGCTGGTCAGAACACTCTCAATGGTGCCTCTGTAGAACATAGTGAGGATAGAAGGGGGATGACTTGCTCACTTCAGTCACCTCAGGATGTGTAGTCTCTTCTGCGCTTTCTTGATTAGTGATGAGGTGTTATGTGTCCACGTAAGTTCCTCAGTTATGTGCATACCGAGGAACTTGGTACTCCTAACAGTCTCCACATCTGAATCGTTGATGCTGAGTGGGATGTGGGCAGGACATGATTTTCTGAAGACCACGATGATCTCTTTTGTCTTGTCGACATTGAGAGATAGATTGTTGTCTTCACACCATGCAGACAGCCGTTCCACCTCATCTCTGTATGCTGTTTCATCATCCCTGCTTATCAGTCCCAGCACCGTTGTATCATCTGCAAACTTGATGATGTGGTCGGTGTTGCGCGTGGCTTTGCCGTCATGAGTCAGCAGGGTGAACTGCAGTGGACTAAGCACGCAGCCCTGCGGTGCTCCAGTGCTCAGTGTGATGATGCTGGAAGTGTTGTAGCCCATCCAAACTGACTGGAGCCTCTCTGTCAAGAAGTCCAGGATTCAATTGCAGAGGGTGGTGTTCAGGCCCAATCTGCTCAGTTTTACAACCAGCTTTTGAGGGATGATTGCGTTGAAGGCAGAGCTAAAGTCTATGAATAGCATCCTGACATATGTGTCTTTTTTATCTAGATGTGTCAGGGAAAGGTGAAGGGCAGAGCATATGGCATCCTCAGTTGACCTGTTTGAGCGGTATGCAAACTGAAGAGGGTCAAGGGAGGCAGGGAGATTAGTCTTTATGTGTAACATGACTAACCTTTCGAAGCACTTCATTATGATTGGCGTGAGTGCAACTGGTCGGTAGTCATTCAGTCATGTCATTGATGACTTCTTCGGCACTGGTATGATGGTGGTCGACTTGAAGCATGCTGGGACTGACGACTGGCTCAGAGATGTGTTGAAGATGTCTGTGAGGACACCAGCCAGTTGACTGGCACATTCTTTGAGCACACAACCAGATATGTTGTCAGGTCCTGCAGCCTTGCGTGGATTGGCTCTGGATAGAGTCCTCTTCACGTCAGTTATGGAGAGACAGAGTACCTGGTCAGTGGAGGGAGGTGTTGCTTTTCTTGCAGGCTCTTTGTTCTGCGCCTCAAACCGTGCAAAGAAGTTGTTCAGCTATCCAGAAGGGAGGCATCACCATCGCTGCTGTGTGGGTTGGGCTTGTAGTTTGTAATTGTCTGAATGCCCTGCCACATACAACATGTGTCTCTGGTGCTGCTGAATTGTTTGTTGATCCTCTGCGCGTATGCCCACTTAGCTCTCCTTATATTGCGAGACAGGTTGGCTCTGGTCACCCTGAGGGCAGCCTTGTCTCCAGATTTGAAGGCTGCATTTCTGATCTTGAGCAGCTTGTGCGTTTCTCTTGTCATCCAGGGCTTTTGGTTGGCTCTTGTGGTAACATCCTTGGTAACAGTAACATCCTCTATGCATTTGGAGATGTAGCCAGTCACAGAGTCTGTGTACTCCTCCAGATTGATGGAGTCACCATCCATAGCAGCCTCTCTGAAAATGTTCCAGTCTGTCAATTTGAAGCAGTCTTGGAGAGCTGAAACTGCACCAACCTGCCACACTCTGATGCTCTTGCAGGCTGGTTTAGTGCGCTTCAGCAGGGACTTGTATGCAGGGACCATAAAAACGCTGATATGATCTGAACAGCCGAGGTGGGGGTGGGGTAGGGCCTTGTAGGCATCAGGAGTGCTCGTGTAAACATTGACCATGTATAACGCCTTGCATAGAATTCATACTAAAACATGGCACATGGATAAAACTAGAACTGTGCATACTCATGAAAAAATTCAGATGCAGAAAACTGTGCATAAACAAAGTTCTATGCATTTTCCCTTTATAACTCTCAAACAATGTGAATTTTAATGCACATACAGTACACACGCCTACAGCCCCACCATGATTCCTCCCAGAATTACATCTATTTGAATATGTAAATCAATATAAATAGCCCCTTCCATTCAGTGTTTTGTTAAAAGACAATGGCAAAGTTACATGTGTAAAAGAAAAATTTCAGAGAATGCTCAGTGAAGTTAAGGCAAACAAAAACGTACTATTTGGTGGCTCAGGAAGTGGTATAAGCAACAAAAGGAAATTGAAGGAGTGGTACAGCATGGCAGAGGCACACAAAAGTTCAAGTTCAGAAAGTCGCACAGTGCTTGAAATAAAAAAAAGAAGTGGTCACATATCAAAGTTGACATGAAAGGGTTAGTCGCGATCCATCATATGAAAAAAAAGGTCTATGTCGAGATTAAAGTCGAAATTTCCACTTTAATTTGTAGTTTATTGTCTCATTAAAGTAGAACATTGTAAACATCTTAAAATCGATGGTTAATATACTAGAGTTTTCAAATCCCAACATAACTAAAGTAGCATGTTAAATGCTTCATATTCTAAGTGTTCTCCGACCCATTAATCATTAATCACTACGTGCTTTTTAAATGGGCTTTCTATTACACGGACAGGAGTGCGCAGGCAGTGATCGCCACACAGAATGCATTACATTCATGATATCACAGCTCTGTGAACATTGTAGAATACTAAGGTATATACTTGGTATTATTTCCAGGATGAAATGCATTAAAGCATGCACTAAACATGTGGGGGCACGGTGGTGCAGCAGTAATGATGAGCTGTCCAATGCCTTATGCTCGATGCTTGCTGAGACATGCACGAATTTGGATGGAATAATTTATTGCATCTGTACTGTGTCTGTCAATTTTACCAACCTCCAATTCCTGTACTTCTGTTTTCTTTCTCCACGTTCACCACACAATAAGCATCTGTAATAAATGCAAAACTAGCTGTAAGCTTAGAATGCTGGACCATCAAAACCTTTAAGGAATATTAAAAAATCTTCGTTATACATGTTTAATTATTCCATCCAGGTTCACGTCAGTCCCAGCAAGCATCAAGTGCAAGACAGGAACAATCCCAAGACAGGGCACCGTCTCATCGCATGGTGATACGAGCACAAACATACACTGCTAGCGTCAATTTAGTGTCACCAAATCCTCTAACCTGCATGTCTTTGGAAGGAAATCGAAGCACGTGAAGGAAAACCAGCAGGAAAACATACAAACCCCAGGCAGGGAACACCCAGGATGTGATCACCTTACTGTGAGGCAGTAGCACTTCCGCCACTGTGTCCCCACATATTTAATTATTAACAGTATATGTTATTTAAACCAAGTCAACAATTTATCTGTAAAATATAATATACATACTTTTATGCATTTCATCATAAAATGATATCAAGTATACACCCTAGTATTCTAACAGCACACAGCTCCAAGAGGATAGCTCTTAGAAATCTAAATCGACTTAGAAGCCAGTCATATCATGGGACAAGAAGTCAGTATGATCTGTAAAAATGCGCTCTCTTCTAATTCTTCCATTTGCAAAGTCTTTTAACTTAAGCTAAAGTAGCCATGGTAGTTGGAATAGTTCAGCCATTCCGTGCACCATTATATTGTTACAGATTGATTACAATCAAGTGAATTACATTTGTAAATGATATGCAGTTAATATCGGTCAAATCTAAAAAAGTAAAGGGAGACCACACAGAAAAAGTACCACTGGTTTGATTCTGGGTGGCGCCAGTCTGCAAAACTGAGCAGAAACGTGTGTACACATGGTCTGAGGCTGCTGTGAAAATGTGCATAGCTTTATGCCAAGTTTAGATTTTATACATCTCCAAGTGAGTGTGGAAATGAGCGTATGCAACATTTTTGTGTGTATGCACCATTTGTACATGAGACTCCAGGATGTGGAGAGAAAAAAATAGGGTTAGGGTAAGCAACTGGTTGAATCTAGGAGATCAGAAACTAAAACAAAAGGGTCAAGATGTTAATCAAAAGAACAGAACAAAATTAAGCCAAAACCAAAGAAGACAAACCTAGCACTAATGTCTACTTGAATTACAAAATAACTAAAACACTGATGAGCTTTGTCAATATTTTTATCCACCAAGGGATAGTGGCATAGTCACATTAATATATCGATGTGAAGATGCTGGTCGTGTGATGCTTCTAAATGGTGTTGCGTATACAAAGAAGACAAGGTGGAAGCAAATGAAAATTTTATCAAAACAAGCTAAAAAATAATCTACAGAAACAGATCCTAATGTGAAAAAAACCCATAAAATACACATATAACAATATGTTAATATGACAATAAACTGAAAGCAACTAATGCTACAGAAAAGAGGCTGTGGCAATAGGTGTCCTTAAATAGCCCACAGGTAACTCATGTAATTAGAGGCCAAATGGCAATGAACACAATGGGCAAGGGTTTGAAAGAAGTAAAACAATTAAAAGAAAATGAAAGCAATGTTGCAGGGAAAAGTGATAGATATTCATTTTTTTGGTCTATCTATCTATCTATCTATCTATCTATCTATCTATCTATCTATCTATCTATCTATCTATCTATCTATCTATCTATCTATCTATCTATCTATCTATCTATCTATCTATCTATCTATCTATCTATCTATCTATCTATCTATCTATCTATCATGTTAGTGTTATTATCACAAAGGTAACAGGGACAGGCTGAAGATTGCAATCCTTCCTTCCTGTACTGAAATACAAATGCTCAGTGCCAAGTAGTTGCTGCATTTCTCTGAATTAGGAGATACTGTTAAATGTGCAATTAACCTGTTGCCTTTCTTACATGGTCTTCAAATGTAACCTTCCTGTTGTTGGGCTTTTGAATAAAACATCTAAAAGCCTGCCTTTTTTCATGTTTTGAATTTCTGGAATACAGCATTTGATTATGAATAAACCGGAGGCTTAATAGCTGCCAGGTGTCCTTTTTTTAAAGGGTACTTATTACTAATCATGTCTTATTTTAGCTGTTTAAGATTTTGCATTATCAAGGAAACAGATATAAGCTAATGCTGTTGTTTGCAAATACGCACTGCCATTAAAAATTAATGCAAAATTAAATGTATCTTTCTTACTTTAATATTGACAGTTTCCTTAATTTTCATTCTACGTAGCTGTTGTCTTGATTTTTTATGTATTGTACTTGTACAAGAACAATACCCAGCATTCAGTCCTCAGCTGTCACGGAAGCATTCGTTTTTGAATGCCACTCAGCAATAGAGCATCACCTGCAGAGTTCCTTTGGACTGATAAAGCAGGAAGAATCCAGCCTCCCCTAAGCAGAACCTGTTCTTTGCAGAAAGATTTCTCTATACAGAGTACATTATATCAGACGCACACACCCACACACATGCACGGTGGCTCTCATGCACAGAATACAAATCAAGCTCTCAGACTTATATTAGTGACCTTCATAAAAAGTGATTTTCTTTCATAACTTGCTTATTACAAGTTGTACTTCCCAGACTTTATAGTTATTAATTCAGTTAAAAATACTGAAAAGATTTTCTAAATTTCCATCCATCCATTTTCTAAACGTGCTTAATCCTGCACAGGATTGTGGGGCTTTCTTAGATATAATGCATCAAACCAAATTTCAGCAAATGAAAACTGAAATTTTTAATTTGTTATGCACAGCGAATCATAGGAAGCTAATACAAGCAAATCTAAAATTTACTGCACATGTGGCTCTTGTGTGCATATGCAGTAAAATGAGCCAGAATAGCATAGTATTTGCTACAACAGTGAACATTACAAACACTTCAGGTGATATTGCCTTTTGTTGCTTTTGGGATCGTCACTGGTGTCTCTGATACAATAATAGATCTAAAAAGTGTTCATGCACTCTGAACACACAATTCACAATTATTCCGTAAAAATATAGAAATGTATTGAATTTAATTGGAATTTTTGTCTTAGGTGAAAGTGCTAAATGCTGTGGCACCATGCTCCCAAATACTTCCGCATACTTTGCAAACACTAAAAGTCATATCTCAGTCAGGGTGTGGGTTTGAATTTCACTAAACAACAAATTTTTTCAAAGGTTTTGTTTCCTGAAAAATGCCAGAATGATGGTATCACATAAAAATTGTGAGAAACATGAAATTAGTTTTTATTGAATAATTGAATTTAGAGTGTTTAGTCACTTAATGATGCTGGAACATTGCATTCGTTCAATTGAGCAAAAAAGATTTTCCTTTTTACTTTTCATTTGTACTTCATATATGATGCTTCTCATTTCAATGTACAATAACAGTTGGCCAAGATGAATTGGTTCCACTTACCCCTTTACATCGTTGCAATGTTCTGGTGAAACTTTTCACCATGTTCATGACTGACTGCACCAAGAGTCCAAATGTGAATGCAGAAAATTAATCTTTAGCGATATATTGCACTTCATGGTTTTGTATCCTAAAGCATGTTGTCAACCAGCTGGGCGTAATTTGGTACTTATCGGGTTCAAAGAAAATTCTCAACTACATCCTTGAATACCTTCCATTCTATATCCTCATGCCTCACTTCGAAATGCTTGTCATTTTTGATGTGTCTGATTTGTGGACAAATGAAAATACATTTCTTCATTCTCAACATCAGTCTTCTTCTTCTTCTTCTTCTTTCGGCTGCTCTCGTTAGGGGTAGCCATAGCGGATCATCTTCTTCCATATCTTTCTGTCCTCTACATCTTTCTCTGTTACACCCATCACCTGCATGTCCTCTCTCACCACATCCATAAACCTTCTCTTAGGCCTTCCTCTTTTCCTCTTCCCTGGCAGCTCTATCCTTAGCATCCTTCTCCCAATATACCCAGCATCTCTTCTCTACACATGTCCAAACCAACGCAATCTCGTCTCTCTGACTTTGTCTCCCAAACGTCCAACTTGAGCTGACCCTCTAATGTACTAATTTCTAATTCTGTCCATCCTCGTCACACCCAGTGCAAATCTTAGCATCTTTAACTCTGCTACCTCCAGCTCTGTCTCCTGCTTTCTGGTCAGTGCCACACTTGATGCATTAGGATTAAAAGTCAAAACGGAGGTAAGGAATTTAGGGGTAACTATTGACAGTGACCTGAATTTTAAATCACATATTAATCAGATTACTAGGACATCATTTTTCCACTTAAGAAATATAGCAAAAGTTAGGCCTCTTATATCATTGCAAGATACTGAGAAATTAATCCACGCTTTTGTATTCAGTCAACTAGATTACTGTAACGCTTTCCTCTCAGGACTACCCAAAAAAGACATAAATCAATTGCAACTAGTGCAGAATGCAGCTGTTAGAATCTTAACTAGGAAAAGAAAATCCGAGCAAATCTCTCCAGTTTTGATGTTACTCCATTGGTTACCTGTGTCATTCAGAATTGACTTTAAAATCCTGCTTATCGTTTACAAAGCCTTAAATAATCTTGCTCCATCTTATATTTCGGAATGTCTTACACCTTACACTCCAAATTGTAACCTTAGATCTTCAAATGAGTGTCTGCTTAGAATTCCAAGAGCTAAACTTAAAAGAAGTGGTGAGGCGGCCTTCTGCTGTTATGCACCTAAAATCTGGAATAGATTGCCAATAGGCTAATACAGTGGAGCACTTTAAAACACTGCTGAAAACAGATTACTTTAACACAGCTTCATCTTAGCTTAATCCTGATGCTCTGTATATTGAATTAATTATTATTATTCATGGTGGCTCCAAAATCCGTACTAGCCCCTACTTTCTCTTCTGTTCTTTTTCCGGGTTTCTGGGGTGGTGACCTGCGCCACCACCACCTGATCAAAGCACTGTGATGTCCCTACATTGATGGATTAAAGGCCAGAAGTCCACATGACCGTCATCATCAAGTTCTTCCATGAGAACCCTGAATACCATGAGGACTGATTGAGGTCATTTATGTTAGGTAGAATGCCTAGAGAGGGCTGGGCGGTCTCGTGGCATGGAACCCCTGCAGATTTTATTTTTTTCTCCAGCCGTATGGAGTTTTTTTTTTTGTTTTTTCTGTCCTCCCTGGCCATCGGACCTTACTTTTTTTTTCTATGTTAATTAGTGTTCCCTTATTCTAATTTTTATTTATTTTGTCTTTTTTCTCTTTCTTCATCATGTAAAGCACTTTGAGCTGCATTATTTGTATGAAAATGTGCTATATAAATAAATGTTGTTGTTGTCTCCAACCCATATAACATAGCTGGTCTCACTACCGCCCTGTAGACCTTCCCTTTCACTCTTGCTGATACCCGTCTGTCACAAATTATTCCTGACACACTTCTCCACCCATTCCAAACTCATCCACCTTCTCCAACTCTACTCCCTGCATCCTCACCATTCCACTGACCTCCTTCTCTATTACACACATGTATTCTGTCTTGTTCCTACTGACCTTCATTCCTCTCCTCTCTAGAGCATATCTCCACCTCTCCAGGGTCTGCTCAACCTGCTCCTTACTATTGCTACAGATCACAATGTCATCAGCAAACATCATAGTCCACGGGGACTCCTGTCTAATCTCATCTGTCAACCTGTCCATCACCATTGCAAATAAGAAAGGGCTCAGAGCCGATCCCTGATGTAATCCCACCTCCAACTTGAATGCATCCGTCACTCATACTGCAGACCTCACCACTGTCACACTTACCTTGTACATATCCTGTACAACTCTTACATACTTCTCTGCCACTCCCGAATTCCTCATACAATACCACAGCTCCTCTCGAGGCACCCTGTCATATGCTTTCTCCAGGTCCACAAAGACGCAATGCAAATCCTTCTGGACTTCTCTAAATTTCTCCATCAACATCCTCAGAGCAAACATTGCATCTGTGGTGCTCTTTCTTGGCATGAAACCATACTGCTGCTCACTAATCATCACCTCACTTCTTAACCTAGCTTCCACTACTCTTTCCCATAACTTCATGCTGTGGTTCATCGATTTTATTACCCTGTAGTTACTGCAGTCCTGCTCATCCCCCTTATTCTTAAATATCGGCACCAGTACACTCCTTCTCCACTCCTCAGGCATCTTCTCACTTTCCAAGATTCCATTAAACAATCTGGTTAAAAACTTCTAAACACTTCCATGCTTCCATAGGTATATCATCTGGACCAACGGCCTTTCCATTTTTCATCCTCTTCATAGCTGTCCTTACTTCCTCCTTGCTAATCCATTGCACATCCTAATTCACTATCTCCACATCATCCAACCTCTTCTCTCTCTCATTCTCTTCATTTATCAGCCTCTCAAAGTACTCCTTCTATCTGCTCAACACACTCTCCTCGCTTGTGAGTAAGTTTCCATCTTTATCCTTTATCACCCTAACCTGCTGCACATCTTTCCCAGCTCGGTCCCTCTGTCTAGCCAATTGGTACAGGTCCTTTTCTCCCTCCTTAGTGTCCAACCTCTCATACAACTCATCATACGCCTTTTCTTTAGCCTTCGCCACCACTCTCTTCACCTTGCGCCTTATCTCCTTGTACTCTTGTCTAATTTCTGCATCTCTCCTGCCTCCAGGCACGTCTCCTCCCATCTTCTTCTCCTTCAGCCAACAGTAGCCCAATTTCCGCCAGCACCCTGTTGGCTAACAGTACTGGTGGCAGTCGTTGTTAACCGATTCGGTATGGAAATTTGTATTGTTGTCCGCATGTTGATTTGGCAAAATTTTACACCGGATGCCCTTCCTGATGTAACCCTCCCCATTTATTCGGGTTTGGGACCAGCACGAAGAGACACACTGGTTTGTGCATCCCCTGTGGCTGGGTTCTCATTTTCAACATCAGTAATTAATGGAAATATCCTTTCTCAAATATCAAAATCCTTGATCTTCTTTTCATCATTCCAAGTTTTATATGATATCTTTGTTGAGTCTTCAAGTGATTTATGTACCACACTTTTCTCTCCTGGAAATCAAATGCTTACAGAGTGATCAGTTTTTAACGTAATGAGACTCTTTAACATAAATATCCTAATCATAGCACTTGGAATATCTGAGCTGAATTCCTAGTAGCAGAGCCAATAATTTCAGGTCACTATGGATGTTCCAATTGTAGTTGTTGTTCTTGTATAATAAAAAGAGAGGAAATTACAAAAATAGCCAGTTGCAATAAAACAATACATGACAGGAGAAAGGTGAGAATCTATAGGCAGCCCAGAATCTATAAGCTACACCCAAAAGTGTTGAGGAATCAAAATTTTTGGTGCCCAGTGTTTTAATTAGAATAGATAAATTCTTGTGTTTTTGTAGACTTATGCCTGCTCCCCACACTGGATCTTCACCATGTAATGGTTACAAGATGGCAACATTGCACTATTGCTACTACAAAAAGACCTCATCTACTAGGAGAACCATGCCTAAGCTATATACTTATGGTGCAACTTCGCTATTAGTGTTAAAAGAAGCTAAAAGAGGCTTCTGCTGGCTTTAGTGTTAGTACCGCTTACTGTTTCCTTGGATTATCCATCCATCCATTTTCCAACCCACTGAATCTGAACACAGGGCCACAGGGGTCTGCTGGAGCCAATCCCAGCCAACACAAGGTGCAAGGCAGGAACAAATCCCGGGCAGGTCGCCAACCCACAGCAGGACACACACACACACTCCCACACACCAAGCACACACTAGGACCAATTTAGAACTGCCAATCCACCTAACCTGCATGTCTTTGGACTGTGGGAGGAAACCGGAGCACCCGGAGGAAAGCCACGAAGACATGGGGAGAACATGCAAACTCCACACAGGGAAGACCCGGGAAGCGAACCCGGGTCACCTAACTGCGAGGCAGCAGCGCTACCACTGTGCCACCGTGCCACCCTCCTTGGATTATGATTACTGTATTTAGGATTACTTACAGTGGTGATTGTTTTACAGTACTAACTGAATTCTTGGTACTCCAAATTCCCATCTCTTTCTTAACTAAGAATTTGATAGCTTAGGTGACTGCAGAGTAATTGCATTTGTAAAGCAACTGCAAGAGGAGCTGTGGTCAGGTTGCATATATTTGATTTTTTGTTTCAATACACTCTATTAATTCCCAAGGGGAACTTGACATTTCACATGACCTTTGGAGGTCAGAGTACAGGGTCAGCCATTGTACAGTACCCCTGGAGTAATTTTCAGGTTAAGGACCTTGTTCAAGGTTCCATCATAGTAAAATCCCTTCTGGCAGTAACATAGATTTGAACCAGCAACCTTCCATATACCAGCACAGATCCTTAACCTCAGAGCAATGACTCCACTCTACCATATGACCACTAGAAGTATCACTAGAAGTATATCTTACTCAGGTTCAGATAGATCAAGGTTTCTTAAACTTTTTTTCTTGTGATCCAATCTTGCCTTTTTAGTGTCTTTGAGACCCATTATGCTCGACCGAGTGAATTAGTCTCCCTTGGAGAATCGCCACTGATTGTCAGGTTGTGGGGTGTTCTTCTTAGAAGTCAGAGCGGAGTTTGCTTTAACCACCCACGACAACACACTTTTCAAGCCCTATATGGCCCAACAACAATGATTTGCGAACAATGTAACTTCAAACATGACATTGTGACCCATACATTGAAAAACTAGATAGATAGATAGATAGATAGATAGATAGATAGATAGATAGATAGATAGATAGATAGATAGATAGATAGATAGATAGATAGATAGATAGATAGATAGATAGATAGATAGATAGATAGATAGATAGATATTTAAGCCAGTGTTTGATTACATCTAGTGTTATTTAAAGTGTTTCAGATATCAAATTACTAGCTACTAACTTAGGACTGTTTTGACCACATTTTGGGTTTAGATGTTTGTTAGACGTGCATTCCTGGTTTTGACTACGTTTGATTTTCCATTTCATCCATCTGACCTGTTTTTAGTTCTGTTCTCATGGTCTGCCATTGGCAGAATAGATAGATAGATAGATAGATAGATAGATAGATAGATAGATAGATAGATAGATAGATAGATAGATAGATAGATAGATAGATAGATAGATAGATAGATAGATAGATAGATAGATAAGGCACTATTTAATACATAGCAACAGTAAATGTAAAAGGCACTATATATTAAACAGAGAACAGAAAATCAATACACAGAATATTACCAACAAAAGTACAGTGAAATTGTTACTTACATGTCCAAACAACATGTAACATATCACTACTCTTTGACGCCATTTAATGTATTGCTTTCCTGAAAAAAATGTTGTCCCTATGCCAAAGTATTTGATATAACTGACTAAGGTAAAGATTTGAGAAAAAAGAAAGGAGACAAAATAAGGTCTAACAGAAACCAAGTAGTGCTTCCTAGCAGATTGCAATATAATGAAGTGGTGGTTAAAGGTGTTCGATACATCATAGATGGAATTGCCAAAATTGGACATAACGAGCTCTAATTTGGCCAATATCCTCTCTTCCTCCAATGCCTCCAGGTAATACTAGGATCAGTATTGTAGCGTGCTGGCCTGGTGAATTTATTCATGCATTTGGCATCCCTCATTAGATCATAACTTAGAACAGAACACTAACCTCTGTCAAACTAATAAATGTATCATCTTGTTACTAGTCTGTTTATAAAGAATAGGCTTTTTGTAGGTCAAGTCAATGTTGCTCACTCACCCCAGACCACTGTTCGCGTGGTCCTCTAGGTATCGATTGATCTGCCTCACCTCTTTTCCAGTTCTGAAATGGAAGAGGTCTGCCTCCAGCACTTTTTCTCTTTGCAGTGATCAGCTACAGGGGGTTTTCTCTGCACCACACAGCCCACCTTCCTATACTTCTTATCTCCATTGTTGATCCGGCCTACAATGGCGGAATCATTTGAGAATTTCTGTAGATAGCATCAAATAGAGTTTTACTAAAATTAGCTTTATATAGGGTGAAGAAAAAGTTGTGCAGGAAATGTTTCCAGGGTACCTTTCTGCCACTCACTTACAAAAACTCATGATGAAAATGGATGGATAGACAGGACCAATTTTTTCCAGGCCATTCAGCCCAATGTCTCTTTACCTGTTTTTTTTTTTTCCAAATCATTATCAGGTCAAGATTTAGAGCTCCAAACATGCTCTTTGCAAGCAGACTTCAAGAAAAACTGTGCCATCGATTTAAATCTCATTGTGTGAGAAAGCGTTTTCTATTATTTGTGTTAAATTGACTCTTAAGCATCTTTCAATTCTGCCCCCGGTGATTTCATTGTATAAATAATTTTAAAGTAAGAGCTGACATTAACTTTATTTATTCCTGTCATTACTGTAAACACTTCTATCAAGTCTCCTGTTGCTGTCTGCTTGCTTAGGCTGAAAAGATCCAGCTCCCCTCCAACCTCTACCTGTCTTTCTTTCGCCTCCTCTCTGGATGTTCCCTAAACATCTTACTAAAGAATACTGTATATAAAATACCGTGTCTGTCTTCCTATATCATTTTCTATGTGAACCTCCTTTCAGACACTTTTCATGCTGTCACTGTGTTACAAGATTTTGCACTTCTTTTGCATTTGGTAGAAGTGACACAATTTTATTAGCTGCCCATCTGTCTCCTACTGTTAAATTTTCACAGCAATAAATGGAAAAGGTGTTCCCTGTCTTTCTCCCTCTCTGGCTGTAATTCAGTCAGTGCTTCAGTTTTTACATTTCTTGTGTGCCCATGACCTCAGCCATCACCTTGAGCTAAGGCTTTGCCATGAGCGTGATCTCATGCCATCAAGGCACACCGAGACCTTCAAGAAGTTTATACTGCTGGTGAGCCTGCATTTAACATTAATTTACAATCCAGTCTGTTGCGTTTAGCATTTCATTCCAGCAGACAACATTCATCCTCTGTGAAGCTTGCAATCTCCTCCAGCCTTGCATAATTGACTGTTTCTGAAAGAAATGTAAAGTGTGGGTGTTAGAGGAGAAAAAGCTGAATAGCATCTAATGTATGTCTGAAGATCCCCAGGTTACAGTAATTCCAACGGCAGGCAAGGTGATTCATTTAATACAGACTCGTCTCAGACTGTGAGACTCCTATTAGAGTACATTAATAAAAGTATTGTTTACATTCTTATATGCTACCCAGCTCTCTAAGCACTTTATTGTAATTTACAAGAAAATCCAATGAAGATAGTAATGGCTGTTGAATTATTTCCATTGAGATGTTGCTTTCAAGTCTCATCCATAGGGCAGGGCAGGGTGGTTAAAAAAATTACTGAACGCTTAATATAAAATTTGCCTATAAGGTGCAAAAAGGTAGGAGCGGAATTGGAAGTTGCGTCCATCCTTTCATCCATTTTATGAAACTGCTTTATCCATTACAGGGAGAGAAAAAATTGACCACCAATGTATCATGGGGGCAAGGTAGGAACACGAGTGGGCACATGGAGTCATTTTAGAGTTGCTAGACAACTTACTGTGCATCTTTTAGAATGTGAGAGCATTTTATCATGCTATTAGATTATCTGTGACATGCCTTTAACATGAAAGGTGCCAACTAATTTTATAGGTTCTTTTTTTTCTTTTATCTGTTACCTCTTACCAGTCTCAATGTTTGTAGTGTACCAGAAGTTTGTCGTATAGATAGATAGATAGATAGATAGATAGATAGATAGATAGATAGATAGATAGATAGATAGATAGATAGATAGATAGATAGATAGATAGATAGATAGATAGATAGATAGATAGATAGATTTGAAAGGCACTGTATGACAGATAGATAGATAGATAGATAGATAGATAGATAGATAGATAGATAGATAGATAGATAGATAGATAGATAGATAGATAGATAGATAGATAGATAGATAGATAGAATGGAACTTTACAGAAGCTCGAGAGAGAGAAAGAGAAATATATAAATACTACGTATATGGTCAAACATGTCCAGATGTTCATTTGAAGACTTTAACATTTGAATAAAGCAAGTCCAGCTTGTTGTGTCTGAAAAAGGACCATGTTTTAGACATTAAAATAATCAGAATAAACAGATTCCTGTTAAACTAATTCTGTTGTCGAATTTAGATAGATAGATAGATAGATAGACAGATAGATAGATAGATAGATAGATAGATAGATAGATAGATAGATAGATAGATAGATAGATAGATAGATAGATAGATAGATAGATAGATAGATAGATAGATACTTTATTAATCCCAAGGGGAAATTCACATACTCCAGCAGCAGCATACTGATACAAAAAAACAATATTAAATTATTAAAAAGAAACTCTTTATTAGAGAGTAATAAAAATGCAGGTAAAAACAGACAATAACTTTGAATAATGTTAATGTTTACCCCCCCGGGTGGAACTGAAGAGTCGCATAGTTTGGGGGAGGAACGATCTCCTCAGTCTGTCAGTGGAGCAGGACAGTGACAGCATTCTGTCGCTGAAGCTGCTCCTCTGTCTGGAGATGATACTGTTTAGTGGATGCAGTGGATTCTCCATAATTGACAGGAGCCTGCTGAGTGCCCATCGCTCTGTCATGGATGTCAACCTGTCCAGCTCCATGCCTACAATACAGCCTACCTTCCTCACCAGTTTGTCCAGGCGTGAGGCATCCTTCTTCTTAATGCTGTCTCCCCAGCACACCACTGCAGAGAAGAGGGCGCTCGCCACAACCATCTGATAGAACATCTGCAGCATCTTATTGCAGATGTTGAAGGACGCCAGTCTTCTAAGGAATTATAGCCGGCTCTGTCCTCTCTTCCACAGAGCATCAGTATTGGCAGTCCAGTCCAATTTATCATCCATCTGCACTTCTAGGTATTTATAGGTCCGCACCCTCTGCACACAGTCACCTCTGATGATCATGGGGTCCGGGAGGGGCCTGGGCCTCCTAAAATCCACCACCAGCTCCTTGGTTTTGGTGGTGTTCAGGTGTAGGTGGTTTGAGTCGCACCATTTAAGAAAGTCCTTGATTAGGTTCCTATACTACGCCTCCTGCCCACTCCTGATGCAGCCCACGATAGCAGTGTCATCAGCAAACCTTTGCACGTGGCAGGACTCCGAGTTGTATTGGAAGTCCGATGTATATAGGCTGAACAGGACCGGAGAACGTACAGTCCCCTGCGTCGCTCCTGTGTTGCTGACCACAATGTTAGACCTGCAGTTCCCGAGACGCACATACTGAGGTCTGTTTGTAAGATAGTCCACGATCCATGCCACTAGGTATGAATCTACTCCCATCTCTGTCAGCTTGTCCCTAAGGAGCAGAGGTTGGATGGTGTTGATGGTGCTAGAGAAGTCTAGAAACATAATTCTTACAGCACCACTGCCTCTGTCCAAGTGGGTGAGTGATTGGTGTAGCATATAGATGATGGCATCCTCCGCTCCCACCTTCTCCTGATATGCGAACTGCAGAGGGTCGAGGGCGTGGCGTACCTGTGGCCTCAGGTGGTGAAGCAGCAGCCACTCCATGGTCTTCATCACATATGATGTCAGAGCAACAGGCCGGAAGTCGGTCAGCTCACTAGGACGTGTTACCTTTGGGACTGGGGTGATGCAAGATGTTTTCCAAAGCCTCGGGACTCTCCCCTGTTCCAGGCTCAGGTTGAAGGTGCACTGTAGAGGACTCCCTAGCTCCAGCGCACAGACCTTCAGCAGTCGTGGCGATACTCCATCTGAAAAATCCATGTCCACGTTGTAAAAGTAAAAGTGTCCAGGGAACGAATCCACATAAAAGAAAGTGATAGGAGTAATCAATAAAAAATAATAAAGAGAAAAATAAAAGGTAGAAAAATAAAGTCGTACACGGAGCTGCTGAAAAGGCTGCCACTCTCGGTGGCGCCTGAGTCCTGACTGACGAGAAGACTTTACCAAGCAATTTGTACCTTTAAGGGACGACAGCTAGACAAAGAATGATTAAACATAGCAATCAGCAATAATAGTAATCAATCAGACAGAGACTGGCTTCAAGCTTTGGTTAAAACAGCGTATTTATTTGCATAATAACTTTGCGGTAAAAAACAAAATGTGCAGAATATACCTCAACAAGTTTCCAACTGTGTTGCCATGTTTTTGTTGTAGAATTTATTTTAAAGTAATGGTTCTCTTCATAATTGCAGCACTTTCAATCATGTCACCTCTTAACCTATGTTTAATTAAACTGAAAAGGTTCAATACTTATAGCCCAAAACCTCAGAGTCCTGGAATCTGTCTAGTTATTCTTCTCTGGACTTTCTCTATTGCTGCTCTGTCTTTCTTGTAATATGGAGATCATGGCTGTACACAGTATTATAGATGATGCCTCATCTCATTAGTTAGGCAATTTCAAAGTTGTCACGCTTTCTACTGCACAGTAGTAGTGATCAGTGAAACCAGACAAGTTTGGATTCACCGTTTTGTAAAACTGATGCAAAAATGTGTTTCACAGGTGATTTTGCAATTGTGAAACATGCAACTCACTAAAGGGTTCCGTAAAGCCTCGCTCAGACTTCCAAGTTTACCATTGCTCTTATCTGCAGCTGTGTACCACACCGGTAAAATGAATTCTCTTTACTGTATATACTAACGTATAAATCAGGTCTTGAAACCCGAAAAATCGATCATAAAATCAGACCCCGACTTATACTCCTGTTCAAAAATGTGACACTTTTTTTTTTTACATCTTCTTGCCTCCTCCAATCTTACATCAGTTTCTCAGACGCATCGAATGTTGTTGCAGCAGCGCGGTTACCAATTTCTTTTGCTGCTTCAATGACGTTTAATTTAAAACCAGCTTCATATATTCTTCTGATCGAACGCTCCATCATAGATAAGGGATGCTCTTACAATAAAGTTGTATGAGGGTGTGAGATACAAAAAAACACAAATCAGTGCAAACGTTGCTTCAGAATAGTTCGGGTATTACTGTGTTGTCACATAGGCACAATAGAGAGAGAGATTATATACATGCGCTGATACGGCACATTGCCACACCCATGTAGAAAAAAAGGCAGTGTGCTCCGTGGTTCCTCTCTCAGGTGGGCGTTAGCATATCATAATCTCTTGGACCAATAGCATGAGTTTTCTGCATTCGACTTATATGACCGACATTATAAAATACCAGAAATTATACTGTAAATTCAAGTCCTGACTTATCAGCGGGAGAACTTGTCCACAAGTATATACGGTGTATATTTTATTCACACCAGCGCAGAGCAGAGCACTACATTTTTTATTAATGTCTGACATGCTGCACATTTTCCACACAATGACAAACTAAAACACACCATTGTGCACATAATAGTGCTTTCTCTACAGATAAAACTCACAATACAGAAAGTCGCTGCTACCAAATATACCACCAAACCTGTTACCATCCACCTTATGCTAGTTTGTTATATGCACACTTCGGTGTATGTATTTTTTTCTCATCAGAGGTCTTATTTTAAATACTTAGACCTATGCAGAAATAATGCATGAAAATGCATTCAGACATGAACTAAACATTTCTGTTCTATTGTTAATTTCACACATTTCATTTTGCTTATCACTACTCAGTTATTTGTTTTATATTTCTAAAGTCTGGGTGTGAACAAGTACTTCCTGGTATACATCTTAAATACACTTCCACCAGTGTTCTTCTGCTTACACCAGTGTTAGGAAGTATTATGAAAAGCACTAAATATAAATCAAGAAACATTATGTTCAGGCAGAATAATGCATTGTGAGACTGTTATGGTGTGCAAAATCTGTAAATTGTGGTGTATATTTTCATTATATTTTGCTCAAGACAAAACAACAGATGAACTTAAATACAGGACACTTGCATGGGCAGTTAACATCAAAGGCAATCTGTTTCCCTAAATTGTACCAAATCACTCACAGTACCATCTTTTTGAAATGAGCAGGAATTCAGGAGACACCTCAAGCTGTATTGATGATTTTATCACCTGTGAAGGGAAGGGCACCAGGACTAAACCAGTTTACAGCTTAAGACAGGAGATTAGTAAAACATTAAAAACTTTATTGCTTGGGAAAACAGATGTACTCAAATAGATTAAAGAGTTTGAGCAAATTCATCCATCATATTGATAGCCAGCCAATCGGAATATCTAACAATCACATGTTGCGAAACCTCCCTGTAGAATTTTATAATAAATATACCTCATCTGAAGAGCAACAGAAGAAGACAAAGCGATGTCAGAAAAGGGCGCCAGCAACTGGCGGCCGTTTCCTTGTGATCGTCAGCTAAGCATCTCATTAACAACTTTGAGTGCTAGATCACAAGCTGCCTGCGACATTCATCCTTGACATCTTTATTTTTCGTAAGCTTTTTCTAAAGACTATATATATATCCAGACTTTACTATCAACTATTTACTACTATTGTTCTATTTGGTATTATTATTCATGTAATAAATACCATGCTGCTTTTAACTTTCTATGCCTTTTCTTCATGTCTAGAGTGATTGAAGTAATAAAGTAGATATTTTAAGAGCACCTGGAGCAGCTGCAAGTTTGCCATACACTCCATGCTGCAAGGTGTATTAAGGGCTGAGGATGTGAGCTCCACCCAATAGTAGGGAACAGTACATAAAGTAAGGCATTCTTGGTTGATAAATAGCCTATAGTCAGGGATGTTGAGTCTTTGTATGTTTAAATGTATTCCTAAAGACTGGAGTAATATTAGGTCTGATATATTTTAAACATTGAATGTTGTTCATGCAATAAGTAAGTCTCTTGAAATGCTAAGAGAGTGACAAGATGTATTTTTCATAGGGCAATTGTGTAGTTAAAAGTGCTAGAGCAGCTGTGTGTGTGTGTGTCATTCATAGGGCACTGTTGAGGTTCTGTGTGTATGTGTATATCTATGTATATGTGTGTTCATCTTAAGGTGCGACAGTAAACCAATCTAGTAACAAACTTTATGAATTTGATTGACTAAGTGATGTCCTCTAGCTTGACCAACTTGTTATATTTAAACTCTTTTTTTTCATGTACTGGTTAATTATGTTAAATAACTCACTTAAGGACTCATTCTGGTTATTTTCCTAGGTTCAACATTTAATTTAAATGTATCTCCTTTTTTGTTTACTTCAGTTACATGTGAAGCACTTTTTGTATAATAAGTATGATTTATGAATCTCTGAAAAACAAATAAATGTTCATTTTAGTAAAGTAGAGTCAGACATTACTGGTAACTAAGGCTACAATGGCAAACTGAGTAATGAAGTTTGACACCAGGGCATCTCTGGTGTCCTCCTTTAAATTGAGTCTGACAGAGCCTAAGTGTATTAAATTTGCAGGGACTGGACTTAACCAGGCCGACTTAAAAGGACATCCCTGTTTTTCATAAAGCGATATGCACTCTCTCGGGTGGAATCTCATTTTTTTTACCATACCTTTTATGCAAGGTGACATACAAAACATGATATATTTTGTGTGCATTTTTACAATCGGAGTTAAAAGCAATTTAAATGATTTACTGAGGATCACGCCAGGAGCTGGGTCCAGTTGGGGTGACGTGAACCAGTTACCTTTTGGAGTGACACCCACTGTCTTATTCACTACAGCACGCTATAAGCTAAATCCATACAAGATATTAACATCAGATGAAAAACAGTTTATCAGTCTGATCTAATAATTGGGTCTTCATCCGAATGAAATTGTAGAGTGATATTTTATGAGTTAATCAGAAAAAATGGTTAAATATAAAATGCATGTTTGATTAAAAAAAAAAACAGAGCATGGTAAACACCTCTCTTACTGCAAGCAAGTTTAAGCCATATTGTCATATTTTCATCATACTACATTTTCCATTACCACCTAGTCTTAAGCATTATAGCCTTGTTACATAAGTTAATGCTTATAACATTTATGCCTTTTGATAATGCACTAATAAATGTTCTCAGTGTTGCTTTAAGTTAAGCATTCTTTTCAGTTCCCTGGTTCCACATACTTTGTAGTGCATTAGGTAAGATTACATTGAATTGAATCAATTTTCCTGTTTAATGCTGCAATGATTAGTATGAATCTTTGCAGGTGGCAATGCATTTGAAAATGACTGAAAATTGGGGGCACACTAGAGCAGACACACTGGCAATAATAAGTTTGGCATTATAGGTCAGAGCAGCTCATTTTCAACCATGCATATTTTGTCTTTATACACAGATGCTCATTCATTCATCCAGCCATCTATTTTTTGACTTCACTTTCTGCTGTATAAGGATTCTAGATCTCTCCCAACAGTATTGGGTGCAAAAAAAAGATGTCACCCTTGAATAAAGTGCTAGCCCATTGCTTGGTACAGTGACATACAGACCAAAAGTCACTCAGTTGGGCCAGGTATGACAGGCAGACAATAGTAGTATAAGATAAGGGCAACAATATAAGGAGCTAATAGTTATGCAGACATTCTGGCAAAGGGATGGCTTGCTCTACGACTGTGGTGAGTATTAAGGCAGACCAGGCACTAACTTTTGAGAGGGCATGACACAACCCAGAGGAAGCATACAGTGTTACTCCAGGACAACAGAGATCAGGGGCCTCATGCATAATGCCATGCATAGAATTCACACTAAAACACGGCATAAGGACAAAAACAGAAATGTGCGTACGCACAAAAAAATTCACATGCATAAATCTGTGCGTACGCCAACTTCCACATTCTTCTGCTCCATAAACCCCGGTCAACGGGAAAAGTAACATTGGTGCACGTTCCTGCCACCCCACACCAACTCCTCCCAGAATTACGCCTCTTTGAATATGCATATCAATATAAATAGCCCTTATGTTTTGCATTCTGTGAAAAGACAAGGGCAAAAGCACGGGGGGAAAAAAGAAGAGTATCAGCGAATACCAAGTAGAGGCAAGGAGAAACGTACTATTTGTTGATTTAAGCAGTGATATAAACATCAAAAGGAAGCTGATCAAATGACAGAGTGGCGGAGAAACTCGAAAATTCATGTTCAGAAAGTCACACAGTGCCCAAAATAAAAAAGAAGAGGTCAGATATCAAAGTCACTGTCTGAGTGTCACGTATAAGCGTATTAGGGTAGAAAGAAAACAAAAATAGGGACACAGTGGAAAAAAATGTCCAAATGTCAACTTTAATTTCCACTTTGTTCACATAGTATATTTTGTCATTAAAATAGAATGTTATAAACTTCATCTTAAAATCATTTAATTTACTAGTTTCTCAAATCCCATCATAACTAAAGTAGTATTTTAAATGCTTCGTATTCTATGTGCTCTTCTATGTAGTCTGTGTGTGAATCACTATGATCTTCTTAAACAGGCTTTCTCTTCCGCCGACAGGTCACAGAATACATTACATTCATGATATTACAGCTCTCTGAACAATTTAAATACTAAGATGTACAGTGGAACCTCGGTTCACGACCATAATTTGTTCCAAAACTCTGGTCATAACCCGATTTGGTTGAACAATCCCTGAACCGGGCGCTTGCTCATCGCTACCGCTGCGTCACTGTGTACTCACATGTTTAATTATTAACAAAATACATTATTTAAACGAAGTTAGAAATGTATCTGTATAATGTAATATACATACTTTACTGCATTTCATATTAAAATGAAAAAGAGGTCCAAGAAGATAGCGCTTAGAAATCTAAATCGACTTAGAAACCAGACTTCATCATCTGTAAATATGTGCTTGTGTAATATTATAACTGTAGTGCAAGTCTACAGTGAGGTGATTGTACTTATAAGTTCAAACAGTTCTACCAGGAATACTTGATGGACTGATTGAGTGCATTTAGAGCACTTTGGATGAAACTGTTTCTGAACTGCGAGGTCCCTCTACAGGAAAGGCTCTGAAGCATTTGCCGTACTGTATGGCGGTTGTTCAAATAGACTGTGCAAATGGCTGAGGCAGCGTGTGCTAGATGCTGTATTCCATTACACCGATCAGCCGCTGTAGATCTGGGCTTCCACACTCAGATACAGTGGGTTAAATACTCTGAGTGGTGCACTTAGAGTAACAACGCTAAAGCAGCAATGGTATTTGGAATAGTTTGGCCATTCTGTGCACCATTGTATAGTTACGGGTTAATTACAGTCAGATGTCTTAAACTAACAAACGATATGGGGTTAATCTCAGTGTATTTTATAAAGCCACGTCAGGGATGTGGATCTAAAAAAGAAAGGGAAACCACACAGGAACAGTAGCACTGCTTTGATGCTGGGTGCCACCAGTTTAGTTTATATATATTGCGATGTGAGTGCGTAATCAACATTTTTGTGTGTGTTTTATCTATCTATCTATCTATCTATCTATCTATCTATCTATCTATCTATCTATCTATCTATCTATCTATCTATCTATCTATCTATCTATCTATCTATCTATCTATCTATCTATCTATCTATCTATCTATCTACTATGACATGCAGGTTAGGTTATTTGGAATAGACCCCATTCCCAGTGGTTCTCTAGAATGCACAATAGACCCAGAGGGAAAGTGGCACTGTCCTTCTGACCACAGAGTCACAGTCCAAAGATGTGCAGGTTAGGTGAATTGCCTTTGTTAAATTGAGCCTGTGTGTGTGTGTTCACCCTGCAAAAGACAGGTACCCTATCAAGGTGTTGTGCCCTATGTTTGCAGGAATATGCCTCAACTGCCATGAATATGTGTCTTAGGAAGATGGATGGATGGTTGTTTCTTGCCTAGCTATCTGTTTATCTCATATACTGTAAGAACCATAGACCCATAGATTAAAAGAATATCAATGGTAGAGGATAGAACTTCAGGGACGTTCAAAATTCAACTCAATATTATTTTGGTGAAGTTAGGTAAAAACAATCGGTGTGCTTTCTGGGCTGAATGATGTATTTTTGTCAAGCATGGTCTCCAAAAGCATTTCTGCTCATTGGCATTGGCCTCATTGGCACCTCTTAATAATCTATCTATCTATCTATCTATCTATCTATCTATCTATCTATCTATCTATCTATCTATCTATCTATCTATCTATCTATCTATCTATCTATCTATCTATCTATCTATCTATCTATCTATCTATCTATCTATCTATCTATCTATCTATCTATCTATCTATCTATCTGTCTTAGTTTGTATAGAGAAGGAGACAACAGACCACAATAAAGTATTGGTGTGTATGAATTTGTAAACTTAATCAGCCTTATGTATAACCAACACTTTATGTTGACTAATTCATCCAATGTAAACATACAAAAGTGTGTCATATGCAATATTGCACATGGATATTTTTAGCTTTATATATATATTTATTTATCTTTTTTTATTTTACATATACACAAGAGAGGGAGAGGGAAAGAGAGAGAGAGAGAGAATGCTAAGAGGTGCTTGTCATGAGATGAGAGGAGGAATTTGACAAATTGCACTTTGTCTACCTCAGAGATATAATCACATCTAGAACTTCCATTAGTTATCTTTTCATGTTGTGCATATTACTCAAGAGGATTCCACACCAGATAGGCTCAGATCACTCCTGCAATTGTACACTAAGTGTAATGTAAGCAAATAACAACATTTGATTGCACTGAAATAACTGGAATAAAATGTGAACGCATGTAATAAAACCCACTTTGGAAGCTGCTACTTGTATTTATTTATTTATTTAGCTAATTTTTTTTTTGTGTACAGAGAGTTTGGAAACCTAACCAAACAGTAAAATTGTCTAGGTTTGTACAACAGAAATCTGGCAAGTCAGAAATACAGTAAATTGCCCAGGATCAGACAGTGAGTCAGCAATGAGGACTGAACCAGCAACCTTAAGATTTAACCTTCGGTGCCCTAGCCACTAGGCAGCACATTGATGCCATGCATATACGATACATACATTAAGGATATATCAGTAGCTATGGGATGTAAAATGTTCAACTTATAACTTGTAACTTATTTAAATTCTTTTCTTCTAAAGCATTTAATCCATTATTTCTCTGTAAGGGCCACATCTATTTATCAATCATTTTTACCAACTGTGCCATTCTCAGAGCATATGCCTACTTTTAAACTATTTTGCTTATAATTTAATTATGATAAATGATTGCTATTTGAGGATAAAAAGGGGTGACTCAAGATAACAGAAGTATGTCATTACCCAACCGGGTTTCCCCTTTTGAAAAACTTACTTGAGAAGGTAAAATAAACATAAAAATTATTTTGGTTAGAACAGATCATTTATTCCAAAATAGAAATATAGTATCAAGTTACTAAATTAAAGCTAAACATGGAACTACTACTGCTTGCTAACTTATCCCACATGTTTATTATTAATTTTAAAGTATCTGCTAGAATTCTCTGTACTAATTTCTTTCTTGATAATTGCTGTCATATCACCTCTTTATCTACAGTACATTGGCCTAAAGGAACACTCCACCTCAAAATGATATTTCTTATATGTTACTTACTCCATGTAGTTTGAAGTCATGGCTAAGAAATAGATGATGTGAGACGTGGGTCTTCAGTTCAAAAACTCGTTCCTGCATGATCTTGCTTATTCTGCATGGACTGTTCTGATTTTCCAAAAGTATCTGTTTAAGAATATTTTGGTAAAAGAATGAAGCATTTTGTGTGACTTGACATGTGTATTATGCAACAGTAATGCGAGATTTTTTCATAGATGTGTTTGACATTGTTTGCTATGGTCCAGCATTGGTCTCCATAGATGCCTGTTCTTTCAGAAACTTAGTTATCTGCATAGAGATTAAAAATTTTACTCATCTATCACTGCAATCTACATGAGATAAGCAACATATAAAAAAATTACTTTTTGGATGGAGTATCTCTTTAAACTGAAAATATTTCAATCTTTCCTTGTCTCTCACATCCGGCATTCCCAGAATTAGTCTAGCAGCTCATTTCTGGACTTTTTCTGTCCTTTTTTGTAACTAAGCAATAAAACTGCAGGTGGGGATCTCACATGCGTGTTCAGCACCTGAAGTCTAACCACGCATCATTTGTTCTCAACACATCATGCTATGTATAGGAAAAAGTATCTTAGTTTCCTTAATCGATTCTGAATAGATTCTTGATGTAAAGAGCGACAAGTCCCCTGTAATCCTAAATCCTTCTCATAATTTATACTTTTCAAGTGTCAGACTGTCAATTCAGTATTAATATCTGGTGTTTTTACTTAGGACACCTACTATAAAAGCAGACCCTGTTTTAGAAGCAGAAAATTCCATCCATCCATTTTCCAACCCGCTGAATCCGAACACAGGGTCACAAGGGTCTGCTGGAGCCAATCTCAGCCAACACAGGGCAGGAACCAATCCCGGGCAGGGTGCCAACCCACCGCAGGACACACACAAACCTCACACTAGGGCCAATTTAGAATCACCAATCCATCTAACCTGCATGTCTTTGGACTGTGGGAGGAAACCAGAGCGCCCAGAGGAAACCCACGCAGACACGGGGAGAACATGCAAACTCCACGCAGGGAGGACCCGGGAAGCGAACCCAGGTCTCCTAACTACAAGGCAGCAGCGCTACCACTGCGCTACCACTGCGCCACCATGCCGCCCGCAGAAAATTCCTCTTAGACAAATGTTTTACCTTGAAACAAATATGCAAGTAATTGTCCAAGTACAGAGACATTCATGATGAGGCATTATTTTAATAAATTAAATTACAGATGAAGAGATCAGGCTTATATTTGCTGTATGAGTGGTGCTTGCCATGCTCTGTTTTATTTGAATCAAACACATGTTTTATTCAGATTTTTTTCTATTCTTATCCACAAGATTATTTTATGGCTGTCACTGTCTCCCATTAACAGGAAATGAAGCAGGCTGATGATTGGTGTCTCACCTATAAGCGGCTGGTTGAAGCTGAAGAGGGTGGCTCTTCATACTGGACTTTCTGACTGCCGTTTTACTTCTTAAGTGAGGGTGCCCATTAGTGTCTCCACATACAGGACAAATTAAGTGGGCAATTCTACCAGGGGATGTTCCAATTATGATTTTAGGGGACTAATTGCTTTAACTGCAGCACATTAGGTTTGCACTTTTGCTCCTGTCCTGTGCTTAGCAATTAATGAATATACTGATTTCATATTTTTTCATTGTTATAAATCATTGCAAATGATTTAGTAAATGAATAAAAATATAATATCACATTATTATACAATTTTAATCAGGGATATGCACACAGGGGGTGTCTACCATAGCTGAAGGCCCTGTCCCTTTCCCCTAATAAATGTAGTATTTATACAAATCTGTGCATGTATTTTTTGTTATTTACAGTTTTATTATGTGTAGATTCTGAGTCTGAAGTTTGTTTTGAGTTGTTATGATGTTTTCTAGTTTACGTGATGGCTTAGTGTTGATCATGTAAGTACGATCGACCTGCCAGTGACATCTTAGGATATTTCTATATATATGGTGGAGTTTCCATTTCCATGTATCCCTTGGTGTATAGCCAAACTTTCCTTTTGGATTACTAGGGGGCTCTGCTCCCTGCTTGCTTTGCTCATCAACACCCGTGTGGGCCCTATGCGTTAGTAATTTCCCGGATCTGCCACTTGTGACAAATTGTGCTGTGCTTTTAGATAAACATGAATATCAGATCTGTCTTTGATATCTCCGTCTTCGTCATTATTGCTGACAATTTGTCACATGATGGTTTACTATATATGTGAGCATTATCTTTAGGATTCATAAAGAAATCCAAGAAAACTTCTTTGTCCGTGTTTTTCAGATAAATTTAGTGTAAAGTACAGTACTTTTGGACGTACGGATTTGCATCCATTATTGGGTGTAGAATTTCTAATACGTCCAATCATTTAACTCTTTCGATTCTATATTGCATCACTTCTCCGTGATCATAAATATAAACCTGACCGAATTGTGGTTTCTTTGAAATTAAACATGTAGCAGCTTTAATCGTTGCGGGACCACAGATTCTCATAGTGTATGGTCCTGAATCGTGCAAATCTACGTTTTGAGCATTGAATGATGCAAAAACAAAGAGATTATTGTAGATTCAGATATTTTGCCAGTGTTTGTGGATTTCACTTTCACCAAATAACAAATCTTTTATTTCTTGTGGATACACCTCTTCTTTGGGAAGAAACACTACTTTTCCCTCATGGCAACACAAATTAGATGATCTACAAAACTCTGACTTAAACTTTAAAGCCAAACAATAGCTACATACTTCTGTCATACCACCTATGTCCATATATTTGATCTCTTTTTGTTGTTCCGTTATTTCACAGAGTAATAATTTCCACTTGTTAGCGCTAATGCGATCTTTACTATCAGTTTTGTGAGACTTTTGAATTTTAATACTTTCATAATCTCTAACCTGCTCTGCATATGTATCATACCAACGTTTTTGGGCTTCTTTATGACTTTCTGCTTTCTCTTCTACTCTTTGTCTTTTATTTCCATCCCGCTTCAACCTGTTAGGTTTTCAATTCCACTTGGCCCGGGCTGACTATAACTTTCCTTATTTTCCAAATTTGCACTTAGATTATTATTGTTCTTTTTTGAATTCTTTTCTCTCCAATGCTTATTGGCCTCTTTTTGAAGTGCTGCCCTTTCTTCTTTGCTTAGTCATTGATGTTTCATCTAGAAAGTATAAAATTATTGTCCGGAAAAGGACTACATTGAAAGAAATGAATAGATTGTATGTCTTGTATTAAAACGAGGAAAACATAAGAATTTATAAGAGCTGAGAGCACAGGAACTGTGTCTGACAATAGCATCCACACGAATGAGAAGTGAGTGGATTGTGAGCGTGGTTAAATCTCCTGGTACAAAGACTCGTCTTGCGGGGCTTGAAATTATCTCTCTGAAAAAGCCTCATCTCGTCCCAGGATTTTTTTATATAATAGAGAGACGTTTTAATGGACTACAATGACTTTATCTTTGTTGACAGTGATTTCTTTCTTAGCAGAATCAAAAGATCAGAGCAGACAGCAGAGAACCATTCATGTTCACACAGATTTCTGAGTGTGGGCCATTGATATTAGGGATATTTTTTTTGGCAGTTGCTGTTGATCCAACCAGTGTGGCATTTAGATGAGTGTTGGAAACAATAAATTAACATCCAACTCTTTGAATATACTCATCATTGCTTGGCTGCTCTTTTTTAGCCAGGTGTAAGCTAAGTTAAGTCCCCTCTTAGCTGATAACACTTAGAAAGAAAAAGGTCATTATTACTTTTGTTTTGTTTCTGTTAGTGATATAAATATACGTACTGTGAGGGATGGATCAGCATCCCAGCTGTGATGGAACCATTTTGCCTTGATAAAGGAAGGTCAGCGATGTAGCTTTGATACCGCCCTTTCAAGCTAGGACTTGGTTATGGAAGCATGGGCAGCAGGGGTTGGCCTCCCACCATCCATTGAAGTGCACGCTGGATGGGCTTATGCGTCTCTGGAAGGACAGAACAGTGGGTGCCTGTCTGCTATGGGCAGAGGGTAACCTTGTATTCAGGGCAGCAGCATCCCATCTGGCAAACCCCAGTTTGAATGCCCACAGGGTAGAATTGGAGTTGTGGTCCCGTGGTGCTGCCCTGTTGGGTTCTTTAGGGCTGCCAAGGGAAACTGTTGGATATTGCCTGCATAAGGATCATTGTTGTGCTGTCTGATCCAGAAGTGCTTCCCGGGGGAAATATATTGAGCACCTGAAGTACATTTGGGTTTAAAAGAGAGCCTTCCACTTGGTCTGGGGAGTTGGAGCTAGGAGAAAGTATAGGCAACACTTCACTGGGATGCGTGGAAGAAAATGCAAAGGACTGGAATAGTTCTGCTTGTCCTGGACAATTGGAAAAAGAGGCCTGTAAAGGGTACACTGTTTGTGTACATAAATTGCATTTTATTGACCCAGAACTGTGTCTGTGGTAATCATGTCTGGGGGTTTGGGCACAGTGGCACCCCCTAGTGGCCACAACACATTTGTGATATACATGAACATAAAGTATTGTACTGGTACTGACTCCTGCATCAGCCTGATTATGACTTGAGTGCTGAGTCAGCATCACTGCCTTCTGCCATTTCATCATTCTATTGAGCAGATGCACCGCCAGTTGCAGGGGAACCTATAGAAGTGATTTGCCTGCCACAGTTGCAGGATCTCCATTCTAGGGTGGATAAAGCAAATGGTCTTTCTAAGGATACCAGGCTACCTAAAAGAGCAATGAAATGAGCAATAATCCATTAAGTCAGTAGTGAAGCACTACAGTATATACTGTATATTTTAAATTATACTTCAGGGTCCTGGATCATAATAATTTTACTTTTTCTTGCTGAAAGTATAATGGTACCAGATCAGTTCTAGTGTCTTACTGAATATCTGACCAATAATTGGCAATGTATGGAGGAAAAAAAATATTTAATTTGATGTGCTACAATGTAGATACTTGCTGGTAAGGTCTGCTTGGTATTTTATGCAACAAGATAGGGATTCTTTTATTTCTTTCGTCTTGTTAAGAGGTGATATATGAGGAAAATAAAGCATTTGTGCATTAGAGGTTGAGTAGTGTGATAATCTAGCATAATCAGCAATCATTTATGCAGTTTTGTAAATAGTATACGGTGGAAATAAAAAGTATTTACCTCTTGGGAGTTTTTACTTTTTATTATTATATAACTTTGAATTACAGTAGATTTCATTTGGCTTTTCTGACACTGATAAACAGAAAAAGACTTTTTTAATGTCAAAGAGAAAACAGATCTCTGCAAAGTAATCTATAGAACTACAAATATGAAACACTCAATAGTTGATCACATAAGTATTTATCCCTTGAAATATGACACACCTAAATCATCGCTGGTGCATCCACTTGGTTTTAAGAGTCCCATCTTTAGATCAATAGAGATCACCAGTCTGTGGTGAAGGTTTGTCGATCGTTTGTAGTCTAAATGCTCATTATCTAGAAAGTCCAGCTTGTGATCAGTCATTATGGTGGCCCAACCTACACAATGAAGACAAAACAACACACCAGGAAACTTCATGAGAAGGAGATTGAAACACAGAACTCGTGGGACACACAAGGAATTATCCATGTCACTGAATATCTCTCAGAGTCCAGTTAAATTATGGAATGGAAGCAGTATAAAACTGCCTGAAATCTAAAAAGAGTAGGCTGTCCACAAAAAATGAGTGATTGTGCATGAAGAAGACTAGTGAGGGAGGCCATCAAGAGATCTCTGAGAACTCCTTAGGGATTATAGACTACATTGGGTGAGATTGGAGAGACTGTGCCCAACGGCTGCATCAGTCACAACTTTATGGGACAGTGGGCAAATGAAAGACACTATTAAAAAAAAAATACTTGAAATCTCAGCTAGAGTTTGCTAGAAGGCACATGGGTGACTCTAAAGTCAGCAAGAAGAAAATATTATGGTCTGAGGGGATCAAATATGAGATTTTAGCCATCAAACTAAATACTGCGTTTCAACACCGCACATTATCAGAAACGCACCATTCCCACCGGGAAACATGGAGGTGACAGCATAGCATAATGATGTAGGGCTGCTTCTCTGCGCAGAAGATTTGCTTCTCAGCAAGACAGTGACCCCAAGCTTAAAGACAAAGCTACACAGGGATGGCTTCCAAACAACAATGTTAATGTCCTGGAGTGGCCAAGTCAGAATCCAGATGTCCATCTGCCTGAGAATTTGTGGCTGGACTTGACAAAGGAGTTTACTAACAATCCCTGTGCAGCCTGACAAGAATGAGAAAAAATGTCCAGATGTACAAAGCTGATAGAGAGAAAGATCTGTGCACACAGACTGAAGGCTGTTATGGATGATGTCTGATGTCACTTTAATGTGAAAGTCTTTTTCTGATCAGGCTCAAAAAAGTAAAATTAAATCTGTTGTAATTCAAAGTTGTGTTATAATAAGATGTGAAAACCTTCAAGGGGGTGAATACTTTTTTTATGGGCACTGTTATTCCCCTGATGTTACATTTAAATCCATCCATCCATTTTCCAACCCACTGAATCCAAACACAGGGTTACGGGGGTCTGCTGGAGCCAATCTCAGCCAACACAGTGCGTAAGGCAGGAACCAATCCTGGGCAACCCACTGCAGGACACACACACACCATGCACACACTAGGGCCAATTTAGAATTGGCAATCCACCTAACCTGCATGTCTTTGGATTGTGGGAGGAAACCGGAGTACCCGGAGGAAACCCACGCAGACACGGGAAAGAACATGCAAACTCCACACAGGGAGGACCCGGGAAGCGAACCCGGGTCTCCTAATTGCGAGGCAGCAGCGCTACCACTGCACCACCGTGCCACCCCTTACATTTAAATGTCCCATGAAATTAAAAACACGGAAAGAAAAGTAGGCACTGTTTTGTTGGATTAAAATGTAAAAAATCCTGTACTGTTTAATGCTCATTTTGCCTTTTTGAGCTACTGCTCACCAAAATGTCTGTGCACATCACTGATTGCTGATACTATTACCAATATTGCTAAACTGCAGAATGCTCAATATGGCCTAATGAAACTTTGTAAAGAAGACAATATTACTACTACTAATACTTCTGCTACTACTACTACTACACCCCTTATTTAGTCAGCTCTTCATGCAGATTCATTTCAGCACTGCTAAATATTTGCTGCACCTAAAAACACTCAAATTCAGGTGTAAACAACAATCATATATTAAACATTATTAGGGAATGTACTATAGGAGTGAAAGATTGCAGTTTTCATGACAGTCTGTGGGATCCAACATGCCCTCCTAGAGAACATTCCATTCCATTTTCAGAATTCTGAAAGTCCGTGCTACCTAATAGCTTATGTGGCAACAGAACTAGAATCATCCAATCAAGTGATTCCATTTCAGGGTGAATTCAACATGTCTGGAGTGATACCCGAGGTAGCCTTAGTGTGCAGCTTTCCATGGCTTTAGAAGAGTACAGTATATGGCCATGGATTCACCTGAAATAGGACACCATTGTGGGAGAGGAAGTTAAAATTTAAGATTCAGACTATGTAGGTTTGCATCTATAATGGTTTGCGGTATTAAGGGATAAGTAGAATAAGCCATGATAAATGAATTCTTTTTAAGGTTGTTTTGTAATGTGTTTGCACACAGGTGTCTATTTAACCTGTTTGTATTAAAAAATACTCCCAGCGCTCTAAAATATGCAAATTATTCAGTGTGGCTTTCCTACTACACGACCTGATCTGCCATAATCACTTCTCTCACCTTACATCACGGGTCTGCCCAACCGCTTATCTCAGAGAAGCCGACTTCTGCTCAATTATTTAATTTGCTCTGTTTAATATTTAAATATTTTATTTTTTTATTATGCCACAGCCTTTCCATTTCTGAGCATTATGCTTTTATGCTAATGTAAATGCTTCCTAACATATACAGAGCCTAAAGGTAATTTTCCTTAGGGAACGTTCCATATAAATTACCAGGAAAGGTCCTATAATAAACATAATTATTAAAACAGCAGTGCAGTGTGGAGAGGTCACAACTATTATTTGGCAAAAAGCCTTTTGTCATTTGTTCTTCATTAATGAGGGGTGCCATAGTTTGCAAGGCTACTCCTACACCTCCAGAAGGTGGAACATATGCCAGGAATAGGGTATCCCAAAAATAAAACAACCGACAATGCAGCTTTTTCTCTGGTACCCTCATTTATTGACTCAGGGCCCAAAGATGTTTGTGCTGCTTTAACTCATAACATTAAATTAATTATGTGTGCACAAGCTGGCCTGTTGCCCCCATTCAGATTTGCCTCCTGCCTTTACGCCAGATGCTGCAGGTATAGGCTCTGGCCTGAATTGGATTACCATAGTTTGAAAATGTTATGTTGTCATTTTATTTTATTAGTGATACATGTTTGCCTAGAATGGCTGATAAATGTGTGTAAGAGCCAAATCTTTTAAGTTAATGATAAATTTTCCTTAGTCTGCTTATCTTGAACTTGAATATAATATAGCTTAACATAGATAATGGTAGATTCAGTTTAACCCTCTATGAGTTATAGAAAATGAAATGTTCATAATCTTAACTCTCTGTGTTACAGTAGAATAGCCCATATATTGAATTTAGACAGCTAGAAAGAAACATGAACGGTCAGAGAGACATTAAGGGCACAGAGTTTTCTGACCACCCGTTGAATAGTACAATGCATAGAAACCATTGAGTAGAGGGGTCCTTTCATCGGATTGGCTGGCCCAGCACTGTCTCAGCTGTGGAATGGCCAATAGGGGGAGGCAGCTTGATGGCTGAGGTCTCCAGGACTCTAAACAAATCCAAATCATATTATATGATATTATCTAATGTTAAATTCTGCTCCATACTTGTAATATTTTTATTTTACTATTATATTGTGTTGAGGATTACTTGTGTTTTGTTCTGTGTATTGTATTGTATTGACCCCCTTCTTTTTGACACCCACTGCATGCCCAACCTACCTGAAGAGTTTCTCACTTTGAACTGCCTTTCCCAAAGTTTCTTCCATTTTTTCCCCTACAAGGGTTTTTTTGAGAGTTTTTCCTTGTCAAGGCTGGGGGGCTGTCAAAAGACAAGGCCTGTTAAAAGCCCATTGCGGCATTTCTTGTGTGATTTTGGGCTATACAAAAATACATTTTATTGTATTGTATTGTAAACCTTAAGAAATGTAACCAACATATTTAAGCAGAATATCATCAGTTTCCCTTTGCCTCCTTTCTTTTTGCATGTATTGTCAACCTTTTTCTCTATTTTTTGTGTGTTAGTTTTGAATTTGACTAAAATCCTTAAAAATGAACAGAGTTGGATTGTTGAGTATTTTTTGTATGACAGGTCATACTAGTGCTATCTGGTGGCTGCATTTGAACTATTTTGAACCATTTAGAAAACTTCCGCAAAAGTAGCTACAATGTGGAGCAACTGAAACAGGCAGGCCAAGACCGGATGCAAAAACATCCATATCCGAACATGCTTAATTTGGTTCAAATAAACTCAAATATCAAAGACTCTTTAAATGACAGGATGGGTAAACTCTCTCCTAGTGGGCCAACATGGGTGCAGGGTGCTGTTGCAGCCAATTAGACAATCCATGAAAGCTTTGAGATTATCAAGGAACCTTCTGCCTACTCTATTTCTATTCATTTGTACCTACTTCTCAAATTACACAAGCTTACTATTGTAAACTTTGACTTTCTATAAATATAGGATTTGTATATAACAATCATACGTCAAAGATCCAGGTTGCCTGAATAGGATGAGCAGGCTAAAAAATGAATAGAAGGACGGCTTCAAAGCTGCAGGTTCTTATTGCTTTCATGCCCATTTTAATACCTTTTCTCTTGGCAGTTGTGGCGGAAACAGACCAGACCATCCTGTCCTTATTAATAGTGTCCAGCTCCATCTGGAGAATAAACAGGCACTCTCAAGTAAGCCAAGAGAGATATATAATCCTTCAAGCATTTGCCAGGTTTGTGCCTAGATCTTTTTCTTTTGTGATAGTGGGTGCATCCTCACTGTTCTACTGTGAAAGTGCACACAAAAAAGAAGTTTAGCCTATTTATTAATCCTGGAAATGGCTAAACAATGTTCCTGAACTATGCTAGCCTTGTTTTACATGTACACCACTACTTACATCTAGAATCCTTAATAAGGGCTGGCTACCCTCTGAAATGATTTTAACAGTTAACCTCTAGATATGCTAACAATGGATGAGATAAACCTTCCCTTCAGTTTATCCCACTGCAAGAGATGGACCATTCTTAACAGAGACTGGCTACCATCAGCAGGTTTTTAAACAAATATACCTATTTGGGACTGGCTAACCTTAAAAGGCTTGGACTAAATACCCTAGTAAAGGTTAGCACCCTGCTCCTGCAATGATCACAGATTATAGCCTGCTTCCACTGCACTACCTCTGAATAGTGAAGGAGGAGTTTATGGACACTAGAGCAAGACAGCAACTGCAATATACTGAGTCACGTGACCCAAAGGTGGCCAGTGCAGTGATCACAGTGAGGACAGGGAAGAAGTGTTAGGCAGCTGACGCTGGGAGACAAGCAGAGGCCCGACTTCAGTACAAAATCCTAGTGGGAAGAGTAGCCCAGGGCAGGGTTGGGCTTGGGAGTGTTGTGACAGGAATCTATGAAGCTGCCTATGGAATAAAGAGAAGGGAGATTGTGCTGGGGGAACTTCAAGCAGCCATTGAGGAGGAAAGGAAACACAGAACAGTGGCCATGAAGAAGCAAGGAACACAGATGATGTGGGAGCAAGTTTTGGAGTGGAAGATCACCTGGGAGGACATTTGGAAGGGAGAGCCCGAATAGGATTCAGTTCCTGATTCAGGGAGTTTATGAAGTTCTGATAAGCCAGTCTAACCTTTCTTCATGGGGTAAGACAGATTCACCAGCCTGTTATCTGTGTCCAAGGAAGGGAATGTTGGAGAATATATTAAGTTGTTGCGCTAAGGCTCTGGAGGAGGGCCGATATCAGTGGCGACATGATCAAGTGCTCAGGAGAGATCAGCAAGGAGATAGATGCCAGTAGAAGTGTTTGCATGTTCATCAAAGTGGTGGCATTTATCAAGAAGTGAGAGCAGCCACTAAAGCTCAACGAGACGGGTCATCTACACTTACAAAAGCAACCTAGTATAGCATCTCACATCATCCAGACCACTCTGAGACCTGACATCCTTATCAGGTCAGAGGCCACAAAACAGCTCATCCTGGTTGAGCTTATGGTTCCATGGGAGGAGAGGATGGAGGAGGCCCGAAAGGAAAAGAAGGAAAATACCAGGAGCTGGTTGAGGGCTGGAGAACAAGGTGCAGGGGTTTTGCAGGGCAATCTCTGTGGAAGGCCTATGGAACCCTTGGCATCATCTGTGAAAACAGGGCAAGAGCCATCAGAAATAACATGGAGGCTACAGAGAAAGCTTTCTGATTACTCTGGCTGGAGAGAGGAGAACCAGGGGGCTGTAGTAAGCCACTTGGACACAGGCTGAAGTCTGATCAACCTTAGTAAGGTCACATTGAAGAGACTGTATAATAGTTTGACCTGAAACACCCATTGACGCCAGGTTCTAAGATGTGTCCAGGTACTTGCATCAAACGATGTATCATGTAACTGAGCCTAAATGAGCACAGCTTACTAAACCTCTTAACCCATGTCCAAACATATTGACGAAAGCATGACAACATCTTGACAGCCTCAGAAGCCTCAGGAATTTTAGGCGGCCCTTCCAAATACTAAAGAACTTCTACATATCCACTACTGAAAGTATCCTGACAGGAACTATTAACGCCTGGTTTGGAAACTGCATGCAGCATGACCACAAGGCACTGTAGAGAGTAGAACAGTCAGCTAATCACATCTTTGGGCATGTACATTCTTAACATCCAGAACATCTATACCAAGCAATGTCAGACCAGGACAAAGAAAATGATGAGTTATACCAGCCATCTCAGCGGTGGCTTCTTCTTCTCTGTGCTGCAGTCAGAGAAATGCTACTGCTGCCTGAACACCTGTTCAAAGAGAGTGAGGTGGAGCTTCTTTCCACAGTCCATCTGCTCCAAAATGAGTATAATGCCTAGAGCTACATGATTCCCTAATTTATTTATAAATTATATATATTTATATTTTTGTAATGCACAATAATGCTATCATTGTATGTATTGATTTTTGCTAATATTTATAGAATTATGTATTTATTGTCTTTTCAAATTCTTGTAATGCACAGTCGTAAAGTTTAGTAGCTAAGCATTTCACTATATGTTGTACTGTGTGTATAATTAAATGTGATAAATAAAATTTGGTTTGATTTGACTTAGGTTAGGATCTTACAGAACCTGGATAATTATCTTAGTCCGTCATCCTATAGAGCCTCAGACCTTCTGGAGATTGCTGGTGTCAATGAAAAACAAGGCAGTTTCAGTGACAACAAACTTTACTTCAGTCTAAATGTATGTATGTTTACAGAGAAACCAGGCACCTCAGACAATAGTAGTTAAAATAAAAGAAAGCATACAACTGCAACAATTCAAATCATGGACCATACAGCAAGCTTTGCATCAGATAGTTCATTTAGCTTTTCAACTGTTATAGTCTTCATTTTCTTAATCCAGCTGAGATGTTCTTTTGAGGTGTACTTTTGTAGGTGGTTAACCTGACAAAGATGTTGAAGAAGTGCTTTCAAATTCTGTCCTTTACAGAGAGTCTTGGTGGCTGAGTATGCAAGAGTTAGCACTAGTTGCATTGACCGGATTTGGACAACTGATAATTTTCGATGATCTTTGTAATTGTCAGTGATGCTACTTTTAGTTAAACATGATAGCATGTTGACTACAAGATCTCAGGCACAGTCTTAGAAGCATATACACACTGGTTAGTTTATCTGAGCTCAAAGCTTTTATAATCTAATAGTTATAAGTGTATATTACATTTGCCTTTATAATTTGCATATCAGGTAGTACTCTTCAATCTTATTTGCATACATCCCAACATCCTCTTCTTGAAACTCATGCATACATTCCTATGAGCTCATTCTTGTCACATGCATGTTGTATCCATCCTTCTGTCCAAAAAGACACTTGCGTGTTAAACTCCTGTTTAAATATACACAATGAAAAACATAATGTTGGTTTTCCCTTATGATAGCATTTAAATAACTAGTGGTGCTACTCACCTAAGGCAGGTTGAAATCTAAGTATAAACACTGACCTCATCATTAACATTTGCAGCGCACCATGCAATGCATACATGTCTGCTAAATACCCTTTGGTATGGGATGTTAATGGTTTGTGGTGCGCCATCTATTGGAATGACAAATGCAATGCATTTTATTGCTACAAATGTTTGTGATGTGCCATCCTACCAACTAGATGGACAAACAGAGACAGACAAACAAACATTTATTCTTTTATTAAGGTGAATTCTATAATAGTCCTAATATTCACACAAATTAAATATTACAAGTCTTATGTAACAAATTGTAGAAAACACAATTCTTACACCCCAAAACGCTCACTATATTCTCAAAGTGCCTTGCTCCTCACATACAGACACTCAACACCATACTGAAGCAATCTGAAAATCCCACACTCTTTCAGCACCATCCACAAAATACTACAAGATATGCCTTCTTAAATCTTATCAAAATTTACAAATCACCTACTGTTCAGGAATGAGAGAAAAAAAAACTACATTGAGTAGCTTCCATAACCCTAACCCTAATTTTACCTTTAGTTATATCTCAGGCCTCAAAGATTAGTCATGAATGCTAAAAAGCAGTGCTTTTGGGGGGCTATTCTTGTTCTTTCAGTGAATATAGTAAGTGCTTTCCAACTAATTGGGGAGAATAGCTCTACCATCTCATACATCCGGCCTTCTTTGTTTGAGTCCCATGCCTTTTTGCTGTCAATGCAGAGTTTGCACATTCTTCATGTCTACATAGACTTGCCTCTAAGTATAGAAGCTTTCCACCTACATTTCCAAAGATGTTGACAGCAAACTCTAAAACTCCAAGTAGTGTGGGTGCCTGCAAGTGTATGTTCTGCTCTGGACTGGTACCCCATCAAGAGATGTATCCTGCCTTTTGCTCCTTGCTACTAGGACTAGCTTTACAACAACAACAACAACAACAACATGTATTTATATAGCACATTTTCATACAAATAATGTAGCTCAAAGTGCTTTACATGATGAAGAAAAGAGAAAAAAAAGACAAAGTAAGAATTACAATAAGACAACACTAATTAACATAGAGTAAGAGTAAGGTCTGATGGCCAGGGAGGACAGAAAAAACAAAAAAAAAAAACTCCAGATGGCTGGAGAGAAAAATTAAAATCTGTAAGGCTTCCAGACCATGAGACCGGCCAGTCCTCCCTGGGCATTCTACCTAACATAAATGATCAGTCCACTTTGTATTTAGGGTTCTCATGGAAGGACTTGATGATGATGGTCATGTAGACTTCTGGCTTTTAATCCATCAATGTAGGAACATCATGGTGCTTTGATTAGGTGGTGGTGGCGCAGGTCGCCACCACAGAAAACCGGGAAAAGATACAGAAGAGAGAGTAGGAGTTAGTACGGATTTTAGAGCCACCATGAATAGTTATGATAATTAATTGAATATACAGAGCATCAGGATTAAACTAAATTGAAGTTATGAGAAAGCCATGTTAATGTGTTTTTAGCAGTTTTTTAAAGTGCTCCACTGTATTAGCCTGGCAAATTCCTATTGGCAAGCTATTCCAGATTTGAGGTGCATAACAGCAGAAGGCCGCCTCACCACTTCTTTTAAGTTTAGCTCTTGGAATTCTAAGCAGACACTCATTTGAGGATTTAAGGTTACGATTTGGAACATAAGGTGTCAGACATTCCGATATATAAGATGGAGTGAGATTATTTATTATTATTTATTATTATTTAGACCCCATTGAGCCCCAAACTAGATTATGTTGGTTTGAAAATGTATTTATGTATCTAGCACTGAATTAACTATTATATAAAAACATAGAAACACTGCTGAAAGTGCGTCTCCTGGCATGTTGCCAGCTCCCCCAGCTGGTTAATTTGACAGGCTGGCAACACCACACACTGTTTATTCCTAACAGTTCTAGTGAGATTTCCAGTCAGGCATGGACATGCCAATAAAAAGGGACTGCCAAAAAGATAGGCAAGCCATTATAGGTCTTATCAAAATGTACAAAACACACATAGGCAGCAGTATAAAAAATTATATCCAGTAATTTCATACAGTAAATTGATTGGAAGCAAATGCACAACAAGGAAATCTACACGTCTTTCCTATTAGTCTTATCAGTTATTATTAAAGATATTCTATCTTTAGAGATGGCTCGTGTGGTTTAATGGCATCTTCTACACACCTTTGTCACAGCAGCTCACTCCACCTGCTCCTTGAAATCATACCGGGAGAGTTACATAATTGTTCATGACTGTAAAAGTTAAATGTACTCATGTAAAAATGAATGTGCTATACCACATGAGAGATCCCAAGTATGTTATGTCCCAAACACTTCCAAAAATGCCCACTAGAGGGGGAAATTCTGTTAAAAAAAACCCAGCTTATAACACAGAGAGAGGGTCACATAGAATCTTCATAAAATAAAAGGTTTATTCTTCAAAAATGCTTTTCAATAACAACGATGCTCCACAGAGCACAAAAGGCAAAAGGATTTGCTCAAAACAATAATGCAATCCAAAGCAAAGATGGTCCCAATGCAGCAATCCAGGGAATTGTCAAAAATACCAGAAATCACAAGCACAAGCAAAAGACACAAATAAATTCACTGACTCCCTAGCACAATTAAATGTTATCACCAGGAACTGTATGAACCTCACACCTTTATAGGGCTGAAGGCACTCCCTGGTGGTGATGGGTAGGTGGACCCAACTCTTGCGGAACCACCCACAAAACACAAGGTATATAACAAAGGCATTATTATATTGACAAAGTTAAACGAAAATTTCAAATAAACATAAATAAAATTAATAAAAACAAAAGAATCAAATATGAATAATGGAGATAAAATAAAGATTTGATTGGCTGAAAAAATAACAGAAAGATTAAATGAGCTCCCTAGCTATGGTTTCGAAATAACGAATAAACGCGTACTCAGGTCTTCTGTTACACTAAAAACATCCATCCATCCATCCATTTTCCAACCCGCTGAATCCGAACACAGGGTCACGGGGGTCTGCTGGAGCCAATCCCAGCCAACACAGGGCACAAGGTAGGAACCAATCCTGGGCAGGGTGCCAATCCACCGCAGACTAAAAACATCCTCACAGCTTAAATGTCTGCAGAACATAATGATACAATATTTCTCTAAAATTAAACTTTTTTGTCAAATTGTAACAATGATCTGCTGTTTTTTCAGGTCAGATTCAGCCAACTATTTTATCTTGACACTTCAACACACATTTTAAATCTCCTTTCTTAAAAAAATCAAGCTTAGGAAATCCATCCATCCATTTTCCAACCCGCTAAATCCGAACACAGGGTCACGGGGGTCTGCTGGAGCCAATCCCAGCCAACACAGGGCACAAGGCAGGAACCAATCCCGGGCAGGGTGCCAACCCACCGCAGAGCTTAGGAAATGTAAACTGCAATTATCAGTAGACTTTGCAAAACTAAAAGCTAACAATCAATCAATGCAATTTTTCCATCAATCAAGTTGGAGTCTACTATCTATGAAAGCTACCTTAGCCCCCACAAGATATTTAGGCTCCATTTTCAACTACATGATACTATAAAGTATTATTAAAAAGCATGTATTTAATGTTGTCTACTTGCACTTGTAATTGCACTGAATTATTGCTGTTATTTTTGAATATCACTGACAGTTAGAAAAATCTATATATATAAAAGTTAAATACCACTGACTCACTCATCATGAAATCTCCCGAACCATGAGGACTTGGGTACCCTTGGCTAATAGGTGCTCGCTAAGAAACGGTTTTAAAAATTTTGTGGTTCAAGCGCAAAATTTCTTATTGTTTTTTAGACCCATTTGTATGTCTGTTCACTTTTCACGAGAGAACTACTTAACGTTTTTTTTCTATAATTTGCTGGAACAATCCGTTGATCTTGCGAATTTCTCATCACGCTAAGTATCATAGTTCGCTTGCGGTACCGATTTATTAGCGTGACTCCGAGAAAGACTCATCGGGCCTCCTCACTCACATGTCTGCCTCAGGGTGTAACCTTAACTCCGCTTAGTTAGCGAACGAGAGAACTACTTAATGGATTTAGATCTTTTTTTTTCTATAATTTGCTTGAACATTCCGGTTGATTTTGTGACTTCTCTCATTGTGCTAAGAATCATAGTTAGCTTGCAGAAGCGATATATTCACGCTAATCTGAGATAGAGGCTGCGGGCTGAGGGGTAGAGTGTGACATCAGGAGTAGAGAGCTGGGCGGGGCAGGGCCTTCCTCACTGTCCTGTTTCACTAATACGCGGGTGAAGCGGCAGGGGATGGCTAGTATTTAATAAACACGATATGATAACTAACTCTTTGAGAAGATTACTAGAAAATGTAAAAATGATGCAACTTTCAAAATTGTTAATTCTCTGAACATTCCTGAATGCTACATGATGCAAACATTTCCCTACCTGTTTTTTGTAACCTTTTTGTTTTTATTTATAAAAGTCAAAAAGAAATCAATATGTCAAAATGAGAAACAATTTTCTTCTTCTTCCACTTCATCTTTTATCACTTCTGTCTGGGGTTGCTGTGCCTGATTAACCTTCTCCAAACAGCTTGGTCCTGCACCCCCTCACCGTTCAAGCCATTTTCTTTCAGATCTTCTTTTACTTTACCCATCCACCTCTGCTTTGGCCTCCCTTGCTTTCACTTCCCCTGTACATTCATTGTCTCTCCTCAGCACATGTCCACACCAATTCAATCTGCTTTCCTGTACTTTCTTAGATATCTCTCCCACTTCTGTGGTACCTCTGATTGTCCCATTTCTTATTCTGTTTTTTTTTGTAACTCCATACATTTAACTTCTTCTCCTTCTCTCCCTTTACTGCCCACGTCTCAGCTCCGCACATCATTGCTGGGCTTACCACTGTTTAAAAAACCTTTACTTTTAACCTGTGTCTTAATTCTTTGACCACATAATATTCCTGATACTTTTTTCCAGTTGTTTCATCCACACTTCTCTCTATGGGTTATCTCTACATCTAGTTTTCCATCTTGAATTACTACTCATGGGCGGCATGGTGGCGCAGTGGTAGAGCTGCTGCCTCTCAGGTAGGAGATCCGGGTTCGCTTCCTGGGTCCTCCCTGTGTGGAGTTTGCATGTTCTCCCTGTGTCTGTGTGGGTTTCCTCCGGGTGCTCCAGTTTCCTCCCAAATTCCAAAGACATGCAGGTTAGGTGGATTGGCGATTCTAAATTGTCCCTAGTGTGTGGGTGTGTGCCCTGTGGTGGGCTGGCACCCTGCCTGGGGTTTGTTTCCTGCCTTGTGCCCTGTGTTGGCTGGGATTGGCTCCAGCAGACCCCCGTGACCCTGTAGTTAGGATATAGAGGGTTGGATAATGGATGGATGGATTACTACTAATCCTAGATATTTAAATGTATCCACTCTTTTTAATAGCTGTCCCTGCAGGCTAACTTCTGAACCCTGAGCATAATTAAATCTCACATATTCTGTCTTTTTCCTATTTACCTTCAACCCTCAATATTCCAAAGACTGTCTCCATTCTTCCAACTTCCTGTTTTCTGGTGTTACACAACCCAATGTCTTCAGCAAAAAGTAGGCTCCAGGGGAATTGGCCCTTTTATCCCATGACTCAACACATCCATAATCAGATCAAAGAGCTCAGGACTTAAAGAAGATCCCTGGTGCAGACCTAACTGGGATCTTGTCTTTTACACCAACACTGCTTTTAACCCAAACCCTCACTCTCTTTTACATATCCTGGACAATCCTCACATACTTCTCTGTTATTCCTTTTTCTCTCATGCACATCCAGACATCTTGACATGGCACTCTATCATAAGCCTTCTCCAAATCATATGCATTTCTTTCTGTTTTTCTTGATGCTTCTGTATGAGCTGTCTAAATGCAGATTGTATTAGTTGTTCCTCTTCCTGGCAAGGAAACAAACTCTTCCTCTCCTGTGGTGGTCTCCTCCCTAAGCCTTCTGTCTATAGCCCTTTATCAAAATTTTATTGTGTGTGACATCAGCTTTATGCCTCTGTAGTTTTCAAAATCATTAATATCACCATTCTCCTTATAAATGGGCACAATCACACACATGAAGTAAACCCACACCCATCCCTGACACCCCGTCTTACTTCCCATGCCGTGGCACCAGGAAGGGCAGCATTGCCAGTCAACCACACCACCACACTTGACCCAGAGAGTGACTGCATCACAAGTCTGTGCATATAAAAGAATTAACTGTGGAAGCAGCAGAATTCTGGTTGTGAATGGATTCGCGGGATGCTCAATTAATTTGTAATATACAGTAGACAGCTCCAGAAGGATCAAGTTATAAAATGTAGACAGCCAGTTCTTCTGTGTAGTTATAGCAGGGGTCTTCCACCTATAGGCATAAGATGTTTAGTAGCTAAAGTGTCCAGACTTATGAGCTTGTCCACTGACAGAGCAAGGAGGTAAAGGCCTAGGAGTATAAAAGTATGAGGCAAGAGAAAAACAGAAACTCATAGCATTGAACAGAGAAAGCAAGAGATTAGAGTCCAGAAAACCAGAACAGGAGGACACATCCAATACATTTGCATAAATGTCCCTGGGGCATCACAGGGTATCTGGGCTAGGGCTCACTAGGAGGAGAAAAACATAACCTGTGTACAGATTTAAATTGAGTAGACTGATGGTTTGGTTTTCTTGCTGAAAATATATTTTTGAAAGTGGTATCCCAGCAAAGAGGACAACACACAGTGAGGTCCTGAGACCACCGAGATATGCGATGTAGAGGTTAAGAGGAAGCTGTACAATGTAGGGAATAAAGATCTGAGACAGACCTTCTGAGAAGAGAAAAGAAACTAGCAGGAGAGAAGTAAGATGAAGGCACCCTTACACTGACATCTGGAGTCGTAACTGAACAGGCCAGTTGGTGAAAAACTGAGACACAGACCAAAATATTGTTCGTAAAAAAAATCTGTTTTATTACAGCAAGTGCCAAGTACACAATGCAGCAAATGAGATGTAAGGGCAACACCATAGTCCTTAAGTGCTGAACAAAGTTGCAGGTAGCAGAAAACGATAGAAGGAGGAACGTCAAAGTAAGACAGAAGATTTTGGAATAACTTAAGGTTAGAAGTGGGACAGGCCACATTCACATATTTAAATTCTGATAGTTTTTTAATAGCTAGCTTTAGCTCTTGTGGCTGGGTACAGAAATAACAGGTTTCAAGACAAACGTTCGGGTGGCAACTGTATCATCCCGTTTAATTTAACAAAAAGTTCAACCAAAAATAAATGCTTTGTGGTGCTTAGTTGTCTTGCCCTCTGGGTTCCAAATAAACAAAATGGCTTGGTCTGTTTGCTTGGGAGCTCCTTCCAGCGAGTTACTTTGGCCTCCTTCCTGGCAGCCAGGATTCTTAAGGCTGGGGAACTGGAAGTGGTGGAGTTAAGTACCCTCACTGGGAGGTTTCTTGGCATTGCAGGGAGAGAAGAAAAGGACAATGTTAGCAAGAGCACCCAATTCCGCGGGTTATTTCAAACCTCAATCGAGCCCATGAGGAGTGTGCAAGCATGAATTATATATCGAGAGTGTATTCACCTGATTAGCATGTGACTTCAATGATTGGTTTAGCTAGGAAGATACAACATGTGACAGAACTGGGCTGGCAGTAACTGCTTGCAATATAAAACAGATGAGCTATCATTAGAGGTAATCTTTTGACCATCTTCAGACCTCTTAGAGTGTAGGAGTAGTGAGAAATATAGTGCAAGCTTTGTATTCTAATAGACCCAGATGGGATGGAAGCTTTCTTACCTGGCTGGGAGGCTTGTTTTTAGAGAAGGATATGGTTAGACGGGCATCCCAATGGGAAGGTCGTTATGATGCATGCTTCTCAGGGCCATGTGCTTCCGAAATACACTGGGTGGTGACGTCCCTCTGGCATGCTTTTCATTCAGGCACCTATAAAGGCTGCATGAGATTTATAGTTTTGGTGAGCACACCTGGGTTTGATGGTGCCACTAGAGGGTGCAGCTGGACACAGGCTCTCTTGTCATTGGGAGGTTCCGCTTGACCCGGAAGTACTTCCTGAATGCAATGTGATAGCACAGGAGGTACTCCCAGCTCCGTTATAAAGGAGGCTTCTACGCTTCATCCAGAGAGTCAGAGTTTGGAGATTAGTTGGACGAAGCTCACCTGGGAGGATTGAGGAAGGGAAGAATTGTATCGCTGGAATGGTCAACTGTATGAAGAAAGAAACCTGTATAAGGTATTTGTGGCATTATTTGCACCTGGAAATATGTCTATAAAGTTGTGTCAAGGGTTTGTGGCTGTGAGACACCCTCTAGTGGCCAGAGTATATAGAGAAATAGATTTACAGACAACTGTTTGGATTTTTGTGGAGGTGATGTAGGTTTTGGTGAGGTGTGCTTTATTATTATTTGTGTCACTTTTTGATCTTTGATAGTTTTTCTTTACATCCTTCTTGAACTTTGTTAACTGAAGAGGAAAGAAGACTATTTTTGTTTGTTTTTCTTTATGCCATCACCATTTGATTTGAAGCCACTGTATATATTGAATATAGTTACTTGCAGCTATTTTTGCTTATTTCTATTTTTAATTGTGTCTTTGTAGTGAACTGTGTCTTATAATTGCAGGACTCAGGTTTTTTTAAATATATACATGGCACTTGCCATGTAGTTATGAATAACTTTTTTGGTTTGTGTCGCAGTCTTTCACCAACTCCAGATTCCCAGGGTTCTTTGCATGGGACATCAGAAGAAGTTAAGTCTGTAAAGCTAAGGTGAAACATATAAACATTTCTAAATTTCTTATAAATATAAGTTTCATACTTGCTAGCTTTTATAACTTCAGAATAAGAGAAGAAATAAGACAATCTAAATAAACAGCATCATCAATTAGAAGTAAAATAAAATGACTCTCGGATTGTGAACCACAACCTGGTAGCTATAGTGGTCTTCCAGGGCTGAACCTGAGAGCTGGTTCAGGGTGTACCTGATCAGATTCTTTAGATTCATGTGCTGTGGATGGCCTACCACATGCTGGCGTGCATTCAATCTGAGAAGTGGTGCAGGAACAAGTGTGAATCCTACAGGGGGAGTAGCCACAAATCAGAGAGTGTCTAAAACAAAGTCTGGTCCTTTATGCCAAGTTCACTCCTGCTGCTAACCTCAAGCGACTAATGGATTAGAAAATGGAGAATAAAATTGGTCTGCACAGTTTTAAGCATGTTTATTTTTCATCAATAGCAGCACCAAAATAGATACAGCTTTAAATATTTCCTAATTTACAAGTTTATTGACTTTTTTCAGGGTTTATTGCATCTTATTTTTCTTTGCTGAGCTGCTGTAGACAAAGCAAGTCAGCCTATTACAGAATAAATGTATTTAGTCTGGTTTACACTACTTGTATTCCGAGACTATCGGGAAAAGGATTTCAGAAATTGCAAATGCTTCTAGTGGCTCATGTTGCCTTTTAATCACCCAGCTTCAATAAAAGGCAGATTTCGCTGTGCCAAAATTACATTTACTTTGCATTTTCTATTGCGCTCTTCAGACAATCAAGGGAATGCAAAGTGTTACAAAATGGATTCTGCAGGGAGAGGGGGGAAAAGGAATAACTGCAGTGGGAATCAATCGGAACTGCAGCATGAAATAAAAAGACACTATACTCATTGAATAAAAAAGAACAAGAACATTTTAAAGCAACACATTCTGTGGGAGATAAAACAGATCAAGTAAAGTACAATGACTTGCCACAGAAATCATCCATTGAAATCTTTGGCTTTTCGGATTTTCTCCTGCTTTGCTTATGTTTGAGCCTCTTAATGTTTGACTCACTTCTTTTCTGCTTTCCAAAATTGACATTCATACCCTAAAACCATCTGACCTTTAGGTGATGAATGAACAGACTCTGTGCCAGGTTTTTACTTTCTCCTGGGCATTCATGATTACTACTTGTTGATCATGTAGCCATTTGTGGACACAAAGGAATTGTGTTGCTGCCAGAGTGGAGAGATGAAAGTCATTTTGGTATTTTATAACAGATCTGATAATGTGAAATGCCTGCAATAGCACTGAACATGTCAATGGATCAAAATGAAAAGCAGGGAGAGAGATACATTTTTACTCTAAAAATGTGATAAAAAATATTTAAAATGGATGAGATAAAGGCAAAGAAATTCAATGTCAAGTTAGGAGAGAAAACCAACAAATAATAAAATGTATAAAAATTTTTTTTTAAGTAAAACAATTTTATTTACTTTAGTTATAAATCCAATAAAAAGCAAAACACAAATTTTTCTTTAACTACAATTTTCTTGGTTATATGTGACTAAATAAAATCGTGGGGTGCACATAAATTAATTACATTCAAACAATTTTTGAAACTTGTTTAGCATGGTGGGGAATTAGAATGTTGTTGTCTTTTTTATATTTTATGAAGAAAGGAGCTATTCTGCTAATTGACTGAATGAATTAATTTAAGTGCGCCCCACGATTTTATTTAGTTCATTTAGATTTATTTATTTAGAGACTTAGCAACTGGACAGTCACACAGGCAGTTATCCTTTTAGGTAGATAAGACTAGCAGTCTTTTCTTTTCTCTTTTTTTTTTGCAGTGTTACAACCCAGAACATGAAAACATAACCAATAAATATAAAAAATTGTTATTTATACTTCTACAGTCAAAATGTAAAACCCACTGAAAATACTAATTCACTACATTGCAATACTCTGTGAGAACATTAAAAAGTGGATAACTAATGGGGTAGCGGTGACATCAGCCAGTGTTACCAAACCATTACCAGGTAAGGTATGGGCTTACTAAATTCGTGCCACTGGCGATGAACCCCTTTTGGACCACCAGGAGAACTTTGCTAACGGTCCTCTTCTAGCAGCCCCCAATACTGGGCCAGTGCCATAATTAATTAGGTTACCCCAAGCCCACACTGCCCATGGTCTGCCCACAGGGGCCACTTTATACATGTTTGCTGGGATCTGTTCTAATAAAATTTCAAAAGAAATGAATGAGGGAAAAAATCCAAGGACTGAGATTTACTGTATTAGTAATAAAATTAAGCCATACAAAGGTTTTAATGTTCAAAACTCACAATCCTGAACTGTCCTTTAATCAATATATAAAATTAAAAAATGGACTGCAAAAAGAAGTCAGAATGTGAACTGTGTGAATAAACACTGATTAACCTGCCAGCAATAAGGACACCGGAGTAAACAAGCAGCCATTAGAAAACCTGGACGTTTTTTGCTTTATTTAAACAAAGTCTCATTAAGATTTTAAACTCTGGACTCTTTAATCCCATGTTAAACACACTCTTGTGTACATTTTTAATGACTGCTATAGATTGATTTTAAATTCTGTATCTTTACTGAATGGAACCTTGTATCTTTTAGATCATTCCTTTAGAATTTAAAAAAAAAATAGATTCTTACAAATACCTTTCATAATTTATTGAACCTGGGCTAATTAGGATCAGAATGGACAAACAGCCTGAGAAAGGCAATCACTTATTGATTATTTTTGTAATCATTGCTAATTGAATGTGAAGTTAGGCTTTTAAGTTTGGGGTGCATGCTGGGCAGACCAGCAAGTCAGAGCAGGACAGGAGAAGGAGAGCCATGAAGGAGAGGAGTCTGAAGAAACTGACAAGGACCTCTATGGACTTGACAGCAATCTGAAGCAACTCTGCTCCCAGACTTAAAAGGACTCAACTTCCATCACCTTTATTTTCTGCATAGGTATTTTTATAAAATAGACTCTTTATAGACTCTTTTTATAAAACATTTCCTAACCTTTAAAGTCAGTCAGTCATTTTCTAACCCGTTCCCCGCTGAACAGAGTCCCAGGGGGAGCTGGAGCCTATCCCAGCTAGTATAGGGCACAAGGCAGGAACATCCCTGGACAGGGTGCCAGTCCATCGCAGAACCTTTAAAGTCTTTTTTCCAACAATTTCCTACTTTTATTACCATCAGTTTTACTGTGTTTTCCTTAATGGTGTTTTATAATAATATTAATTTTATACTGTTTGATTGAGTCAAGGTATATTGTTAAGAGCACCTGGTGTGGGTGATTGCCATATTAACAGCTGAGAAGAGACGTGTTCAGAACAAAGAGGGCACCTACTTTGGTGACTGCCACAGGTGTAGCTTAATCGTGTGATCTGCTTATTCTGAGCTGGTAAGTCTTTTTGCTTAAAGCAGCTGTTCATGTGCAGATAGGACTGTAAATGTGGGGCACTATAAAGAATAATATTAAGGCAAAATTTCACAATAATAATAATAATAATAATAATAATAATGCTTTTACTAATCTGCTCTGATCCTTAAACTATTTGGATGATAACTCTTGGGTGTGGAAATATCTACAATGTAAGAATAACCAGGGGTGCTACAAGAGATTTTAGCCCCCATGAAAGGATATCATGTTGGGCCCTCCACTCAGACCAAACCAACCCTATACAATGTCATTTTCTATTTATTGTGATCCAGTACATTCCTTGTAGATTACATAATATTAAGCATATGCATGCCTAGCTTATCTGAGCTGTCTTCTAATTATTATTATCATTATTATTATTGCTTTTTTGTTTTGAATGATTCTGTGAACGCTTTTGCTATGGGGAATAGACTAACATTTCTAAGCTGAACTTTCTTTGAGAAAATGTGACAAGCTGTCACTCTTCTTTTTCT